>NC_084759.1:125262218-125887218 GCF_028858725.1 Colius striatus | reverse complement strand
TACACATCGTGTTTCTAAGGATTTTATTATTTTTCTATTTCTTAAATTCACTACAAACATTATCTAGAATAGTTGTGTTCTCTAAAAAATGTCTCTTTCTCTCTAGGCTATGGAACCGTTACAGTGTTAGAGACTCTAATGTGACGGATTATAAAGAATTTCTGAAAAACTTTGACATAAGTACAGACACAGTTAAAAGAAAAAGCACAGAAAATGGGCTCCTCAGCTCAAGAGGGACAGGGAAGTGCTGGAGAGAGTCCAGTGCAGGGCCACCAAGATGATCAAGGGTATAGAACATCTTTCATATGAGGAAAGGCTGTGGGAACTGGGGCTGTTTAGTCTGGAGAAGAGGAGACTGAGGGGAGATCTTATTAACATTTATAAATATCTAAAGGGTGGGTGTCAGGAGGTTGGGACATCCCTTTTTTCTGTAGTAGATAGTAACAGGACAAGGGGTAATGGGATGAAGCTGGAACACAAAAAGTTCCACTTAAACATAAGAAAAAACTATTTCACTGTTCAGGTGAGGGAGCCCTGGCACAGGCTGCCCAGAGGGGTTGTGGAGGCTCCTTCCTTGGAGGTCTTCAAGACCCACCTGGACATGTTCCTATGCGACCTGACAGTAGCAACTTATTTGAGTGTCGGGAGTGTCTTTGTAGGCATCAAATTGACGAATGCTTAAGAAGAATTGATGGTCAGTAGTTAAGAGAGTTTGTGAATCTAGATACAAAATGTGTTTGTTTGAAATCACAAGAAGCAGATAGTCTAAGGTGGCATGAGGGGTTCATTCCTGAGTGTAAGATGATTGGTGGGCCATGGAGACCTTTAAAATAAAAGCATCAGCATATGCCTGTTTTCTAGGGAAGGAAAAGTCATGGATAAGAGCAGGATACAGTTGTTTTCCTCAAAGACAGAAAAAGTGTGTTTCAGTAATTCCATTGTTGGATAAACAGGGGCAGTGAAGAGATTTAGTCCTGTAAGTGGATGAAAAAGATTGTGTTTGAGTGTTTAAACTGCAAAAATCTTCCAGATTTACCCATAATATGAATGGGAGGATCTATGGAGATGTGAGTTTAAGAGGGAGCTCAAGATAGTGAGAAAGTTTTCAGTATATATAAAATAATATAAATCTGTTTATATAGCTGGGAATTTAATTTAGTGTGTTTAACAAGGTATTTTTACCATCCCACATGTACACAAAAGTTATTTTGGCAGTAGAATTTTTCATAAATGTGAGGCTAACTAACAATTATTTTATTTTTCTTCCCTTACAAAGAAGTGATTAAACTTACCTTTGCTGAAGAAAGCTAGTAAAGATTTACCTGTACTTGCAGACTAAAGAGCATTAGTTTCAAATATCGTCTCTTTCATTTTGCTACTCCAAATTTAGCACTTCATAAAGACAGCTATAGAAGAATTAAAAAAACCTGTCCTGGTCTAGAAAAGAGAAGCTAGCACTCCAGAAGTCTAAAGTATGATTATGCCCTTCCTGACAAAAACTCTTCCCTTGAGTGGTCGGAATTAAGACACTATGCTCACAGTGTCTTAAAATAATCTCTTGCCCTTTGATTCTCAGTTTCACCTCTTTTGCCCACATACTTTGATCAGTGGAGCCTCATCCATGTAAAGTGCAAGTAAAAAATTACCAATCAACATTGGTCTAAAAATAAATCTTAAAATGATCTATAGAAATTAGCAGAATCTCTGATTCATTTCTGAGATGCAAAACTGAGTGATATTTGTTTGTTACGATTCTATGATTAATACCCAACCAAAACTAAATTGAAACAGGGTAGTTCTAAATGAAATTGAGTATTCACACAAAACATTTTTGAAAGTTTGAATAAAACTATACTTTATATTACTTAAACATAAGGAAAATCTGTGTTCAGCAAGCCACTGAGCAGGCAGATTGAACAGTGGGGAGCATACCCTAAGTGCAGAGTAGTCACACTATGATGTACTTTTCCATACAGAACAACATTTTGTTTTCTATGCAGCCCCACTGGAATAACCTTTTAAAGAGTTTGATGCACGTACTCTTTGTGCATAGGCTCTCAAAATGCATATCCATCGCAGTTGTTGCTGCTATGCTCTGAATCAAATAAAATGCATCTGTAGCAAAAGCATTATCCCAAAGATTGTACGTGCCAATAGGACAAAGTGGAGCATTATACAACAGACCATCATAGAACGAGCTGCTCAGCTCAGCTGAAATAAATATTCCACAGAAATGTTGGTTTTGCTGTCAGTTTGGTTTTTTGGTGGGGCTGTTTGACTTATAGTGACTGGAAGTTCTTCTAAGGACTGTGGGAACCAAGATGGGAGAATGTGAAAGAAACGGAAAAGAGCCTTTTCAAGGTCAATAGGCATGTTTATTATCAAAGGCCTATAAAGACACTGTCTTCCATTTCTTGAAAATATACTTTTGATAATATATCATTCTGGAAACATCCTGACAAAGAGAGGGAGTTAGTTTCTAATAAGGCACTCTGATATTAAATGTAACAGTTACTTGTTAAGATTGTAAGTTATTTGTATCTTGTTTTAAAGAGATATGAAATGAAAAAATACTACAACAAAGACACAGATTAGGATAAATTTTAACTACTGATAAAGTTTGAAACACAAGAAAATGCAAGAAAGTCATGTTTCAAGTTTGGTTTAATCTGTTTGTACATAAAGATTTATTCCGTTAACAAAAATAGTCTTTAAGAGGTTTAAATGGCTTTATTCCTTTGAAGCTGGTGAAGCTGTAGACTTTGCTAAACCATTTTTCTTAATAGCACTAATCTGCCAAAAAATACAAGAGAAGGAACGGAAGCAGAAAAACCTTTTTCTACAGTCTTCTTCAGCAAAAATTTTGCTACAATCTTCAACATCTGAGCGTGCTATGACAGAATGCAGCCTGGGGAGCACTGAGAGGGCATTTAGAGAAAAGGTAAGGGAGTGCCATTAATACTTCAAAATATTTTGACAGGGGGAGAAGTGGAGCCAGGCATCACAGGAAAATTGCCAAGCTTTGAGTCCAGTTAACTATACCAACTTTTTTTAATGAACAAATTCCATGCACAGGTTTTCGTATTTCCTTTTAAAGCCAGTTAGCAGAAGCAGCAGTTCATTTCATTTTTTGTGTTGTAGGCTTGCTTATTAGATTCACAACATTAAAAATATAAGTATTGGAACTCCAGAATCCTAGGCTGAAATAAAATGAGAGTATATTGATATCTGATGGCAAAGGTGTTTTATAATGTGAATTGCTGGATCACTCTGTCAGATCTAAGTGAGTAATGACTTACATTGAGTTATCATTGTCTGACAATTATTTTCTGATCTGCATGAAATAAACTAAGGGGATAGATGCTACTGCAGAAAGAGTTTGAGGTGGTTTTGTATGTGGTGGCAAGCTTAGTATAGAGAGTAGAGCTGGAATAGATGTCCTCAACATATATTCTTAGACGTGATCTTAGGGAGTGTGATGGTGGAACATAATTGTGTCCCACTTGCTTTATGGGAAGGTGAAAAGAAACAAAATTTTCCAACACTCATTCTTGTACCTTCATGTCATGAAAATCTTGACTCTAAGAAATGAGAAGCTGATACAGTGCATCAAGACTGTATATTCTACCACAAACTCATTTAGGCAGACCTGTAACTGTGCTTAATCAGCTTTGAAAAGATAGGAGAGAGAGGGGGGAAACAAGGCTACAGGAACATTCAACATCTTTACTCTTTTTCATCTTGCCTATCTTTGATACAGAGGTCAAGGCCTGGATTGAAAGTATGATACATATCACCTTGCAAGCCCTACCAGTCCTTGATGTTTATTTTGTGCTTTCTAAAGTTTCTCTATATGTTATCTTTACACTGTGATTTTGGTAGTTTTGAATGCACAACAATCAGTTTAGAAGCAGATGGGGTACTTGTCAAATAATGGTGGGGGGGAGAAAAGGCTCAGGGGTGCTTGCAGTATTCAACAACCCAAAGTGAGCTAACATTTCAGGGGGAAAAAAAAATAAAAGTCTTCCTATTGTTTCATGAGCCTTATCAAAATCAGCAGTAAGTCAACTTTCAGGCATTTTACAAGGCACATAAGCAAAACCACATCCACATAACTCCTTTGCAACAGCCCATGAATGAAAAAAGTAACCAAAAACTGTGTGATAGGTTTATGCAACAACTCTATTAACTATTCCATGTCTTCTCATATTTTCCAGTATTCATTGTGCTAATGACCAGTTTTAACAGAGGGAACTTTGATACTAGGTTATGCCATGAGTTGTTTTAAAGTTACATTAAGACAGGTATGTTATCTAGTGGGTTGATCCACCAAGTATTTTTAGCTCTAAATTTTGAGGCGCAGTTATTATTTGACAAACTTGTCTGACTTGTCATTAGAGAATGTGTGATTGGGAATACTTTTGTAGTGAGCTTATTAATTAAACATCTGACGGTCAGAGCATGCCAGGGTAACCTATTTGATCAGTTTACAAAGAAGAACATTTGAAAAGGTCTTGTAAAAAATGCATTATTGTTTTAAAAGCTTCATGAACTTGATTTTTCTGAGCAAAACACTATTAATTGTATTCGTTACAGCTGTGTTCAGCTTATCAGGACATTGAAAAAGCCTTCAGAGCAATTGATGTCAGTCAGAGTGGATTCCTTGAAGTCAGTCATAAGTGGCCTTATATTTCCTTTGCTAAATGAAACTTTTCAAGAGCTAATGAATGGGTAAGAATCACATTATTTTCTTAGGGTATATTTTTTAATGCTGCTGCCTATAACTTTATTATTGCTTTCTCTACAGTATGTATGATACAGTATGTAAAAGCTGATATAGCCTGGTACAAAATTAATTTTTTGGCAGTACCGTGTAGGGGTTTAATGGAATAGAAGCTCAAGTTACTGCTTGCTTTCTTGTATTTGCTCACAAATTTGTATTTAATTTCCTAAAGGGAGCATTACTCTCTTGCATTCAAATGATTAGTGATGTGGGATGGTGTGAATTTTCTGCAAAAGCAGCTTCACAATGGTTAGCACCATATTCACATGGCAACAGTGTAACTCTACAAGCTTTTCCTAAAATGTGCTAGTGTGGCAAGGAAATGAAAGAAAGACATGAAACTAAAGTGAATGAATGAACTAATGCTGAAAGCTTTCACTCTGCACTGCTCACTGTAAGTCATTGGAAAAGATAACTGAAAGGACACTTCTGTGCAGCATAATAAAGCAATTTCATACCTGGAAAATCAAATTTAAACTGAGAAAAAACTATTTTGAACTCAGATTTTGACATTGTAAATATTTTTGGTAAAACTGTTGTGAAGATTGAGAAATCATGCCAAATACTGGATTCAAGTCAATATATTGTTTTACTTTAACTAGGCATGTTTGTAGTATTATGATCTAACATCAAATCGTCTTGTGGTCAGTATAGTATGCAGAAGATAAAAGGCTAGAAAGCATTTTCCAGCCCAGCCTCAAGGATCTCATCAGAATTTAGGCCATGGGACTTTTTCCAAAATATGATTTCCAGGACATGATAACTTCAACATATGCTGACCAGCTTCCTAAACTCATATTTCCTTGCAAAAGCCAAAATATCATAGCAATCCATGTTTTTGTGGCTTTTGGTTCAATCTAGATGAGGGTCTCTCATGATTAATCTTTTGTTCTCAGAAACCAAAAACTGTCATAAGAAAACTGCCAGAATATACTTTATGCTTGTTGGCAACACTGCCAAGGGCATATGGCTAGTTAAAGAGAAAGGAAGAACAACTTAACTCTTACACAGCATTTTTTCTCAAAAATATTGCTTACAACAACATGATGAGGCACCCAAATCATACAGTGTGAGGAGGTCAGTAACCAGATCATGCATTACTGTTTAGTGATCCACAACGTACAGTTTATTTAAATTGTTGGAAGAATAGAATCATCCATGTAAATAATCAGTTATTTTTTTTCTTTATATGTACTAGTTTGCTGTAAAGATCTCAGTGCAGATATATGTTTTACAAGAGCAGGTGCTATATGAGAGTGTCATCTGCAGCAACCATATTGCTTTGTGCATTCAGCAGATAAATCTGATTTGCTTCTAGTCATTCACAGTGTGATATAACAATGATCAACTATTACTTTGTCATAAAATTGCTATTATTGCTTTTTTTTTCCAATTCATGTCACTTGCTAGTTTAAATCTTAAAGTAAATCTTGCTCTTAAGAGCAGTTGCATAATGGAAAGATTTCTCCTTGTATTCTTCCACAGGAGCTTTCTCTAGCATCTGAAAAATATAGTGACATTTTAATGATGCTGTAAACAGAGATGTTCACAACTATGTATGCCATATCTCTTAGGTGATATTTCTCACATAATGTAATTCAAAAGCTCCACCAGGTTAACTGAACAACAGAAAAAGTTCCTCGTAGTCATCTAATTCAAATAACAAAGTAACTTAATTGTAGCTGATTATAAATATATTAGTAATTGAATGGGCAAGGGATGTGATTTCAAGGTTTTTAAATTCTATTTAAATAATATGACATGAGATGTGCCAGGGAGCTGTTTGTAAGAAATAATACATGACAGCACTTTATGGTTGTTTGAGGTATTTACATCTCTTTGGCTCCTGATTCAGAGCCTGTTGAAGTTGCTGTTATTTTGCTTTAGACTTCATCTAGGATTTCATCTTTGACTGGTTTAGGACCAGGTTGCCCACATACTTATCTCTCCATATATGTCCCTACTGCAACAAGATCAAATACATCAGAGGCAGACCATTGAGGTATACTTCATTCAAAGGCCATCATTCATCTGAGTCCCAAATTCCCTGAATTCCATCACTTCTACTCTTCAAAATTCTTTCACTTGGAAGTAAAACATTGCGAACTTGAGGTTCTATAAGGAATTGCATAAACTGAGGGAATTAATTTCACAATATATCAGCACTCTCACATGATAAACATTTTGGTTATGTTTTGTAGCTTTGCTGTGGGTTGTGTCTCTTCACAGGTTGAGGGGTGTGTGTGAAGGGTATTCTTATCAACAGCTGGCAGCAAATCATACATGACCAATATAAAGGCTTTGCAAATGGAGGGCTAATCCTCTAAGGCTCTTTTCTGGTGACTACAGGGATTTCTAATTGGTGACTTTTATTTGTGATGAGAGATAAATCATTGTGCTCAGTTGATCAGGACTTCAGTTGAATATCAGTTAAACACAGGACAGTTTTCAGCAGCAGAGGTAGTTTTAAACTTTTTTACTAGCCTTATACTTCCATTCTTTAATTTTTATAAAACTATCAGATGCCAAGGCACTGATGGTTAAAAATTTCTCTATGGGTAGTAAGGATCCCTACAAGATGATATATAGCATGGTTTTACCAGGTATCCATGTTGTTACTGGTCTAATCAGTCAATTACTTTGGAAGCATACTCTTTTGGACTTGGACATAACCATAAACATACTTTCAAAAAGCCATGCAGAATTTTTTTATTACGTTAGTAAGTTAACTGCCCTACTATAGTACATAAAATGCTGGATTGCCAGTCACAAAAGATGTGCTTTTTTTTCCCTTTTCTATCTCTACAATGGAACGATCTTTCTGTGCTTCAGTTATTCTACCTATGGTATCTAAATATTGTACTTATTGCCCTTCTAGCACAGCTTGAAATCTGAGGGCCAATATTGCAACTCTGAAGAGAGATTGTTTTGAAATTAAAAAAAATTCTCCAAAGTCCATCCTCAGTTTCCTTAGCTTTGTTTAAATAGAGCTTTCTTCAATTTGATCCACAAAATTTAATGCTGGAGAGTTCCTCATCCATTCACATTTCCACCCACCCCCAAACCCACACACCTCATCCCAACTCCCGTGAGGGCCTGATTCATCCCTTTCCATGATAAAACCTGCAAGAAAAACATGCTGTGCTGGCCAGCCACAGGAAGAACTGGAAGACCTCCATGACCCATTATCTATCTTGAAAGGGTAAAACCAGTGCACTTTGTTGACTGATCAGTGGCACCACAAACCACAGCTAGCAATGCCAGACCATCACACATCTGCAGTAGTATTTCTTCCTTCCTGAAGTTCCCTTCATCTCTCAGGATTTTGATGATTGCCACAGTTGAAGTCTGAGAGGTGATTGCAGGGCTTCTTAACCAGGAGACGGAAGTGGAGAGGTCTGTTGCTCTGATTGACATAGCTTTGGCTGGCTGCTCATTTTCAGTGCAGAGTTGTTCTCTACGGTGCAATTTGAGTGATTTAGTAGACCATAGACATTTGAGTGTGAAGGGATCTCAGTTGGAAGCTCAAAATAACAGTTGTTATCTTGGCCTTAATTTTAAAGATCATCTGTTATTTCATACTGTTTGTTTCATATTCATTTATCCAAGACAATAATCAGATATGAAATATCTATCCTTCCCACAGCTTTTTTTAATAACCCATCCTTCAGAAATATTGTTGGCAAAGCCCTTCCCAGCAGGGAATGAAATGGGTCCCCTGGTGAAATTTGATGCTAGCACTGCCTCTGTCTTCATTTACCTTAAATCTTTGGTGCTTGGCCCTTCCTAGACCTTCTTCTAGTCTTTGGCGCAATTATGCTGCTTGTGCAGTGGGAGCTGCTGAGCCTTTGAGGCACTGAGTCATAGTGCATGTGTGGTACTTGCAGATAGGACAACTGTAAAAAGTTAGATTCCCTCCCCACTCCTTAAATATCCTGTGCTGTCAGGTTGCGATCTACCAAAGCCTGAATGCTGTAATTCTTGGAACTTTTGCTTTCTAGCTTTGTTGACTGAGCTTGAGAAACTGCTGGGTAGTCCGAAACTGAGGGTTCTTTTTGTAAAAGATCCAGGAAGTCTTGCATACCTTTTACCACGTTAGTAATTTTTTAGCTTTGTCCTGTGCATCCTGGATTAGGAAGTGCTCTAAACACCATTTACCACCACTTTAAGATGTATTAGAAGTTTTAAAAGCTCTTCTGAGATGACTAGAGTAGTGAGTCAGCACGTTTCTGATAACGTGAGAGGGATGAAATTGCCTACAAAGCACCATCTGAAGTAGGAGTGTGTTTAGCCATGCTCCTTGAAGGTTTCTGCAGCACAACTGAAGCTGAATAGGAGATATGCTAATGGTTTGGTGCATCATGGGACTGGGTCCTTATTGATGCTGGTTAACTTCTTGGGGTTTTTAACATATTTTAACAGTTTCAATACTTTCAAAGTTATCAAATTTGTATACAATGAACATCATAACATTTTAAAACCCCAATATACTATTCCCCTTAGTTTCTCTGTTTTTATGTGTAAATAATGAGAAGGGATGCATTAAATACTATCTCATTCTAGACATCTGTACTGTGAACATCTATGCCTGAACTACTCCTCCTAGATTCCATTTTATAGTCACTGGAGAGAAACAACAGGCAGGATTCATCTAATCGATCTGAGATGTCTACTTTAGGAAGAGATGAATCCTGTCCTCAAAGTGCCTGTTTCTCCCCAATGACTATAAAGGGAACTTAGAGTGACTCACTCAGGTGCGGGCATGTACATTTGGTTAGATGAATTCTCGCTCGGGGTCTAGTTCTTCCACAGCTAGACACTTGGAATTGAGAAAATAAGTTGGCTCAGTTTACCTATTTAGTAACAAAGAGAAGTTATGCAAGCTTATTCTAATTATGAATCTTGCACACATTGATATTATAATGAGGATGTGATGTTCTAATTAAAAATTCTTCTTAGAATGTGGAGCAGTGGTTTTTTTTAAGATTTTTTTTTTTAACTGTTTTCTTCTTTTTTAAACTCGGATTTGGTCTGAAAGCCAGAGATAAATTTACTTGGTAATAATTTTTAGAAAAATTCAGTGACCCTGGGAGCACCTTTGGAAACAAGCAGACCATTCCTTTGAGAAAAAAACATAAGCAAGTTCGAGGTTCCTTTATTATGTGAGTAACTTGTGGTATACATATTTATTGAAAATGAGAAATGTAACCACTCAATGGTCATCCTTGATTAAATTCAGTTAAAAAAAATTATTTGGCAGTGCTTTCTCTAAGGGCACTCTTATTTTGAATCCTATCAAACTTTGAGTCTTAATGAGGTAATTTATTCTTCCTGCTCTGAGAAGAACACAGTGAGCAAAAAAAGGGTGAGACATGAAAGCATTTTTTCCTTTTGCAGAGTAAATCCAGCTAAAGGATATGCAGCTTTCTCCAGTCACACTGTTCTTCAGAAGCTGCACAGATACATCCAAGATGCTTATCCCTCTTTAAAGCAGACATTCCTTATGCTTGATGAAGTAAGAGCAATTATTTTTAAGTGTTGCCTCAATTAATTACTTTTACAGCTAAACATTTGTGTGACATATCTGCTTCAAAGTAATCTGGTGGTTGCCAGTCTTTGTTTTCTGATACAGCTGTAGGCAGAGCCCGTTTTTCAAGTTTCCTTAACATAGATATGTGCAACCAGGGACTAAATAATCTGTAACAACCACTCTGATAAACAAAAATTATTGACCTGCTACAATTTCACTGGAAGTCATGTTGGCCAGTTCTTTAATCATCCCTGTGGCTGCCTTTGAACCCCTGCTATTTTTTTCTGGATATTTCATGAAATGTTATGACAGAAATGAGAATTGGTGCTTTCATAGAAGTTGCACTAGTACCAGAAAAATAAATAATGTAACTTCTCAGATACTCCTAAGTGTCCCCCTGTTTCTACATCCAAGGATTGCTTGAGTCCCTTGTGCCTAGCATCATCCTGGCAATTTATTTATGCTTTGATTATATATTATGACCTGCAAATCTTCAAGAGCAACTGCATCTTATAATTAAGATTACTCTGCTATTCTGTCATATTTTCCCCATTTCTCATTGTAAGACTTTATTAGAAAGCTTATTCTTTGCTTCTGCTTATTTTTCCCAGTCATGCTGTGTCAGTGGCTTGTTCATTTTATCATTATAGCTTTCCTTTTGTCTTTCTCTTATCTATGGTCAGCTGATGTTTTAAAGTATTGGGATTTTTTTCAGGTTATTTGTAGATGTGTGTGCATGTGTACACATATCTATCTATATACACACATAGACAGCAAGCTATGTTTACTCTGTTTATACCCATTCACACAGAGACACATGTATATATATGTATGTGCATAAAAAGGATGTATAGCATAGGGCTAAAATTCAGTCTCTGAAAGACCTCATTAGAAACATATCTACTTAAAAATGAGTTATTCTCTACAATTGAATTTGAAAGTTTCTGTTACCTGATTCTGTTATCCCTCCCATTTGTTTGATATCAGTTATTTGCATCTGTAATGTTTTCATTTTTAAGAATGACACGCCATTGGGCATAAGCAAGGTGTACTGTTGCCTTTGGCAGATTGTCCCAGGACAGCAGTGTAGGTAGGCCCTCAGTGTCTGTTTTGTCTCTGCCAGAGTCAAGGAGAGCTCTGTTAGCTCCTACATCCAAGAGAGGGATCCAGATATTGACAAGGGACACAGCTTTTGACAACCCTATGGTGACTGGTACCATTGGTTATCTCGGTGTTCAATATTATATTCTGGTTATGCAGGGTTCATCTCCATACCTGGTTCTGCATTCCCACTTCCCACTCTTTGTGATCAGGGCTGTTTCTGAACCCAAGTGGATCACCTCCCCACCTTGCCTACCACAATCTGTTGTCAAGTATGGTAGTACCCAGAACAGATGATTTCCTTATTAGGACAGTGAATCTACTGGCTTTAACACTTGGTGAAGAAGGAATGCTATGAAAAATGTTCAGGCTCACGTGACAACACAAGAAAACTCTTCTTGGTTGTCATATTTGCTTTTCACACTAAGATCTGCGCAGTAACATCTAGCAAATACTATTCTCCTGCACAGCTGCTCTATGTGATAGTTCAACAGAGCAGTGATTTCACTAGTGAACTCATTATTAATTTCTAAACAGCTATGGATTTGTAACATTCCTAAACATTTATGTAACTGTGTGATTTTCAGCCATAGTGAAAAACCTCTGTAAACCAAGTAAAAATATTTCCTCACATCTTAGAATTGACAAAAGTAAGTATTTTGCTCTACTTTCCAGAGACAGAAATAGACTTGTACTTAAATGTCTTCTGTTCTTATCTATAAGTTTTTAATAGGTTCATGCAGCATAGGTTCTTTAATAGGTTCTCTATCATGTCATTGCCCAGGACACAAGCAACTGCCTGCTCCCTTTTTCTTCCAACGGATGTTTTTTTCTGAATTACTCTCAGTATGTTTGAGTCTAAAATGCTTCTGGTTCCTCTTTGCTAATCCACATTATCGAAACAAAATCCCAACCTAGTAGCAGTCCTTTCTAATATGCAAACTAGAAATATAATGTTCCCAGTGGCTGTATTTGACTGCAAATTAGACTTTAAAATGTTGAATCAGATTGATACCTTATAAAAAGATGAGTAAAGCACCCTTTGATGTTCTTTTGTCAGTCTTCCAATATGTGATTTACTTTAAAACTCAGATCCTTGAAAAAAATAACTATACAAGTGTTTAAACACCAAAGAATTCCTAATAAAACAACTTCCATAGCCTCCTAGAATGCTTTCAGAAAGTTTCTTCATATATTCTGAAATACAGAAATAAAAACAATATTAAAATATTTGAGTAGGCAATATTAAGTATAAATTAGTTGACCTTTTTAATTAAAAAAGTTATCACTGTGTATGTTAAATTTAGACATTCTGTCATATGGAGTGCATTGTTGAATAATTCTTATTCTTGGCCACATATGGTGTCCTAGTTGTATAAAACATTAGCATTTGTGTTATTTGGAGATGTGACATATTGTTTTATGACTTTCAGAGTCATATTGTTGCATTTCTTGCAAATTTAGAAATTTAGAATTGCAGTATCAAGTTGTAATCTTTCACCTTCATTATTTAATTGTCTTTATTTTAGTATTTTTTTTTTTAAAAGGAAATTGTTCATTTCAGGGCAAGGAATTCAAGTAGTATAGGAAGGTCTCCTAGCTCATATTCTTAAATGCAATAGATTCATAAGAGAAACTAAAATATTTTCTTTCCTGCGCTGAAAAAATGGCATCAAGTAAGCTTTAAGACGTTCCCACCATTGCAAAAATGTTTAAAGGAACATAGTTAGTGGTTTTAATATTGTATACCAATACTACAGAACATGAATACCTATTGAATATTACACACTGAAGGTAACCAATTGGTTGTGATTGACATATAAATAAAAGATAGGCATTAATATATGCAGGATAAGACAACACCTTTATCTGCATTCTTTATACAGCATTCTGGAAAAGAAGTGTCATGTGTACATCCAAATACATTGATTGGCTAAGAATATACAACTCCATGGTCCCTGTGCACACAGGAGAAATTACAGACATGGCAAATCTCTTTTGATAGAGGGATAAAACTTGTGTGATAGATAAAGTTAATGAGAAACAGAACCATGTAGTAATTTTTATAAGCTTATATTATGTAATACAAACAGAGAGTGCTATCATGTATTTGTAAAAGTTTTATGTTTACAGTTTGTCATCTGACAGGTAGGCTGTAACTTATGTGTGACACAGACAACATTGAGCCTACTGTTGCACAGCTCACTCCAATTTCTAAAGTACCTTCGTTTGACATTTTCTAGACTTTGGATTGCCTTTTTGTGTTTAGTTATGGAATACAAGCTTTTGATACAAGCTTAGGGCTGTTCAGCCTGGAGAAGAGGAGACTGAGGAGGGAATGTCATTAACTTTTTTTCTGTAGTGATAAGGGGTAATGGGCAAAAGCTGGAACACAAAAAGTTCCACTTAAGGAAGAACTTCTTTACTGTAAGGGTATAGTAAAGGAGCAGAGCACTGGCACAGGCTGCACAGGAAAGTTGTGGAGTCTCCTCCTCTGGAGGTTTTCAAAACCTGCCTGGACATGTTCCTGAGTGACCTCATCTAGGTGGTCCTGCTTTAGCAGGGGGGTTGGACTGGATGATCTTTAGAGGTTCTTACCATTCCTCACCATTCTGTGGTTCTATGATAAGAACTATCCTTACCAGTTCTGTGGCCCTCATGGTGTATAGAATTATGCCAAAATGCCTTTCTGTCCATTTTGATGGAATGTCATGATATATACATCCCACAGACTGGATTGTGTGATCATCTCTTTAGTGGACAAGCTGGATTATTTTATTACTTTGATTTGTTACACATTGCGCTTCTTAAATTTTAGACTCTGTATTTCTGAATTGAATGAGCAAATAATAGACTGAAAAAATTAAAGCTCTCAGTCTGGTTGACACAAGCAAATGGAGCTCTGGGCATATCTTCAGAAGTACTATTGACATTTTTTATTAGATGGTTTTATATAGATGAAATATCACACTTCCTTTCTAATATAATTACATAAAAACTGTTCTTTTTAGCTCTTCAGTATTTCATCTATATACATATATATATGACCACAAAAAGAAAGAATTCACCTAGCAATTTATAGGCAAAGAAATCAGTTTCATACATCGTGCTAGATAATAATAACGCCTACAGCATTCAGGCCATGATTCAGTAAGGCACTTTACTATGTGATTTTAATTCCGTTACTGAGCTGGAGTGTTACTGAATGAAATTATTAACCAAGGTAGAGGTATTGGAGGTGGTGGAAAGACAGGCTAAAGAAAGAACTATCTAATCTCCAGCATCTGGAGGCTCCCACAGTGAAATAAATACATGTAAGAATGGCTTATATTTATACATAACATCATGAATTTTTTGTTGGAATAGACCAGTACATCCCAGTCACATCACTGATGCTGGACTGATTTAGATAGTGATCTAGGCAATAAAATTAAATCCTTTTGAATAAATCAAATAGAATTTGCAAGGTGGCCAAATAAGCAAATGTAATCTACTTAATAAATCCTGATGTGGTATATCTTAACTTTCTCATGTTATATAAAATTTGAACAAAATGTATTTAATTTTTATCATGACATTCATTTCATCTTCATGGGTAAGACCTAGTCATTCTGCACAGTTGTTTCTTGTGAAGTACAAGCTCTCTTTGTAGCTTCAGTACCAGATTCTCTAAATTATTTACTGGGGGAGGTAGATATATTATCAGGTTTTGCTTCCATATGATTTAATGCAGTAACAACAGTCTCTAAAGAAAATTCAAATACCACATAGTAGTTTCACAAGACCATTATCTTTTGATTGCCAAACTTTAAAGTATTTCCCAGACCAACTGATGAAGTAAATAATTGCACATCCTCTATATTATTACTGCCACCCTGGATCTCTGTGGGGGACTAAAGGGAAACAGAATTTTCGTAGAGTGAATTTTATGAACAGAAAGATATTTGTCTAGTGCTTAGCCAGGAAAACAAAATCACTGAAGGAACTAATTTTTCTGTTATTGTTCTAAAGCAGTTATTCTCCTCTTTCTTCTTCTTTCCCCTCATTGTCTTTTGTCAAGTTTCTTTAGAGAAAATCAAGAAAAAACAAAACCAAAAAACTAAAAAAAAAAAAAAAGAAAAGTAAAAGTTCAGGAACAAATTTGTAGCTATAAAATGCAATAGACCATTATAGAAAAAAAACATGGTACAAGACCATATGTAAAACTCTCCTACATAAATGATAGAAATTACTTGCCATGGGAACTTGAAGAAAAACTATGCCTTAGGCGTAGCAAAACAACAGTATCCTGATTCTGTTACATGAAGACATCCATGGCCTATTACCTTACAGTCCAAATTAGTATCCTTTGGCATGACAATGTGACTGGGCAACAGGCCCTGGATAAAGATTCTCCCTGAAAGCTGATTGACTCTCAGTAGTCAGGTTAAGAATTCCAGTAGATCGAAGCTAGCAACATAGCTGATGTAAAGGATGCACAAAAAAATGCAAAGGAAGCACAAGAAAAGAAAGAGGAGATCCATCAACAGCAGATCTCAAACGTTTCGGATTGACACACCACTATAACAGTGAGAATTTCTCAAGGCTCACCATGTACTTATAATTACAACTGAAACATCTGTAATGATCCAAGTGTTTGTGTTTATTCTGGTTTTCTGAGCTTTCACAGCCATGTACATCTGAAAACTGCAGCCCTAGAAAACGCTGTGCTCAAATATAAAATGTTCATTGAGTTTTCTGAAGCTAATAGTGAAGAACATCCTGCCATAGCTGTGTGAGCATTGATAAATTTAGGCTCAAGTATTGTCTATAACTATGTTGAGAGCTATATTCTAATAACAGACATCACTTGATGGGCTTTTGTATGGACTTAAGGTAATGGGTGGGGAACACGGTAACAACAACTTAGACTGAACTTGCCTCAACTGAGTTAAGCTCACTCAAATCCAGCAACTATTCAGTTGGACACAACTTTGTGTGAACACTGATTCCAGATCAGGTAAGGAACAAAGTGAAGCTGATAAACTGATCTGAATGTGAGCTGATCTGGGCAAAGCAAGTTTACATATCCATTTACTTGTGGCACACTTTACCAGCAAACTAAATGATCTATCCTATGGTAATGGAAAGGTCATTGTAGGTTTTTTTTCATTGTTTTAGTTTGCCATCTTCTTGAACATTTGTTGAATATTCCAATTGTATGTTCACTAAGAACTGGAGTATATGCAGGCTACTGAAACAGCTATTGTAGGCCAGGATGATCTGGTAGGGTAGAATGACATGTTGGAATCAGCATTGCTTCAGTAAATGTTTGTTCTTTTTTATGCATGCTTTCTCTTTTTGTCTTAGAAACAACATGGAATCATATCATAGAACCAAAGAATGGTAGAGTTGGAAGGGACCTTTAGAGATCATCTAGTCCAACTCCTCTGCAGAAGCAGGTTCACCTAGATCAGGTCGCATAGGAACATGTCCAGGCGGGTCTTGAGACCTCCAAGGAAGGAGACTCCACAACTCCTCTGGGCAGCCTGTTCCACTACTCCATCACCCTCACAGTGAAATAGTTTTTTCTTAAATGGAAAGATCAGAAGAAATGACCTTTGTCTTGTTTTACATAATGTGATATTTCAAATGAAAGAGGAAAGACTTCCAGGAGTTAATTGAGATAATTGATCCAGAACAGACTGGATACCTTGACTACCATGAATTTTCAGACTTGTTTGAAGAAAAAGAATCAGTAGTAAGTGTTTACTTTTAATTCTTTACTCACAAATCCTTTTATAATTGTGGCAAAACGCTGGATTGTATTTTGGTAAAATATTATTCTTTACATATAGTTTTTATCTAAGTTAGTATGTTCATATTTGTTCCAGCAATGGAATAATCATAATTACTACTTCTAGACTCTTTTTATCTGAAGCATGAATTGGAAAACCATCTCATGGTTGCTGGAGGTGTTTGAAAACTCCAGCAAAATCACTAATTCATGCATGTGTGTTACAGTAGAGAGGGAACAGCAGTATTTCCTACCTTTCAGTTGTCAGCTCTGTTTTGCTGATATTCTGCTGTTTCTTGTTTTATCTATTATTCTTTATAATACACATTGGTTCAAATGTATGCTACACGCTACACAGACATTCCATATTTTCCTGGGTACAGCTTCGACATCTTCTGAATTTGCAGTTATAATATTTTTCTTTAGAATCATTCACTGAAGGTACAGAGACATTATATGCTGTCAATACTTCTGTGCAGTATGTAATAATTTTTTGCTGACCGAATTATTCTAAGAAATTATCTAAGCTGCAGTTTGCAAATCTACTTTGTTATATTAAGAAGTTGTTAATATTTTTCAGTATCAACTCTCTTTTAGGTTTTCATTAGTATATCAGCTGATTAATTTCATATTTAGCTTTGTTTTAGAAATCTGGATAACATTTTTGAGAGACATCAAGGGAGTACTGTAGTGTCAAGAGAGATAGTAAACACACAAAAGAAGGTTCTATTGAACCCCCAATGATGTGCATTGCTTTGAAACATTTTGGTTTTAGAAGCTGAAACAGGCTGCTTTCCACTCTGATAGCTTGAACAATAGCAACATTTGATGCAGCAACTCAAGTCCCTTCCAGCTGGTTTTGAGTAGGATAATGATCTGGCTGAAATTCTGGGGCCAACTTTAGTAGTGGTAAAATTAACGTGCTGGGGAAAATGCAAACGATGACAGTGCCTACACACACAACTCGTGCACACTACGTGGAATTCACAAATTAAGCTGGCTAGACTTAAATTAGAGATGTATACGGATAACTAGGCATTTTTGTCGTTGTAAATAAGCATCCCAAATGAAGTAAATGCTAGCACAATGGAAGACAGGTAAAGGAGATATTGAGCATCGTAGAACGTTGTCACCTTGGGATGAAATGGGCGTTGTCACCTAGGGATGGCACAGTAGTCACACATGACCCTGGCAACTATGGTTTCACACTTGGAGAGTGATTCTACCCAGAAAGGTAGATCTGTTCTGGACTCCGTGTCTGGGTTTGTACTCAGCTCTTGCTGAAAAACAACTGTAAGGAAGCCTAAGTCTCCAGGAATCCTCTCGTTTTGTGTTTTGAGTGGTGATGCCAGCTCCAACAATATGGCTCATCCTGTAGAAACGGCAGATTACAGGTTGTACAAATAACAGACTACAACTTTTTCAAGAAATCTCTGTATTTTTATCATTCCTCTAGGAAATGGTTAGAGGAATCTTAAAAACAACAATGGGTAGAACCACAATCTGGAACCCATCTAGTTCCCCTGCCAGCTGTGTCAACCCAAGGGGCATCTCAAACTCATTCCTTTCACCTGGAATTTTGCATAGCATAATGTTTGGTTGGATCTGCAGTCATGCTGAGCTTGATGTTTGTTTTTTTCTGCACTGCTAGAGCTATAAACACATTCTAAAGCAGGTTCAATAAGCTAGATTTTGTCATTATTTTTCCTTGTGCAAGCCCATTTTCTTCAAAATATGCCTTGAATGCCATTTACAGTTCATTCAGTGCTAGTGGATTCTGTTTTTCAGGATTGAGGAGAGAAACAGGCAGCACAAGTTCTGTGTATGTGACAAGGCAGTAGAGAGTCCTGCACATTGGAGGGTCAAACTGCTGGAGAGCAGCTCTGCAGAGATAGTCCTGAGAGTCCTGGTTGATAATAAACTAAACATGAGCCAGCAATGTGCCCTCATGGCCAAGAAGGCCAATGGCATCCTGGGATGCATCAAGAAGAGTGTTGCCAGCAGGTCCAGGGAGGTTCTGCTCCCCCTCTACTCTGCCCTGGTAAGGCCTCATCTGGAGTCCTGTGTCCAGTTCTGGACTCCCCAGCTCAAGAGGGACAGGGAACTTCTGGAGAGAGTCCAGTGCAGGGCCACCAAGCTGAGGAGGGGACTGGAACATCTTCCTTATGGACAAAGGCTACAGGATCTGGGTCTTTTCAGCCTGGAGGAGACTGAGGGGCGACCTCATTAATGCTTATAAGTATTTTAGAGGTGTATGTCAAGAGGATGGGGCAACACTTTTTTCTGTAGTGTCCAGTGATAGGACAAGGGGTAATGGAAAAAAGCTGGAATATAAAAAGTTCCACTTAAACTTAAGGAAAAACTATTTTACTATAAGAGTGAGGGAGGCCTGGCACAGGCTGATCAGGGAAGGTCCTTCTCTGGAGGTTTTCAAAAATGGTTAGACGGTTCATGAAGAGTTTAGTGGAACAAACCAAATGAAGAAGCTTGTTGATCTTGTTCTAGCTTGTAATACTGGAAGTGGTAACATAGTTCATTTTCAATATGTTGATTTTACAAGGTTAAATTTTTCATTTTGCTACATTTAAAAATTTTTTAGTTTAATAATATTGTCATAACTTAACTTCAGAGATGCTTTTTTTTTTTCTTTCCCACATTGCTAATTCATTTCTTAGGTAGAGAAGATCCTTTCAGATAAAATCACAGAAAACTGGAAAGATTTTCGTAAGACTTTGCAGTCCTGTGATCCTAGACTTACTGACACTATTAACAGAAGTCACCTAAGAAAAGTCCTACAGCTGTGTTGTCCCTCTTTGTCAGATCAAGAGTTCATAAAGTAAGTTGATGATGTGTAAGTTGTAACAGATTCAATGTAATTTCATTTATTACCATATCTTTCTTCCTGTCTCTTAATATGACAGCTATAGCTGGAGGCACTAAGTATTTTGCTTTGCCTTAAGCATATAGAAAAGAAAAGGTCAGTGGAAGAGATGCCTCGTTTCTCATGGGATTAGCCTGTAGATCCCTTATTTATTTTCTTAACAATTCCATGTTGGAGAGTCTTGTGAGTTTGACATAATGTCAGCATTTCAAGGGTGAGACAAGACTTTTTGACAAAGGAACAATGGATGTACTGGAGATCCAAGCCATTATCAAATATTATTTAGAATGTTCAATACCATGTAATACAAAATTAATTAAATTGATACAATGTCTTTCCTCAGTAGAATATTGTAAAGAACAAGGAATTGAAATTTAATATTGTCAACATGAAATCTCATTTTCAATATGAGCGGTTTCCCTAAAGTGAGGAGTCAAAAGAGCTACAAGCATGGAGAGCATGGGGTCAAAATGTCTACATCCAAAGAAGAGAGAATTGCATCAGGCATTTTATTGCAATAACATTTCAGTTCAGTTGGAATCTACTCTCTCAGGAGGTCTAGTTTTCTCTGCTTACAGCCAGTGACTTTCAGAAAGATGCAGAATTCTTTCCTACCTTTGAAAATATAATAGGAAAATCAAAGAAATCAGTTCCAGTCTGACCCTTACAACCCAGTGTCCTGCTGATCATTGTGTGTGAGGAGCAAACACAACAGCATCAATAGGAAATGACTTTTAGAAAATAATATTTGATCCTGAAATATGAATGAGCATGATCAGTAAAACCAATTCCACTGTATGTATTTTTCTTTCTATAAATGTCTTAGAGAAAACTTTGGGTGCTTTGCACTGGGTTCATAAAAGTCATGTTCCCAGAACAGTGTGTTTATAACTATATGCTTTCATCATCTGTCACTTTTATAGCTCTATGTTGTGTTATATATAATTAGTGGTCATTGATCACGAACCAGTAATTATCCTTTGAATTACCTGGGACTCAGCAGTTATACATTTCTACCATTATTTATGTCAATGAGAATTATAAGGAAAGTCAGAAATTGCAGCCACTTTGAATTGGAAAGCGGACTTTACTTCAAATTCTAAACGTTCCCTATAAGAAAATAGTATAGGGTAAGGTAATGAGAGGCAAATGGTAAGATTTCTTTCATTCATCATTGTGGTCAATGGCTGCTTTGCTTTTGCTTTAAAAGGATACAACACAAGCCTTGTGAGAGTAGCCTGGCAAAAGGCTGAGCACTGGGGCTGTGTTCTAGCAAAGCACAGGAAGAAGTGGACATAATACTTTCAGTATTTCCTTTATGGTGAACATTAGACACATTTGCATATATGCATTATAGAACTGCAGCATTGTTGAAAAATATAGGTATTTGTGTTTAGCAAACCGAGCTATGCAATACAATGGATGAGTTTAAAATCTTTTTATAGGAATAACATCTAAAATACACATCTAACAGATAAGGTTTGGATTCTATTGTCAAAGACATTCAGAGATATATAGTCTTGCATTGCCACATTCAGTCCACGAAAACAGGGTCTCAGTTACACCATATTATTAATCCTTCCATAGTAAACATTTCTAAAGGAATCTGTTCTTGGCAGTATCATTCATCAGGGTCACGTTCTAGAGAACTGGTGACCACACTGGCAAAGAAATGTAATTTTTGTGATACTATGAAGAGAGAATTTATGCTCATCAAGGCAATAGACACCCTATTTGATTGGAGAAGTATTTGGGTTTAGGATAAATGAGTAACAATATAGCTAATTAGGTTAGAATGGCTCATCCAGAGGTGAGGAGATAATTTGAAAAGTCTCCTTTGTTGTAATCTGCTTGTGGAGTTGTCATTCTATGATTTAGCCCGACTCCTTAAAAATATGTTTTGACTTGCATCTTTTCACCAATCTATACTTCTTTGTTTTAAATGTGGCATTATTTTTTGTGTTAAATCTTATTTAAGCCAATCCTAGGAAAAAGTTGTGGATTATGCTGAGAAACAGTGGATGGCACTGTTCATTCGCTGCTCTAAAGTGGTAAGAAATGTCAGATTTTAAAAGGCTGTATTTTAAAATAATAAGAAAAAAAAGAAGAAAAAGTAATTGACTCCTCTAAATGCATACACACTGGGCTTAAGACTATCACATCTGTGCTGGGAATGTCATAACCAGATTGGGGATTTAGCACAAGTGCTTTAAAGGATGCAGGGTTTTTGAGCAAAAGGTGATGAAGTGACTGAATTACATACTGAATTCCACTGGTTCAGCTACATCAGTCTTATTTATTTGAAATGATACTTCTGCTTTGGGGGGCTTCTACTGTAATTGGACTTTTGCATTGATATGACTCATCCTGAGGCACTTGAGGACAATACTGCTATCGCTGCAGCAGAATAGCCTGGCATGCTTGTCCCAGATGGCTTCCTGTGAGATGACATTCAGACTGGGGAAAAGAGGGAACAATTTTTAAGGGCATTTGGAAGCCTTTTATGGTTTACACTCACAAAGCAGATGTTGCTCTGTAGTGTTCACAGCCATTTTCTGTGTGAAGGCTAGACTCGTTTCAGCTGAGCAGAGCTTCACAATTACTAGAAAATGGAGACTCTCTTCTACCTTTCACCTCCTGACACTTTCTCCCCTACAGTGTATATGGTATGGATTAGATTCCTCAAAAGAAATGAAAGCTTTGATTTCTTTTCTTTTTGTCTTTTTTTTTTCCTCAGAAGGAAGGCATTGATATTTTGATATGTTAAGTTACAACTGTGTTTTACCACAGTTATTGTTTGTTTGTATCATTCTAAATAGAATAGACACATGGAATAAGTGGAGTGCAGAGAATGCTATGCATCTCGAGCACAAGGACAGGAGCCTTCTTTCATCCAGGAATGCCCCAAAGCTTTATGAACATGAATGAAATCCTAGAAGGCTGAACAGTGCAGTGAAGCAGCAGCATAGTGATGACAAGGGTTCTGATTCATGAGTTCTGATAATTTACATGGGAATGATTTAAGAAGGTAATTTGGCAGGCCCAGAGAGCTACTAACTTGACCTCTTTGCTGGAAGTTACCCTCAGAATAACAGAAGGGGCTGAACAAACAATGTGTCTGCTCTTGGGCTGCTAAGGTTCACATCAGGAGTATTAACCTAGGCTGCTAGAGATTTCATTTTATATTCATAAACCAGGCAGCAAGTTAAGGTCAACAAGGTCTTCCATTGATGATTCCTGACAGATTTAGTTGTGCAGTGGCTGTGATCTGAACTCCCTCTTCCACCAATGCAGCTGAATTTGTCAGGTCAGTGTTGAGTGAGCCAAGTTTCTTCCAATTGTCCACCTGTGTTAATTACACAGGGTACTCGCAAAGGGTCACTGTAGGTAAGGGAGGCTTGTGTTCTTTGGCTTCTTGTCTACGGAGATGTTCCAGACAATGACACGGTGTTTAAGTTATATTCCTGCTTTCCCTATAGGCTACAGAAGGAGCCTCGAAAGGCTAGTTTCCAGTGCCTAAGGACAGCCTTCTGAAGAATGCCCTTAACTCTATATGGAAAGGAAATATGTTACTTTGATTGTCTTTGCCTTAAGACATTTGTATTATGCATTTTTCTCAACCTCTCAAATTATTTTAAGATCGTATTTTATCCAGGTTATGCTATAAATACAGGATAACTCTTGTGATGGAATCTTTTACAAGATGCTTTTGGATAACATAAAAGTTGCTATTCTTGTGACTTAAATGGTATCAGCTCACCTATATCAAAGGAAAAACAACAAAGAAAAGAAAAAAGGCAAACAGAGCTTTCAAAAAGGTACTGTTATTACAGTCAATTTTGTATTTAATATAAAGAAAAAATATGTATAGAAAGGAGACTTTCAGATAGACTGAAGATACATGCTGTTTTTCTAATGGTAAGTACTGTCCTGGGCTGATCTCTCATTTTACAGAAATATATTCAGAATTGTATAACATTCAAAGCATTGCATCAGGAGAGAAAGCTCACATGGATCATTCATCAAAGACTCTAGGGTTCAGGTAAAAATGGTTGAGCTCACTTTACAGGGTCCACAAGGATTATATCTCACTGCATCATTTTAAAATTGGGGTTTTGCCCTCTAGATAATGTCTGAAGTGTAAGCTTATGATCCTCTATAGAATCATCGTGGCTCATTATTTAGGAACTGGATTTGAACAGATCAGGAACTCTGTCACATCTGATGTCTGTGCCTACTTCAGGCCATAACGGTAGCCTCCAACTGAACTAAAGTCATTGATGTTGGCATCCATGTTACAAAGATGATTGACCTATTGATTTTTCTCAGTTTTTGCTCTGAACACATGTAAATGCCTGCATAATGGGGGGGAGGGAGTGAAACAATAAACTTTCCTTTGTAATTGGATAAGCTTCTTTTGAGGAAAAAAAAAAGGTAATATTTACATAATAATCTACATGTACAGTCAGACCTGGGACACGTGAGTCTTTCACTTGAACCCAGATAATGCTTTACTCTAATATGTCCACAGAAGCATGCTCACTTCTGATCTCTCATTTTTAGGCTGATATTCCGTGAAACAGTATGCCCTATTCAAAATTTGCATTTCTGTCAACAGCTCTCAAGACAGAAGTATGCCTTGTCTTGCTTCAGATTCTCCTCAGACTACTTTGTTTCCCCTTCTACAATTTGATCTTTTTGTGTTTCTTAAGTTCCCCATCTGAATCCTCTTCAGATCAGCTCTAGGTTTGCCTTGACTCTGCATTCCCATGTCAGAACTGGCACTTTATTCCTATGTCACAGAAAGCCCTTTTCTGCTGTCTATGTTCTGTGTCTGAAAGCCTTGACACAAGATCTCGACAAACTTTTCAAAGGAGGCCAAGTGTTGTATATACACCTAACATAGATATAAACAATGGCCTCTGAG
Organism: Colius striatus; assembly: GCF_028858725.1. Lineage (NCBI taxonomy): Eukaryota > Metazoa > Chordata > Aves > Coliiformes > Coliidae > Colius > Colius striatus. The sequence goes on along the minus strand of NC_084759.1, from coordinate 125,862,220 downwards.
CTCTGACCTTGAATGCCAATTTGAGTGTCATGCTTACTGCAACCTCAGCAAGACTCTCACAAAATGGTTTGTAGGCTCACTAAGAGCGTTGTGTTTCCATCATTAATACAGAGAAACTGGCAGTGGATATATTTTGCATTTGAATTGGTAATATGAGGAAGCAAATTCCTGCAGAATGACTCTGCCAAAGGGCAGCTTATACTCACCAGAATTCACTTTCCACTCTTTGCCAAGCTCTATTGCAGAAAGGCAAAGCAAAGGAAGAACATGCTATCCATCTTCTGAAGGCCCCACAGGTACTGGGACATAGTTTTGTCTCTCTCAATGAGGTCTTGGGATGATACAAGCCTTCTGAGGTAGTTTTAAAAATACCGTAATCTCCACTACCTCCTTGTCAAAGTGATTGTTGGCTATGAAGTCTTTAGACTGCTTTATAGCATGCGGTCCATCAGTAGCTATTTGAAGGATGTCAACCTGACAGCAGTTCACTTAAGACAAGTTCTCAAACACATGGCTTGGGTCATTTTACTACGTCAGGCTCACACAGGAGAAGGTAATTTGCTTGTACATAAAGCTGGGACCGTGTTGCAAACCTACGAAGTCTGATCTTTTATTTTTGACATTGTCAAGAAATGTTGGTTTGGGGATTCTCACAAGTTTAAAACAGATCCTTTGGAAGTTTGGTTCCAGAGTTGGTTAGTGTCTTGGAGCTGTGTCAGATGAGTTGCTCCTTTTTGAAGAATAAACAGTGATTAACATCTTCCCTTTAGTTCCCATCCCAGTGATGTTCTTTTGTGGCCAAGTCAGTTCTGGTACCAACATCTTCAAAGCCTTCTAGCCTGGAGTTCAAAGCTTCTTGTCCCTCCTCCTGAAGTTGCTAAAATAGAACTTCAGTATCCTTACAAATCTTGTTCTCTCTTTCCATGTACATAAGGGGTGCTGTGTGATATTCATTTGCCAAATTATGTTTGCTCCTCTCTTTAGTGATGGTTCCTGACTAATAATGGAAAATAAATCTTGCATGAAGTCTCCAGGAAAGCAAGCCTGGCCTTTTTCTTATCGAAAGCGTGATTTTGGACCAATGATCTGCAGTAGGTGGAATCTTGATATTTCTACATCTTTCCACATGTCATTTCTTTACAAGATGGGGTTGGTTAAGGTGTTTCTACCTGTGAATGATCTGGTTCCTCAGTGGGCTCCATATTAATCCTCAGAATTTTTAGCAGACTGCCTCTATTTCTGAAATTCCTCCCTGCTTTGCTTTTGCAAGATTCTAGGAAATATCTAAGACCTTACGGCTGGCTCCTTCTGTGTAACAATTTTGGAAACAGAGTGTCCCTGCAGATGCACTCCAAGATTGTCTCCAAAGCAGAATGAGTTCTACTTCAATCAATAAATCAACCTGTTTGTTTTCTGCAGGCTGAATTTGTCCCTATTGTTCTTGAAGTCAAAAGGTCTTTCAGAAATTCTCCAAAGTTATTTTTTGCTGAGGTTCAATGCCATTTCTGTGGAAAGACTGTCAGAAAAGACTGTCAGAAAGCAGAGAGCTGGCAAGATTTAAAAAAAAAAAATGCAGATGATTTGCCAACATGCAATACAGTTCTGTCAGTAGGATACGGTCCACTAAACTCAAGATAAATCAGTGGCCTCACTAATAAATATCTCTAACTTCTGCCAAGCCACCATCTGGAGCTTTATCCATACCATCAGCAAGTATTCCGGCACTCGGACTGATGTGGTAGGGTAGGCAAATAGGTAAGGTTTGTCAGGCCTGAATCAAAAACTTTGAGATCCAGACCCAATGAAAGAGGAGTGTGCAAGGAGTGGGATATGGTACTTCAAACAGTTGTTAAATATACTTGTGGCTTATTACTTGAAGATAGAAAAAGAACATAATTCTCACTGAGTACTTCAAGCTGTCAGCTGGGCAAGAGACAGTGCATGGCTAGCCCAGAGAAGCATATATACTGATTGCTTGCCACTAACAAATGGAAATGATAATATCCCTGCCTTCCCAACTAGGAAAATGAAAAAAACTCTTCTTTTCATGACTGTCAATTTCGTGAAACTTGTAACTGCTATATTTGAAGACCTCTACTCCTCTCAAGTTTGACTGAAATTGGTAGATGGACTCCAGATTTGGGGGAAAGGCTGACAGATGTGGAGCAAAAGACTGATTGCGTTATTCTTATTTTCCTAGGAAACCAAGGTAAAAGAGATACTGGTTGGAGAGGAGTATAATTTAAAATACAAGCTAGTTCGAGGGAAATACAGTTTAAAATATAAGCTTGTCTGAAATCAGGGTAGATCTTTAGGATCCCTAGTGGTTTGCAAGTCTCTTAACAGGCTTTGAACTCTTTGTGACTCTGTAATTACTGCCTGAAAGCAGGACTAGATTTCTTAGAAACATGTCAGTAACTCTCCAGTTCTGCTCCTTTGCTCTTTTTAAAGATGAGTAGGGTGTTTGCTTTTCTGCATAAATTTGGGAGAATTTTATCCCGTTTTTTAAGAACTAATATGAATACATAGTAATATTCTGTAATTTTTTTTCTTTCCTATTTGTTATTAGTATTCATTGTTCAAGCAGCCTGCTTGTATTTGACTTTTCATCGAAGATGGATAGAAAAAAAGAGGCTTTAAGTGCTTCATCACCTTAATGCAATCTATTGGTAGTTTTCTTTCTCTGTTGAATAGAAAGCCAAATATTTTTCTGGATCCCTCTTATATTACTGAAGCTTTTATAGAGTGAGTTCTCATTACTCTTGATTTATTTTTTTTTTTTTATCCTGAAACTCACCTTGCATTGTAGCCTTTAAGTTTTTGGCTGTTTATACTCATGCTTCTCTCTTATATTGTGATGGCATGTTTCAGTGATGCACTGCCAGCTCTCCTTAAATTATTTTCCCTTTAGACCCATTTTCCATGAGACTTCAGTCCCTTGAGAAGGGAGAAATCTACTTTTCTTTTGCTGTTCTCCTGCCTTCCTTTTACAGGTGTCACAAACTCTGTCATTTCATCATCATTCCTGTCTAAGCAGTATTTCACCTTTTCAAGCAGTTTCTCTTAGTTAATTAGGATAAAATTTAGAAAGACCTTCCCTTCACTAGATTTTACAGCATCAACAGGATGTCACTGACACATTCTGATAATCTACTGGACAGCCTGTGTTCTGCTGTAATCGTTACCCAACCAATTACCACCAGCTCTTTTGCCCTGGAGGATTTTGCCTCTTTTATTTCTCAGGCAAAAAATCTCCAAAAAAACCCCAAAAAACCACAAAAAAAAAAAACCAAAAAACCCCAAAAAAACCTCTAAACCACCAAGAGCTTGAAACCAAAATTGTATTGTCCTTCTATTGTATAGCAGACATCTAACATTGTGGCACTCTTATTTTCATAGGTTTTTGTTGGTAGAAATCTAAAGATTTCATTTACTGAACTGTAAGATTCTAGAATCTTCCAAGAACAGTAAGGACTTCCAAGTCCCCTCTTTACACCACATTTCTTACATTCATGTCTTAGGAACCAGTATGCTTGATTCATTCTGTCTGGTTGTGTGTCTTCTATGACCTTGTAGTGTACAACCCTATTCCAAGCAGTTTCAGGTCTTAGGCTAAGTGACTGTGGTTATTATCTTCTTGTGAGCTTTTATGTCAGCTCCTTTTTTCAATCTAGGTTAAGTATTCCTTACTAGGTTATAAAGCTAGGTAGACAAAGAGAGCTTTTTATGAATAAGCCCCTGACAGGAAGGATGTTTTTTTAGATGACATCCTGCAAGTAATCATTCATTTATTTCCAGGACAAATTCAGCCATTGCCTTAGTCTTGAACTTTGATTAGGAGAAAATGTATAAAGAACATTTGAGTTCGCCTTCAGCATATTCAGAAATTAAGTCTTCATTTTCTCAGGGTCATTCATGGCAATGCCTATTGACAGGCAGGAGAATATAATAATCAGTGGGTAAAGTTGGTAGTGTTTTGGCAACCTCTTGCATTCAGGCAAGATGGCAGATATCTCAGAAGACAAAGTGCCTACAGCAGATGAGACAATCTGAGATCTTCAGAAAGGAGTCAAAAGTCACCGTCATCTTTAGATCCCTTTTAGAGGTCTAGAGTTAATCTGTGTGCCGCTTAGATCAAAGTAATACTCTTTTTGTTAGCATATTTTTAGAATGAGAGTTAACATATTATCATTATCCTCAAGTTTAAGGGATAGTATAAAACACACTTAATAAATCTGTAAAATAAGACTGCTGAGTATTTCTGCATTTTTCTTATATTGAAATACATGCTTCAGATCATAATTTTTGATAGATTTTAACTTTCCCTTTCATGGGTTATAGTAAATCCATAACAGATGTAAAACAAGGACAAGTGAGACACATTACTTACCCTTTAATTTAATTTCTTTTCTATCTTTAAAAGTTATGAAATATTTAATTGTTATTTATTGTAATGGCTTATTGATGAAGGTTGTGGTATTTCAGCAAGAGTATATAGTCCATATCTATGGACTTTCATATAGGGCCTGAGAAGGAAAGGTATTCTGGCCATTTCTCCAAAGGGAAAAAGTGTGAAAATTATTTACTTGGAATCCAGGAAGAGAGAAAATGACATAAGAGATATTTTTTCCCTTTTAAAATAAATGGAAAGACTTTCATTAATTTCTTTTATGTTAGCTTAGCCATCTCATGTTAACTGAATAGGTGCTAAAGAATAGAAGTGGCTCCTTAGCTGATGTAGGAATGGGCTCATTAGAAACAAAGCCTGTAATTTGGAGGTCTAGGATCTCCACTTGAAAAAGAAACACTTCAGAACAGTATCAGTCCATTTTTGGTTTGAGGTGGGCTTTGTTTGTCTTTTCTGTAAAGCAAGCCATACCTAAGAAATGAGTGCACAATATAGGCCTCGGAATCAATGTGTGTTCTAACTTGATCAACTTGTGTACTCTAACTTGATCATTTTGTTTTGCATCAAAGAAGTTTCTTCCACATCTCCATGTCTTGTTTGTCATTAAAGCAGTCTTGTTCATTGTTGCTGAATCAAATGCATGAAACTACAAAAAATAAATGACTTATCCTCATGCACAATCTTTCTATTTTAGAATCAAGCAGATTGCAGATTAAGCTAGCAAATATGCCTAGAATAGAACTGTTCATGAAGTAATTGAAAGGCTGAAAGGCAGTGATACAACAAGCAACAACTCTTAAAGACAGCTTTTTCACCTACAACAAGGAAGGACACTGGAAAATTAACAAAGCTAGCTTGTGGAAGGTAGGAAAAATGTCAGCCATTTTTCTCTTTCCTGTATTTTTCTCAGAAAGATACTTATTGTCTTAGCAATGTGCCTGTGCACACAGCTAGAGTTGAATCCTCCAGGAATGTTTCAGTTAATGATGAGCTAAACAGGTCTAGTGCAGGTTATTGTATGGGAGAGAATTTCAACTTGTCTTGAAAGACATAAAGTTATCAAGGTGTAGCAGCACTACACCTTGAAAGCTTCAACTGCTCCCAGTTGTCAAAAAGAACATGTATGAATTGGGACTGGAAAGAGACGGTTGACACTAGATTTCCAAATCTCAACTAAGAACACACTTCTTATGTGAAGTGAGTAGGCATACCTTGAAGAATCCCCTAAGCCTTAACTCAGAGCCCTTATGCCCTCTTTGTAACTCTACAGTGGTAGCTGGTAGGAACTGGCTATAGGTAGGTGAAGAATAAGATTCTGAAGATACATCATGACACTCCAAGGAGAATGACCTAAGCTAACTTTACACAGTCTTTCAGATTTCTGAGCCTCAGCTTTCTTTGAACCACTCTTGGCCTGCAGTGTGGCTTATAATCATACTGACACTTAGGGGTACTCCGTGGAGTACCTGTCTTTCTTCCTTGCTCATTCTTACTCTGCTTTCAAAGGAATCTGCAGTAATTGTGTCAGGGGAATTTCCTCCAGACATCTAGTAGCATTTCAGGGCACAGGCTGGTGCCCAACAGGAGAGGAGAATGTTTCTGTTACTCTTAGTTGAATTCAGTGGACTAGATCATGTTATAAATTTCCAATGTAATTATTTCATGTTGGGTGCCTTTTGATACTGGGTACAGCATCTCAGCTGAGAGGGTCCTCATTGCTATGAATGTATTGAAATAGTATACTTTTTACTTGACAAGAATACCAGTAGATTTTTGTTGATGTCTTTTCTGAGGTAGAGTTTTCTGTGGTGTTCTCAGGGCTCATCACAGCCTTTATGGCTTATCTAACTGCATGTTATACTTTGGACAGACTTGTGAGATCATGGACTTGGGATTGTAGCTGTGATGCTGATGGGATCCAGCTGTATATTTCTTTCTTTTCACATTTCAGAGCAAAATGCTTTGCTAAAAGTTGAGATTGGGTAAGAAAAGAGATATGATAGCAGCAATATTTCCCTAGTCTACCTAGGTTTAAGCAAGAGCTACTGCTGAATAGTGTTATAACAGTAACGCATGCTCTAACCTTTGTTTGGGTGCTGAACTAAGGTAAGAGTCAGCAAAGGACAAACCAGAATTGTATCTTTGAATATAGCCTACACGGTTCCTTGAGAAAAATTGTCCCAAACTGTTTTTATTCTGATTCAGTAACAAACATCATCTTCCCAACAAGCTGTGGCCTTCCTTTCTCCCCTTTTCAGCATGGACCCATGAGGTATGTGCTCTCCATCGTATGAAGGCTGGTATTATAGAGCCTTCCCCCATGAAAGCTGTAGCTGCATTCAGACACACACCTTCTTGCTCTCGGGTGGATATATTTCTGCAATTGTGTGCAGGAAGTGGAATTGCTTTGAAACGGAGGGGATGAAAAGAGGGTGGACAAAACATGTAAAATATTTTCTGTTTCTCTTAATATTTTCTTGTAACAACACATTCATTAAGAATGTATTAAGCTGCAGCTCTTCTTCCCATGCAGATCTAACATCTGTAGCACATACCTTTGGGACATTGGCGTTGGTTGCTGTGATTTGCACTACAATGTGATAGCTAAGAGGCTTATGCCAGCAGCTTATGCAGGAACATGCATTTTGTCACTTTTGGGTAGAACAAACTCATTTTACCTGATGCTTTTTCTTCTGCATTGGCTGTCTGTGTACAACTCGCATTTAAGATATTTCTATATCACCACCAACTATTGAACAGTCTTTCTGATTTCACTGTTATTTATTACACTATGGATGATGCATTTCTCCAGTTTTGGCTATGCACAAAGGATGAAAAAAATCATGTACCTGCAGACAGATATATGCATCAGTGCACTGTGACATTCTTGGACTCTCCAAGCTCAGTAGAGTCCAGCTGGATGGGATACTGCCCTGGGAACTCTGCCCTGCTGCTGCTGATCATTGAAAAGGGGTGTGCTTCCCTGCAATAGCCCTATTCTGCCCTGCCTTGTGCTGAGTGAAACAAACCTATCCAGGAATGAATGAGGATGACAGCTCTGTATGAATAAAGATGATTAAAAGGGATTCCTCATCAGAACTGAGGTGACATATGTCTCTGGGAACTGCCTGGGCCTGTGTACTTTGAGGTGAAATGCAGACTGAAACTGATTGTTCATTACTTGTGGTCTTTAAAGATCTCTGCACTTTTTGCAAAAGAAAAGATTTTTCCATCTCACTGTCTAAGTAGAATTCCAGCTCTGAGTTTTCACATTCTTTGTGCTTTAGTTTCCCAGTCATTTCTTCCAGGATGTTCATCAGTCCCTGACCTGGAAGCCCAGTAGCTTTTCATCCCAGAGCTTGTGGAGTTTCAGTGGTAGATAAAGAATATCTACAAATGGGTATCTAGCATCATTTGTAGGGAATCTTTAATGGCCTCCAATTGCTACTTCAGTAGTATGTAGGATTCCTTGTATCACATCTATCTGCTACATATAGATGTTCTGAATACATTAGGTAATTGTGAATGATGCATGGTAATAGGACATGTCCCAAATGGGTGGCTAGGTTGTGAGGCATTTTGAAGTGCTACTAAAGTTAAAAGGATCTATAGTGGTATGCTGTTCTTTGAAGGATTCTGACTCTGTAGCTGGGCAGATGTGCCAATGCCCATCTTATTAGCACATTTGCAATGCTTCTCTGAACTACATCTTTATTTAGAGCAGTCAGGCAGCTAGTGTACAGCTGGGCAAAGCTGCTTGTCCTCACAGTTGGAATAGGTTACTCAGCCATAGTGTAGTGTGGTAGTGGTAAACATAAAAGCATACTTGTTTTCTGATTTGTTATTCTAGGCCAAGCCATAAGAGTGGGCAAAAGCTGTCTGCCCAACTCAGAAGTGGATAAACTCTATTTATTTGTATAGCAGTAGCATTCACGGAGTGGGTAGAATGTACACTTACATTTCTCTGAAGATTAACTCTTCTTGGTATGCCTGAATAAATCAAAAATGCAGACATAGAATCACCAGTTAGCATTTTCAGGGTTGTACCAACACTGTCAGTTATCTATGCTTTTTTTCCTCTGTGGTTTACAAAATAAAGACAGTTTTTAACTGTACAATGTAATATGACTTAATTTTGTATGCAGTTTTGGCAGAGTTTTATCACTTTATTTTTTTTGCTACATAAAAGTGCTAATAGTTGAGACTGTAGTCACCAATATTACTATTTGTGACTGATTCTCTCCAGCTTTGATTGGATTTGTGCAGCCATATTTCCTTATTGCTACTATTAAGCATTTCATTTGATGGGAAATACTTGTTCAACTGAACATAAAATGTGCTTGCTTATCCATAAGCTTTACATTCATAAAAAGGAATGATAATTTGTTAATTATTATCACTTTTTTAACACTCCTTAGGTTGTTAAGCTCTTTAATGATTTTTTTTCTTTTAATCTGTACAATTAACTAAAATATAACAGCAAGAGTAATTGTTGTAGGAACATTTGGAAATTCAGGACATTGCTGTGAAGAATAGTTATAAAGAAATACACCCAAATTAGGAGTTACAAACCAACTGAAGCAAACAAAGATTTTGGAGAAAGCCCTGAGCTGGCACAAGGTCTGCAGCTACAGATTTTCAGGGAAACAAGAAGTGGGAAAACTAGAAGAAAACCAAAGACTTGACCACTAGGTAACTGTAAGAGGAACACAATGGGAGACTGCCACCGCTCCAGACTTTGGCACCTCTTAGATGTAGAGAGGTAGAGGATCTGCAAAATAAAGTGAAGTAGACATGGGAGGAATGTAGGAAGTTCAGAAAGTTCCCTGACAAAACAGATTACCTAAAAGGGATCCCCAAATCTACTTTGAAAAGCAGCAACATAGAAGGAATCCTGCCTTCCACTTTACTGCATTTGTGTGTGGTTCAGGGGCCTGAATCCAGTCAGTGGCATTTTTTGTCCAGGAGGTGGTTGTGGCAGACTCGTGGGGAAAAGCGGTAGCAGCAAATTCTTCAAATGACGGTTTTCCTCCAGTCTGCTGAATGAGCTAATGTCAATTCTTCTGGCACATTTTACTTTCAAGGTGAAGCTTAATCTTAGCCTGTCATTTGGTGCTTTTGCTTAAAATGCCAGTCTCAAAAATATAGTGAAATTTTTCTCTCTCTTTCAGTATGGAATTGAAGTTCTACAGAATAAATCTATATTTAAAGGCTTACTATAAATGTGAGGAAGAAAAATCAAACACCCAGATATTTAGTATTTGAAATGGCATATTAAGCAAGAATGTAGGCCATTATGTAACTTTTTTTATTTCTCTTCTAACAGATGTTGAAAGCTTATGGCATACCAATGGATGACCGTCAATTTCATCTACTAACAGAAAAGCTAGGGTTACCAGAAGGAGAACTGAGTTATCTGGATTTTGTGGCAATACTTTTTTTGTGGTAAAGGAATTTTAAATTTTGTGGTAAAGGAATTTTAACAGCAACAAAGCATGAAAAAAAACCCCCTCTCCTGGAAGATCCAGAACTTTTCTCTTTCAAGGAAAGGCTCTTAGTGAAATTAGGAAGAGATCAATCGTATTACTTTTAGCACATGGATGACCTTAATGTCTGTAGTTTTTTTGACTCCTGATCCAGCTAAGCTGTTCAATATCGAACTCAGGACAAGAGGGAAACTGGAACACATGGAATGTGAACTAACTAAAAGTCCACAGACAGGTAACAGGCTGCAAGATCTGAGGCTATTTAGCCTAGATAAAGGATGATTGAGGTGGGACCATATCAACACTTATAAGCACTTAAAGGGTGGATGTCAGGAGGATGGGATGACGCCTTTTTTTTTTTTTTTGTAGTGCCCAGTGACAGGAAAAGGGGTAATGGAAAGAAGCTCGAACACAAAAAGGTTCCACTTAAAGACAAGGAAAAACTTATTTCCTGTGAAAGTAAGGGAGCACTGTCACAGGCTGCCCAGGAAGGATGTAGAGTCTCCTTCTCTGGAGGTTTTCAAAGCCCACCTGGGCACATTCCTGTGCAACCTGATTCAGGTGGAGCTGCTTGAGCTGAGGAGCTGGACTAGATGATCTTTAGAGATCCCTTCCAAACCCTACTGTTCTGTGACCCTTTGATATGGAGCTGTTGCTAATGGATTGCAAAAAAAAATAACTGACTAATTGCTCTGTCCGGAGTAGATCCTTGTCCTCAGCATTACTAACTCTCACTCACAGTCTTAGGATAATGTTATATCCTAGATTACAGTGGAAGATTTTATAGTAGTGAAGGCCAGCAACTTTTTCTATTCTGTGTAAGAAGACAGCAACTAGTCTTTCAGAAGAGAAAGATGTGTTAGTATGCCATTAATGATGAGTTTTAGTGGCAGTATATACAACTGGAGCTCTGTGGTGTGATCTGGTCACTTATTGGTTTAGGGTTTTAATTTAAAGTACTACTTTTAAATGTTAAATCTTTTAAGGGGTGGTGCTACTAAAGAATGTTGAAATGTGGTAATATACAATGTAATTGATAGTTTTATTAGAGTATTAAGAATTCCAGTGAAAGGGCGAGGTTTACTGTTTGCGTAGACATAGATGTATTCTCCATTCATACAATGAGGATGTGGTCTTCATTGATTTACTGTTACTGTGAAATGAATACCAGTGGAATATATTCATAATTTGGGAGCACAGTTTTTCATTTCAGTTACTTGTTTTACCCTATTGGTGATTTCACTGATTTCAAGGCACTGTAAGTAAGAGGTTTGATTTTCAACTCTTAAAAATGTAGCTGATGGAACCTGGACTGATTTCTAGGGGTGGACCGCTGAGTGCAGACTAAAACTAGTAAGTAATATCAATTACTCATTTCTTTTATACTTATGGTTTTAGACTGGATTTTGTGGGTAAAATTGCAATGCTACCAAAGACAATGGCAGTTCTGATGTGTGCTTCAGCTCCTGTTTTAACTTCCATATTATTTTTTCAGAGGTGTGCATTTACTTCTTCCAGACTTTCATTATTATTTTCTGCTGTCATTATTTACCTTTTAGAACAAAGACAAGAGGGACGGCTGTCTTGTGGCTGACTGACATAATACTCAGATTTTTCTTCATTCAGGCCTATAAATTCAGAAGTTTTTGACTATAGCCAGCTAGTTGTCTGTCCACTGAATTATGTGTGCCTTCATCCAGTAGCCTAATAAAAGAGATTTGAAATAGGTTAACCTCAGCAAAAATAAGTGTGCCAGCTTTTTTTGTTTAAATCAAGAATCAGGAGTGTTTTGTCTGTATTTAAAGTTTTTGCTTTTGCCAATTATGATAATCACAGCTTCTCTTTCCATACATTAGTATCTTTCATAATTGTAAAAGAAAGTGTGACCCACATTTAACATAAAGTCTCAGAAACCAGAAGGCAAAGAAGAAACTCTCCCAAGTTTTATTTTTGATGATTTGTGATTCACTGGGATGGAGGGTGGTCTATAGTTAAGGAAAAAGAGACTTGATTTTTTTCCTTATCAGCTTTAGTGGAAAGATAACACAAGTACAGATTTTCTTAACTAGACTTCAGTGGAAAGTGGAATTGAAAAAAAAGAGAAGGATGGTACATATCGTTAAGGGTGGATAGGACTGAAAGGATAAAATCAGAAAAAGTAAAAATGATGCAGTGAATATGATTTAGTCACTCTTCAGAGTAGTTGTACAGGCTCTTGTGTGTCAGGGTATGTAAATCTTCTAAAAAGAAATGTTCCTTTAGAACAGACCATTAACTTAGCATTTTTCTTATCCGTCAGGAGTATAGTGAAATGTCAGCGTGTACATTTTTCTTTAGAAGTTTTTCCCATTTTAAACCTGATGCTAATTACTTTACTCCTCTATATGGCTCATATGTTGCAGAAAAAAAATCTAAAAATGCTCAAAGGGCTACAAAAAATGCATGGTCTCTTCCCCCCCCAGAAGGAAGGCAAAATGGGTTCCTAAACTAAGCTATCACTGCACAAAAAGTAGAAGGAATCAGACCTAGAACAGTGACCACAATACCTTTTCTATGGCCTAAAAGTACTTTAGCCCTTCAGTACTGGAAGTACATGAATGACCTGCTTGGAAGCCAGCTGTCTCATGGAGTAATAAACTTGTGACAATATGAAGCTGCTGTTTGTGCAGGACTGAGTCTTGCCAGAGCAGAACAACAGGCAAAATATTTTCAGGGGTGATACTCTGTTAAGTCAGGAGTGTTTTGAGGCAAATCTCCTGAAAGAGCCTACACCGGTTCAAACCGGAGGAGATCATAGCCAGGATAGAATTGCTCCAGGAGAGATGGTCTAGTGTGCAGTGGTTGTGCTACACAGTTGCAGATGTAATAAATTACTTTCTCTGATATAGTCTGCACCTCCTGTGTTTCTCTCACTGAGGCAGATGGGCGGAGTGACAGCAATTCACAGCTTTCATGGTGCTCCTTTTCTCCTCCTCCAGTCTGATACCTCCCTCCCTCAAAGCAACCCGAGAAGGCTAAGGCAAAAGAAAAAGGCTTTACCTCAGCTGCCCTTTCTTCAGTTGAGATTATCTTCACCTTGCGTTGAGAAAACTATAGCAACTGAGACTTTTACTGTAAATTGGGTGGACAACTCCAGTACTGCAAACAGCTGTTGGACTTTGTCAATGTTTGAGCGGTAAAATATTCAATTGCAGGGCTTCTTGTTTTGCTAATGTTGTATACTGTGCTTTTTATCAGATATGTTTAATACAATCTTTTCAAAATTTACTATACTTTTATTTCATTATTGCAAATGCCAGATTCAATGGGCCAGGAACTACATTAAGTAATATCCCAAACCACAGAGAAAATGATGCTAAATAGCACTATGAGACTACTGAAGAATGTCTCAATGAACTTAATGATAAGCTGGTGGAAGTCTAGGGGATAAATACATCGAGCCATGATTTGCTTTTGGCAGTGAAACTGGAGGTTCTTTTCATACAAACATTTATTTTAAAAGTTGGTTTGGAGGAGCTGTCAGGAAAGTGACTCTGAATTTTGTTGGATTTCATGTTTCCTGTATTCTCAGAAACTTCCAGTTCAAATACATTCAATTTGCAAGGCAAAATCTATTCTTTTTTTTTTTTTCTCTTAATTGTCTTCTCTGCAGCCTCTGACAGGAAAATAAAATATAAGATTTTTTTTCCCCCCCGTCCTTTTGTGAACATAGCTATTAAAGATTCTGCAATTAGAAATGAATAACTCTGTACTTCTTATTCATGGAACTGTCCATCTATTCATGAGAATGATCTTTCAAGATGTTCTTCGAGTTTGCAACATAGTGATCTCAATCAAGAGTTGTTTTCCAGCTTTTCTATTTGCTTATTATTTTCTGTCATTACCAATAAAATGTACCCCTTGAATTCCCGCTAGGGTTAGGCACAGAGTAAGAGAGATCTCATTTTACAAAGGAGAGAAGCTTCAGTCATTACCCTTTTGCTCAGTTCATTCCGTCGCTGTTCTGTTGGAGAAGCTGAAAGACCAGCATTCAGGAAAGGGATCCTTAATTTAAACTAGCTTGGACAGTTGTGGCAAAGCTGATAATATTGATTAGCATTTCTTCAGATGTCTAAAGAACTGTATCATTTTAAAAGCATTTGAATATTTTGGGTCTATTTTAATGGGAGAAGGTGTTGATCTGGTAGATCAGTTGCTGGAAATTCTCTCTTTGTTATAGATTCTCTAACAGTGTGCATGGGTACAAATGAGGTACCTCTCAGTATAGTACTGATGGAAAGTGGAGGTTAATTTGTCACTTTGTATGGGGGGAACTTTTTGATGCTCTCTACTTTTGCTCACTTCTGTACTTGCTTGAGAGGAGTAAGGTTGCAGTTTACTGTGGACTATCCCAAGTGTTTAGTAAGGCAGTATTACAAATGCTTTGTATTCTTAAACTGCGTTAAAATATTTGCCTGTTGTCAAAACAAGTCTAGAGCAAACATTTGTTATTTGTGTTTAAAAACATGTAGTTGATGTGTTAAATATATTTAGTTAAATATTCCTTGTTAGGACACCTATACTGCCTTCCGTGAAACAGACAGTAACCATGATGGTGTCATCAACATGCGTGACTTCCAGCAATTCTTGGGCAGCTTTCTGCTTTATCTTAGAGACGAGGAGTTCCTGCATCTACTGGGTTTGTTGGGACTGAACCTGACCTCCAGCTTAAATGATGAAGAATTTTGTCAACTGTTCCACGCCCAAGAAACTAAGAAGATACATCCTCAGATTGTGCAGTCTCACAAGTAAGAAAGAAAAAGCTGTGTAGTCCCTATAATAATCTGATGTGTTTACAGAAATGAGTATGCTGTATGAAAATTTGCACTGGGTATAATTAAAAATATACTGTTAAAAATATGTCTTTATCAAGCTGAGTTTGGGTGTTCTCAGTGATTTATGACTCTATTAAATCAAATATTGAATGCACTGCTAGGTTAAAATGCCAGAATTACCCCTGGGGACTTCCTAAATATGTAAGGCCAAACATATGTATTGATATCTAAGTTGGAGTCTAAGACTTGAGGTAGCCTCCAAACTGGACAACTTGTCTGCATCTTCGAAGCATGCAGAACTGAGAACATGGTTTAGGAAGCGGATGTAATTTTGGATTAGGAGCAGCCAAGGTATATTACCTGTCTGGCAGAGTCTTTCAATTCTGGGACTAATATTGTTGTCACTGTACATTACAGTAGCAAAAAGCCTTATGCTCCAGACCTTTACTCTGCCAAGTCATTGACAGCAGACAAGATCAGATGAGGTGCATTGAAGCACCAAGGCCCTGCAGAGTGGCTGGAGGCCAGGGTTAATAGTGAAGCAGCCTCCCTTCCTGTGAGAGGTGATGCTGCTTAAAATGTCTGGAATTTTAAAGTTTCAGCTTAACTTTAATGATAAATAGCATTCAGACACTAAAAAAAACCATTCTAAAAACTCAGTGTGAAACTCTGTTTAACTATGCAAACAGAGATAACTCATAAAAATAATGACAAGATGCAGCAGGACTGAAAAAGCTCCTCATCAACAACTCATCTCTGCTGTGGCAGTGAAGATGTGATATATACACATAGGCTTATTTCCCAGTTTTTATTTTTCTGTTATAGCATTACTGTTGGCTCTGGTGTTAGTAATATTTATCTGCCTGGTTTGCATTTCTCTCTTCCTGAATTGGACAACTGAGTGAATCAAGAACATCAGTCTAAAGAAAGGAAACTGATGATGAATGATTCTTGCTAACAGTTGGAGTCTGAGACCAATTACTGTCACAGAATTTCAGTTTGGACTTAGCTAGAAATTGAAACATTTTGAATTTAGATCCAGAATTTCCTCATTTCAAATACTGTTACTGTTTCAGAAGTCGAGCAAAGAAAATCTAGTGAAAGCCTTAAGAGCACTTGCATTTTCCCAGCTAAGTATTTAGACTATTTTTGTTGGTCAATTGTTTAGGCTTTTGGCATCTTCTCAAGCAGAGGGAGTGGGAGAAGCTTAAAAGGTTCCCAGGTACCTAAAATAGATTACTGTGACATTTGTGTTTCTATATCCAAACAGACCTCTTGGTGAAGGCTGTCAAGACCCAGTGCCCCGGGAGCTCAGAGTAACTGAGTTTGAAGAGCTGGAGTTCTTCAGGACTGAGGTTCCGATCTGTATGTACCATGGGTGGTATAGGAACTCAGTGCATAGGTCAGACATAGTTACCACAACTTGTCTGATTTGCAGACCCAGTATTCTGCTACCTCTCATTTGAGAATCTTGTTCGAGGGAGCGTGCTCCTGAAGTGCAGCTGAACCAGGCTCTTAAGCCATATGTCTGCAGCATTTCCTTATAAAGCAATAACCTGAGGAAAAATGGATGCTAGGACAGAGCATGAGGTGGACAGCCATGTGTTAAGAGAAATGACTAGTCTTTTCTCAGCTTTCTAACTGAAAGTGCTTAGAAAAACTGAAGAGAATTGGGCACCAAGAAGAGGGCTGCTCTTCTAAGCTGAGGGAAGGTGCACTGTTTCAAAGAATGTTGAGATGTAAGGCCCCCTTGATCCTCAGGTAGGCGTGTCCTTATTTAACACACAAATTTAGTCACCTTTCTGTGTAGTGCAATAGCTATGCTGGATCTTAATCTGAGGCACCCACATTCTCCTTCATGCTTGTGTTCAACCAGAAGCACCATGCCCCCAAAAGTTAGGTACTTGTAATGGTGGCTTAGTTTGCAAATGTGAGTTTTACTCTGCACACTTACTAGCTATGCATTGGTGACTCACAAAGATAGTTTTGAGCTACATTATTGATGTAAATCAAGGATAATCTTCTTGGAATCACTCCAGTACATAATTGTTTCTGAGATAATTAACATTTCCTTCTATGCGTATAAATGATCCATGCTGGCTCTTGGGTTTGAGGAAGAATTGAACAACATTGGTTTGAAAATAAATAGGGAATTACAAAATTTAAAACATCTTTGCTAACCTGCAGCTAGGGAAATAAGACAGTATTTAAAAAATTAAGTTTACACAGATGTGAACTAACGGTCTTTAATGGGTATCTTAGAAACTAGGAAACAAAATCACCACTACCATGAAGAAGAACAAAAGAGAAGGAAACTTGAGGAGATTAAAGATCCCACTAATGTAAAACGTAGTTGTTATTTTATTTTTTTTTCTTTTCTCTGAAAAAGAAAAGGATAACGGATGCAGAGCTAGCTTGTGATCACGCTCATTACTACCTTGTTATCAAAGCAAGAACCAGATGGCATGACCTAGCGAGGGTAAGAAGAATGTTTTCTTTAAATAAATAAGCAGCACTAATAGATTTCAGAACATTATGCAATGTTGATCTTCAGATTCTATAAATATTCAGAGACCCTTGCAAACTAGCTCATTAATGATAAAATCTTACTATGTGATTAAAAAAGAAATAAATCAACAGTTTGAATAATATTTAGTTTTTGTAACCTCGATTATGTAGTACATACTATTACAGTTATTTCTAAAACTTTCTTCATTTTTCACTATTGTTAGTTTTATTTAATATTTCTTTTGTAAGAGTGGTAATGGGCTTTATCTTAGGCTTTCCTTGTCTAGGCATGTCCACAAACACAAACTTATCTGCTAACACCCAGTGTTGCCTATCACTGTGAAGTATTGACTGCGATGCTTACACCATCCAAAGAGGCTATCACAAAACGGTCATATAAAGCTTATTTCCACCTTTTAACTTTCTGAAGAGTTGAAATATTTGGACAATAGATTATCACAAGGAAAAATTAATGTCATTTTTTCATTAAATGTTTGTGTAAATCAGAAAATAGTAGGGATATTCTCACTTTTGACAACGAATGGTAAAAACCCAACAAATCCAACCAACTAAAACTTAAAGCAAAATCAACAGTGTCTAAGATAACCTAAACAATATCAGGTATAGAACAAGTTGAGGAGAAAATCTGTGGGTCCACTCTTTTCCAGTACCTTCATCTTCCATAGGCATGCTTCAGCAATGGGCATGCAGCTTCTCATGCTCACATCCCCTGTGTTTGTCATCAGTAAATAACTTTCCACACAGAAGACCTCACATAAACACCTGTGATGTCAATCCCAATTCAAGATTTTGAGAGTTGTACATCCACAACAGAAAGCAGGAAACAGTAAAAACCAAATAAAAAAACATTAAAAGATTAAATTCAGACGAGCATGATTTTCCATTTCTTTCTCATTTCCTGTTATTCATTAAGCTTATCAAGAGATAAAACATTCTGTCAAACTTGTTGGTACTTGTTAGTGATAGTTTCTTTTACATCCCAGAATTTTCAGGAATGTGACAGTGAAGGAAATGGCATCATATAGCTAAGGGACTTGAAGAAAGCCTTGTTCAGATTTGGCATTCCAATCACCCTGGAAGAATTTAAGCAGCTTTGGGCAAGGTATGACAACTCTAAATGATTAGCTCTTCCAATAATTTATCTTTTACAGGATTACAGAGCCTTTGGTTGTGCAGCAAATGACAACAGATTACACCGCACAAGAAATCTTTTATTATGATTGTGACCTCAGATCATGAGACTGTGTTACAGGAGGCTATGTCTTGTCATATGGAGCTGAAGAATACAATCAGATCCATCAGTTTGCAATGAATTCAAAGATAGAGCTTTCTCTTGGCTTCAGTATTATTGATCCCTTTGATTTAAAAGATATTTTTCTTCTTGGACTGTACCTTAAGTCACTGGCTAAATTAACTTGTTTTTCATCAATTTGGCTTACACACACAAATGCCAACCTCAGTTTGTGATGGGTGAAAGTCAGTTCCAGATGTTTCGGGCCAGATGGGAACTGCAGACAAAGCCTCCATTGAGGAGGTCTGTGGACAGTCTGCATACCTGTCTGAAGGCAGTATTACCAGCATCTCTGTTTTAGAGTGCTAAATTTGCTTACACTGTTTTCACCCTAAATAAAAGTAGTTCAGTCAAAAGAAAAATGCTACATACCGAATACATAACAAAAGAAAGTAGGGTAATTTCATGCTGGGTAAAGATGGCAAGTAATATCATGAAATGTTTTCATAGACAAGCAATTTGTTGTGAAGTGGGGGAAAATACTTGCCTGCGTTCAACAAAGAAGAGGTGTGCAATATACTGTGTTGGAAATGGCAGAGGTATCAGCTGTATGTGACATTATATAAAAAGCTACCTTCATTAAAGGTCTACTTAAAAAGAAAAATCACTCTTTCTAACATATAGAGCCCGAGTGTACTGCATTTTGGTTTCAAGCTGCAGTAAGTATACATATTTTTCTTAGCACTGATTCATCTCTGAATTATTTTCTACTCCATTAGATTTTACTTTCCATTCTTATTCCTTATGGGTGCCATAGCACATTGAAGAGTATCCTTTTAATGCAGTTATCTGCTGCACTACTTCACTCTCATCAGCTACTCCTTTTATAGAACAGATAAAATCTCTTACGTGCTTGATATGTCTATAACTTGAATAAAAGAGTGAAGTTGGGGCTAAATTAGGCATTATCATGCATTGAAGCACTAGCAGGGAGAGAAACTTAGGGGAAAAAGCCTATGGAAGGGTTTATATCTAAGAAAATATGACAAGTGTTCATGAAGCTAAACCTTTGTTTCCAAAGGATAATTACAATTCTGAGCACCTCATATTTGTGTGACCAGTTTGAGACACTTGAGAATGGATTTTTAGGAGCCCAGTTCTCTGCGTCTCGAGCCAGACACTGAAAGGCAGCAGTACTTGAGCACTGGAGAATGCTCCTGACAATTTGGTCCTCAGGGTAGTATTTTCAGAATTGACTCTGTGATTACAATGCATAAGCCCTGTCTTTTGAGTCTCGCATAAAGTCACTCACTCTTTCTTGATGTGGTATGGCACCTTGATGAAGAAGGGAAGTGAGCGAGATTTAAGCTGTTAAGTCACTTAAGGACATCTGTAATGCCTTTCTATGAGGAACACATGAATATTTAAAAAGAGCATTTATTTTTTGAGGTATGATACAGATGAAAAAGGATATCTTACCAAGAATTTTTACAGAAATTGGAGATAGAGTTTGCACCCCCTGACACAGGGCTCAGTAGACACATCATGGAAGACAGCTATGCACACTTACATGTGTGTTATAATAACCAACAAAAGAAGCATTCAAAGCTAGAAGAGCAGCAGAAACAGCTAACTGAAGCTCTGCATGCAAGAGAAATTAAAAAGCAAATCAAGTTACCTGTGAGTTTAGCATATAACTTTCTGTGTTTGTGTTTAGTTTGTTAAGGTGACAATGCGTACAATAAAAATGTAATTTTTTTAAAAAAAAAGGTCTGGAAAAGGGGATTCTTGGGTGGTACTGGACCAGCCTTACCCATTGTGTTATTGCCTTGATTTGCTGTAGATAAGTCTAGCTCAGTGTGCACTGTGAGACTTTTTAATAGATATTCTCCATGGTTTGCATTATTTATTTTACAGAATTTATGGCAGCATCTATAGTGATAAATCAGAATGCCCAGAGACAGTCCCAAACTCAGTCATCTATGCTGCTGGAGTGCCACAACAGTCCTCATCATGCTTTGGCCTGTGTCAGCTAATGTTTTCCCTGACCACTCCCAGCGACCTTTGGGAGTAAGAATGCTTCAAGGACCATTCCTAACAGGCAATTTTCAGGCAGCAGTTCCCTTTCTACTGCTAAGGAGGTTCACTAGTAGAGATATGTCAACTGGCCTCTGTGAGAGGAGCACTCCCTGGCCTGTTTATTGGTATTGTCTTAGCTTGAGGTTCTAGTCCTAACACTGCCATCAGTTCAGATTGAGAGAAGAGGAAGTACAGTTTTTTAACCCTGCAGGTCTCTTCTCAGACTGCTTGAGGCAATGTAGACTTAGAGCCACTTGATTACACTCAACAGGGGCTTTTCTTGCAGCTGGACTGGGTGAGTGTGTAGGACACTGTGGTCCCATATCCTACCCTGTCCCTTGGATGAAGGCCAAGTTGCAATCACAGTTGGTTTCGCATCCCTCTAGCAGCTAGTTAAATTGTTAGTAAATGGCTTTGTAGATGCAGTAAAACCCAGCCTTGACAATAATGGACCCTGGCTCCATGTGGCAGAAATAACCATCTTATCTCCAAGCAAGAGGAGACTCTGCCTCGAACAAAATCAACTCTCATACAGCTAATAGATCATTGCTCCTGAGAAAAACATTTAACAAACAAATGACAAATTTCTATCCTTTTGGGTAGTGGAGTCTAATGATCCATGCTTGTCCTAGTGAGTCAGTAGTGATTAGTGTACTGCTGCTGTAAGATTCCTGCACCTGCCAGCAGATTTAGGCAGCAGGAGAATCCTCTGCCTCAGTACAGTGCTGTTAAAACTTTCTCTTTCCATGTTGTGAATAGACACAGCCTGGATGCTTATCATGTCTTCTGCTTACGTTCTCACTCTTCTCCTGAACTCTTTTATTTTTCTGTATTTATTTACCAGCATCAACCCTCAGGAGCAAAAACCATGTAAAAATGTACCCCCACGAGCATAGAATTGCTTTCTTTTATGCTTGGAAAGTGTCTGGAAGTTGTAGGAACTAATAAATTATTATTGATAAGAACGATAATTCCCCATGACATTGTTGGTAAAGGTGATACACTCATAAACAAAGAAGAGCAGCCTTGTCTTGTAGATAAAGAGGCAGCTTGGGAAATCATTAGGAAAAAGAAAAACCAAACCACAAAACACAGAGAGAAGCCTCTGAGCCAAGGCTTTTGCCATTTTTTTTTCTTTTTATCTTGTTTAAAAATCCGTTTTTCAGTATCCCATGTAGGCTGAAGGACTCAAGGACAAAACTTGTCCTTTCTTTTCAGCATGATATCTCTCTCACCTGCATTGCAGCTCTCTGGCATAAACTTCACTTATGACACCCACAGGTATCAGTAAGCATTCCACCTGTAAAAAATTGCATAATATAAAACAGAGTTGGTTAGGCAGCTGCAGTGTTGTAGGCATTGCTTATTACTGTATTTGTAACTGTCTGATGTGAAACTTAGGCTCTAACTGTCTCATACTGGCCTCTCCCACTTAATTTGCTGTACCAACCAGTTATCTCTAGTTTTACACTTTGAGGAAGAGCTCTTTTAGTCAGGAACCTTCTATTTCTTTCCTATTAGTGCAATGCCAAGTGCAAGGCAGCCCTGCCTCTGATGCTATAAATAAGAAGCAGCTCTGCAAGTAGGGAAGATGCTGTGCTGCAAGCAGAAATTATGCAGTGTGGCTTCAAGATGCAAATACTCGTCCTGAAGCAGCTGGAGAGTAATTAAATCAATGGGGAAGACATGCTGGGTAAAAATAAAGTAGTCATGATGTGACATGCTGGCAGGTCCACATCATTTAGAATTATTCACTTTTGAGAACCTACCATAACAACAACTATGTATAGAACTATGTATATGGCATATATATGCACAAATACATACATACAAGTGCACAGCAATTGTACTAATCATCCTCAATTCAAAGGAAAACAGATATTAGCAGACTCGATCAAATGTAACTAGGCTCAGTTGTATGCTATCAGCTGGAGCCGGATGTTTCTGATTGAGGTGGAGCAGTCTTCTAATAGACAGATATGGAATATTCTGTCCCCTGCACTAGGTCTGTCTCATCTTGGGCAGTGACAGAGTTTTGTGTAAGACTACAAATGGCATTTTTCTATCCCTTTCAAAATTATTATTTATAATTCAAGAAAAACAGAATGTATGTTTAGGACATCTGGTTCTGTTCTTAATCTTTTGAAATTTCTGGCTTCTGTAGCTTTGTCTGGGAATGAGTTCACAGCTTAATAGTTTGTGGTCTTTGAAAATGTATGTTGTTATCGATTATTGCCACCTTTCAGTTCCTGGTCAGTTGGAACAGTCTTGTGGTAGTAGTTCCTGTCTGTTTTTCTCTCTCAGGAAGCTGGAAGTGCAAGAAGAGCTGAATATAGGCCTTTGAACTCATCAGGTTTCACAGAAGACTCTCAAACTAGAGTCACTATCTGACAGATGAAATCCATCAGGATGTTGGGGCATCACTTTTTTCTGTTGTGTCTAGCGGACAAGGGATAATGGGATGAAGCTGGAACACAAAAAGTTCCATTTAAAGATAAGGAAAAACTATTTCACTGTGAGGATGAGGGAGCCCTGCCACAGGCTGCCCAGGGGAGTTGTGGAGTCTCCTTCTCTGGAGGTTTTCAAAACCCACTTGGACATGCACCTGTGTGACCTGATCTAGGTGGACCTGCTTTCACAGGGGAGTTGGACTAGATGATCTCTAAAGGTCCCTTCCAACCTACCATTCTGTGATCTGTGTAGTGGCTGTGAGGGCAGTGATCCAGATGAGTGTGAGCCTTCCGCTCCAGGGCCACATCAGGCAGCTGCAATACGGAAAGCACAGGTGGGCACTGTGCCCTCCTACTGTAAAGTTAAGTGTAAGGATATCTGCTTTCAGTCAGTAAAACAGACAAGCGGCTGCTAAGCCTAACCATGGTGATGTGCATGGGTCTCAGCCCTTGCTTAAGTCTCAATGAGTTGGAAAATTTATTCCTTTCACCTGTCAAGTTCAGACTAGGATTTGCCTGAGGTGTGAATCTTCTGGTTATAGTATCCACTTCAGCAGCACTGGGAGAAGCACCTACTGCCTCTTCTGTGATCTTGCTTAAGCCTTCTCTGCATCCAGACAGTGTCTTTCTTCTGGCTTTCTGCAGGGGCTGTTAACCTCACCCTAACAGCTTTGGAGCAGTTTCAGTACCCTGTGATTACACACTGTGAGGCAAACAAAAGCTCTGGACATCTTACAATTCAAAACATACTGCTGTGTATTTTTTTTTTTTCCTTCTGCTTTTGTTGTAAGTCACAGGGACAAATCGCCTAAATTAGAAACAGACATTGAACAGTGGTTCTGCAGCCCTTCAAGAAAAATACAAAACATGTGCAAGAAAATATTATTTTTTGGCATTGCAGCTTGAATCTATGGGTTTAACCCTCATTTTCTGCACCCGCAGATTTACTACTGTAAGTGGAATAATTTCTGGTTGGAAATCTTTTATCAGTCCAAAAATATTGAATGCCTCAATTCTCAAAAAATACGAACCTCAGAAACTATTTTGATTTTACTTCAGCTTTTTACTTTCATGGGGAAGACGGTAGTAGTGATGAAGAGTGGCATTAGAAGTAACATTTGGAAAAGGGTTCCAGAATTTTTCTACATTGAGGGTATATGTCAGCCATATCCTACTTTCCAAGCACACCCTTGCAAGACGGAAGAAGCAGTGCTAAATAGTCTTCCAGGGCTGGAGGAGATCAACCTCTCACTGAAATCACAAACTGCCTTTAGGATGCTCATCTGCTGTTGGCTTGTAGGCTGCTGTATCCTGCTTCCTAGGTATGATTCTCTTGGTTTCTTTTCCCTTTGCAGTCCTTATAAAGCTGTGGATTTTAAGCTGTGGCACGTTACATTAACTCAAAAAAAGCAAACCTTCTGTCAAGAGAATTTAGATTAGTGTCTCTACTGTAAAGTCTGTAGGCTTCTGAACATAATAAAAGTTAAAACTTGGAGATGTAATTAGCAGATGTTGGATCTCCAGGGTCTCATATCTTAGAGGAGGTTGAATGAGTCTAAGCTGGTTAGTAATTAGATACATGGAGATTCAAGACGGTAAAGCCAACTTGAGTGCAATGCAAATGCACTCTGACTGATGTGCACCCTCTGCAGCTTACTTCTGTGCTCTTTCCAGTATAAGTCTTGCTTTTAAAATTGTAAACCAAGTACCACATGGTAACAGGAGCAGAATGTGAAAAAGAGGAAGGAATTAACTAGAAAAAAAAAGGATATTTGAAAGTGAGAGAAAAGGTGATAGCTCTTTAGGGGCTTTTAGAGACTCTAAACCACACTGGCAATATTGCAGTTTCCTTGAAAAGATTCATATCATCCTTTGAAACCTATATACAGTGGCTAGATTAATCATAAGGAAGCTCGCAACTATATTCTGGAATATTACAGGAGTAGGAGCTATCAAAGTTTTTAATGTCATGAAACCAAGCCAGAGTCAGAGGGCAATCTGTGCAGCTACAAGAAAGTAAGTTGAGGGAATATTGCACTCCCAAGGAAACTTGAACTTTTGAAAGACATAGGTTTCATATGAGAATGCAGAAGGAGGGATCCTTTGAAGAATTTTTAGCGGATCTTAAAATAACAAATCAGTCAAATAGCTATTACTTTTTCAGAGATTCCATTTTAAGGGATCAGAGAGTGATAAGCATCAAAGATCTAAAGATACAGAAAAGGTCCAACGAGAGTAAGATCTCAAAAAAATACCCCAAAAAAAGAAGGATATAAAAACCTGTTTGGTCAAGCTAGGACAGCGATAAGGGACAGTAAGAAAGTAATCAGAAGGGGAGCAGGACATGCTATCCATCAGTAAAGGTTTTAGAGACACTCTTCAGAGCTATTTGCAAGAAGTAGCCAAAGCAAAAGACATGAAAATTCACAGATTCCTGTTATGTCCAGGAGTTTAGAAATTCTGCAGCAGCTCTAAGAAATACAGTAATTTTGCGAGACCTTGCAGCTGGAAAAGCAGAAACAAAGACAATACCCTCCACATCCCCAGATTTATGTGATGATGCACAAACCAACATTTCAACAAAATACCACATAGGAATTCTGTGCAGAGGCTGCACAAGGGCACTGTAGACTAAGGATAAACACCTCTAAATTAAAAACTGGTACTCAGTCAATGTTACCTCCATACATACAGTAAAATGTCTGGCTCAGGAATCTCTACATATGAAGAAAGACTACTGAAACTGAGAGTGGCTACGAAGAATCTAATTCCTACTAAAGGATTGTATGAATTTAAAGTGAAAGATGAAGATAAACACAGTAGTTGAAGTTTATAGTCAAAAAGACCTAATATTTGGTCTAAAATATACCTAGCCCTGGGCTTGGTTAAAGCACTGTGTGCGATGAAGGAATCATAAAAACAGGAGATCAGCACCCAGAAATCTTTAGTGTCAAAGTAGACACAGAATATAGAGCTGTATTTTAACAGCAACATGTGCTGTTAGGAACATTCCTCTGCTTGTGAAAGAGAAGCTATAAAGGAGCTAGGTTATATAGGAGTAATGATGGGAAGTTTAAAAATGGAAGAGCCAATTAGCAAGATCAAAAGACAAGTCTATGAGATTGTTCATACATTCAGCAGGGCTAAGTATATGTTTCAGGATAGACACTGTCCTATAAAGAACATTTTCAGGTAAAAGGATTGCATATGTTTTTACAATTACTAATACATTTTAACAAAAAATACAAGTTCAGATTCTTCCTGGCATGACAGGAGTTAAACACTATTTTTAGACCACTGGACAGGAGATTTTGTTTTCAAAGACTTTATTTAGCCCTAAAGTCCATTCTTGAGTTTTCACAGGAAAGTGTATAAAAAGCCATTCACTTGAAGGAGCTGTGGTTACTTAAACAGATGTGAAGTAGAGAGAAAACCAGTAGAGAATCTCAAAAAAAAGTGTGCAAGAAGGTCTGAGAGGTAGGATTAGACAGAGATGTAAATGTAAAGGCAGAGAAATAATATAAAATATTAACTGTCAACAAGATAAAAAAGAGTCATTACAAATATGCCAAGATAACACAAAGATAACGAGAACATCCAGAGGCCTGTTAGCATGTGAATGTTACATGGGAGTTCATATCACGTGAGCAATCTATGCAAGTAGCTTTGAAGTTACTGCACAAAATGGACACACTGAGCTGTAAATCTGGGACAAGAATGTCCAAATTAAAGGTATTAATAAAGACAACTGCTAGCCTTACATATATTGGCTCTGGAAGACAGACACAATGTTCAAAAGCTGGCTTACAGGCAGTATTATTAAAAAGGTAATCAGTGGAAATGTGTAGCCTGTGTTTCCAGGGTGCTTATCAACATCCTGATTCAAGGCATAGACCAAGAGAGCAGAAAAAGCTATAGCCCTGCACTTTGATTGTAAGATGTCACATATTTGTTTATCAATGTGTTACGGTCAAGGCTGAGACAAACCCACTTCGTAGGCAAAAGAAAGACTTGCTTACAGATTATAAAGATAGTGCGAGTTTTAGAGATGGTTTCTTTAGGTAAAATAATTCAATTTGACAATAAAATTTAAGTCAGAAAAATAATTACTTATCGAAGAGATACTCTGTAGATCATTCAAGGGGCCTACTCTTGAAAACAACACAGGGAATGAGATAACATTTAGAAATACAATTTTAAAAGTATTATCCTGTTTCAGAAAGAAAGTGGTCTATGTTTGATGAGGCTGTACAGATGACACAATGCAGAAAATTATCAAGTCACCTCTTGGGTAGAGAGGTAGTTTTGCATACCAAAGAGAGGCTACAGTGGAGGCTCCTGTGAGAAGCTGCTAGAAGCATCCCCAGCTCTGGGTCAGACTTATCTCTGCCCAAGACTAAGCCAATGAGTGACAATGGCAGTGCCTCTGCAATAATCTGTTTAAGAGAAAACCTGCAGTGGAGGAAGAAAGATGGGAGAGAAACAAACATGAGGACTTGAGATCAGTAAGGAAGACGGAGAGGAGGTGTATCAGACCAGAGATTCCTCCACATCTTGTGTTTTTTCTGCAGGTTTTTCTCCTGTAGCCCATGGAGACTGACAGTGGAGCCAAGGTCCGCCAGCAGCCCATGGAGGATCCCATACCAGAGCAGGTAACAGCACCTGAAGAAAGCTATGACTCTGTGGGAAGCCTGTGCTGGAGCAGTCTGTTTATGAAGAACTGTAGGCCACAAAAGGGACCTAAGCTGGAGCAGTTCATGAGGAGCTACGCCCTGTGGGAAGGGCTCACATCAGAGAGATTTATGGAGGACTGTTTCCTGTGGGAGGAACCTCAAACTGGAGTAGGGGAAGAGTGTGAATAGTCCTACTCCCCGATGAGAGAGGAGCAGCAGATATAATCTGGGATGAACTTACTGAAACCCCCATTCACTTTCCCCCTGCACTTCTGGCAGAGAGGAGGTAGAGATACCAGGATCTGAGCTGTCTCTAGAGGACGTGATTGGTGAGGAGAAGGTGCAGTTCCTAAAATCTGGTTTCGTTTCCCTCTATCTTACTCCGATTTTGATTTCTAATAGATTAAAATAATTTTGTTTTCTTCCTCGAGTTGGGTCTGTTTTGCCCTTCACCATAACTGGTGAGTGATCTCTCCTTCTCCTTGCCTCAACCCACAAGACTTTTATTTTCTCCTCCCCATCCCACAGTGGAGGAGGAGTGAAGAAGCAGTTGCATAGTGCTTTGTGGGCTTAAACCATGGCACAAGCTCGTATGACCAGTCAGATCAGAGTTTTCTGTGTTGAGCAGCATCACTGCAGAGATGCAGAGGCTGCCTAGTGGTATGGATGTGTTTTAAGGTGATGTGCCTCACAGTGTACATGAGGCTCAAAAGGATGCTGAAAAATATGAAGGAAAATACCATAGGTTGATACATCTGAACCTGTTATAAGTATTTGACTCGGGCATTAGCCTGAAATTGCATTTGGATGTAACAATGGAACATGTTATGGCATATATTAATGCTCTCCTTGTTTGGTTGTGGGGTCCCAGAAATTTTGTAAGAAATGAAGGATATCCAGATAGTCTGAATGCAATGGTGAGCTGAGTCAAAACTGTTAAAAGGCAGTTCAAGCAAGCTGTGAAGCTGAGAAATGATCCATACTTCCACTGAACTAGAGAAAAATGTCATTGAAAAATGGTTTCTTGCTAGATGAAACTTGGTTAAGCAGAGTGTCATGGTGTTCCCAATTTAGTCCATATAATAGTGGAAGGTATAGTGGGTCTGAAGCATACAATAAATTGCTACAAACCACCTAAGTCATATAATAATTCTGGTTTTTTTAAGGTAGGGGATGCTGTTTGAATACACAATGGTGTTTCCTGGACGCTGGGGGATGAGGATAAATTACATTTTGTTCATAGGAAGTGCAGACTCCAAAATGACAAATGTATTGTTCTTGTAAAGACTGTATTGAACTTACAATTTCTTAAAACCATACGGAAAAACAAGGATTCTGCAATTCTGTGAGTAGAAAGACAGCACCAGTAGCTGAATCTGAGACCAGATGCCTCTGAGTTGATCTGTAACAGCTAAGAGAACTCTGAACATTTACTGCGTATTGCTAAAAAACATATGAAATTTAGCATGTCCCATGTTAGCCTTACAACTGATTGCATGGTATTAATACAAAAAAGAAAATGTAAGGCTCGGGTGCTTGCTGCTTTGATGATGGCTTAACAAGGAGCAGAGTGAACTGCTCTGAGCTGTTAGATCCTCAGACAAGCTTGGTGAGAGGTTGAAGCCTGATTATGTGGGTTACACTGTTGCACTGTGCTATCACTTTAATAAGCCTTTTATATTACCAATCGTGACTCTCTAAAGAACCCAGCCTCCATGCTGTGTACCATAGGGCTGGCAGAAAAAGCAATCCCAAACAAATGATGTGTGGCTGTAGGTATTAACCCAGACAGTTAACTCGACAATTTTGTGATAAAGGTAGCATTTGGTAAGTGCTGAATATATGTAGATAATGTATATATACTTGATAATCTACATCAAGACCTAACTCACAACTATTTTAACTTACATTGACCTTAAGCCACTTTGCTAGCTGAATACGTGCAATCATGAGAGATGTTTGTGCCCGCCTCATCCTCTTGAGTCAAAATGTGGAGAAGCTTCCTTTGAATAAAGAGGCAGATAGGCACACTGATTGATTTTCCAAAATTTGATCAAGAGGTCCCTGATGTCAGTGAAATATAAGTGACAAAATAAAGGGAGAGGAAAAGTCAAGATTTTGAGGTCTGAATTCAATTATATGTAAGAAAGGACAAACACCACAGAGAGGTTTTAAGGTGCTGGCTGAGTGAGCAGAAGTGCTGCACTTCCTCCCTTGGGCAGGGATCAGGCCTTTCACAACTCCAGGTTTTGGTCAGGTTTTTTGTATTTGTTGAAACAGTTGTTCTTACTATGTCAAAGTTTCAGCAGTCTCAAATAGCAGAAAGCAAGCTGCAAAACCTTTATCATTAAACATTTTGTAACTCTGACTAGGATAGACTTTAAAATAACTATGTTTTTTTTATCTGCAGTTCTGAATGAGAAGAGTAGCCTGTTAATCACTCAAGTAGCATTTCTTTGCAATGGGAGGCTTCAGTCATGCAATTCCACATGCAAATTAAATGGAGAGAATGTTGGGTTTGAGATTTGTTTGTGAACAGTTTGGCAATCTTTGAATAAATTATGTGAACTTAACACACATAAATAAGCTCAAAATCTTTCTCTGCCCCTCCACCTCTATTTTGTATACTTATTTGTATCCTTTTATCTGATTTAACAAAGGAGCTAAAATAAACATCTGCTCTCTTTGAGGGATAAATTTAGGGATTACTTCCAAGATTTCAATAAGGGCTTTCATAAAGTGGATAAAAATAGAGATAGCTACGTAATATTATGTGACCCACAGAGGATACTGAAAGAGTTCAACTATTACCTTGATCACAATCAATTCAGCAGTCTTCTAAACACGTTTGTATGATTATTTCCTAAGAGCATCACCCAGCAAAGCTTGTAAGCTTCTATTTATTTAAGCATATAGAAACTCCGTTAAAATGAATGGAGATAGCCACATGTTTAAAACTGCACGTGTGAAAAATCTTTCCAGATAAACTGTTGATTTTGCAAGTAATGAAAGTGAAATTACTTCTTATATTAAAAATAGGTTTTATTTGTTTGCTAGTTTATTTATTTAATTACAATTTAATAGAGCAAGTACGTGAAACAGATCCTGTTATAGAAACAGAATTAAATCGGGCAATAAAATAGCAATAATTTTCAAAAGATCCAATGCTTCTTCCACGCTAAACTAGGCTTTTAATTCTGTGTGTTAATATGAGTAAGCAGAAAAATCTCTTTTGTAGAGGTGGAAGAGTACAAAGGACCTGCTCCAACATTAGGTACTGCAGTTCTCTGCAACAAACAGTCCCCCAAAGGTCATATGCCTGGCAGCACTGGGTTTTGTTCACCAAAGTCTTAAAGACCAGACTCTTTTTTTGAAATAAAATTAACAAAGTCTTTTCACAGTTCACCTTTAATTGGGTGATCAACTTTTATGAATCGAAACCCTAATAGGAATCTGCTGCTTGTTTCTTTCTCAAAGACCTCTTGATGATAAACACCTCCATTCATTGTAATTTTGTGCAGATTATTCCTTTCTTGATCCAAAATAGTCTTTTCTAAATAATACAGAGTAGATTAGCATATGTATTTAGTTTATTACTAAAATTTTAATGCCCACTTGGCAATTTATTTCTCTGCTGAAATGGTGTTGATTATTTCCTTTTCCACACACTGTCTCCAATATTGGAGCCAGCTTGACACTGGTAGTATGTGGGAGTGCTGTGCAGCTGCAAGATGCAAAATCAGGGCTCTTGAATATTTTTTTTTCTTACTAGCAGATATGGGGTCTATAGTTAATTTCTTTTCCAGCCTGTTTTATAAAGCTTCCTCTTTGTTTTACTGGCTCTCTCCATTAATTAGACATTCTTGTAACTGGATATTCTGGTGAATGGTAGCTGAGGCATTGGTCCCCAGTGATTTACTGTGGAAACAGATGATAAAAGTGTGTTACAGTAATCTAGATTTAAACAAGAAAATCAGGACTATGTAGTGGGGCCATCTCTTCTGTCAAGTCTTGGCTCTGTAGGACTTGCCCTAACCATTTTTTTTTAAATGCTGTATGTAAGACTAAAAAGAGTCCAGCCCTTTCCATGCAGCCTAGGAAATATCTACGTAATACATGTATCTAAAGAATCTATTTATTAAAGTGTATTAAATACCTTTTCATAGTAGGTAACTCTCAAGTCAATCTGGAATAATTCTATGGGAGCCAATGGATCTTTGTCAAAAACATCTAATCTGAAGACTCTCTGATTGCCTTCTAATGGTAGGAAATGCCACAAACTGGCTGCACTAGCTTCATACTGGGTGAGATCTCAACTGGCTTGAGTTGGGCAGAGAGGAAACTCATGAGGTTCAACAAGGACAAGTGCAGAGTCCTGCATCTGGGAAGGAACAACCCCATGAACAGGCTGCTGGTTGACCTGCTGGAGAGCAGCTCTGCAGAGATAGTCCTGAGAGTCCTGGTTGATAATAAGCTAAACATGAGCCAGCAATGTGCCCTCATGGCCAAGAAGGCCAATGGCATCCTGGGATGCATCAAGAAGAGTGTGGCCAGCAGGTCAAGGGACGTTCTGCTCCCCCTCTACTCTGTCCTGGTAAGGCCTCATCTGGAGTCCTGTGTCCAGTTCTGGGCTCCTCAGCTCAAGAGGGACAGGGAACTGCTGGAGAGAGTCCAGTGCAAGGCCACCAGCATGATGAGGGGACTGGAACAACTTACTTATGGACAAAGGCTGCAGGATCTGGATCTGTTCAGCCTGGAGGAGAGTGAGGGGGGACCTCATTAATACTTAAAAGTATTTAAAAAATGTATGTCAAGAGGATGAGGGAACAGTTTTTTCTGTAGTGCCCAGTGATAGGACAAGGGGTAACGGACAAAAACTGGAACAAAAAAGTTCCACTTAAGGAGAAACTTTTTTGCTGTGATGGTGAGGGAGCCCTGGCACAGGCTGCCCAGGGAGGTTGTGGAGGTTTTCTTTTTTCTCTGGAGGTCTTCAAGACCCGCCTGGACATGTTCCTGTATGATCTGATCTAGGTGGACCTGCTTTGGCAGAGGAGTTGGACTAGATGATCTCTAAAGGCCCCTTCCAACCTCCACCATTCTATGATTCTCTGAAAACAGAACAAGCCCCTGCTATTGTGTTCCTTCTGGTGAGGCTCACTTGACAGGTTTGAAGTCCTTGTTTAAAATATACCAGGTGTCTTTTCATTAAGTGGTTATAAGTCACAGGACATCGGATGAAAGTAGCTTTTCATGTAATAGTGCTATTCATTTTGGGGTTTTTTTGTTGTTCTAAATAACTTTTACAGTCACGTATTTTCTCCCTATGGGAAGCTTGCCTTAATTCCAGTCTTTTTATGGTAAAACATCTTTGAATAAAAGTTAATTTAGTTTGGTAACAGAGTCTTCTGCAAGAAAAATTTCCCAAATCATATGCAGAACTCATCATTCCCTGTGCTAATGCAAAAATATATTCACTTTTGTAACCTGAAGCTATCTGTAGTCAGCTCTGTAACCCACTGAATTTCCAATGTGACAGAACATGAAATTCCCCAGTGTCTGTGGTCCAGCAGATGTTTCATCTGACAGACGGAAATTCAGCAAGTTGTGAGCGCAGCCTGCAGAGACCATGGACTGGGCTCCCAGGTGCAGCCTGGCCACAAGCAATCAAAAGAGACGTCTCACAGGGCACAGCATGCCAGGAGCCAATGGCAGTGACTGCTAGGCCAAATGTAGCAGCCCTTTGTTCAGTTCAGTGGACACAGCAAGAAGGGAGAGTCAGTGACTGAGACAGCGAGGCTGAATCCAGCCAAGGATGTGTAAAATAACTCTCTAGTGGCCTGACAGGCAGTGCAAAGTTGAGTGCAGGTTGAGGAAGGTAAGACCTTCTATCACAAACATAAAGAGAAGCACTGTACAGAACTTGGTTTGATTTCCTCTTATGTGGTAGAGAAGTCATGAGTGAATACAGGCCTCTGCTGGTACATCAATAAAACATATCACTGAGCAGTACTAGATGTCCTAGCTTGTATCTGGTAACAGCGTACCCAGTTATATGTGGCTCTACTTATTTCTCTCAGAATTGTAATGATCACAATATACTGGGATACTTAAGCAACATCTGTGAGTCAAAGGTATTTTCATAAAACAGAAAGTCAGGGGAAAGTACCAGCACTTAGCACAATGAACATCTACTCCTCAACAAAGTCTATTAGACTGTATTTACACTGTGACATGAGAAAGAGATTCGAGGACAAGGTTGGGAACCTCCGTGTCTTCTGGTCACATTGGGGATGGAGAGCTCAGCGTAGATTGTGATCAAAATAACTGTGTTCTGTTTCAAAAACACAAAGTTAATGCTGATGGACTGGAAGGTTGTGCAGTGGAAATCTGTAAAGCAGGTGTCCTCTTGAGCATCTGGAGATTGTCCTAGATCTGCATCAGAGTGTGGTTGCATTTAAATGACAGGATTGGTGGCTTAGACCTAAGAAAGAGCTTGGGCTGGAACAAACTGGAATTACACACTGACAGCACAAGTATATCCTGAAGTGCTGCTGCAGTACAAATAACACTTCATAACAATTAATCAGTACAGACAACAGTGAGATAATTATTTAAAAGCATTGATCTCTCATTGTGGTTTTTCCTTAGCTTAGGAATCAGCACTCATGACAGCAAACTCTCTTATTTTGATTTCCTGAGAGCAATTGATGATGGCAGAGCATCTAAATACCAGCAGAGACAAAAGCAGACTGCACCACCTGCAAGGTTTGCAGTGCTCAGCTCAGAACAGACCCTAATTAAGATAAAAGAAATAGTTACATCATCTTATGATTTGTTGTACAAGGTAAGTTTCATGTGGTCACTCCATCTTATTTAATGTCTGTTTTTTACTGTTTGTCTGGAGACTAACCAAAGGCTTCAAAACTTTTCTGCTATTAATTGAGTGCTACCAACAACCTTGGGCTATGTAGAAATAGCATCTTCTGACAACTGTAGACTTCTTAATTAATTGTATTATAGTAACTCCACAAAAGTAGCATATCAAACCAAGCTTAGGGGTTTTGTGAGAGTAAGGGCTGGAAATGAAAAAGCAAATAGCAAATTAGCAGGACCTTCCTCTTTTCTCCAAACTTCCTTTCCTCTTCCAGTTGTCTGTAAATTGTGTCCCAAGCATGTAAATACCACATGTCTTTCAAATAGCTCTGTTGAATTTCCTTAAGCTGAGACTTATTAGAGGTAGATATAATGTGCTACTGTAGGCAGGCATTATGGTTTTATCACAGGAGAGGAACATATAGCAACTGATGATAAAGACATGTGATGAGATGCAAGCACATGATAGTGGCTGCAGAAGCTAGCACTTGTCAGCTGCGGCTCTGCAAATATCTGCATTTATGCTCTTGGCCACTTCCGATTCTGACACAGACAGATAAAGTGCATTAACTTTCAAGCAGCAAGTTTTCTGATTTTACCACCTGTAAAATGGAAATAATAAAAAAATAACTACTTCTCCCAAGAATTTTGAAAGCCCCAAATGAAAAAATGGTGTATATGAAGTAGATTGTTGTGTTGGAGTCTAATGAAATGCAGCAGCCTCTACAGTAAATAATTCTTGATGCCACAGTAAATATGGGAAAGAATAATCAAAAAGACCTTGAAGGAAACATTCCTATCACAAAGAACGGTAGAGCAATCCCATCTACACCTGTTCTTTCAGGGCCAGTTTAGGTTTATGGCTTTAGAGGCAACCTGGGCCAGGAAAATTCAACCTGACAAAAGCTTAATCAGTTGTGCATGCCCATGGGAGAGCTGGGGCCCATAGAAGGGAGGGGAAGGGAGCAGTGGCTGGGAAGATAATGGAAGCAGAAATTCTCTGTCATCAGTGGCTGCATTTCTGAAATCTCAATCTGTGGACTCTGTTCTGCAGTTAAAAATAACACAGGCTTCCAAAAAAAAAAAAAACCAACCAAAAACATGACTAGTGATATCACTGGTACAAACACCGAAACAAAGGTGCTAATTCTTTACAGAAATCTCTTTGCACACTATTTGGAGACTCCCAGGATATTTGTAAACTTATTGGTGGCATGTTGCCATTTTTGACCAGGTAGGCTAATTATTGAACAGGATGCTGCAATGTTTATAGTCACTTTACATCTTTTATGTTAAAGGGGTAAAAAAGTTCTTCCTGTGCCCTGCATAATTGAAATAAAAATAGATAAGTTCAACAGCACAGGTTAGTGTTCGTTAAATTTTAATAGAAGACAGTACCTGTTGTCTCATCCCTGGGTGTCTTAGGAATGGAGAAGGTCACAGTTTTGTCTGCTGAGAGTATAATTTGAAAATTACTTTTGGCAGGAGCAAATCATCCATTTAGTCTTTTAGGATATCATTTGATAGCTAATATAATTTCAAGGACCAAGGGATTTTTTCCATAGAGAGCCAGACTTTGTCCATGATGCTATGGAAAAGCAGAACTTCTTCTCATTTCCCTTACACAAGAAAATAAGGAAGTTCTTAATTTTCTTCTAAGCCATTTTTTGAGTAATAGCTGCTGCCATCTATGTGACAGGGCACTCTAATGACATAAGCTCGTAACAACATAGATTGTTAGAAAGAGGCAGATATGTAAGTACAGCTCCTGGAGTCTAGCTAGTTGATCCATCCCATCCACAACATTTTTACAACTGAATGCAGAACTTTGACTTTTCATAACAAATAGTTTAAGAGCTCAGGTGTATCCTCTCTGTCAGTATAATATTTTTGCCATGCATTTTCACCATACTCAGTACAATGCATACTATATACTTCATGCTCTGCTTTTCCCTTAAGACTTTCAGCATGTAAACAGAGATCAAACTTTCATATTAAGAAGTTACAGAATCCTCTTCGGTGTTCAAAGGATTCCTCTCCAATGTCTTTTGCATATGATAGTGTTTGTTTTGTCAGTAGACATGGTTCATATACATTAAATACACTTTTTTAAGTCAATTATTTAGAACAGCTCTAATGGTAAACCAAAATTTGCTGTATTACACCAATATGTCACAACATTAGCAGACTAATAGGGCTTTAACATGAAATTTTGAAAGGTGTAATATTTATTTATGTTTGTGAAATCAGTGATTTATATGTGCAGCATCATAAATTAGGGACAGAATCGAACAAGAGTGCACGGTAACTTAGTAGCAGCCAGGCAGAATAAGAGTGAATATGACCCACAACTTTTCTAGACCCTGTTCTTTCTGCCACTCGTTTGAACTACTCTTTTTCATGCCTCCTGCTGCAACTGTACTAAACCTAATGTGTTTCCCATGGGAAGCTTTTGCAAAACTTCCACAAAGAATAAACTGGGCATTTTTTGCAAGGGAAGAAAAGAAGTGAGCAAGTTAGCCTTAAGCATGAGCTGAAACTGAGGATGAAGGGCTGTCAAGTCCTTTACAGAGTAGAAAAAAAAAAAACCTTGCCCCATCAGAGACAATAATTTTGTGGGTGGGAGGTGAGGAAACAACAGGCAAATTAAATATAGAATCATAGAATGGTAGGATTGGAAAGGACCTTTAGCAATCATCTAGTCCAACCCCGCTGCAGAAGCAGGTCCACCTAGATCAGGTCACATAGGAATGTATCCAGTTGGGTCTTGAAGACCTCCAAGGAAGGAGAATCCACATCCTGTCTGGGCAGCCTGTGCCAGGGCTTCATCACCCTCATGGTAAAACAGTTTTTTCTTATATTTAAAAGGAACTTTTTGTGTTCCAGCTTCATCCCATTACCCCTTGTCCTGTTGCTAGCTACAATAGAAAAAAGGGACGCCCCAACCTCCTGACATCCACCATTTAGATATTTGTAAATGTTAATAAGATTCCCCCTTAAGTCTCCTCTTTTACAGACTAAACAGCCCCAGTTCCCACCCAGGTGAGTTTATTTTAAAATGTAATTTAAAATAATTTATAACATATTAATTTGAAGTATTTAAGGCAGCCCTCAAGTATTTTTGTTGTTTCTTATCTTAGCCACTACCATTTCTGTAATGTTTAGGTTAATGCCTTTTTACTTTCACTACAGGTTATTGTTTATTTCCATATTTCTATTACACGTGTCACAGAAATACAAGCTATTTTGGGCTTATTTCAATAAATGCATATTATTTCCAAAAGAAAGGAAAGCTTCAAACTAAATAACATTCTGAGAAATGTGTTTTGCTTCTTTATATACTAAATACCTGCAAGTAAAAGGCATATGAGTCTCAAGTATTTCCATGTGACTTGTTTAATGACTGCCAAAAAAGGTTTCTCTTTGGAATGTTTAGGTTTGCTTAAATAATTTTAATTATTGCTTCTCAGACATTTTCTTTATTCGATAAAGAAGACACTGGAGTAATTAAAACACTGGAATTTCAGAAAGTGCTTGACCATTTCTGCTTTAAATTATCAGACAAGCAGTCCGGGCACCTTCTCAAGAACTTTAACCTTTGTGAGGACTTCACAGTGGATTGGAAAGTTTTCCTGAAAAACATAAACCACCTCATAAAGGGAAAAAGAGCTACAATTTGCCATGTTAAAGTGTCTGACTAACCAAGTAAGCATGTGAAATTAATTTCTATTGATTTCTACTGAACTCCATCAACCCCTTATTTCCTTACAAACTGCTCTAAGAAATTCTTAGGCTCACATAGATATAGGTCTGTACATGTGGCAAGCTGAAAGCATGACACAGATGCAGCCAAATTGCCTCAACTGGGCAGTGTAGGACACGGAATATCTAAATATGCCGAACGACACCTGACCTCTCTAGATGGACTGTCGGGAGCCAGACAGAATAATGAGTGGGCTGAGAAGCCCACCAGGTTCTTGATGCCAAACAATAGCAGTGTAGATGTAGCAGGAAGGTCAAATACAGCAATTAGTCAAGTACAAAGAAAACCTTGACTACAGTAATGGACAGAGTCTTCTGATTCTCTGAATACGCGTGTTGAAAGAACTCAAACTAGAGTTGCCATTTCTCTGTGGCAGAGGTTTGTGTCCACAGTGCCTCACTTGGAGTCAATCACTTAGTGCAGACTGCAGGAACAGATCCTTCAGTTCATAATCACATGCAGTACTCCTTACCATGTTTGTAAATAACAGGAACATTATTAAAAGCTGTAAGTAAAATAAACTTCTGTCCTATTTCGATTCCTCAAACCTTCCCTTTCCTCTGGCTTCTCCCTTCTTGGTCTGTCTTACCCAGCAAGAAGTGGGTATAAAAGTAGGTATAAGTAGACATGTGGGTGCAGGAATCTAAATGACATTACCTTACAGCTCGTTTGACTTGACTAAGGATGTGAAGTGAAAGCTGGATGGAGAAAAAGCAGTCCAAAAAAAAAAAAAAGAAAAAAAATATTAACTTACATCTTACATTCTAAGATGTTACTATGTTTAATTTTCAAAAGTATATGCTTGAAGCACAAATAAAATGAGAAAGATAATAACCATCACCCAATGGAAAACCATATAAAAAGCCTACCACTTTATTGCCATGGTGATTATAGAATGTTGTGGTAAACAAACCCATATAGAGCTATACTGTGGTTAGGTCTTATGTCATAAAGTACAAGCCGGAGAACTAGCTAGATCTGTCTCAGCCTCTTCACGTCCCTAGTCAAAGTCTGTTAGGCTTCAAATACTTGCAGGGCCTGAGCGACTCACAAGAGGAGGCAGAGGGACCACAGGTTTCTAAAGAAGGAGGACCCATAAGCAGCTCAAAACGTTTGTAATGTGTTATGGGCTTTCGTAATGTGTTAGAGACTTCATCTATGCATGTTGGTTACCAACAGGCATAGCTTTACAAAAGTGCTTATTATAAGTGTAGCTTTATTCAAAATTTTATAAGGTTGCTTGAATGTATTTCATTCTTTGTAAATTTAGCATTAATATTTATAGAAGTGCAACTGTTACTTTGTCCTTAGTGGCAGGACTACATTTAATTATAGTTGTTAAAAAAATAATTGGGGGATTTTAAAATATTTATATTTTCAGCTTATTAAAATTAAAATGCAGTCTTAACAGATATAATAGATTACATGATTCTCAAGTGTAAAACAGTGAAATACTTTGTATAGGTTAGAAAATGTCGCATTTCCCCCTTTCCTGCTTTTATGCTGATATAAATTCAGCAAGTTTCAGTGGAGTTGTATCAGCACAAAGACCAATTGTATGAGATATAACATATCTGTATAATTATTGTAAGAATGTATTTGTGTGCTGTCATGTTGACCTGCAGCAAGCTTTTGTGTTAATTTTAGAACATGTAGCTGCGTCTTTTAGGAAAAGGTTTGCTGTAACGTCTTCTCATCCTCTGGGTGGGTGCTAAGCCTCCTCAACACTTTGACAAGCTGCACGGTTCCTGGGGTCAAGCTCTCCATGAGTGTATGTTTTAATATGAAGTCTCCTGAACAATTAGTCCTCCAAGACCCCAAATACTTTCCACTTCAACTTAATAAAAACATA
Source organism: Colius striatus (assembly GCF_028858725.1). NCBI lineage: Eukaryota > Metazoa > Chordata > Aves > Coliiformes > Coliidae > Colius > Colius striatus. Next base: position 125,822,062 of record NC_084759.1, on the reverse strand, counting down.
AGCTACCTCTCTATCTTTCACAAGGTACTTGGTCCATGACAGGACTGGAGGATGTGCTGCTTTTTTCAATATTGAGTGTTCACCTTGAACAGTTTTCTTTGCTATTAGGAGTAGAAGGGACAAATCCATCATTAAAATCTCAAATTAATCCACAAGGGGACATTTTTTTAAAAGACGAAACAAATATGAACCAGGTTCACAGTGCTTGTGTTCAGCTTCCAGATGCTCTCAAATCTCATGTTTTCATTTTGGGTTCAAACCAAAATTTCCCACGCCTTTGCAATTTCATCCTACCCTGGGTTCACATGTATTCCTGAGCTCCTGTGCAGGTTTTGAGAGAAGGCTGATTGTTACATTATTCATCCAAACACGCTACAATTTTGGTCTGTAAAGTATGTATCTAAATTAATGAGGTATGCAACTCATTCAGGCACGTTAGGAAAACTGATCATTACACTCTACAATTTGATCACTGAAGTATATTAAAAAGTAACAAGTAAAGTATGCAGCTTGATCATTAAAGTATGGAAAATTTACTGAACTAGTAAAGTATGAGCCTGGGATGACTTTTGTCTCAAATGGCACCTCATAAATAAAACCCACAACCACAAAGGCAAACATTCACGAACCCAAAGCCATCCAGGTTTAAGTTGCATTTTTTCCTAGAAAACAGCTGAGTTAGGGGAGATGAAGAAAATCTTATGGAAATTACTTCTGAATGTTTTATGCATCACGTGGATCTTCTGATGGCTTTGACATATGTTAATGATCTTTATGTCCTGATTAACTCTTTAGAATACTCACTACAGCATCTATATGAGTAGGATGCCCACTGGAAAACAGTTCAATAGAGCTTTAGGTATATATTATACAAAAGTATAATTAAATAAATGTATTTTAAGTACTTCGACTGCAGCTTGATATTCAGATAGGAAAGATCCATAGCTATGGCTCTTAGCTTGGATGTTGCTAACCAACTGCAGAAATGCTGAGGAAGGAGACAAAGAGCATGTTATCTTAGGTGACTTGCTCTTAACCATCGGTGACTCTCTGCAGATATTTGTAGAAGTCAAGACCCTGAAGCCAGGAATGCGCGTCATGAACCTTTCGTGTCTGGCCTGCCAGTCTTGTGACTAATAAGGCCTGAGTGGAGTTGTTCTGCATTAAAATAAATGTCTAATATGGTCTGGCCTAATGAAAACTGCAGTTGGAAATCAGACTCACCCAAAAGAAAATGTACTCACATGTCATTCCCCACTATGAGCTGTTTCAGATGTGAAAAGAGAAAAAGTAAAGATCATGTTAAATGCCATAGTTCAGGGCACACTGGTCATGTCTAGGACAGCAATGTGTTCTCACAGGATCAGCACAGCTGCCTATAGTGGGAAATACATTGGGAAAGGAGGTATTATGATCAGAGCCAAACAGTTTGATGTTTAGCCTTCTTGGATCTGAGACCGCTGAGTGATTTCCTGCAATCTTAGAAAACCTTCACTTGTCAAAGTCCAGCAGTGAGGAGAAAGACTGTTGGGTCAGATTGAGATGACAGAGAAGTGACAGAAGTGCCCATTCAAGGGCAAGAGCTAAGCTAACTAGGGGCTCGCTGGCAACTACGTCTTCTAGGTGACAAAAGAAAATACTGGAATGAGTAGAAACATATTTAGCAAAGCTTTTTTCTTAAAAACTAAAAAGTGATTTAATCTAAAATGATGGAATTTGGGAATCAGATTGAATTCCAGAACTTCTTTCAGAAACATTTGCAGAATATTTCAATATCAAATCAGGCATTTAATTTAGCTTCATCTTGGACTTTTTTCCACACTAAATTCTCCCTTTTTTTGTTGTCTTTAGCTTCCTCTTTGGAGTTACTCTGCAGTCTGTCTCATGCTGCAGAGTGCCTTCTTCACCAGCTGATTGCATTTTGTTTTTGGTTAGTTTCATCTAATCAACCTGCCTGCAAAACTGAAAGCTTACATGTTCATCCTTGATACTCTTTCTGCCAGAGAGAGCATCCTGCTTCTCTTTGGACTGGTGTCCCTGTGTAGTAAATTCACATCTCTTCTTGAAGCCTGATACTGTGAAAACTGTACCTCCAGGTCTCAGGACTAGTTTCTGCTATTTGCTAGTGAAAAGCATGGGTATTGTGTCACGGTCTCCATCTTTTTTGGACATATTGCTGGTGCAGAGTCTACAGAGCTAAAGCCACTTGTTCTCACATCACATTGCTCTCAGCAGTGGCTGGTACAATCCCTTCCTGTAAAATGTAAACAAAACACCTTCCTTGTGATCTTTAACACTATTCTTAAATCAACAGAGGGGACAGTACTGACATGGGTTACCAGCTTCACAAATGGAGAATGGCTGTGCTGTGACTCCTCACTGATCTTCCTGCAAGTGATGAAAGGCACAGAGTGCAACTTTAGTGTTCTCTATTGTAGCCATATAGTTTCAGAGCTCAAAACCCCCATGCAATAGACATATTACACCCTTGGTCTTCCACGACCTTGCTACCTAAATTCAGCAGTGTTGCTAACCTAGCCCTTGTACATTGTGTTCAGGGCTGGGTAGCTGAAGTTCATTTTGCTGCATGGATCTACCAGTGAAACTAGAGCAGGAACACCTTAGGACCTGCTCTACAGAGACGGTGCTTTTCCCTGTCTTGGATGTAGAAGTTTTACAGGTTTATTACCTACTGTCTTCATCTGTTGGGTCTCTGGGCCTTCCTATTCTGAGCTACTGATCTGATCAGACAGCTGACTGTCATAGGTCAGTGCTCATTGCACCAACAGCAGAGATTAGCAAGCCTGCTGATTATGTCCCTACCCTCAGTCAGCAGCACCTCAAACTTTGTCTGTCCTCATATAGAACAGCTGAGCTCCAGGGAAATACCCCTTCTGGGATACTTGCAGGTTTGCATCTATTTTCCAGTGTTTGCATCTGTTTTCCAGTGTTACATCTGCTTCAGGCTGAGAAATATTCAAGCTTTCCTTACACTGACCTCTAACTCCACATTTCTGTTTTTCCATAGTAAAACTGGTTTGAAAATTCCCCTTTCCTTGTCTCTGCTCTGCAGTGCAGTGCTCTCCTCATGGAGGGCTGTCCCTCATTGTGCCAAGTTATCTGTTTTGTGACCTTTCCCTATTGACAAGCCTGCCAAAGCCTTACATCCCTTTTCTTCTCTGCTCTGAGTAATGAACAAAAGGGCCTAAAGGAATTTTAAAATGGCAAATTGTTCATTGGAATGGAACTCTATATTTACCAAGAGTTGAGGAAAAGGAGAAAGTAGGGATAATGGAAAATAAGGAATGTAGTATTAGACCATCAGGTGGGCTGCTGATGCGATAGACACTACTGGGGAGACAGAAGAGGGGGAAGCCTCACTGTGGCTCCTGCTTCTTTACCCAGTTCTACCTAAGCTTAATATTGTACAGCTATTTAATACAACAGCTATTTTACTTACATTTAGAGGAATATGGCTTTTTTTTTCCCCAGGCAAAACAGACTGTCATGTGGGCCACTTTTGACATATTGTATCAAATAGTTTTGTCAAACCATTGTATACCATTATATATTCTAAACATTACCCAAAGTATTTCATCCTGCAAATATGACCCAAAACTTGAATCTGACTGTTGCAAACAGTTGGTCAAAACAAAACCAGTACATTACAGAATGACCCTCAATAGAGTTTTCATCTTTTATTTATAATGTGGTTTATTATTGCAAGCTCCTGTTGCACACTAGCTATGAAATCCTCAGCAGGCGTAAATCAGCACTCAGGTTAATGGAGCTAGACTGATCACTGCCAGATGGGGATACAGCTTTACTTGTGACTCAGGGGTAAAATATAAGCTTCTCTCTAATCCCGACACCCTAAGAGCTAGAACACACTGGCTGGTGAATTACTGATTAGCTGAACATGAGAAGAAAATGCATTTCCACACCAATCCATGCTCAGACAACCAACTCTGCTGCTTACACACATCTTAAGGGAAGAGCATTTATGGAAAAGAACTTGAAGATACTTGTCATGAGTGTAAAGGAGGGCTAAGCACAGAGGCCTCTAAAACCATGTAAACTGTCAAAAGGATGATTACTTCTGGCAAAGGTCATTCTCACATACAAAGAGAAAGTGCATCCCTTTTCAGGGGAAGATACAAGGGCTTTCTTGTGTAAGCTGTTTCTCAAGACTTTGCATTCTGAACCTCTTCAGAAAGGGAGGGAGGCCAGACTTGTGGCACGGTAGGGAACAAGACCAGAGAAATTGTAATTTATCTTTATGTACCAATTTACTTTCTAATTAAAAATTCCTCTTAATAGAAAAATCTTCCAGAAACAGGAAGGAGCTGCAGGAATGGAGCTTCGCTGAGCAGGTGTGGGTGGCAGAGCCTTCTTTTATTACTAATCAGCACAGTTATGCCATTTATAGAAAAGGACATGAGGCTGTTCAAGGAACTTTCTGAAGAAGAAAAATAGAGCCTTACTTTGAAACAGTAAGCAAGCTACATAGGATGGCCCATAAGAAAAGCCTCATAATAATGCCTCCCTTCTCTTGGTGAAAGCAGGAGGTAAAAGTGGATTTACATGGTCCTCCCAAGGCACTCTGAAACTCTATTAGTGAGAGTGAGAAAGCCTGTAAAGAGCTGAGCAGGACAGACAGGTAATCTGGACTTCACAGTTTATGACAGCAGCTGGCCACAGTGTGGGGCAGATACTGCTCAGAGGCCACATGATAGTCTGAGATGCTACGAAGCAGGAGCAAGCTGCAGTGTCCTGGCCTCTGAGTTCTGAAACGATATACATACAAGTGGACAAGTGGAGCACATGGCAGCAAATATCAGGAAATCACTAAAAGAGAAGTTATCCCTTTTCTATCCCACGGAAACTCTTCTTTAAATGATTTGTAAGCAGTAATAGGGAATATGCTGCACAGCTCTGAGGAACTTCAGTCCTGTTACTCCCTTTCAAATTTGAAGTGAGACACAGCAAACCTAAGACATGTACCCACACTGTGTATAGGGTTAGTTTCAAACGAAGAATGGCACTTAAATATCCAGATGCTCAGGTCACAGTCTGAGATTTTAGACCTTAGTTCCATTATTTCAGCTAAAGGTGCTTATTTTTAGCCGAGGATGAGAGTCATAGATATACACTAAATGCAGCAATTGCAAGTGATAGATGAATGTAATGCAACAGCTGAATATAAAATGTTTTCTAGGTTTCAATGTATGTGGTTTGCAAGAAGAAAAAGTGGAGATTTTTTATCATCTGTCTAACCATTTCAAGATCAAAGTGCATTAGGTCTTATGAAATAAACAAAAAAGTCTTGAAACTACATAAATTAGGAAAGCTTGCACTTACAAATTGTGTATCTTTAACACATTGCAGGACAGTCACACTTTGCCTGAGTCTTTGGCTTCACTAGAATAATTAAAAGCAGCAGTACAGTGCTTTTTAGTTGCAGTAATGGCAGGCAAGTAGAATGCGTGGCCTTCACTGGACCGTGCCTGGCAAACTTTGTTTGCTGACTGTTTCTGACTACAGACCAGCTTCTGTGACTGTACGCATGATTCCACTCCTTGCATTTCTTCTCTTAGTAATAATGTAGCTGTAACGTCTGTCTCACACGTATGTTTTATGTAAAGTATGGTTAATAATGAAGTGTTATTTGCATCTGAACATAGTACAGTCTTTTCTGATTATGAGGCAGGTTTCTTGGAGTTCTGTAAGAAACATATTTTCTTTTCCATCCAGTTATAATGATCATGTGAGATGTGACAAGGAAACAGGAGCGCAGGACCAAAAGCCATCTGTTTCTTTTTTGGTATTTTATATTGCATGAAGCAAGAAGGTGGCATAGCTTATATGCTTAAACATGGGGGTATAAAATATGATGGTAGCATTTAACATGCTGTAAAGAAATATCTTTGAACCAAAACTAGAAATTATTTTGTTGTTGTTTTTACCAGGACCTATTACCACAGCTATAGTATAGCTGGCTGATACTTGTGTTTGTGAAACCTTTGCTTTCAAGATATTTTACATATTTAGGTTAGACTCTGCAATGGGTGGAAAGTCAGCTTCCATTCCTGAAAATAAGTGGTTTCTTCTTCAAAATTCTGATACTGCTTCTTTTTTGTTATTATTACCCCACATTGTGCCATTCCTGAGACCAATTTTCTAAGTAAAATTTGGCTTAATTTTGAAACTTGAAGTTTGCTGCTAATTCTGGAGGTAGAGTGTGAAAATTGAATAAATGTTGTTATATTTGACTTTATGAAATAAATATAAAGCCTTTTGTATGCACATTTAGACTTTTGGCTTTCTCAGGTATGCCTATACCAAAGCCTAGCAGTGTTTCACTTTGCAGTTTACTCCAACCAACTGTATTTTGTCCCTTTTATATCTGCTTGCCATGTGACCTTCTAATATATTTCCCCAAAGAGTGAGTTTCTACCCTGCAGAATGGATAATGGGAGTTTACTCAGCAATAAGCTCCAGTGGTAGATTTTAAAAGCCGTACACCAGTGTTAGATTTGAAAGCAACAGACTGAAATAAAAGGGATTGTGCACATCTGCCATTAGCATTGACATGCTTGTACCCAGCCCTTCCCTGCTTTCCCCTCACACATTCTGCACCTATGCAGCCTTCAACTGCATCATTTAGCTGAGTATTCCTAGGATGAATGACCAGATTAAAAAGTACCACCATAAATATACCTGGAACTTAGAAAGGAAAGGGACATAATTGCCCTCTTTCATTTCAGGACTGAAGTGCCTTTTCAATCAAAGAGATTTCCACTAAAGACTATTCAGATGAGAAGAATACATTTGGTATATTTGGGCTAGTTAGCGCTCACTTCCCTTTTTTCTGCATTAACAGAATAGCCCTCTTTGTAAGATCACCCAATTTTTAAGCCTTTGTAAAAGTTTAGGTCAGTCGTGGAATCCTGTGCTTTTGTTGGCCTGTCACCAGTTGGATCACGTTTATAGAGAGTCTATTTTTCTCCTCCATTATTTGCATAGACCCTTTTCTCTTTTGTGGTGCAAACCAGAATTCTTGGAAGCAGGTTTTACTGCCTGTAGGATCTTGAAGGCTGCCTTCTCCATGGACGTGTTCCTCTCCGACTGGCTAAATGCCACACCACGATTTATAGTTTATTCAGTGGATCCATTACTGATTCTCTGTGTATGTTTTTTGTCTAGACTGAGGAAGGGCGAAAAGTCATTCTACCTAAATCTGCTTCAGAACTGTCAGAGAGGGGCATCCTCTCACAGATACAAGAAGTAGTGGCTACTGACTTTCACACAGTTGCACAAGACTGTAAAGATATTGACTCTTCAAAAGATAATATAGTATTGAAAGAGGAGTTCTGGGATATCTGTAACCAACATTTTCAGCAGCTGACTGAAGAACAAGTAAGAAAGCTATATTATTTTGTCTTGTTAATTTAAGTGTACAACTGGGTAAATTGGCTGTGGCTAGAGACATGTGTTTGCATACTGCTGTGTATAGGCAAGTGGTTTAAAAATTTGGATGAAATGAAAATGTTTTAAGACTATCATTCCATGAACATTTGTTGCTACATTTGTGGGAGATTATTTTTTCCTCATCTGACTATGGTTATGAACTATAATAATCACAGGCTTTCTAAAGCAAAGTCACGGAGATGCTATTGCTAATAGCAAAGGTGTGAATTTAAAGCACAGTAGTTCTCTATCACTAGCTCTTTATCTGTGTATTTACTATTTTAAAAGTTGCTTTTTTTCAATCTTAAATTAATCCAGTTGATGGGGGAAAAAAGCCTTCTCAGCACAGAATAAAAATTATTTTCACGGGGAGTTAATGTAAATTCCCTTTTTTCAGTGGCTATTTTGTCCTACCCTCCTTGGACAAAGAAAGAGGTAAGCTTTTGACATTTCCTGGCCACCTCTCAGTGATTTTTCTCAGTGGTTAAAGAGTCTATCAGATTAGCGTTAGCAGAGTTTATGTAACATTGAATTTAGCCTGAGTGACTGGAATCATGGCACAAATCTGGCAGTACAAACCATCTGATTAGCCCAGTGCTAACCTTAGAGGAATCTGTGAGGCCGGTCTTTCATAAGATTCTGCTTCTGATGAACTTTAAATGAAAAGACACAATTTTTAATGGCTAATGCTGGTTTTGTGTGATTTTTTGCAGTCCAAATACTATGTGAATAATATAACAGAGGGAACCTTGACTAAAAGATTTCGGATTTTACTTAACAGCACTCTAACCTTCATGCTCACCATTGCATCGGTGCCATTTGGCAGCTAACTGAAGGACAAGACACACAGCCTCCAAACTTGTACGCGTGTCTGCACTCCAGAACATTATTTCAGTACTTTGTTTATTGCAGGTTCTCGGCCCAGCATTTTTGACTACAAATTGCAGGCAGGAGCAGGGTCTGTTTGTAATAGATTGCACAATCTGACATGTTATCAGGCACTGCTACACATATGCAGAGTTGCAGATGAAAGCACTGAAAAAACAATTAAAAAAGGGAAATGAGTACTAACTAGCCCAAATTCCCCCTTGCAAATAGCTGAAAAAGCCAAAATGGCCTGTATGCTCTATTCCCAGTAAGCACACCTCTGGTGAGGTACCAAGTGCAACTGCCAGGTCTGAGAACCTGGAGCCTCAACACCAGGTGAAATTAAAAGTGAAAACATGGTGATACTCTTTCTTTCCTCATTCCTGTGAACCACTGACCAGAAGCACTGGGGTGAGCTCACATCTGAACCCTGGCTGATACAGGAGAATGCACACCTTCCTGAGCTGCAGAAAATCTCTTGGACTTTTCTTTTTTGAAGCAGCAAGAGAGGCATCTCCAGCTGAAGAATCCTCTAGACTAGATCCTGCCTACTTTAAACTCAAGAAGAAGCAAACGGACACAGGAGCTATTTTATACTTGAAAGAACCTCAGACAACTGAAGAAAAAAAAATCTTGATGGAAACTGTCATCCATAATAGCAACGGGAAGCAGGCCTGAGGAGCCTCATTTATATAAGCAGCAGCCTCTCTTCGAGTCAGACTCAAGTCCTATATCTCCAGAGATATTTTGATTTTGACAGGCCTCTCAAAGATGTGCCTACGTGTATCTATATGAAGATGCCCCAGGAAAGCCTTCCAATCTGGGTACAGGGTTTGCCACCACTAATCCAAACCCCTGCCTTTCTGACTGCTGTCGCTGCACAGAGCTGTTACAGAAGTGTTACTAATAGTCATAGTCTGGATGACTTCACAGAAAATGTCTTCTTTTATCTTTTTCTGGATGATGGCCACTTACTGTTTGCTATTAGCAAGGCTCAGCTGGAGTCTGTATTGAGTAGTGGATAAAAAATTTCATCCTGAAGTTTGACTTCTTGGTCTTCTGAATTTCTGATACTGTGACCTTTTTCGTAAAAGACTAAGAATGGTAAACGTGCTGCAAGCAAGGTGCTGATTAATATCTTGCAAACTGACATCCTTCTTAAGCACTTGCCTGAGGACTCTACTTGAACTCCCTTGACTTGCTTGAACTATCTGCAATCCCCTAAATGGCTAAACTTTGTTGGGTGTTGAAATAGTTTCTAACTATACCTAACCCAGCTCATAAGGGTATTGTTCTATTTAATTGAGGTTTGTAAATACACTTTGAGATCCTCCTATGAAGTGTGAAGTATAATCACAAACGCAAAATAGAATTGTTTATAATTCATAATGTGGTAGCAGCCAGGCCAATGGGGGAAAGTTGAAAGGAAATTCAAAATGTATCCTTTGCCCTTTGAAGTTTGACTGCAACTTGGCACATGCATCAAAGAGGTGACTAGTTTCCTTTAGGGTTTAAGTCTCTGCCGAAAAAGATCAAATCAAAAGCAATCTGAGTTTCTCAATTAGACTTATATTAAAAATCAATAATGAAGACCCTAAAAAGGCATACTGATGGCTCTTGAAACACTCGCAAAATGAATGCATCTCATTTAAGGGCAGTCTGTGATAGTCCTTGCTTTGATTAGTAGCTTATATCATGAGTAGTCCCATTTAATTCAGTGCAGCTACTTACTGAAGAAAGTGCCATTCAGCAGAAAATCAGCCCAGCCTCATCCTTACTACTCTGCACGTATCTCACAGGGTGGGCTACCTGCCCTGTGTTGGGGTAAACAGCCACACAGACCTCCATGGGCAGCAGCTGCCTCCAGGCTTTCTGTAGGCTGGCTGTACTGTAGCACTGCAGCTCCTGGCTGTATATCGTAACTATACGTGATTCTAAAGGCTGTAAAGATTTCCTGCCGTGTTCTTTCATGCTGATTCATTTTTGCCTTCAGGGTGAAATAATTTGTTGATGCAAATACAATAACCGAGAAACCTTAATGGCCTTCTGAGATGGTGGTATAACTTAGGTGCATCTGATAGCATGAGAAATTTGCCTCAATGGTACTTAGCCAGAATACAGGTGCACCATGTATTTGATTTACATCTTGTGTTAAAGCGTTACTCTTCTATACTGCAGCTCAATCACTGTGTCTAATCACAGGGTTTAGTAGTTTAAACAGCACACTAAGGGCCCAATTCAATTAAAAAATGTCCTGCAGAAATCTTTTTTTTCATTGTTCTCCCAGCCTTGTGCAGGCTTCTGCAGAGAAGCTGTGGGGTTTTGGTTTTTTTTTTTAATAAGATGGTCCCTAGGATTCCTGCTATTCCACGACATTCTCTCCCTCTCTTTTTGATATATTTTGTCATATCCTTAGTACATAAGGGGATTCTGTTGATGTAAAACTAGCGTTTTCAAAAGTCTTTTTTTGCTTCTTAATTAGCTTGAAAATCTTTGAAACGCAGTAGATGTCAGTGCTGGTGGATGGCTGAAGTACCAAGACTTTTTGAAGAAGTTCAGTTCAGAACTTGTAACAATGCCATTAAGCACTCCCAGTGCCACTCTTTCTTCAGCTCCTTCTGAGAGAGCTACCTATGCTGTGCAGGACACACACAGGTCTTTCCAGCCTGAATGTCCCAAGACATCAACTTCCCTAGTAGGAAAAAAGAGCATAAGTTTGATTGTTTTACGAATTTTCTGGATTTTCATTCCCATGCATAGGCTGAAAATAATATCTGTGGAACTCCGTGAAAATATTCCTATTGATTGCCCACAACATCAGGCACAACCACCGGTCAATAAGCAAACAAGTTAATTTGCAAAACTGCGTTGTAATGACAAAAAATTGGGCCAAATAGTAACTCTACTGAAGTCTAAGGATGCATGTCAATTTATACAAGTAGTATTCCATGCTGTTACCACACACATACCTAACAGAACTGTACGGCAAACAAAACCTCTGTGTTTAAGCACAATCAGATTTCTGAGAACAAAGAATTCAGACCAAATTACAAAGGCCCAATAGCTGCAAAAGCAGCATAAAAAATATAGATGACTTATCTGTGGTCACCTGATGAAGCTAGGTTTGATTGGCAGTTGCAGTTTTCCAATAGGTGTTTGCTGGCCTGTCCTAAAATGTTCTGGTGGTTTTGCCTGTTTTCTGGTCAATGTTCAATTACAACTGTTAATACCTGATAGTCTTACTGATAGACTTGTCATGAAAGCTAGTGATCTGGGAGAGGTAAGAGAAGTAAATGAGGAATGCAGTACTTTTGTTTCATCTTTTGTACTATGGTTCATGTCAAGTCCTCTTATGCTATACTTCAAGTCCTCTTACCTGCACTTCATGTTGGTCCTCTGCATTGCCATGCTGGCCTCTTACTCTAGTGCTAGAATTCACAGAGAGATAGGGAAATCATTGCAGGCAGCCTTTGTGGAGCTGCACCTACCTGTTCCATGTTCTTTAGCTACAAACAAACCTACAACAAAAAATAAAATATTTAGAATTATTCAGTGTCTGGAATATGCATGGATTTTCTGACTACTTTTGCATGGAGATGTTTAGATACTGAAAAAGAAATAACAGATTGAGCAAATTAAAGATGCAAACAACTTGTCAGGGCTGGTAAATCTAAATATTGTCCCAGTACTAGCTCAATTATTGCATTAACTATAGATTTTTTTCTTGAAAAGCCCAAACAATTAGATACATGCACCCTTTGTGCTTTGATCCAGTTCCCAGAGAAAGCGACAGAAGATGCTTTGTTATTATCTGTGAATGCTAGATTGGGCAGCATAAGACAACAGGAAGGGAACTGAAGTCTTCCCAGACTTCTGGCTCTTGGTAAGACATCAGCCAGCCTGAACACTGATCAGGATGAATGTTCCTGCAGCATTCATTTCATGGAAATGAGTGTGAAGTCTCAGCAAGTCTGCACCAGTGAGACCCTCAAGGGAGCATTGGCAAGTCTCACTAAATGAGACTATACATGGGATCTAGAAGCATAAATATCACTTGTGCATTTATCATAGAGTGGTAGGCTGAGGCTTTGCTTTCAGCTCACCCACTGTACTGCTGGGGCAGAAAACAAAAAGACGTTGAGCACCAGGATCCTTCCATGTTACTCCTCCTGTGACTGCACAAGACCACTGCAGAACTGAGTACTCCCACTAACAAATTAAAGCAACGTTGGTTTCATAATTCAGGGAGTTTGAACAGGTTTGTGTTTGGTCTAAGATGGTACTACATAGGTTTTTTTGAACACTATATCTGTTGTTTAATAAGAAACAGCTTGGAGAAACAGTAAGGGATTTACAGATTAAGCCAAATTGAGAAAAACTAGTCAAGGCCCATTAAATAAATACTGTTGTTTTGCCACTAAAAGTGTCCCCACATTTTTACCTACACTTTTGCACATCAAATTAGACTTAGAAGTGGTTTGAATGGTACGTTAATCTCAATTCTGGAAGATACCGTCATCCAGTCGTCCTCAGACGACAGAAACTTGTTCTACACCTGTCCTTAACTGTGAAACCTTAGAAAACAAGATAAGAAAGAACATCCAACATTCCTGGAGAGGCATACTGAAATTGTGCAAAGAGAAGGATGTCAGCCAGATGGGAGAAATCCCCGTGTCAGACTTTCTAGGTTTGTCACCATCTGAGAAGTGGTTTATTCATTCTCAAAGGTGTTCTGTTTTCTTTCTGGTGTCTCAGCTAGAGGAATATCTGATCTCTAGTAAGTGGCATCCACTACATGATTGCTGCAGGTACCACCCTGGTGTCACAGAGCAGAATAGCATTGGGTACAATACATTCACATTCCTATTCAGAAGTAGCTGCTCCTTGGAAAAGAAGCATATGGCTTTGCTTATGGGAACTTATGGTATGTGTACAAGCTTCTCATCACCTTCCCAATACACTGTCTTTTCTGTTCCTCAGGTTATTTCAGTAAATAGATTCGCCAGTTTGTTCGGGTTTTTTTTTTTTCCCTTGTGAATTTGTTCATGCTTCTGGTTGCTTCTGACCTCAATGAATGCCTGCTGATTTGACAGGACCCTAGATTTTGCTCTCCTCTAGAGAGAGGATTTTCTGTCTCCTTGTTATGACATTTGCATGTATGAAAAAGCAGTGCATACCTGTATAATCAAATGTAAAGTCCTGGCTATAAGAACACGTTCACTTATCGGATTTTTTATCTCAGTTAATGTCAAGGAATATTTCTTGTGTATTTAAAATCAAAATGGCATATTATCAGTTTCCTGAAACCCTGTAAAATGTGAACTATCACCCCATAAGTATAGATGTATGCATATACCTGCATGTAACAAGATCTGCATAGCACACCTGCAGCTGTAAAACTTGTGACCAGAGGATAATAATTGGCTGTTTTTAAGAATGACAAAATTAATATTCTTTATTTGCATTTCAGATATAGCGCAGAAGTTCAATTTTGATTTAAGTGAAGGGGAAATTAACCAAATAACAACAAAGTAGAATTTCAAGAAAAATGGAAGATTTGCATACTATGACTTCCTTCAGAGTTGTATCTTGTTTTTAAAACCACGGGAAAGCTCACTGCTGCAGAGGGTGATTATACAGAAGCCACAAAATCAGGTAGGTACAAAGCTTATAAAAATAAAAAATGACTTCTTTTTTTTCCAATTTCTGCTATACTGACAGGATATTTCATGGCCTGTTTCTATAGTCACTTTATGCAAGGACTTTCTCTTATTTAATACCATGGTGCTAATTGCCTAGTACTCATTTCTATCTCTTTCATTTGGAGGATTTAACTCCTTGAGATCATGGTCTGTGTCTCCAAGTTACATGGTAAATTGGTGACATTTGCTGTAATTTGGATAATAATTCCAAACAGAAAACACAGGAGCTGGAGGTTTAAGAGCTTTCGTTAAACTCAATAAAAATCAAGCTAGAAATAAAAAGTGTCTTAGGATGGCCCTGACTTGTCAGCGAGATGTGTCCCTGCTGCACAACCAGCACTGTAAGAAAGCCCAGAGGAAGCTTTGACTTGCACTGCTGTTAATGGTCACTGAAAACGTCTAGTAGCCAAGACTGGTCAGCACATAGTGCTCTCTTGTAGCTCTCCCTGCCACACATACAGGCTCCCCAAGCTGTGATGAAGAATTTGAAGAAGCCCAGCAAAACAGCTACACGCAGGATGTTCCCCTCTGCCCACAGTATGGCTCGAGGGCAGAAAAGATCAGAAGAGACACAGAAATCTGGCTCTCAAAGCCCAGAACGGAAGGCGCCAGTAATAGCATCCCAATCAAGTTATGTAGTAGGAACAGTGCCAAATTCCAAATCTGCTCATTCAGCGAGCCTGTTACATTTTTAGGCAGTTTCTGACTGTGCCTAATTAGTTTAGATATGGTTAGTAGCAGCATTTTATAGAGAAATTATATTACCAAACAGTTTTCAGATGTGCAATGAACAGATTGCTACCAAGGTATGAAGAAAGTACCATTAGAAATTATCAAGTATTCACTACCAGTAGGGAGGATAAGGTAAAACTATTAAGTTTTGCCTCAAAGAACTTCATTATCTGACATAAGGTTTCCTTTATACACAAACTCAATGCCATAGGATTCCATCCGGGTATTCCAGAGTAGATGAAGAAGTAATTTTTAAGTACCTCTGTAGTTGTCTCAATTTTTATTTAATTTATTCTGTTAAGAAAAAATAATGAAAGTCTCAGTCCATGTTCTGAACACCTTTATATAAGGCAATATTCAGAGTGAAATTTCTTCAAAGATTACTCAGACCATTCCACCTAGTTAATGTACAGATACACATCAAAAGGAATCATAAAAACCCAAATAAATCCCTTTTCTTTTGGTGTCAGGCACAATTCCTTCTCTTTCTCAAAAGCCTGAGAGAATCATTGGCCTAGGGCTTCATGGAAGCATCCAGGCTCTGAGTGATGAAATAACCCAAGCTGAAGTCACTGTAAAATGCTCTTTCTCTCCCTTTAGCCCACAAGGGTAGTTCTCAGTACTTTGTGTTGGAAACTACATTATTCAAGTACCCATTCTTTCCCTAGCTACATAGTCTGTTGGAGAGATACACCAAGAGCAGAGAAAGATGGTGCAGCTGCCCCTCAGACCTCTTACTACATGTATATAGGTGCAGTATGGCCTCTGTGTCCATGTAGCAGATGTATAAAGTCAATTGTGCATGTCTTTCATAAGGAGATACTTGTGGAGGCTTCAATGAAATGTGCTACTGGCAAACAGAGTAATAAATGCAAGGACAGTGCTGGGGAAAGCCAAGATGGAGATGTACATTTGTGGTGGTTTAAGCCTGGCTGTGTGCCAGGTGCCCACCAAAGCCATTCTATCACTTCCGCTCTGGACTGAGGGAGAAAGAAATATAACAAAAGGCTCGCAAGTCAAGGTAAAGACAGGGAGATCACTCAGTAATTACTGTCAAAACAGACTCAATTTGAGGAGAAATGGTTTATTAACAATCAATCCAAACAGAGTAGGGAAATGAGAAATTAAAACTGAGAACCTTCTTCTTCCCAGGTCTCCACCTCCCTCCCCCCAGTGGTTCAGGGGATGGGAAATGGGGGTTATGGGCAGTTCATTACAGATGGACTTTCCTGCTGCTTCTTCTCAGGAGGAGGCCTCCTCACACTTTCCACTGCTACACTGTGGGGTCCCTCCCATGGGAGATGGTCCTCCACAAACTTCTCCAACGTGGATCCTTCCCACAGGGTGCAGTTCTTCACAAACTGCTGCAGCATAGGTCCTTCCCACAGGGTGCAGCTCCTTACAAACTATTCCAACGTGGGTCTCATCCACAGGGAGAACAGTCCTTCAGATACCAACTGCTCCACTCTGAGTCCCTCACAGGATCACAAGTCCTCATAACAAACCTGCTCTGGTGTGGGCTCCTCTTTCCACCGGTTCCCAGGTCCTGCCAGGAACTTGCTCCAGGGGGGGCTTTCCACAGGGCCACAGGCTCCTTCAGGCATCCACTCGCTCTGGCATGGGCTCCTTCACAGGCTACAAGTGGATCTCTACTCTCCCATGGTTTTCCATGGATTGCAGGGGGACAGCATGCCTCACCATGGTCCTCACCACAGGTCACAGAGGAGTCTTTTTTTCAGGGCACCCTCCTCCCCCCCCTTCTCCACTGACTTTGGTGTCTGTGGAGGTGTTTTCACATTCTCACTCCCTGTTGCTGCTGCAGTTTAGCAACTGTGCAGCAACTTCTTCTCCTTCTCAAATACATTATTCACAGAGGCATTACCTCCATCACTAATTGGCCAGGCCTGGGTCTGTTGCGGGGTCCATCTTAGAATTGACTGGCACTGGCCCTTTCAGCTACAGGGGAAATTTCTTACAGATCTTTGTTTAAAGAAGCCACCCCTGTAGCGCCTCCCTCTACCAAAAACCTATCCTAGGCAAAACCACTACAACTTGGTGTCTGTGGAGATGTTTTCACAATATCACTCCCTCCTGCTGCTGCTATAGTTTTGCCCTTGTGCAGCATCTCCTTCCCCTTCTTGAATACGTTCATCACAGAGGCATTTACTTTCGTCATTGTCTCAGCCTTGGTCAGCAGCGGGTCCGTCTTAGAGCTAACTGGCACTGACCCTGTCACACACAGGGAAAGCTTCCAGTAGATTTTCACCGAAGCCATCCAGTAGCCCCCTGGCATCAAAACCTGGTCACCCAGACCCACTACTTTTTTTTTTTTTTTTTTTTAAAAAAAAAGAAAGGTAGCAGAGCAGGTACAGAGCCTGAAGGTGGATTGGGGCTTACTGACTTTGAGAAAAGTCTCTTACTCATCATTCCAGTGTTAAAGCTTTGTGCAAGTGGAGTTCATTTTGACTTAATGAATATTTCTACAGCTCCCATGTGTTCAGGGCACACTGATACTACAGATTTAATCAGGCTAAAACAACAGGCCATAGCATATCCCAAGAAAAATTAACCATGTGGTCCAGCTGTGGAACTGTAGAGAGAACATACCTGGTTATAAGGTATGTACTGGGAAAATTGTATAGGAGGATTTTGGGTTTTCTTTAATACTGTACTGCTCCTGCTGTTTGCTTATGCATTAGGTCACTTTTAGGGAAAAAAAAAAAGAACACTGCAGAGAATTAAAAATGACTGAAAGAGGGAGTTGAAACAAGGCAAGCATAATACATGTGAAAACACTGAGATCTGAGCAGAGTAACACCAACTTCAAAATCAGCTTCAAATAATAAAAAGTTAGGGCTTTGACAGTGATTAAGTAAATATACCATCTGCACTTCCCAAGAATATCAAAATGTTATAGGTTAAAATAATCTTGTGTAAACAGTATCTTGCAATAATTTGTAAACAAGTATTCAGCAGCCAGTCATAGATAAGGCACTATTCTAGGCCAACATCTTTTCATTCTTCGCTATAGTTCTTCCCAGCTTTTATGTTTATGATGCTGTTAGTAAATGCAAGTCTTTCTCACCCAATTTTATTAACTGAGTCCTGGACCACAAACCACGTCATTCTTCTGTGCCCAGAATTCTTCAGCCCCAGATCCTTCACTGCTGGAGACCAATGAAGCGAACTTTTAAATCCTACGATGAAGGTCATACTGGACTGATAAATATTACAGATTTCACACAGGTAAGATGCACTTGTCAAATAATAGTCAGAAAACTACAGTTGTCTAACTTAAGCTTCCTAACTGGAAATTATCTGAACTAGAATGTCTAAACTCATCTTGGCTCCTCTTTGAAACTTTAATTCTGACTGTTACTCACAGCAATCTTTCTCCACAAGTGATTACTCTTCTTTGAGGTCTGAGGTCTTGGTCAGGTCCTGAATAGATAAACCAGATAAAAACCTTAGTCCCTATACAAAGTTTAAATGTGTATATTTCACAAACACATGGGAAGGGAACAGAAGCATATACCTTCTGGTAGGTCTCCCTACAGGCATTTCTATAGCTGCAGGATCCTGTGACCCTCTAACTAGTGTGTGGCCTCTTCTAAATGTGGAAAAGACTCAAGTAATCCCCATTTGAGAGCCTCCGTTTCTGTTTTTTCTCTTTGTTCTTCTGTGTGCAGCATAACTTTGTACTAGGCAAGGGGTCTCTATCCCCTACAAATACTTAGGTGTCTTGTGTCTCCTCAAAAAGCAACTACACAGCTATGTATTCTGTGCATCAGTGATTCTTTGTCTAGACTCATGGGAGTTTGATTTTTGCTTTTAATCTTTGTGTTTTAACTAGGAATAACAACTGAGGCCTGTTCCGGAGTAATTATGAATATTTACTATTTGATTGCAAAAAAATATAAAAAATAGTGGGGCTCTGAACCCATTTAATGCTGCATGAATTAAAACAGCCCTTGGCATCACTTTTTACTTGAAAAAAATGATCAAGTAGCAGATGGGATGTTCCACTGCAGTAAGCAAACATTTGGCTGCAATAGCAGCGATAAGGTGTGCTTCTGATGCTCTCCTTCCCCTGGAGCTGCAGGAAGTGGCTTGTTGCCTGGTACATACAAACCTATTCGATATTACCAGTCACAGAAATGCTCTTTTAAAGCTTTACTTACTTAGGATTGGTGGGAATGTGATACGTTCTGGCATTACCACATAGCTGAAACCTGAGTCCCTACTCGCTCCTCTGTGAAGGCTGAGGAGCAATATGTATCAATGAGGCTGTTCCAGCTTCATGCCTGAGGCATCCTGTTTTTCACTGCGGCTTTCTGACTGTTTGGACACTGGCTCAGCAGACCAGGCCCAGGGGAGAAGAAGCAAAGCTCCTTTGTATTTTATTTTAATTTGTCATGCTCCTCTAGGACATGTGGTGATTACCATTTATATTTAAAGTGGCGTCAACAACTTTCAAATCAAGCTTCCTAACATAAGTAAAAAAAAAAAACAACAAAAAAACCCAAAAACCCAACCTCAGCAACCCCACAACCAAAAAAACCCTAACTCTTTGTGAATCTAGATCAAGAAACAATGCCTGGTTCCAAAATCATACTTAAAATGGTGTTAGTCTGCTGTTTGACAAGATATCAAGTGATTTGTGGACGTACAGATCTCTTTATCTCCTAGGTAACTTAATTTAGTGAAACGGGGAAATCAGCTCTCTACTAACTTCAGTAACACTGCTATTTATGGCTTTACTATCTGCAAGGGGTCATTAGCGATTTCAGATGCTGAGTTGTTAAGAGGGAAAAGGGGCAGACTGATCTGCTTTTGCCAGAAAACTAATGACAACTGGCATAGCACACAAAGACACATGGTGTTGCTGAGCACTTTCAAGGTTTAAATTCCCAAGTGCATCTGAAACCAGAAAAAAAAAACAGGGAAAAAAAGCATTTTTTTTATTTCATGTCAGGGCATTGCAAACATTTAAAACACATTGAGTCAAATCACAGAATCACAGAATGGTAGGGTTTGGAAGGGACCATTAGAGATCACCCAGTCCAACCCCCTTGCTAATTCAGGTCCACCTAGATCAGGTCACACAGGAACACATCCAAATATTTGAAAGATGTAGGTACCTAATCCAGCTGTTAGCAACAGATGAACCAGACACATTCTGCTGAAGTTAGGTTCTCACTGAAATGTTAGGAGGGAATGCTTACAGGCTGAGCATTTATCTCATGGAAATTAAAAGCATTGAGTGCAGCACAGATACTAATATATATACATAGGGGCTTGCACAATTTGCATCTCTGGATCATTCCTTCTGTTACTCCAGATGCAAAGGCTGCAGATCACCCAAGGAGGAGTAAAAGGAAGATATTCCACCTTTTCATCTCATCTCCAGATACTAGCAGCGGCCTTTTAAACATGTACTTTTTTGTGAACTAGCTTCTCCATGCATGAGTGCTAACCATTTCCCACTGCTCCCTCAGGCAAGTGCTAGCTGGGCTAGTGGACTAAACCCCTGCATACACAGGTTTTTAAGTACACATCCCAGGGATGTGTACAGTATTGGCATGGGAAAAGTGATAAAGGAAGTTTTGATACACTAACGTTCTGAGCAACCCAAGACAGAGTGGAGCCGAATCAAGTGATTTTGTAAAGAAATTTTAGCAAGATCATGTTTTTTGCTTCTTGCTCATCCAAAGCACTGGAATGAATTTTAAAGCTGTCTCTGCCTTTTGTAGGTTCTTCGTGAGTACCACATCAACCTAACTGAAGAGGAGTTATTCAACATTGCGGAATACTATGATAAAACTTTGTCTTCAAAAATATCCTATAATGATTTTCGAGGCATTCATACAGTAGGATTTTGTCAAACTCAGGAAACTGTAGATAAAGACAGTGACTCAAACTAATAAATTAATTGAGTATGGCTTTATTGTATCTATTCATTAGAAAGCTCAAAATACTTTAAAATTCTGACAGTGGTCCTGTGTTGTGGATTAAATCTACATAGTGAGAGAATTAATTTAGCATAATCCATTTATCAAAAAAGAAAAAGGCAACAATTAACGTTGTCAAAATAATGCTTCCTAAGACGTCTCCAAAAGCAATTCAAGGAAATTCTTTTTATTTTAAAATTTTACACATTTTATTAATGACACACTCTTCAGTTAAAAAAAAAGATTTACAAGACACACTATCGAACTTCTTCAATTGTCATTTTCCGAATGCATTACTTTTAATACATTAGCCTTCATTATTAAAAAAACTAACCCCATTTCTCAGTGCATCTTTTCCTTCTGCTTGCACCACCGTATGTATATTGTCAAAGACACGTTAATACGGGCCAAGGATTGAAACCTGAGCAGCTGCCAACTGCATATGGACACCACACCTTTCTCAGTTAAAACTATTCTACATTCTTCTGTACAGTATAGAGAAGAAGCTACTTTACCAGTGACCATTGGCTTCTTAACTACAGAGAAATATTTCCAGTGTCAGCCGTGAAGGTTCTTTTTTTTTAAGGATACCATATATATATATACATATTTATACAACAAACATTAAATTGGAAGTAAAACCTCTGATTAGATTTCTCATTTCTAGAAAAAATCTGTTTGAATACCTTGCTAGGTACTTAGACTTTGGCAAGGAGATTAAAAGATAACTGTTTGACTGTTGAACTCTTGTGATGATTAAAGGATAATGTGATTATCAGAGCCTGCTTCCTAGGATTATATCAACAATTAAACACTCACCTGCTCTGAAGAATTGTTAGATAAATATTTCACTGTGGTTCCTGACTTAGTTTATATTGGTACATTGAAGAGCCCCACTCTCATCATCTGAACTGATTTGTTATCTTTGTTTCTCCTAAGTAACATATAATGATAAGTCAACAAAAATTAAAACAATTTAAAATAAAGGAGTAATGCATGTGCAAATACACATGAACGCAGACACATCTAGATATATAAAGGGAAGTGTTTGGAATGGGAAAAGGCTAGAGAAACATCATCGTGTTTTTCTTATTATTTCTAGTCAAGATGTGAACCATTGCAATGAATCTGAGATTCCCAGTGCAGAACACTTTAGTGCGTGCCTTTTTTCTTGGAGCTTTTCAGGAGATACATTGAAGATTTTGAGTGAAAAGCAGTGGGGAGATTTCAGGTTGAATATTCTGTATTGCTAAGCTTTTAAGATCTGTGTAATTTGTACTCTACTATAAAATAAAGACTTTTGGGATTGGATATATTTGAAATAACAACATAAAAAAAAAATACTTGCTGGTCATTTTTTCCAAAAACTGATCACAGACTCACAGAATGTTAAGGGTTGGAAGGGACCTCGAAAGATCATCTAGAACAACCCCTCTCCCAGAGCAGGACCTCCAACAATAGGTCACACAGGAACTCATTCAATGGCTACCTGTAAGTCCCTGAAATTGCTGCTTAGATATTTGATTAACAGAGGAGACTGAAACTACCATAATTTAAAATTACTAAATAAAGACAAGAATTCTTAATTCCATTAATAGAAAACAAATAGTTGGCTTTAAGAATACACATATAGATGTCAGCAAGTTATTGAAAAGGGCTGGTCCTGGTTCAGGTGCTTGAACACAGCTATCTCCCCCCTGGCTACCCCACCAGGTCCTGTGTTCACAACAGCCAGTTTCAAAGTTTCTTATACCTGCTGTTTGATAATTGGGTCCACTTTTACACCAAATACAAGACTTCCATCTCTGTACTGTCTTCTGTCCCGGAGTGTGGCTACCATGTTTCAGCAAGGGATAGAGAGTTGTGTTCCTTGCTCAACTGTTTTCAAGATACCCACTGTCTTCAGGAGAGGCAAGGGGATGGGTGTTAAGGGGTTTCCTGAGATATCATGCAAGAGGTTGATTTATTAGTTCAACTGGCAGGAGTATCAAATCCAACAACTCCAAAGAGATTAAGGAACAATCTTTTTGCTGTACAAACAAATCAAATCCTGCTGGGTTTTTTTGTGGGTTCTTAAAGACAGGGATAAACACTTACTGTTTATTCAACCTCAAAAAACCCAAGAAAACAAACAAAACCTGAATTTCAGATCCCAGAATTGTGAAACAACTGAGGTAATTTTTCATATAAAAATTTCAAACTGCTGTATGGATAAACTTTTTAACAGAAGAGGGCTTTAAATTTTGCAGCTATCACTCCTAACCAAGGGTCAGCCACTGAGCCAAGAGAGTCTGGCAGAAGTCCCCTGAGTTTGCACTGTGAGGCAGATAAAGCCAGAGAGATTAAGCATTATCCCAGGGTAATGGTGTCCTGCTGCTGTATGTAAATGATTCAGCAAAGATAAGGCAGTTGTAAAAACATCCACGAAAAGCTCAGAATTTTCATTTCCAAGTGAAGGACAGCAATCTTGTGTCTGCTCTGGCAGGATAGACGTTTTTTCTCTTGACCTCGTGAGCAGCAGGCACATGGGCCGACGTTTTTGGGAGTAGACAAGAAGCACAAAGCCTCAGAGGGATTTTGGCAGCACAAGTCTCTGGTGCACAGCATTTACTGCCACTGAAATGCAGCAGCAGGCAATGGCCTCCTCCGTGCCCCTTGCTGGCCATCAAGCTACAGGCAGCCGTTTCTGGCTGTTCCTTCCAGACACGCCTCTTCTGGGCTCAGTAGAGAAAAACATGTAGTCAAAGTCTCTCACTTCCCTTCCCAAGGGTCCTACTGCAGGCTTTGGAAAGGGAGACATCAGCCCTCACACACAGGAGCTGGAGCACGGCCTCCTGGCTGCAGCCCAACCTCACACGTGGTTTTTCAGTGGGCGGCCATGAAGCATTTGACTGGGCTAATCACAGTTAATGCTGCCAGGTATCCTGTGGGGTTTAAAGGGAGGCCATGCATACCACATAATCGGGGAAAACATTCACCTTCAGCAGTCTCTCCAGCAAAGCCTGAAGGAACAGCAGCCAAGAATCCCTAGGGGTTAACTCAGTTGTGGACAACAACTTGCTCCCTTCAAGAGCATTGCCAGGCTCCTCCACCCACCCACCCTCACCATTTTTCTGCTGCTCTGACTGCTCATGAGCCTCTTCAGAGCTGGAGACAAGAGGTTTGCTAAGGCTAAAGGAAAGTGTGTCATTCTGAAGTGTTTTAACATTGTACAAGTTTTGGTTATTTTACTCCCAAGCAAAACAAGTTAATTGAAGGAGACTGAAGTCACTAACAGATTTGCTGCTGCACAGGAGCCTCACATCACTGCCACATCACCTACCTACCAGATCCCTCTTGTTTCCTCACCCACACATTACATTTCGCTCATTGCCGTGTCTCTCAGCTAAGCAGCTGCTCACACATGACACCTCTATCAGGGGGCTAGCAAGAAGCTCTCCAGCTCACCACTGCCAAATTACATACTCTGGCTGTCAAAAAAAAAAAAAACAAAACCCTTTTATAGTAAGAGAACATCACAAAGAAACACTGTCCACCAGCATGGGAGAACCACCCCAGAGTCAGAGCCCGCCCAGAGGGACCAGGTCACGGCCAACATGAGCCATTACGACCCTGCACCACAAGAAATCTCAAACCAGCCAAGCACCATAGGCCTTCCAAGATTTTTAAATACAATAAAAATATCCCTTACCACAACAACAGTGGACTTCACATAGAAGCAGACTACAGAGAGAGATACAGTGTCTCCCTCTCTGACTTTTCTTCCTCTCCATCTTTCATGTTTTTCCTACTTCAAAGCCTCTGTAAATATGGACACTCACCAGTAACATGTGCTGCTCATTAGCACATCCTCAAGTCCACCTGAGCTACTTGGCCTCTTCCAATTCTCTGCCCCGAGGCCAGCGTGCTGTTACTGCCAAGAAGCAGGAACTGGTTTGTGGGAGGTGGCAGCTCTAGGAGAGCCCTTTTGGGGCAGGGCAGAAATGTGTGTTTGCTAGAACCATGAAGAAGCAGGACAAGGGAAATGAGGGATGAGAATCAGTCAGAGGAGGGAAGGAAGAAGAGGACTGTAGCCTCTATACCACCTATTTCTATCCTAGGACTTGGCATGGAGCCTTTGAGAGCAGAAATAGAGTCTCTCTGTGCTCAAAGGATGAAGAAGTAGGGAAGGGCAAAGGTAAGGCAAAGAGACAGAAGAGAAAGAAAAGAAGCGAGAGATCCACATGTGACGTTCTACATCAGCAACTGGCATAAAGCCTACAAGGCTAGAAATAGAACATGTTTCAGGAGAAAAAAAAAGGAAACTTCATCAAAATGTAGCCATTTGTTTGATTAAGGCATTACTGTGTGATGTGCCTATATCTCTGTGCAATTATTGTTTTTATCTGGATGATATGCAGCAGGTCATGAGCAGTAAGGGATGCTCCAAACATGGGAAAATGAATATCAGGTTTTTAAAAAAAATCCATTTTCTAAAAAATAATTTTCTTCTGTTTTTGAATTTTTCTGTGCTAAAGGCTGTCATGCAATGGAAAGAGCATTATTATGCCGTGAAAAGAGTCATAAAAAGAATTTTGTATTATATCAATACTTAAAATATGCAAATATGATATCTTCACAACACCCCAAAATTATGCTTGGCATGAATTCTTAGCAACAATACAAATATCATCATCTTCAAATAAGCAGGTATAACACACTGCTCAAATAGCTGTAAAAACAACCTCATCACAGCTCTGGGAACATCCAGATTTCATCTTTGATGTAGGTAGATTTTAAGTAGGAAAAGGAAAAGAGTTGTCTTATACATCAGAACGTATTGGGATGAGCGTTATTGGAGCAACTGCATATTTAACCTGCTGTTGTACATTTACAGAGCTATTGTAGTTATGAAAACACGGTTTTGGTACTGTGTGGGCTCAGCTACGTGGCATACATTCTTCCTTTCCTCCCAAATCCCTAGCAAAGCAAGGTTATCCCCAGGCTGCTGTCCAATGTCTTTCTTTATCACTACATGTAAATTGACTGTGATTCTTTTTTTAAAAAGGGAAGAGGGGGAAATAGTAAAAATAGTACATAACACAGACATTTCATTGTGGAGGGACACCCTTTTGCACCTTCTTTCAGTGTAAGAATTTTTACAGGGCTTTATTCTGATCTCCTTAAATCAACAAGGTACCACGATTCCCCTGGCTTCAGTGGATTTATCCCAGCATTTGAGATCAGGATCAGACCTGGACACTTTATTTTCTTTTCTTTATTTTGACTGCAGTCAGGTTTTCAAAAAAGCAGCAGCTTTTTCTGCTCACTCCAGAGCACGAGTGGCGGGAGGGTTTTGCCCAAGGAACAATGCATCTTTCTCCATACACTGTACAGAATTCCCATCTTGTGTATTAGAATAGATGTTGAAACAGTTCTAATTAACATTTTTAATTTGCATTTTAATTGCCTGCCAGGGTGTGAAATGACATGTCTGGGTAAAGGAGCATTTTCCTTAGTTCCAGTGGTTTGCATAGTCCTGGCAAGGCAATGGGGTAAGAAGCAAGCACCCTGGCCACTGGTCATTTTGCAGCATTCCCCATAATTAAGGCATGGCCTGATTCAAAGCCTAATAAGTTCAGTTGAAAAGGTTCACATGGGTGTTTGTTTATTTTTAATGAATGAGACTCCCATGATTAATTTTTGTCTGAAGATACACATTGGATCTTGATTTTAAAATTGCTGGTTGCAAATAAACAGCACAAGTTTTTTAGTGGCTTATTACTGTCTTTGTAAAGCAAACAACATATTCATTCCTATGAATACAAATATATGTATTTTTTTAAGATGATGTTATTTCAGATATGAATTTGCCTCTGTGCAGCTTCTGGCTTGTAGACCCTGCAGTTGTGTACAGGTCACAGTGAGAACATCCTGAACATCATCTTTCTTCAGCAAGGCAGCGTGAGATTCCCCAGATTTTCAATTCTTAGTGCAAATTTTCCAGTCTTTTTCCTATTTCCACAGGTCCTCCTGGTGTCAATCCACACTTGTCAAAATCATGTCAGAGTCAAAGATATATGAACTGGGACATTTCCAAATCTCAGCCGTAGGGATGCCAAATGCAGAGGGCATGTAACCTCCTTCTGTTGGCTTTGCCCACTCATCAGCCACATTTGCTCTTCTGGCCATGGCACCAACTGGGCACAATAGACACTTTCTGCCAATCAGATCCATATCCAAGTCCTTTTTTTTTAGAGCTCTTCTCCCCAAGGCAAAGTCACTCTGTCCTGTGTCTTTGTGTTTAGGGATATAACTTCATAGATGGCCATACTGAAATGTAGACTAATTTGCTGTTTCTCATTTTCTTTTAAAAAATCAAGATCTGAGTGTACCTGTGAGACATCCTGTTCAGTATTTCCCACAGTCCAACACTTGATTCATCTATAAAAGGTTTCAGTGGAGCCTTTTTGGGGGAGAGAAGTAGGTTTCCTGGTCAAGATTTAGCAGTTAAATCATGTCGGGACACGAACCACTACCTTCTGGACCCTACAAAACACACGGCTTCTTAAAGATGATTCCTCATTTAATTACAATAGTTATGTGGTTTTTAATTCATTTAATGTGTGCCATGTCAAAATTATATCATTCTCGTTTCCTCTTCGAAATACTAGGCAATGGTGCCAAGTCATGTGCCTTACAGAAGTCTATTACCTTAACACTGTTTAATTTGTCATCCAAACTCGTAATCTCGTAAAAAGATATCAAATTAGTTTGAGAAGATCCATTTAACTTAAACCCACCTTGATTAGCATTTAATTTTATTAGCCCCTTTTAATTCTTTATTACTCGAGCTTCCCACAATCAATCCCATCACTGCTTTTTTCCGGGGATCAAAGTCAGACTAACAGTCTCCACTTTGGCCATTCTCTTTCCCTTTTTAAAATATTGGCACGATTTCAGCTTTCTCTGGACTGTTGAGACTTTTCTAATGTCCTAACATGTTTGAAAATTCATTATTACAACTTTAAAAAGCACCTCAGCCAACTTTTCAAAGTCCTGATTCAAAAAATTTTGTTACTGGTTAACATGCTCTTTTAAGGACTGCTAGGTTTAAAACTACTTGATCACCAGCTCTGTGTAATGTCCTGCTACCACCTGGCCATTTTGTCTGCACTTGACAAAGATACTTATTTAAAAATTGAACTGTAAATATAATACTGTTGATGGATCTCCCATTCCCATTTGCTTTTGTATTCTTATTATTACTGTTTCAAGCCATTGATATTCCCTGTACACATTTGCTTTCCTTGTCACTTTTTAACAGGAATTTCTCCCTTCATCAATTTGGTATACATTTTGGGTTTTTTTCCAGTCTGCTTTTATTTACCTTCAAAAACAGGATGGATGTTTGTTCAAAACTTCTTTGGGTTATTCTGGCAAATTTAATTAAAGACTTTGCAAACACCATCTATATTTTCCTGCTTAAATGTTTTTTCTCCAAATGGAAATGTTAGTATTTGGCTTTGTGAATTGCCCTTTTAAAAGACAAATTGTTTATCTGACTTGTTCTGTCTCCTTATTTTGTGTTCACGCAGTGGATGCAATCAAAGCCATGGATGCTGCTATCTCAAGCTATGGCTGCCGCTACCTTTTTTTCTGTCAAAAGACAGGAAATTGGGATCTGGGGACTTTAGAACCTCTATCAGGACTGAACTCTCCACTTTACACCATTCAGAACAAATTGCCTCTTGACAATGGGTGCGGGGTATATTGCAAACATTATTGATATATGTTTAAGTAGGTGTCATCCTCTATAGGGATAATTCATAAATCTCAATAGAATTTAATGGTGTCAAGTGTGTATCAGCTGGAGGGTCAGTCCAGAGTCTGATTGACTGACTTCATATTTGCCAGCACCACCATTTTAAACTTTGAGCCAGTTTTATTTCCCTTTCTTCATGTTGATTTTTTCTAAAGAGATTATAAATAACCTGATCAACATTCCTGTCATGTGTCATCCTATTAGGTTTCATTAATATCAGCTAGTTCAAATCATGTTTCTAAACAAGCAATTTCTCTTCCTTGCATTTATTACCCGAGCTTTTAATCTTGATACATAATCAATTTATTAATTTCTGTTCAGCATAGTCTTTGCCTCTGTCACATGTTGCCAGCACAAAGATTTTGTACAGTCTGAGGGTTTGGTGATCCCTTCTTTTCATACACTTCTGTTAAATGGAACCCCTCCTTGCAGCTCTGGACAGCACAGTCTTCTGCAGGAGGAGCTCTTCCAAACTGTGCAGTTCTTCTGGTGTCCTAAACACATGAATGCTTTAACTTGTAGCTCCTAGTCAAACAGCACTTTTCACTGTCAGATCCATGCATCTTCTGATTTCCTTCATTTACTTCCAAGAGGATGCCTCGCACATCCCTCTCCCTCAGCTGCTGTTGGAGTCTAATGTTTACTAAGTTGCATCATGAATTGGTTCAGTAGTGTCTTCTGGCTTCATGAAGAGCAGTCCTTTGTGTTGTGACTCTTTATGTCAGTTCATCGTACTGCTGCCAGCCTTTCCTCAGAGAATATTTCTTCCTCCTCTTTGCCATGCAACAGAGGTCCATCTGCCTGCCTGGTTTTGTCTGTTTCTCTGCAGTACCCAGTGAGGTGATGCTCTCTGCATTTCATTGTCCTAGGGCACAAAATTTCTTAGACTTGTCCTGTGGGAATAGTAAAGGCTGTGCACCATATATACTTACAAAAGGCAATCACTGATTGAACAACTTCTAAAGCAAAATCCTTCCCTAAAGAATGAACCTTTGTGCGTGCTGTAGCTCAGGTTCCTGCAGTTGAAGTTTCATATCCCAGTTAAATCTGAACAAAACTGCCAAGGTTTTCAAATATCTACATAGCCTGGCACGTTGAGCATCTGACTCTTATGGGGATAAATCTTTAGTGACACATGGCTACATATCTGCACCCCACTGAGGAGTCACTCTGCTTTGAAGAAAAGTTGAAATGTCCCTTGGAAAGCAGTCACAAAAATAAAGTTCATGTGGGTCATAAATTGAGACACAATGAGCACAATCTTCCATTAAAATGTGATCTGAATGTTTCCCCTGGAAAACAGACTGCTCTCATGTGACCAAGGTGAAGTGAGAGTCCAACAAAGCAAGTGTCTCTCTAAACTACTCCAGCTCAGCTAGGAAAGGGCACAGTGCAGAGATAAACATGGCTACTCTTGAAAATGTGCCAAAAAATTGCATCTGAGAGCCTTAGACTGCAGTCAGATGAGGATGCTCTTGGCTCCAACTTATTTAGATACTTGTTTTGCTGAAGTCAGTGCTCATACTTCTGCTCACTTCAGTAGGACCAAGATATTTTGCACCATACATTTTCTTCAGAGTAGAGCTCTCTCAAAATAACCAAAGCAAATGGCATTGTTGCATTGAAGACATCAGAGCAGAGGAAAGAAAAACAGAGGGCTCCAGGGTTTTGCTGTTTTGGAGTGGCTGGCGCACGTGCTGTCTCTGAGCCAGGCGCCATGCAGGACATCACCGTGTAGCCACATGGGCTGGGGGGGCACTGAGAGTGGGGAGCAGTGCAGCTTGCTTCCTCTGAGAATGCAGGACACAAGCTTGCCTTTCTACAAGGAGGGGCATTTTACACCATGAGGGTGGCCACACACTCGTCCAAATGCCCAGAAGGCTGTCGAATTCTTCATCTTCGGAGACACTCAAAGCTCAGTCGGAGAAGCCCCAAGCAGCCCACCTGGCTGGATGGACTTAGAGTGGGAGGTTGGGCTGGGTGCCACCAGAGGTGTTCCAACCAGAGCTATCTGGAAACCAGACTTGAGTCATGTTGCTCCTCACAGAATAAGTTGGTTTCCAGGTTCAGTGGACCCTGAGCTTCTGGCAGAGTCTTGCATGAATTTAGCTCAACTGATACCCACAGATATCATCACCCTCTTTTTGTGGGAACAGTTTTGTAGTCCTCTGTGGCCATGTACACAGGAAAGGAAAAGCTGTTGTGAAGCCACCAAGGACTCAAGAGAAGTACCTGTCTTTTACATCTATGAGGAACTTTTAAAGAATAAAATCAGTCTTTTTTTTTTCTTTATTAAAAAATAAAAAAGCCACATACCACCTTCCTATTTCAACTCTGCATGTGGGCTGATGATTTTTAGACCAACGTCACAATTGCCTAACAGAAGCGCTGTTAATAATGCCAGTGCAGAGACTACTGAGACAACACTGTTCTTTAAAGAATGATCTTCTATTTCACTCAGAAACAGAAATGAAGCCAATAGGGAGCACAAAACGTCACTGTCACTTCTGAGAGCCCCATTCAAGTGATTTGCTTTCATACATTTTGTTGCTTTCCATCTCCCAGCTTTGAGCTTCTTTTGTTGTTTCTAATGGATAACACCATCTTCAAAGTTTGAAGGAACCATTCCTTTTCTGTCGCTGTTGTCCTTTTTTCTTTTATTCCTTTAGCAAGTGTTGATTTTCTTTTTTTGCAAGTTAAAAGGATCTGCTCTAACAAAGCACCCCCAGGATCCAGGAGAGACAGGTGTCTCATGCTGCGGCATCCTGAGCTCGTGGAGGGGTGGAAGGACTCTTTCCTGAACAGCAAATGGAGCTGCACCCTTTTCCCCTCCATCTACTCAACATTGTGGGCTTGGCAGAGAAAGTCCTACCCTTCAGATTAAAATCTGTGCACTAAAACTTCCTATACCTTTATTTTAAGGGATGGCGTATGCTCAGTGGCAGGTGGATTAGAAGCAGTTAAGAAACACTCTGCTTTTAATTTAGAAGAGAGCATGGTATTTCCAAGTTTGCCCCAGCATTAGTGAGTGCTCAGTGGTTACAGCTGCCACACAACCAGCTCAGCCGGCGTCCACTTGAGTGCAACACACTGACACAGAGCAAAGGCAGCTGATGAAGTGTCTTCATCACAGTTTGAGTGCCTTGTCTATATTTTTGTGATTTATTACTTCCCTGACTTTCTTAGGTGTGGGGAGGAACAACGAATCAATCCAAGCATTTTCAGAGCAGGGCCAGCTAATTGCACAAGCTCTGTTTACCGCTTGAGAGCTCCAGTTTTGACAAGTCTCTTGACCGCATGTTAATACATATGATTAATTATTGTTACGGGAATCCACAGAAACCAAGTGGATAGGTAACACTTTGGGGCTATTATTTCTTTCTCAACAAGCAATAACCATAATTACGCACACACTATGTTACAAGCATAACAGGCGAGGAAACAAGGTGCTTTTGAAGGTGTGTGGGTAAACCATCGCTCCTCAGCAGTGGGTTCCCAGAAGGCACAGGCTGAAACAACAGGGCAACAGATTCGAAGCAGTTATTTCTCTTGACTCCTTGGTGGCTCCACAATAGCTTTTTCTTTCCTATGTACATAGCTGCGGAAGGCTGCAAATGAGGGCAGAGTTGCTGCATCGCCTGGCACGTGAATGAGGGGTGGAAATGCCGGTCAGGGCACTAAAGGGCATTAGGTTACCCAAGTTCCAAATTTTTGCACCATTTCACAAACAGATGGAACAAACTCCAGTGCTGGGAAGCTGGGGGACCCTACTGGGCACTTGTCTCTGGAGATTTGCCCTGCTCTGCCATGCTTTGCTGCCCTGGTAAAGAGATATCTTTGCTCTGGCTGGTGTTAGCATTTTTACCCCACAGAACAGGGCTCTTCCTTCCTCATGGAGAGAACTTACTGCATATGTGGATACCTTCTCACTAGGAGAGGCTTGGGGTGATGTTAGATGTCCCCAGGTCCACTCCAGGAAGGACGACCTGCCCTCTTGTCCTACACCACTCTCAGCTTGTTGCAGGTCCTTTGAGCTGGTAGTGCTGCAGAAGGCAGCAGAGATTATCTGTGGGCTCAAAAGCAACATCAATATGAGTTAAGGCTTGCACATTGTCTCTGGGGAGACCATACAGGTATCCAGAGTAGGGGTGACCAAGTAGGGGAGCCCCACCCTGAGTGGCACAAAGTGGCAGAGACCAACTGGACCAACCATGGGAAGCAGAGGAGATGATGACAAAAGAAAGGTAATCTGCAGCCAACACACGTCCATGTGTAGCAACTCGCTGCTCATTTTAAAATACCAGGTAACAGATGCAAGCAGAATGTCTGTGCCGTGCAACAGCCTTATAAAACAGTACAAGAAATACAAATACAGGGTTTAATTATCCACTCCACTTAAATTGCTTTATCCTGTGTGACTTCATTATTTCTAGAAAATTTGTCCCAGGACACTATGGTGGGAGGTAAAGTTTGCAGCAGCCTGCCAGGAGGGGTTATTACGCAGCACAGATTGGGCGCATTTCTGCTTGCACAGAGCCCTCCGTCCGGCAGCTGGGCTCAGTGCTGGCAGGCTGCCAGAACCCAACCCTCCTTTCTTCTCTTGGAGGGGCAGCACCACTGGTGGAAACCCAAAAGGATTGGGGCAAATTATAGAATCGTAGACTGGTAGGGTTTGGAAGGGACCTTTAGAGATCACCCAGTCCAGCATCCTGCTAAAGCAGGTCAACCTAGATCAGGTCACACAGGAACGCATCCACGTGGGTTTTGAAAACCTCCAGAGAAAAAAGAAAACCTCCACACCGTCCCTGGGCAGCCTGTGCCAGGGTTCTCTCACCCTCACATTCCTTATCTTTAAATGGAAATTTTTGTTTTCCAGCTTCATCCCATTATCCCTTGTCCTGTCACTAGATACAACAGAAAAAAAGGGATGCCCCAGTCTCCTGACACCCACCATTTAGATATTTGTAAATATTAATAAGATCCCCCCTCAGTCTCCTCTTTTCCAGACTAAACAGCCCCAGTTCCCGCAGACTTTCCTCATATGAAAGATGCTCCAGTCCCCTGATCATCTTGGTGGCCCTGCACTGGACTCTATCCAGAGGTTCTCTGTTCTTCATGAGCTGAGGATCCCAGAACTGGACACAGGACTCCAGATGAGGCCTCACCAGGGCAGAGTAGAGTGGTAGCAGAACCTCCCTGGACCTGCTGGCCACACTCATCTTGATGCATCTCAGGATGCCATTGGCCTTCTTGGCCATGAGGGCCCATTGCTGTCTCGCGGTTAGCTTATTATCAATCAGGACTCCTAGATCTCTCTCGGCAGAGCTTCTCTCCAGCAGGTGAATCCCCAGCCTGTATTGGTGGATCTCTGAGAAATCCACAGCACATGTCACTGGGGCTGCCTGGAGCAGTCACCTCCTCCACGCCATCAGCTTCAGCCCAACACACCTGTAGGCAGAGTCTCTGCTGGGGCACACACTGCAGTATCCCTCTGGATAAAGGGGGCATTTGCTGCGGGAAGGCACTCCAGGACCCTCTATGACCCTTTCCCACCACTCTGTTGGCCTCTATGGAAAGATTGATACACCAACCTCAATATCCTTTGATACCAAACTAGGGGGACTGGCCGATTCCCCATAAGGCTGTGCTGCCATTCAGTGGGATCTTGACTGGTTTGAAAGCTGGGCAGAGAGGAGCATCATGAGGTTCGACAAGTACAAGTGCAGAGTCCTGCACCTGGGGAGGAACAACCTCATGCCCAGTACAGACTGGGGGTGACCTGCTGGAGAGCAGCTCTGGGGAGAGGGACCTGGGTTTTGTGGTGGGCAGCAAACTAAACATGAGCCAGCAATGTGCCCTTATGGCCAAGAAGGCCAGTGGTATCCTGGGGTACACTACGAAGAGCATGGCCAGGTTAAGGGGGGTTATCCTAACTCTCTACTCTGCCCTGGTGAGGCCTCACCTTGAGTCCTGTGTCTAGTTCTGGGCTTCTCAGTTCAAGAGAGGCAGAGAACTTCTGGAGAGAGTCCAGCACAGGGACACCAAGACGATCAGGGAACTGATGAGGAAAGGCTGTAGGATCTGGGGCTTTTTAGCCTGGAAAAGACTGAGAGGAGACCTTATCAATGCTTATAAATACCTAAAGAGCAGATGGTGTCAGTAGGATGGGGTGAATCTTTTTTTCTGTAGTGCCTAGAGACAGGACAAGCATTAATAGGCACAAGCTGGAATACAGGAAGTTCCACTTGAACAAGAGGAAAACTCTCTTTCCTGTAAGGGTGCCCAGGTGTGGAGGGTGTGGAGTCTCCTTCTCTGGAGGTCTTCAAAACCTGCCTCAAAGTGTTCCTGTGTGATCTGATCTAGGTGGACCTGCTTTAGCTGGGTGTTGGATTGGATGATCTCTAGAGGTCCCTTCCAACCCTACCATTCTGTGATTCTGTGATTCATCCTTCTATATTTTTTCACATCTGGCCCTCCTCTAGCTGTTTATCCCATCCAGAACGTGGAAAGCTTTGAAAGAAACATATAATGAGAGTAAGCAAAATGGCAAACCCATCTGGGCCATTGTTTCCTACAACGGCCATGCCGCTCTCCCTGAGGCTCGCCACCATGCCAGCAGCACAACCTCACTGTGTGTACAGCGATGGTCCCTAGGCAAAACTTGGGAAGGAGCAGCTGCACTACTGGGTTAACTCTGAGCACGCAAATGCCATCTGCTCCAGTGAAGGGAAGTGATTTGTCCTCTGAGCCTGGACTGCACTGAGTCATGGCAAACAGTAAGAGCATGAGGGCATGTTGTGCACTGGCCTAGTAGTAGCTGCTGAGGTCAATTACTCTGCTCAGTTTTAGCCCATTGTGGCCTAGAGGAGGAATACACTTCACTGGGGGGGGGGGGGGGGGGGGGGAAACAAAGCCAATCGGTTTGTGAAAAGGAAAAGCCTGTTTCTTTAATCTATTTGAGAGCTTTTGGCACATCAAAGTTGTGGCAAGAAGAGGTATCTCTGATATATAATTGGTGTGAACAATTGCAATGGTTTTGATAAAGAGCTTTGTGAAAG
Source organism: Colius striatus (assembly GCF_028858725.1). Taxonomy (NCBI): domain Eukaryota; kingdom Metazoa; phylum Chordata; class Aves; order Coliiformes; family Coliidae; genus Colius; species Colius striatus. The sequence continues at coordinate 125,786,478 of NC_084759.1, read as the reverse complement.
AGCTATCCATGGGAGGCAAAGAAGGGTCATGGGTTAGACATTGGGCAAGAAACAAAAACTCCAAAAGCAGGATGAGAACCGGGCAAATGTCATACGGCTCTGTACAGTGGACAAGGTGCCCCTGACAGCAAAGCCTGACGAGGGGTGACAAGGATTGCCAAGAGCACCACCAAATCCAAGGGGAAAAGATTGCCTCATCCACAGGAGCTCCCTGGGAGCAGGGAGGTGATGGTCATATAAACCAGGCAAGTCCAGATCAGCTGTCACCTCCCAAAGAGAAAATCCAACTAGGGCCATGAGCAACTCATCACAGTCTTCCACTGTGGGTTGCAAATGTATAGTATCACGCCATAAAATCCAAAACAAAATCCTAAACAAAACCCTAAACAGAATTGGATAAAGATCAGCAGAGATAGTAGGACGGAAGTGTGTTCAAATGCTCGGATAAGAAGGAAGAGAAGATCCTCTTCCGGCATCACTGCCTCTCACCAACTCCCAAAGGACACATCAAAAAGAGAGGGGAGTGTTTCTCAGATGGAAAAGTAAGAGGGTTAGAAACAGAGTTTAGCTAGAATTGAAATTATTTTAATTTCTAGACGAAGTGAGTAAAAAGCAACATAATGGCAGTATACAAAATAACGAATGGCACAAAGAAGGTACATAGAAGTACTCCTATTTACACTTTTCACATAAAAAGAAAACAAAGGGACAGTCAATAAACATGTGCACAATCACCTGGGGAGCTCAATGTTCCAAAATATCACTAAAATTGCAGATGTATAGAGACTTTCAAGAAAGGGACACGAATGTACCTGAAAGAAAACAACATTTGCAGTGATAGTTGCTATATGTGGCTTACATTAGCAGTGAGCAATAATACGGGTTTTTAAGAGAGAAATTCTCATACAAACAAGAATAAATGGGAGAGGGGCAAAGATCCCCATGGGCAGGTTATTCCAAAAACTGCCTTCTAAGGAATGTCTTGTTCCTCCTTCCTCTAAAGCATTTACATTGGCTATTGGCAGCAATCAGCAACTGGAAAAACTACTGCTAATTCCCTCTGGTCTCCTCCTGCAGCACAGCTAGAGCTCTGTTCCCCTGTGTCACCCAGAGATGGGGGTTTTCACCACAGCCTCCTTGCTGGTAGAGCACTCAGCAGGTCCAGCCCGGTGCAATGCTGCCAACCAGCCTCGCTCCCTGCAGCTATCTCCTTGAAGACCATCACAGTTTTGGAGTCTCTGCCTTCAGAGGCTACCAGATAACATCATTTGAAAGCCTAAACTCAGTTCTTCAGGCTCAGGTGAAACATGGTAGGTGAGGGCTGCCTGGGAAAAGGCAGCTGCTCAGGCAGGTGCCAAGTCCCATCTTGCTTGTTCCTTGTAGCCAAGGAACATTTCACATCCTCAGCCATATGTGTCTGAGGTAGGTAAAAATAATCTTGTCTCTTTTCATTGACATGCAGCGATATCTCCCCCATTCACCGTCAAAATGAACTGAAATGAATCTTGGTAAAAATTCTGCCTGGTGATGGTAACACACATATTAGTGACGATAGGCACACCTTTGGGAGCCATGCTACCTGGATAAATATGTGAAAGTGAGCAGTGGGGAGGTGGGGCAGGAAATTACTTGAGAGAGCATCCCTGTAAACAGAGCCCACAATGGCAAAACTCTGTCTGTGCAAACCTTCTTTTTCCTCTAATTTGAAGCAGATCAGACTTGGGGCCAGAAGATCAGGCTTTGACTCTGACCACAAAGTTAAAAATAACAGTCACCTTGAATTTGTCTCCCTCTCTGTGAGGTTCATGTCCTTACCCTCAACTCAAAGCACGAACCATCCTTCCCTTTACTGCTGCTTGTTCCCAAATGATGGCATCCCAGTTCCCAATTGCTTCACAGCTCCACTGCAGCACTCCCTCAGGTGTGCTTTCCCCTGCATCGCAGGCACATCTGGCACAGTGTCCCACCAAAATACATCAGTCCTGGGAAGCAGGTGCTGTCTTTGCCTCTCTCTGCAACCCCAACTTCCACCTCGCTACCTTCTGCAAGAGATGTGGCAGTCTTATGTTGGCAGATGGAGCAGGGCACCTCCTGTCCATCACCCCCCAGCCCTCTGCCAGCTGCCCCTTGACCTGATCCACAACCCTTCGCTTTAATTTCAACTTTAATGTCCCCCAGCCTGGCTTATATACCTGGAGAAGACAGGCAGACTTTCCTCCATGGAGCTGAATGCATGAGGTGGATATAAAGAGGCCTTATTTTTTATTGTTCTTTTTTTAAGACTTTATTTGTCTAACATGCTTGACCAAAAATTACAACAACAATCAAGTTATGCCAAAATGATTAAATAATCTTTAAGCTTTCATACCTCAAGTATTTTAAGTGATATTTTGAAGTAACAGCTGCTTTCATATCCTTTCCACATAAAAATACACAGTATTTTGAAGATACCTTAGGAAAAATTATTTTTAAGAGAATAGTTTATGGTTAACATAGAAATTTTGCTGATGCTAATAAAAGGACCTCTTCCCTCAATTTAACATTTTAGTCTCTTAAGTGCCGTGAGCGAATGTAAACATTTCAGACTTTTAACATACAGCCAATTTCCTGCCACATCTGTTGCTTGAATTGTGACTAGCCGAGACGTTTTTCTTCTAACTACGTGCTATTGCTCATCTTCCCAGTGATGGCGGGAGTTCAGACTCAACAATGAATTTCAGTCCTTGCTGATTTAGGAGCTGATCCTGCAATTTCTTCAACCAATCGTTTTGACAAAAGTGGTCTCATCTGAATTCACAGCAGACTGCTTATGTGCTTGTGAACTGTTCACTCAAAAACCAGTTGCAGGCATCACTGACTGTTTTGGGTTTAGTTTCAGGAGAAAGTAGCACAGGAGTTTAGACCTCGGGTCACCCAGCAGCTTATGAGAAACAACCGACCTGTGACTTGTCATGTTTTCTAGTGGTCTGCTGGTTTCTGGTAGGTCCATAGCACAAGTTGGTTACAGGGGTCTCGAATGTTGCTGCTCCGAGCAGCAGTTGGAAGAGCTGCTGCCCACAGGAAGCCAGTGAAATGCAATGTTTCTGCCCACCGCGCTTACAGTTGAGGCTGACACAAAACCTGGGTTTGTGACACAGGTATTTTAAATTTTGTGTGCATATAATGTACACGCAGCTGCTACATGAAACTCACATTGACATCCATGTATCAGGCGAAAAGGAACATACACAATTACCAAATGCGTGTGTGCAGATGGGAGTTATGCACAGACCCCCAAATAGCCTTGTACCAGTAGTGAGATGATCTGCCCGATGTGTCTGGACAAGATAGATGTCTAGATGCCATCAGCCCCAAATTCAGGTTGTCCACATTCAGAATGTAGCAGCTAAATTGATCTCCAACAAGGTGAAAAGGCTCCTCTTTGAGCATGGAGATGTTTGTTAGTTCAAGGCAGAAACACACTTGTTGGGCACGTTTGGAGTGTAGGATGGGACCAAAATACCAGCAACTTCCACACCTCTGTTAACCTGCAGGAAAGGTGCACAGGCAGTAGCAGTTGGCCATCCCAACCAGCTCCTGACATGTCCTCTGCTTTGCTCAGCGTAACATACAACACAAGAGGTGGATTTCAACCCAGTTGACTTTCAGCAGTGTCCATGAGTGGGAAAACAGCAATGACAGGTTCTGGGAAGTGACTCCTGCTCTGTACTCATTGGTGTCTGCTCATCACTCACTGCACTACATAGCTACTCAAAAGTGAACACCCAAGCTCCACCTTGGGGTGACCCCTTCCCCTTGATGACCACAATGTTCCCCAGTAACAAAATGATCACAGTGACATTTAATCACTTCTGACTGGGGCCAAATTCAAACCAGTAATTTCATCATTGGCTGCATGTCCCATTAACAGGTTTTGAACAAATAGTCTGAGTGGGTTTTATCTAAAACACCACAACTGAAGATTTGGGGGAGGGGGTTTGTGGGTTTTCTTTTGCTTTTTACATACAATCACATATCGTCTTACCATATGAAAACACAATTGTGGGGTTTTTTTTCTCTCTTTTTTTTTTTAAGGGAAATGTCATCCTTTTTTTTTTTCCACAGGCAAGGCCAGGCTACAAATTCCTGAGTTTATACTGCACTTAATACAGTTTCCCTTCTTGAATGTTGAGCTGTTTACAGCATGCCGGCAATATGCACCATTTCCCTTACCATCTGTAATGCCAGATGTAGTAAAACTTCATTTCAGTACAGTGAATTAGGGCCTCTGTTGCATTGGTTTTGAATAGATGCAAAGACTTAGACCTGGAGGACTTGAAGTAATAGCTTTCCTCCTGTGACTGGTCATTCGTACACCATCTTTTATATTTGCCATGTTAATTAAGGGAAAACATCTTTACATCATTTTTCTTTTACCAAGAGCTCACTGGGAAACATTTGACATGAGGAAATCCTAGTCTAAACACTGAAGTTTAAACCGCAAACTTTCTTAAACTCTCCTTTGAAAGACGTTGTTCTTTTAATAAGTCAAATATAACGTACGGTATATACAGAACTCCCTACTTGAGAGAGATATATATGTATATGTATATATATATGGAATGCATTCATTTTTTTCTGTGTTCACATATATTTTAATGGTGAAATTAAGTTAAAGTCTTTAATTTGTTTCTGGCACCAAAATCTCTATGTTCCTCATCCACTTTTGTCACTCAAAATTTATCTGTGAAGAGCTAGCAGGGAAAAAAGAAGAAAGTTTTTACTTTTTTGTTGAATGGTTCCCTATTGGGATTCTCAGGCAGCAATATAAAGTTGCTAATGTGTTCAGTACAACTTTAAATCCTCATTATAATCATGTGTTCCTTGGAGTAGGTAAGTCAATAACTATAGGTGGATTAAGTGGCTGGTAATTCACAGTGCACACAGATGCATTCACATAGGTGGTAGTTCCATCAGCCATGACACCATAACCTAGAAAGAAAGGAAGAAAAATCCTGGTTACACTCATTGTTCATTATTCTTTTATTATTATTATTATTCACCTTCACCATAGAATGGTAAGTGCCACAGTTATTACTCAGAAGGAATTTAAAAATTCTCTTCATGCAAAACATCAAAATCTCCCCAGTCAATAACATCTTTATCCTACAGCAGAAATTTCTGCCATCTTTTAGATTGTGCAAGAAAAGCAGAACAGTTCATAGAATCATAGAATGGTGGGGGTTGGAAGGGACCTTTAGAGATCACCTGCAGAAGCAGGTTCATCTAGATCAGGTTGCATAGGAACATGTCCAGGCAGGTCTTGAAGACCTCCAAGGAAGGAGACTCCACAACCCCTCTGGGCAGCCTGTGTCAGGGCTCCCTCACCTGAACAGTGAAGTAGGTTTTTTTATGTTTAAATGGAACTTTTTGTGTTCCAGTTACTTCAGTAGCTGGCAGCTATCATCTCTGGCAGCCAGCTCACCAAACCTCCTTAGAAAGACAGGTATGTTTCCCTGCAAAGCTTTTTTCTTAAAATCTTCACAGTTTTGGAAAGGATGAGAAGACAGAGGTTAGTCAATTGCATTACTGAACAAAACATACTGCTGATTATTTAGGTTGGTAGTCATCAGTGCAGCGAAGTTTGGGCACTTTTCAGCAGCAAACTTTTGGGCAAGATCTCGACTGGCTTGAGAGCTGAGAAGAGAGGAACCTCACGAGGTTCAACAAGGCAAGTGCAGAGTCCTGCACCTGGGGAGGAACAATCCCATGCACCAGTACAGGCTGGGGGTGACCTGCTAAAGAGCAGCTCTGCAGAGAGAGATCTGGGAGTCCCGGCTGATAATAAACTAAACATGAACCAGCAATGTGCCCTCGTGGCCAAGAAGGCCAATGGCATCCTGGGATGCATGAAGATAAGTGTGACCAGCAGGTTGAGGGAGGCTTTGGTGAGGCCACATCTACCCGTCTCTAGTTCTGGGCTCCCCAGTTCAAGAGAGACAGCGAACTTAGGGAGAGAATCGAGTGGAGAGCCACTAAGACAATCAGGGAACTGAAGCATCTCTCTTGACAAGAAAAGGCGGCAATGTTTGGGGCTGTTTAGCCTGGAGGAGACCAAGAGGAGATCTTACCAAAGCTTATAAATACCTAAAGGGCAGACAGGGCAAGTGTTTTTTTCTATAGTGCCCATGGACAGGACAAGGAGTAATGGATACAAGCTGGAATACAGCAAGTTCCACTTGAACATGAGGAGAAACTTCCTTCCTGAGGGTGAGGGAGCCCTGGCACAGGCTGCCCAGGGAGGGTGTGGAGGCTCCTCTGGAGGTTTCCAAACCCACCCAAATACATTTCTGTGTGACCTGATCTAGGTGGACCTGCTTTAGCAGGGAGTTGGACTGGATGATTTTTAGATGTCCCTTCCAACCCCTACCATTCTGTGATTCATCTTTCCACTTTTTTTTCTGTCCAGCGTTGTACATCTTTTAAGCAACCAAAGAAGAAAAAGTGTTGCTGGACTAGGGGGAGTATGTGTACATATGTACCTGGGGAAGATTTGCCTAGCAGGAACCTCTTCTTTCTATGTGCTTGCATTTGTTGACTAATTTCCACCAAACTTGATGGGAAGATACTAAAATGTCTGCCCAAGCAGAGATAAAATGTCTTTATTAAAACATTCTCTGACAGACAAGGTGAATTCACACCTCAAGACACCATAACATTACCAAAGGAGAAAACCAGAGGCAAAAAGCTTGAACTACATTTCATGTCTGACTAGACACCCAAGCCAAACAACCGCAGAGCTAAATCTGCAGAAAATCAAACTTCCATCTCTAATGCCTACAGAGAAATACAGTGAAACCCTGTTTCAGAAAGTGAAGAAGCAGCCCTTTAACCACCCTGGTGTTACAAAAAAGTAGACACACTCTCCATTGTCAGTCATCTTCTAATGAATAAGTAGGAAAAAACATAAGCTCAGTTACACTAAAACTAAAAGCTTGATGTTGGAAACCTTCATTGAAATATTGTGATCAACATGAAGAAATACACTCACAATCAGAAAGCTATGATTTGGGGGAAATCGCCTGGTAGAAAGCATTTGTACAAAGGCTCAGTCTCACCATTAATTAAGCTAATAGTGAAATGTATTCATTGCAACATACATTGAGTTCCAGCTATTCAAATCCTAGGTAGCTAGGATTCTACAGTTTTTCTGAGTGCAATTTTGTGTCTTATAGAAGCATTGATAGTTGCATAATTTACAAACAAAGAAACAGTAGCCAAATTCCTTTTCTTTTTTGTTCCTCAAAATACCCTGAATAATGCAAGGCCTCCTGGACTCCCCATGGAAAAACCACACTATAATTAGGGACTAGGGAGGGAAGAAAACTCTTGTCAGGTTCCTGTCACAGACGTTTCTTTAAATCATTTGCTGTTTGCCACAGAACAATTGTTCTGTGTAAAACACGAATGGCACGGAGGATAGTCAGCATTGCTGCTGGGACTTTCTGTCTCCTCGGCTACATGTTTGGAAAGAACAGAATCAGCTTGCTAATACACTCTTTTTGCTTCAAGATTCCCAGTGCTACAGTTTTCACTTCTACCCTACTGCCAACAGTTTCCTTGGCCATGACCTCAGCCCAGTACTGGCCTTGATGAGCAAACCAGGATGTTAGCTGGAGTGCTTGCCATGCTGCTCGTCACTTCCATGGGTCTATCAGCAGCAAACCCAAGTATAGAGGCATTTTTTGGCAGAGATACCAGTGCAGAGGGGGAATAGGGAAGAAACATCTAAGCATCTCTTCCTCCCGGATGTTCGGTAAATGACTGCTGCAGATGTAGCTATGCTCAGTCAGGGGAAGAACTCATCTGTTCAAATCATGCATTCTCTCTGCAAAAAGCAGCTCGTTTGCACAGGCTGTCTGCAATGGGAATTCTCCTCTGCAGAGATTTCACATCCCAGTGCAAAACAGGCTATGCAGTTCCCCATTTGTTTTCTCTAAATTACAATAGTTAACAAGAAGAGTACCTTGTTTCTGTGTTCTCATACCTACTCTACCAACTGTATTAATTCACAATATTTACCATTCTGTGGAGGTGCCATTCTTTTCCCTTGGGAGCCAAAGGTAGGCTTGGTTTTAGCAGATGTGATTTTGTTTACCTGCCTGAAGCTTCACGGCTTGCTAACTGTTTGCTTATATCCCCTGCAACCCACTTGGATCACAATTTCTGAAAAGACAATGAATTTGAGCTATATTCATCAGCTCTCTTCTATGGAATCTCAAAGACTGCTCTTAGAGCAAAGGGTCAGGTAAAAAAGCCTGCCTATGAGTTGTTTGTTTACTCTGTGGCTTAACAGCACCTTGGATATGAACTGGTCATGAACAGGCCAGCACAGATAAGACACAAACAAGGAGAATGGACTTAATCCCTGAGCTGTAAAATAACAAACCAAGTGTCTTCTCCATCAGTTTTAAGCCAGCACACCTCACAGCAGAGTCACTTCTAACACAGGATGGTGAAAGCGCCCAGCAGCAAGTCAGAGTGGGATTTCTTGGGAAGGGTAATGGTTCTTCACAAAAACTGAAGTATCTGAATGCCAGCTACTCCAGTTTTTCCATTTGTTCATTTCTACATCAGTAAGACTCAGAGAGAGTCTACATCAAAGGCTTGAGCAGTCCCAGAAGCAAAAAACTGGCAGTGGTGGAGCACCTTTTCCTGCCAGTAAGTTAACATGGCCAAGAACTAAGCAGCTGATAAATACAAGCTCACATCCCAGCGGGTATGCTGGGCACAGCCCAGTGGTTTATTTTGGTGGGGCCCTGCTTGAAGTCTTTACTGCCATGGTATGCGAACAGGATAGATTTCACTACAGCAGACAGCATCTACCTTTTCCATTGCCTAGAGCCGAACTCTTGCTGTCATTGACTTTAGAGGAGCATACTTGTCACTGTTTAGTGACTTATGTGAAGGGAACAGTTGAACAGATTTTCCAGTTGAAAATCAAAAGAGTCGCGAGAATGGCTTTGTTTCGTCTGGATACAAAATGTTTCTCTTCCCAAAGCAAATAAATACATGAATAAATATCTTGAAATTCTACACAAGTCAGTGGTGACATCGCTCGATTTCAACTTCATATACACACTGATGGGGAGAGACAACCTTTATTGTACAGTCCTGAAGATTAAGCCTTAGAAGCACCCTGCAACGTATTCTTACCTATTTTACAATCACAGAAACTGAGACACAGAGAGCTTACATGAATTATCTTAAGTCACGGAGCTTCAGCAGAGGAAAATACAATCCATCAATCCTAATATTTAGTCACTTTCTGTAACTACTGGACTCATGTTCTTATTTTAGAATTCACAGTAATACTCCCTGTGAAGGAGGCATCACCTTGTTTTATAAACGTAGGAACTGAAAGAGAAGTTGAAGTATAAATATTGAAATGCAGTTATCAGGCAATTTCATCTCTATACATGCAGCTAAATAAGTATCTAAATTCCAGAAATGCTTCAGTTCAGACATTCAAGTTTGAAAATGCTACTTAAACCAGACAACTCTGTGTCTGTGATTTCCAAATAGAAAGAAATGTGTTCTGACCTTCATGGATATGTCCAAAAACATGAAGTCTTGGCTGTATTCGTCTCTGGACTGTGTTCAGCAGCTCAACACATCCTACCCGTTGCATTTTCTTAGGAACCCAGTCTAAAAAACCTTTGGAAAAGAAAGGAAAGCTTTAAAAGAAAACAGGTTATCTGCAAAGCTCAATTGGTATACAGTATTTCTGAGACTTCATGTCTCATGGCTTCTCATAACCAGCCACAGAAGAAATGACATGGCAAAAACAGTGTTTTCCTTGATAAGTAGAAAAAGAATGAAGGAAAAACACTTGAAGAAAACCATAAAAGCTCATCTGATGAAAAAGGACATTTTGCACTGTTGTTAATGTGAAAACTCAATGCATTATCCATATTTTTTCCTTTAAGAGAGTGAGGTGGAAAGAGCAGTACGTTGAAAGTGAGTTTCTGAAGAATCTAAATCAATGTTTTGCTATTTATATCTAGTCCTGGAGTCTAGGTTTTTTTTTTAATTGAACACTTTAACTGACTTAATGGAATCTGTGCTGCTAATAATAAAACTATATTGTCATCTCACTGAATCTTACAGTAGTGGAACTGCCTGAAATCAACATCCTCAAGTAAAACTGGTTTCAGCGCTTCATGACACAGCAAGCCCCACCAGCCTAAATCTATGGGCCTCAGGCAGGAACCAAAACTCAGCCATTCCACTATAGATATTGTTTACTTGTACAAAGCTTGTATAAAAATCCATTATTTATGAATACGGCCCAAAATGTACACCAATTTGCTTGTATGTCTAAAAACATATTTCAGGAGGGTGCTTACTGCCAACTGAAGTCTCATGTTTCCTTCAAAGCAGTAGTATAAGAAGGATATAGTTGTATTAAGACAGTTTGCAATGACCAGTCTTGTTTTCATTCTACTGTTTTGTCATTTTCATTAGGCTCAAATTTGGATGCCTAAAAAATATAACCATTGATTTTATTTAGTTGCTCTGGTACTTTCCTTGTGTGCCTTTCATAGCTTTTTATCTCTTTGACTGCTGCAATAGCATGAATTTATTTTGTGCCTTTGAGAAAAGAGTAGTCAGCCAGAGAGGTGTAGAGTCTGGACCTAGTTTTCCCATGTTACTTTTGACATCCACTCAAGCATGGCTAAATAGCAGCTAACCAACTGGCTTGAAAGACCAGAACTATGGTATTCAAGCTCTTGGAAAAGCTCTGATTTGCTCGAGTTTCAGGGTATGTTCACACATTAATATCTCGTTAGATGCCAATGCTTGAAAATTGGGCTCAGTATACTGACCAATTTTATGAAAATGGTAAGAATTTGCCCTCGTATCATAGTTACTCAGAGAGCCAAGTCCAGTTTTCAGGAATTAGTTGGGAATGTGGCATCCTAAGTATCAAAACCAGGAAGATTTGATAATGAGCATAGACTCCTAATTCATTCAGGCATCTCTGAAGACACTGCTTGGCTCCTGCTGGGGGGATATACAAAGAGAAAGCCTCACTGGATTAGAGACAGAGCACAGCAATGCTCTGTTCTGGTAACTGATTTTACCAGTCGCTCTTGGTATCCCACACAGATCAAAATTTACTGTACGAAATAATAAGTATTTCAGATGTCAAAGTGAGGCCAGAAGCTCCTCTGGAATCCAGTCATGCTTTTTTGAGAGCAAATAAATACATTATAACCATAGGTTTTGTTACTTCAAAGATTTGAAACAGTTAATTGTCAAAATGTCTGTGGTGAACATAAAGCCAAAACTATTTCCACTTCAAAAACTTCACAAACAAAAATCCATAAAATTAATTTCTCCATTAAATTAAGCATTATTTATGTTGAACATGTTTTTGTTTACATGCATTATCACCCTTCTGAAGCTTTCCCATATGTTTGCAGCTTATTATGTACACCTGACTACACAAACTAAGAATAATTGATTACACCTAGCTAACAATTAGAGTTCATCTTAGGGTTTTTTTAATGTTTGGTTACTTGAAACAGGTTTCTGCAGCTGTCAGGAAAGTATAAATCTTTGTCACAGACAATCAAGCAGACAGCTACAAATGAAGACTTAAAGGTGAAATCAAATTAAAAATAAACAAAGAAAAGTGAACTTTCTGAAGAGAAAATAAAAAATCACAAATGCAGATCTTTGGGAATCAGGGAAAAGACTTTAAAAGTTATACTACAAGTAAAGGTAACAAAAATATGCTGATATAGAAATGAGCATTAGCACTAATCATTAATACTACACTTCATAAGCTATGAAAAACATGTCATATCTTTATTAATAATAAACAGGTTACTAACAAAATGGTCAATATCTGTTTTAACTTATGTTTTTTCATGACATATGAATCTCCTGGGTATCCCCACCCTGGTTTCATCCCAAAGCACTACTCTAAAACAGAAAAAAACCCCAAACCTACCAGAATTTTCTTATGTGCCCAACTGAATTAGAAACACAAAGTCCATTAACTCTTAATGGTGCTTCTGTATCTAAATCATGTAGGCAATTTTACATCTACCTAATAATGTAGTATTAATTAGTTCAGGAGGACGAACGCTCTTTTGAAGTGAGGGTATAAGAAAGCAGCACAGAGTGGATGATGGACAGAATTTGGGCAGTCATGCTGGAGGAAAAAAAAAAAAGAGGAATTTGCAAGAGCACTGATTGCTATTTATGATCATTAGGAACAGCTCTAGTGATGCTGTTCAAGATCAGAACAACAGTAATCAGCTTTCTGGTTAAAATAATTGGCTGGGAGGGTCAAGGAGGATCCCGTCTCCTGAAATGTCTGCGGACACAGTTACACAATAAGGAGGTTCTGTAAGTTAGGCCGAGTGCTAATTTCTTTTGAAGCATCATGTATTTGTTGCCATGGGTGTCAGGGAGACCAACAGCTGATGCCCTCAGGCAGAGGGTTCTGTGTCTAAGACACCTATTAATGCATCAATAAGACAAAGAAATGGGAACTTTTAGAAAAGAAAATCCTTGGAGGATGGTTGAAGCTTAGGAATTAAAAGAAAAAAAGAGAACAAATACGGAGACATAGAGATGGAGGGAATTTACATGATCCCGTTACAATCAGTGGAGACAGGCAGCTCTTATGCAGGAATACTGCAATTATTAAATTAATTTCCCATTATTACATTTACTATTAAATTTAGTATCAAAGCATGTCTGTTAGACAAAACGTTCTCCTCCCTCTGCTGATCACAGAGGTTGCCTAGGGAGGCCTGGTGGCTAAATTAGCAAGGTGTTTTAAGCTGGGTGGTGTAAATCCCTCTTTATACTTTCCAACACTGGACTTCAAATACTAGATACAGAGATATTCTATACATCAGCTGAAAGTTGGACTTCTTTACAGGTAATCAGCTGGTCTAAAAAATGGCTTTAAAAGTGCTGAAAAAGCTTCTGAAAGAGTTTTAAATAAAAATACATCAAAGGCTCAGCATCATGCCTTCGATACTAACAGGAATTATCCCCAGTACTGTTTGGAGCTGATAACTTGAGGTCTAAACAATTCACTGCTGTCATCCACTTTTATGATGCATGTCCATATTACTATCAGTCTATGGCGTGACATGAGACTCCACTTAGGTGAAGTATCAAAACACATGCCCTTACTGTGAGAAACCCTGCTCATAAAGAAGCCCTTTCCATCAGGATTAGTGTGCAGTGGAATGCAAACATATCTTTGTAAAGAAAACAACAAAACACAAACCCTTTAGATACTTTCTCCTCCAAGCTCTCACAAAGTAGAAGAAAGGGTGGAAAACAAGAGGGTTTTACCTTCCAGAAGTTGGGGAATCTAAAGGTTTAAAGAAACCAGCTGCCTTCATTTCAGACAAAGCACTCCTCCACAGTAAGACTCAGCAGAACGCTTAAGTACATGCTTCACATTCATGTCCGTTTATTAAATTAGTGAGAGTCAAACACATAGTTACATCAAATATAGCTGGCTGTATGTTAAAGATATTGAAAAACATGTTAAAAGCTTTAAGACTTTATTGAATTTGGAGATCTTTCTGTGATTATATTATTTTCATAACACAGATCATTTCATTATTATCCAGGAACACAAGAAACTTCTCCCGGCTTTTTATCACCTGTATTACTAGTTTTAAAACACAAATGTGAAACTATTTCTTGTTGATCTGTTAGTGTTGCCAGATTGTATTACAGACAGGCAATTCACTCACACTGTCTAAAGAAAAGGCAAACAATGGCAGCATTTGGATTTGTGGGGCAGAAGATGAATCAAGTCAGCATGATGAGGAAAAATACAGGTTCTGGATACTCACTGATGGGGGAAAGCTGTTTTAAGAGAGAGAGAAAGATGGTGCCAAAAAATAAGAACCTGCATTTCTCTTCAAGCAGGCTCAATGCTTTAAATCTGCTAATTTCAGTGGCAGAGGGACAGGTGCATAGGAAAACTTGACTTTGCTTATTTATAGAATCCATTAAGGCTTTACATGTTAAGGTTTTATTTTTTAAGCCACTACTCAATTCCATACCATTAAGCATAGGTAATCACGAAACATAAACCTGAGCTGGAGTCCTTGGTCTGCTGAAATCAGTATGGATGTTATTTTTTACTTTTATGAGCCAGGCTTGCACTCTTTGTCTAAGAAGAGCCATCAGTTACTATATATTCATCTGAAATACATAGCTAAGAGCACTAGTATTTTCTTACCGAGAGGTGGTCCATGTGTTATAAGAATATCTATTCCATCTGGAATAAGGTTCCATTTCTCTAATAGTGCTTGGCCTCGTGGAAGATTAAAGCCCCAGCCATAAAACCAAGGTTGCCTGCCAAGAGAGGAGGAGAATGTCTTCAGTGCTACTTCCATGTACTGGTTATCTAATTAAAATACAGAGATTGACTCTCTTCTAGCATGGAATTTGGAGACACAAATAGCATTCATTTTATTCTTTGTGTGCACAGTAAAACCCTCTTTCCATACATCCAGTGTCATTTAACTTGTGTGGCAAATCAGTGCAGTCCTCACCACTTTCAGTAGGCAACATACAGTAAAATGTTCACAGTATTCCCTAACTAGGTGAAAAGTAACTCGTCCAAGACCTGGATACCAAGGTCTCCGCATGTGAATCAGCATGCTAGACTCCCTCAACAACTAGAAGAACATTTGTCTCAGACACCTAGCTCTGGTTATGTTGTACATTGGTTCCTGTCACGTTTGGCCTTTAGCCATCATCTTTAGCTGGCTAGGGATAGAGAGACCCTGGCACCATCACAGATCCCGCTCCAAAGTCAGAGACATCACCTACGCTGCTTTGTTTCCCTAATTGGGAGCATCCCATCAGAACAAGAACACTGCTCCTTTCCTTATGCATAATTTTCTTCCGTCCTCTGGTGTGTTGACTTGCTTTTAAGCGAGACTTTCCATATTCAGAATTTCTTATCAGATAGGCATTTACATTTTAAAAACCATATTTACGGAGCAGCTCATCATGGAGCACTGGGACTGTAACGCTGCCAGTCAGGACACAATTTATCTGTATCTTGCTATCCCATTGATTAAAAAAAAAGTATTTCAGAGCAATTATACCACAGTAGTAAATTATGTCCTGCTGACTATGCTCTAATTCTCAGTCATAAAACTGAGGGGTTAGTTTTAGGTTGGAATTGTTTAATAATTTTTTGACTGTCATCTTCTGGCCATATCCATATTTGGAGAACAAGAAATAGGCTGCTGTGACTTAATAAGGTTTATGATAATTGCAGCCTTAGTGTTTATAGATACATACACATCAACTACAGTTCTCTTTGAGATGCTTCTTTTTGAAGAAAGCTTTACACTCCCTCACCGCATCAAAAGACAGAAAGAATTCTTTCAAACAAATTCTCTGAACTCCACTTTACATCACGTATGGCAAAGACAAAAGAAAATGCCCATAAAGCTATTATTCATCCTCTACCATTACTGATGCTTGACTAACATCTCAAAAATTAGCATGTCTTCATGATGATGTATTTTCTACTCTTCCTTTCCGAATGCTCTAAAGCACATGCCTATTGAAAACAGCTTTAAAAACACAGTTTGCTAACATAGAAAGGGATGTGGCTTACCCAAAGAAAGAAAAGAAAATTCTCATAAAAGGAAGGGAAGAAGGAGGCTTTGCAGAAGGCTTTCTGCCTTTCTTCCACTGACAAAAAGAGCCTCAACTATTTTAGACAGATGACTGAAAGATTTCTGTGCCCTCAGCTAAGATCTCTCCTCCTAGCTCTTCGCCACACACCTGCATAACCAGAGTCTGGATAACCAGGTGTCCCAGGGGGAAAAAAAAAAAAAAAGAGTAAAAACAGGTGAAACTTTGTACATCTGCCGTTGGAACCAGAAACACATCCAGCCTACAGAAGCTGTGATGAGGAAGATGAGGAAGGTGTGTGAATAAGAGATGCTAATAGTAGTAGCAGTCAAGTAGAAACCTTGCTCTGAGTCAGGTTGTCAGACCAACATAACTGGCTAAGAAAGAGATGATTCCTATACCAGAGATATGAAATCACACTTTTCTGGTTACTTGCACCTGGCTTGCAGGTAAATGATTCCTCATCTTTCCTAATGATGAGGTGGTAACTCATGGTCTAGTTAGGAGGCTCTGAGGAGACCTTATCTTTGAAAGGAGGTTGTAGTGAGGTGGAGGTCAGTCTCTCTTCCCAAGTAATGAGCAATAGGGCATGAGGAAATGGCCTTGAGTTGCACCAAGGGAGGTTGAGATTCTGTGATTCTGTGATATCAGGAAAAAAATTCTTCACTGAAAGGGTTGTTGAGCATCAGAACAAGATGCCCAAGGAAGTGGTGGAATCACCATCCCTGGAGGTATTTAAAAGATATGCAGATGTGGTGCTGAGGGACATGGTTTAATCATGGGCTTGGCAGTGTTAAATTTATGGTTGGACTCCATGATCTTGGAGGTCGTTTACAACCTAGATGATTCTATGATTCAAATTATTGATTTATTCTGCAGTAAGCTACCAGCAATGTTAGAGCATCTAACTCTGTCACACTTAACCAAAACCCAATCTGTGGAGTTTAATCAGCTCGTCTTTATGTTCAGTTCACCATTGACAGAATGAGAGTATTTTTATCTCACAGGAATGCCCTGAAAATAAATAAACTGAAGTCTGCATGGTGCTCAGATATTACAGAAGTGGGAGGCTTTAGGAAAATACACAAAGGTTAAGCTTTTTCTAACCTCTCCATCCATTCCTGCCTTGAGATTGCATTCCACACCTTACACGCCAAGGTTCTTTCTTCGCCAAGATAAAAATGCTTAACCATTTGGCAGACTTTGCCAAACATTTTGCTCTTTTAGCCCAGGGCAAGTTTTCCGGGACCAAGATCTCACCATCAGAAAATATTTGCAAGAGCAAATGGGAGGCAAAGTGTCAACAAAGTAAATCATGCTTTTAAAGACACCAATAGATTCAGCGAATACAGGCCTCTGGGCAAGAGCATCCCTAATCTTTGGTGGGAAGCGAGGCAAGGCACTGTCCTGCACCCTGCAGGTGTGCCTGGCAGAGTTAACTGTGGTTACTCTGCACCCCAAGAAAGAAACTGAGGGGGAAAGATCAATGTTTGCCCAGGAAGAAAAGGTCAAAAACCTGCAGGATAATAAAGGCTACAATGAAGCATTTATAAAGAGAAATGATCGTGACTGTTTCGCCAGAAGCCAGATTTAATCCTGCTGAAATCCGAACGACCACAAATGGCATATGCTGCTGTGAGTCTCTGCCTGCCTCTGCTAGCGCTAGCCTGAACATGGACAGTTCTTAAAAATCCCGTTTCCCCTTATGAATAGGCATGATCTGCTTATTAAGATAAGAAGCACAAGCACTTTCCCCCTCGTCCCTCCTTCTCCTCCCTCCTTCCCTCCCTTTGTGGTGACTACAGCGCGTAGCCGTCTGAGCGCAGGGCTGGTAAGTTATGCATGCTGGAGCTGTTCTTTTGTGAAGGGGAGATGTTACAACTTGTGTGATTTGCCATCGTGCTGTCTTTTGTGACAATCTCAAGATTGAAAGAAATGTCTGGAATATTTCTGGCAAAAAAAAAAGAAAGAAAAAAGAAAAGAAAAAAAGCTGAAGTCCAAGAAAGGACTCAGCAGAGGATGTTGGTGTGCTTTACATCTGAGAGGAAAAAGCCAAATCACACACTTCAGTGCCCCCACCCTCAAAGCAAAACCATCTTTATACGCACACAGGGATTTTACAAATCCCCAAGTCCCCTCTTCTCCAAATTTATTGCAAAACAGCCATCAAAGTTTCCCAGTAGGGGAAAAAAAAAATCTTCCCTAATACCCATTAATGAGTCTGTGACCTGGATATTGTGCAAAGACAACTTTGTCTGAAATTTTCATTTACGATGGAACCTGAAAGCAAAGCTGAAGTCTTCAGATCCAGCATCAAATTTCTGGATCCCCACTTACTGCTTGCTCAAGAAAGGTGTACTTTTTAAATAAATTATTTTTCAACAATATTCTATACTTTATGACAAAATTACTATTACATATGTTCTATAACAAAAAATACACTGTTCTTAAAAATATCTATATATTTGTCAATTAAATACATACAGCATGAATATATTTCACCTCTGAAATGTACTCATGTACTCGTGATTTAGGTCTGATCTTCTCAAAGCTAACAGTTTGAGTCTCTCCACATACTAGTGAAATTCAATGGTAGTATTATTATGATAAGAATAATGACTGTTTACATGTAAGACTCTAGGGGGGAAATACATTGGAAGCGAATTTGTTTACAGCACAATTAACCTTATGTTAAAAACATATGAACAAGTTGGGCAGGTCAAATAATCTACCATACAAAAAGGGCTGAATTATCAGAATTTGTGGTAGCAATCGGATGTTGCTTTATGTACTGAATTTCTATCTTTCTGTTCTAAAGTAACCATTGGAATAATTTTCTTACAGAATGATAGTTGCTATGACAACCATAGCAAATTTTCCTTTTCTGAAACAGATGTCTCATTTAGTTGAAAATTAGAATGTGAAAAACCCATGGGAAAAATTAATTCAAACTTTAACAGAACACTGACTACAATGTAATCTCTTATAGGTTAACCCCTTAACATCTTTCTGCATTCTTATAGTAACCTTCTCATAAATTCTAATTAAACCAGTTTAACCTCCTAGGAATGACCTTCTTAGCAATCATTAGCACTTTAGTTGTCTTTGAATGGAGGATTTTTGTTACAGCAATAACAAAAAAGTCATCCTAAAAAAATAGTGGTCAAACATATTACCACCTTAATTATTTATTAGTTTTTCATCTTTTATGCAGCTACTACTGCAAAGTGCTACCACGTAGTTCAAGAATTCTTTTGTAATTTAAATGGGGCATAACTTAGTTTTTACATGTGATTTACTGTAAAGGGCAGTGATGCACTACACGGGTTTGACCTGTAATTTTTCGTGAAAATCTTCAACTTTCAAACCCCTGGTATCCATCTCAATCTGCTCAGCAGACATACAGTAAGAGGACACTAAAAAGATACCTGACTGGGGAAAACTATCAATGTGCATGGGTTTTTTCTATTACAAGCAGCAAGACAGTAAAATCTGATTCTCTGTTTCCTTGATTCAATTTGAATGTTTCAACTTGAAGAACAGATCCCTTCCTCTCTGTACACTTACCAGCTCAGGAGGACCCTTCACATTACCCGGCCATCAGCTACAAAAGAACACAGCAGGTAGCCAGCAGGGAGTCAAAGAAATACTCCTACCACAGCACTGCCCATAGTGCTTGCAGGGTGCCGACTACCACAAAGACTTCAGGACTGCAAGATTTACTGCAGCAGCTGCATTTAGGTTGACCAGCTGAACAAGACAAATCCTGCCACCAGCAGGAACACAATTACTTTCTTTGACTTTGGGGGAAAATGACTTTGAGGGAAAACTCCTCCAATACCCATGGAGAGCTATGGGTAGTAAGTGACTGAATAACCACTGGTGTATCAAATTGGTGGGCAGCATCTTGCAAACACCTTAGTAGCCAAAAACGCAGAACTAAAACACAATGCAGAGATCATTGTAACTCCTCAATTCTATAGTTTCCTACAGAAATATCTTTCGTAGCCGAAAGTTCTCTCACTAGAATTCCTTTGCTTACAAATAAAATTTAAAAATACATGTAACCTGCTCCAGATTTCCGTCCACAACAGTTGTAATTTTAATCCTATTAGAAAATAAATGCATGTTGGCCAGTGACTGTAAAGAAGTTCAGTGGGAATCAACTAAATCAGCCTTCTCACTCCTGCTCTCCTTCCTGACAGCTGTTGAGCTGAACATATTCAATATTTAGAAAATGGGACAATGTATGCTGAAACTTATACTGGTAAAACTGACCGGTCATGGGCCACTCTTGTGATTCTATGACTTAAGTTTCATTAAGTTTCATTTTCCCTGGTCTTGATATAATCTTACCGCTATAACTAGCTACAGTCCTGTGAACATGGGTATACAGTATACGCGTATACCATCTTTGTCTGGCTGGTGTTCACAGCCTTCAGGTGTTCATATGTTTATGCTCCTCATCACTGTTAGTGGAATTTTCCTAATCCCTGTAATCACTTTTTTAGCCTTTCCTCAGCAACTAATCAGTTTACTGAGTATTTCTACTGCTTTTTATTTAATTTTCTCTCCAAGGAAGGACTCATAAAAGTTCACATCTTTTTTTTTTTTTTCCCCTATGGAGTATTGGTTGTTTGAACATTTAAAGAAGTTGTGAAATAACATTATTCTGTCTTGTCTTCCTCGCTTTCAAGAGGACCATTCAAAAGAAGTAGGGACAAAACTAGCTATTAGACCACCATTGCTAAGACTGGAAAGGCATCATTCGTTTATAGGTTTTGAATTATCATTCAACACTTTTTCATCTGAATATTTTAACAATATAACTGAGATTTAAAGAAAAGCAGGTTTCAGAAGTTTGAAGGAGTATGAGGAGACTTGTATTATCACAAACATCCATGTCAGAGGGATAAGGGTGGTATAAAGAGATACGAAAGCAGTCTACAAAAATAATTTAATCACACATAAAAGAAACTTAGATTCACTCATTCATAATATTGGAACCAGAGCTTTTTTCATGAAAGCTAAGGTTTTATACTTAAAACTAATAAATGCAAATGATGGTTAATCTCATACAAGACTATCCTCTGGAACACATGGCCACGAAGTAGAGCTCAGTAGGTGCAAAGGAGAAAGCAGAAGGGAGAGGAATGTAGGTGCTAAGACATAACCTGGGTTGCACAGTGTTAGCTCAAGAGACTGCAGGAAGCAGCAAATTGAACTCTGATCCTCTATTAGTCTGCTGGCCACAACATACAGCATTCCTTCCATGGGGAAGTTTGCCGTGTTCTTCATTTTTTGCCTTACTTCCCTTACATTCAAGGTTGTCATTGCTGAATCCCTGAGTCAAATGAAATTACTGTTTTCACAAAAGGAAAGGAAGGTAAAAATCTGAATACAGCCCTTTGTCAGTAATTATTTCTTTTGCAATTTCAGTTACACATGAAATCAGTCATCTTTTGTTTAGTAAAGGATTTAATACATCTCTGACTGGGAAGAAGAAAGAATGAGCTGTGACTAATAGGAATTGATCTTTTCTAAACATTAATCTGTTGCAAAACAATTAAAAATAAAATCTACTTTATAACAAGAACACAGAAGATAACAGGTAAGGAGAAAAAACAATGGAAGACTGAACTTAAAACATGCCAACACCAAATGCAAACAGTTTATTCCATTCTACTGGGAGGCAAAAAGATAATAACCCATCTGATACTTTTAAAAAGTAATAATATAGACCCAACAAACAAACATAAAAGCTAATTTCGAACAATTAGACATGAGAGTCAATGCTGAGGGTACGAATGTAGAACGGTACAGACTTTCAGTACAGTCTTATGGATGTAATGCAGGTCTAAGATCTTGAATTCTTCATGTCTCAGAGACTGTTTCATCAGTCTCTGGGATTCTCAGTATGCAAAAATATAGGTACAGTCAGTTTATCCAGACTGTACTTCAGATACTGATACCTGATAGTCACAGAACGAAGAGTTAAGAGAAAAGGAGGAGTTAACAGCCTCTCTGTCCACAGTACAATGATAATTTCATTTTAAATGAAAAATTTTCCATGAATGGGCCAATCTCTAAGGACAAATAATTTGAGGCCAGTCTATGCATGGTTTACCGTTTTTCACTATCAGGTGACCAGAGAGATGAAGAAAAAGAATTCAGCTAGTTAGTTTTTACTGTAGTCTTCTAAGACCTTGCAGAAGTTTTCTGGCGAGACGTCTCTTCAAATGGAGATGCTATACTTTTACAATGCAACTCCTGGAGGGACTCTCCTAGACAAAATATGACTGAAACATGTAAGATGTGTAATAGGGACACTAAGGATCAATAAAAAAGGGCCTTCACGGTAGCCACTTCTCAGTTTAGTAACTCACCAGGTTTACATTCTTTTCTCAGAACACTAGGAGTAATTAAGGCCATATGGACTAACTGTATGCCAGTTCTTTTCTGTCTTTCCTTCCTTTTTGTTTCCTTACCTTCTTTTCCTTAGACAATTCAAACCTATTTTGAATTAAACAATCATGAAAATGCTTATAATTATAATAAAGTAGTACAGCATGCGTGTATATGTGCATAAAGTGTATTATATTTAACACTTTCAATTTAGAAACAGATGAATTTACTTCTTGCTTGAAAAAGCACATATTCATCCCTCATATGTGACGTTTCTACCTGAGGAGAACAACCTCCAAGCAATGCTGAATTCTAGACACATGTTTTCCTGCACATCTCACAGTACAGTGGTGAAAACCAACTGCTGCAACACAACTTCATATACCAAAAACGCACAGCTTTAACAGACGGATGTTCATTCAGCCAGTCAGCAATTCTGAGATAACCTTAAAACCCCCATATACTTAATTATCTGATGTAAATCACATAATTAGAAATACTTGACACACACAGGTGCAGCCCTGTGTTGTGATATTGGTTCCAATTTACGCTACTTTCTTACTGGGGAAGAAAATCTTCATATTAAACTAAGCTAATTCATTAAATAAAATTAATTTATGAACAATCAATCCAAAGGAAGCGTTCTGATGTTAAACAGCTTCACAAGTGGTAAATTACTTTTCCTCTTAAAATCTGGTCAGGGAAAAGAGAAGAAACTCAGATAACTGTGTTACAATTAGTTCCTGCGATGGTGGCTCTATTTACAGTCCTTCACTAGAGCACAACGTAATCTCACTCCTATTTCTTGATGAAAAACCCAGGGAAAATGCATACACACAAGCTACCGTGAAGTAAGGAGGCAGATTCTCGCCAGGTGTAAACAGCTCCAAAGCTGGTGGAGCTCTGCCAATTTACTCCAGCTGAGAATCAGCTCCATGTAGATCCGCTCCAAACTAGTTAGCTATTTGTGTTTCTCTTGGAATATTGCCAAAGGGCTCATCACAGTACCCAACTGTGTTTACATCTTTGAAACATCCTGAAATTGCTGCTGTCTGAGACTACAGCCCAGACTACAGATAGAACTGGTAGTCCTTTTGTTCAAGGAAAAAAATGGGAATAAAAGAACCAAAACAACAAAAAAAGCACTTTAAACTTTAAAATCAGCTCTGTCTCATAAAATTAAACTTTTGAGCAAATGTGAAAAATAAAGAGAAAACTGCTGTGGGGGATTGCAATTTCACTCTTGTGGTTTATGAACTGCAGGAAAGTGAAGCCAATTCCCTGTGGTGAGATTACAGGTCTCCTCTTCTATAGGTCTTAAATTAAAAACCAGATGAATCGAAAGTGAGCTAGTTTACTGGATCAGAAGATTCAATTATTTCTGCTAAGTAACTGCATGTGAACTACTTCCTTTTAATAATACACAACTAATAATTACTGCCCAAGAAAAGACTTTTTTTCTACCAAGCTAATTAAACTAAAGCAATATATTTTTTGACTTCTCCTGAATTTAACTAAAGCTAGAAACACTGCAACAAAACAAGTAAATGCAAATCCCCACTCACACATGGAAATACAAAGCCACATAATGTGTTCAGATGTTAAGAGAAACAGGAGTTGCCCAAAAAAAATTATGTGAAATCAACATAATTTCCAGTCTGTATTCAGCACCCATACACACAAAGGCAGTGTCAATTTATGTCCTGCACACTTGTACAGACACAGTGGAAGAACACAACTACAAAACAGATGCAAAGCATCTTTGGCTGGAGTAAGTGCATAAGCTCAACTCTGCAAGAGGGCACTGTGAAATGTGTTAAAGAATTGATCCCTAACACGCAAACATGCAGAGCCACCAAGATGATCAGGGGACTGGAGCATCTTTAAAGGTCCCTTCCATCCCCTACCATTCTATGATTCTACGATTCTTTGAGGAAAGGCTGTTGGAACTGGGGCTGTTTAGCCTGGAGAAGAAGAGACTGAGGGGGCATCTCATTAATATTTACAAATATCTAAATGGTGAATCTCAGGAGGCTGGGTCATCACTTTTTTTTGATGGCATCTAGCAACAAGACAAGGAGTAATGGGATGAAGCTGAACACAAAAAAGTTTCATTTAAACATAAGAAAAAGCAAATTCACTGTTCAGGTGAGGAAGCCCTGGCACAGGCTGCCCAGGGAGGGTGTGGAGTCTCCTTCCTTGGAGTTCTTCAAGACCTGCTTGGATATGTTCCTATGTGACCCGATCTAGGTGGACCTGCTTCTGCAGGGGTGCTGGACTAGATGATCTCTAAAGGTCCCTTCCAATCCCTACCATTCTATGATTCTATGTACACATAAGCAGCATGTAAAGGTGTTTCACTTATTGGTTTTCCTCTATTGTGACTATTCTAGGATTGAACTGTCCCAGACTCTTCAGCCCTGGGCAATGTTGAGAAGAAATTTTATTTGAGAGAAAACACTTTCTGAAATTTCTTTAACCAGAAAAGAAAAAAATATACATACATTCTAAACTGCTGTGAATTTTTAAAAAATCATGTGGGAAACAGAAAAATAGTATTTCTCAGGATCACATAACTAGAATTTATCACATTGCTCTGATTTTGATGATATTTATGGGCTACAATATGTGTAGGTAAGTCTACCTTATATTTCACTTACATATCCATTGTAGAGTTTAATTAGTTAATAACAACTATGTTCCTTCAACACAGTATAGAAAATTCATTCGGAGTCCAAGAATCTTTTATTTTGACCATACACATCTTTTGTCAGCAATGCTAATGATTCCTGCAAATTCACTTCAGTCACTTAATTTGTACTGCAATGTTCACTGAAAGGACCTCTTCCCAATTCAGTACGATTGCTCACATAAGCAATAGCATCTGTATACCTACTGTCTACTGAACGGAACTCACAATTCCTGTATTTCCAAGTCATGAAGAAACCCCACTTTCAAAGATATGTTTATCATGTGAAATGTACAAATTGTAGCAAAGTACCTTTAGTAAAACAAACAAAAAACCAAAAAATTAGGAGAAGAACAATCGTCTGATCTGTTTCCGATGTTAAAACAGTCAGAATGCACTCTTAAGCCTCACTTGCTACTGCTGGAAAATTTTTCACACTTCATAAGTTCAGTATCTTACATTTCTCCTCACTGCTTTCCCTGAACAGCTGAATTTAATAGATCAAAAATCATTTTGCAGGAAAAAACATTCTTATTATCTTTCATATGCTGCAAACTTAACTACAGTGTATTGTAATGTTAAGTGTTTTTAGAAACAGCGTTTTCCAAGATGGAAAATGGTTTCTGGTAAGTATGGAAGAGGAAATAAAAGCACCACTCCAGCATTCTATTCAAATACAATTAAACTTGTATCTATGTGCCTCAGACTGTTAATTAATATATTTTAACAGCATGATTAATTTTGCTTTCTCTCTTCTAAACACGTTTCTTTTTCCTATACATCTGTCACAGCTTACCTAACTTTTAATGAATGCCTGAAATCTTCATCATTCATCATCAGCATTCTAACCACAGTAATGTAGCCACATCACTTAGGCTTAGATGCCAAACTTCTCCCCAAAACTTCTGAAGCTCTACTTAATCTGTTTACAAGAATTTTAGAGTGCTATTTTATTGCTTTAGAAAACAATACAGAAGGGATAGCACTTGAAGTATTTTTATTTTTATCTTCTGAGCAAGTGATGAGTGCAGAAAGAACACAGGAAGATCAGCTATTTTAAACTTCTAGTATGATTTTGTCAATAACACAAATTTTTGGCTCCCTAAATATTTTAGTCATTTATAAGGTACTGAACAAGCTTTCTGCAGTTTTGAAAGGGACATAAGAACTAAGAATCAGAGTGGTCATTTTGAGGCAGAAGTTATTATTTTCTGTGAATTTTATAGGGAATGAAACCTACAATGTAACATTTTGCACTGCTGCTGTTACTCTGTCTAGAAGCCACACTCCTAACTTGGGAGGTATATTATGTTAAATGAAGTCAATATTTTATTTTAATGCAGTTTCATTTTAATTGATGTTCACCTCAATGACTGTAAAGATTTGTACAAGGTCTGGGAACGTAAACATTAGATGATTCATCACTGTCAAAATGAAAGCGTGTTCCTCTCATGAAATGAATCTATAAATCTTTGCTACATTATTTTACTGATGGAAACTGAGTTCAGTGAGGAATGAAAGATACTATTACAGCTGTTCTTCAGAAGATGGAAGACGAAGGCAATGAAACGGAGACCTAGGGTATGGGTGGCCTGGAGTCAGGGTGGAACAAAAACAAGTCTGCTTCATTTTGTCCTTTATATCCTCTTTGAAACTACTCCAATTACACAGGAAAGTTATCAGTTTTTCTAGCCAAAGTGCATATGTGTGCACACATGCACACACACATGGAAAACATCTAAGAAGGAGTACAACAAAGCTTTTGTGATAAAATAACAAAACAGAAAACAAATCAGATGTTAGATACCTATAGCTAAGCATTACTAGTCACACTGGGCCATACAGCCTGAGTAAAGAAACTCAGCTATGTATTGGAATAGCACAGTCAGCTGCAGTGCACCAAGAAAAGGGCCAACACGGTGGACAAATTTCCAGCCCTCACACCAAAGTCAGATGATGACTTGGAGAACAGCTTTCCCTGTCAAGGCTGCTGAGCTGAAGGTTGATACTCACTAATGCAAGCTAGAGATTTATGTCTTTTACACTGGAAGGAGTTTGGCCATCTTCTCTGACATAGCCTGAGCTCACTGAATGGCCCTGACCCCAAATGCTAAGCTCAGTAAAACCACTCTTGAATGGAAAAAAAAACCTCCCCACATACACACCACTAGCTTTCTTCACTTGGTTCCCATTATCTGAAAACTAATGTTGTATGAGAGTTGTTGACCCGTGTATAAACATGCGAGGGTCACATCCAATCGATGTTCCATAGGGAAAAAGCTACAAAACCCCTAAGTCCAGCCCAGACTCCTGTCAGTTCCCAACAAATGGTCACAAATATCTTTCTAGGCCGATGTTAATCTTTGCTCTCCCCTTCTTGACTGGGAAATGAAAGTTTCTGAAAATCCAGAATGCCTACAACAAAAGAATGAAGGAGGAAATGAGCATACATAGACACTAGAAAAAACTGTAACTCTGTAAAAAGAAAAATGTGGTTCTGTTTCACAGGACTAGATCCTTCCAGATAATCAAAGCCAAGCAAAATTCCACTCTCTGGGTAATGAGTCTGGAGGCAATCTCATCCTAAAGGGCTTCTTTCAGCTATCCAAGACAATATGTCATTTAGAATAATGAAATTATCATACTTTTCACAAGAAGGCTTTGATTGTCCCTTCCTTCCTCATATTGTGGAAAAACAAAAAAACCACTAAACAAAATAAAATGCTTTTGAGTCACCTTATATGTCCATTTCAGAGCAGCAGGACTGAAGTCTCTCCTACAGTTGTGTACAGCTGCTTAGAAGCATTAGGGAAATTCAGTGTCCACGAAGATGTTTTCCTTCTGCCACTTGCATCTCTTTTCATATGTGAAGTAAATGTGTACTCTTACCCTGCCATTTGATGCACAATAATCCACCTTTTAATACAAAATGTCACTGGAATTCCTGCCATTTTCCACAAGATCAGAGCACATGCACAGCACATATGTTCTCCTGCTGATGCACACCTTTTCTATAATTTGAGGTAGGGGTCCAATATTGGACATTGGGCAAACAGCCAGTGCAACCTTTTACAGACACCAACTGATTATAGATCAGAGGTCAATTCATTAATCTTCGGGTATTAACACATTAGTCACTGCATGCAACAGGAGAACGGTGAGTCAAGCTACTTACTGAGTTGTAAAAAACTTAGCATAAATGAAACATGTAGTAGAGCAGAGTCCATTACTGGAACCTTGTGCAGCAGAGAAGCAGATGCAGCAACACCCAGCATCACACATGGAAGTATGAACCTCAGAAGGGTGTTCTCACATTGATACAAAAATGTATGTGCACCTTTATAGGCATTTATTTTTACAGAGCAATTCTGAATAATGGCTTTAAAAGGAATAATATATAGCTGGCTCATTCAGCAAGCACAGCAGATCTGTGCATTGAACGCATCAGGCTTTTCTGTGCAATACAGTGTCTTATTGTGCAATTAAAACCTTTAGTAGTGCAGATGCACATGTGGATTGTATAGTCTATCTTAATTCCAGCTGTAGCTAACATTAAAACTCTTACCTGCAAAGTTCTAACATATTGTGGGGCTAATGAATGATAATAAAAGGCTGAAAAATCTCAGTGAAAAACACTCACTAATCAGTTATTAATATGGTTCCATGAATGACATCATCCCAGAGAGAATAGTCCGATGACACTTCTGCTTCAAATCCAAATTCAAATTTCCACTATTATCTCAGCTTCCTGACTTCCAAATCACCTGTCAGGACCACTTACTGTTTGCCACGAGCTTGATATCAACAGCAAAGCTACTAATTACAAGGACTTTGTTGATACCTGTTTATTTCAGTTGTCAACACTGACACCTAGCTCTAGTTCCATAGTGGGACTGACAGAATCAAAAAAATCTTGCTCAAAATGGACCTTTGGAAATCTTTATTCCAACCTACCACTTGCCACCACTAGATCTCATCAGCCACGACTGTCTGGCCATCTTGAAAATATCTAAGGATGGATACTCAGCCACCTTTCTGATGTTCCTGCTTGCTGAATTTTTACTTCTATTTTATGATTTTGTACATTACCAAAAAAATATACTAAATCCCTCTGGAAAATGGCTTCATCTTTGGGAAGGCTTAGCAGTCAAAAATACATTTTATAGAATTATTATATTAAAATATTTGGGCTATTCTATCTGACTTTTCTCATAGCAGTCCAGAATACATTAGCACGTTTAAAAGTACTTTCCAGTTAGAATCTTTCCAATTTGTAATAAATGCTATTGAGGAATCAAAATCTCATATCCTGATGAAACCAGAATGCACCTTCCTGAGCTTAGCTTTTTAGGAAAAAAACCCCATGGTGTCCAAGCTTTTTATGGGACAAAAACCCAGTTGGGCTACACTAGAAGGGAGCATGTTTCAACCTGATTGAAGTTCATCCCCACCTGACAACTAACACTGTATGATGCACTGTCAAAAGCTTCATCCCTCTAGGCCAAACATAGCCACCCTTAAAATTCAAGATTGATCTGGACACGTTTAACACCTTGGTATTCCCACATTTTTTTTACAAAGTGAGTTTTTATGCTCCTCTCCCTCATGATCTGTATGGATATTCTGTGGTCCAAGACACTGGTGTTGTAAATACTAATTCCCCGACAGCAGTTTTCGTGCGTTGCAGCTTGCATTTCAAAATGGCTTCTCCCAGCTTGATGATAATATTGGCATAATTAACATCTAAAGCAGTTAAATGTTTGTTAGTGAGTAGAGGCTCAATGTGGAGCACGAAATCTTGCCCTTGGAGCCCAGGAGAGTTAAAAGCATTGGTTTCTGAGACAAAACAGTGTCCCATTTCTTCTGTGCAATTAAAAATAACCACTGAGTTTTAGATAACAATAGAGGTCAAAATACCCAAGTGCTATTAAAATATTTAACCACACACAAAATGGTACATATTTAAAAGGTCTTAGAGACCGGCATGTTACGCAAATCAATCAAGGTTGCACTGTTTATTTTGCAACTGAAACATCTTAAGCAGAAGTACCATCTAATGACATACAGGCCATATATAAAAATGCAGATGGCTACTGGTAAACACACCAAGTTAATGCTGGTTGGCAATCACTCAGACCTTACTCCAGCGTTCTCAAAGTACTTTGCAACTATTGATTTGCAACCTGTTTTATAAAGGAGGGATATCTCTAGCTTGCACTTATGTTACAAAGGGTGAAATGAGACAGAACATGTCAAGCCTGTAACCAGAAATGGAAAGGCAGGATCTCAGGCCCCAGTCTTTTAATTTCTAGATAGCTCACCTCCTTAAATAGTCATGTATAGACAACAAATAAACTGTAATTGGGACCATTCAAAAAGCTAGATGCATATTTTCAGGGATGGAAAATAAAATTATTTTAGGATAATAAATAAGCAACTGTATGAAATTGAGCATTCTCACTGAGTTCTGAGATCTTAAAGAACTCTAAATTTTGAAGTCTTGACTAGGTTTGTAAGTATTTTCTAAAGGACTGGCTTCATGATGCAAGGGCAAAAACAGATTCACCATGTAATGTTCACCAAGTTCTGTATTTTTTTAGAGATTACATTACTATAGCGCAGAAAGAATCCCAGATGCCCCAGAGCAGCTTTGACAAACCTCTCTTTTCAGGGTGAATGAAGTATAGACACAAAAAGAAATGCTAAAGAACATCAGTGATCAGTAGGCACAGACTTGTACTACAGCTTTCAATCTAACAGGCAGCTAGTTTAACCCACACAAAATAGCTGTTTCTCCTCCTAAGTTTTCTGGCTGGTGGGCTGGCTGATGTGATTTTGTTACTTATGCATCTGTCGTTCTGAGAGACTAACAAAGGGTGACCTATTATCACTATTATTGTTGTTGTTGCTGTTTCCGCTGGACATGACATCAATCAGCATGGAGACTTCATTCAGTATTGCATAATAACAAGAAAAGAAAAACAGTTTGGCTGGAAGACTTTTGAGACCTTCTCTCATATGGAGTAAGCAAAGGACCTTACAACACTCATCTTCTAGGACCATAAGGGGGTGGGAGATGAGTTAGCAACACTGTGAAATGCGGAGTGTGGAAGTTTAGATATAACCTGTGGATGTATAAAAGATGGAAAGCAATCTTTTTCATGAAGAACGGGTCACCCCAAATAGATTAGACAACTTGTGCAAAATGACAGGATTAGCATGCACAGGGAATGCAGCAGCTCTGATTTTACAGAAAAATTATTTATGGTTTAGTGAATGGACAAAAGTTTTCTCAACAGATTTTTATGGATCTAATCATACACAGAAAGTTCAAATGGTTTCCTTAGACTCTACTTAGTGTTACTTCATAGATAGTGTTTTGCTTTCATTTAATTTATCTAGACTTTAATGAGACTTTTGGTACTTTACTGCCTGGAAAATTAAAACTGACATTGGAAATATGGTGCCTGGTTACAGATATTGCAATGAAGATAGGAAGTTGCCAGACATATTGTAAACAGAGCATAATTACAGTATTTACAGTTGAACATCAAACTGGGAAGAGATGCCAAGTGGCATTTCTCAGAAGTTAATATTGGGACTGATACCATCTAATATCTTCCCTAATAATTTGGAAAAAGAAGCAAATTGTACATTGATTTAATACACAGACACAAGAGGAAGACGAACTACAACACAGCAGGTGGGTATGTCGATAAAAGCCCAGAAAGATCTGCAGATCTAAGAGGGAGAAAGAGAAGGACGCATTTAAGAGGGAAGTTATTTAGTGTAGACAAATGTAGAATGATAAGCTCAGAGAAAATTAATACCCATCTCAAGTAACCAAATGGGAAAATGCCAATTTTCATTAAAAAAAAAAAAATCCAAGAGATTTCACAGTTTATTCACACTAAAAATTCACATTGGGGTATATGCATCAAGTTTGACAAGTGGTTTGCTACATTCCAGTCTGATGTGAGTTTAAGAGGAAAAATAACAGATTCCCTTAAAAATTTGCCTTTTAAAATAAATTTTTACTTATTTTATATGTATACGAAATGCTCATAAAAGACTGAATTTACAGTCCTGTTGGTGGAAATAACATAGTAGTAATGTAACATAAGTCAGAGACCCAGAAGCAGCACACGAGGTCCAAGGTGGAGGTCAGGAAGGGAAAACCCATCTGTCTCCAATACTATCAAGGAGTTCTAAGTGTTCGCTCTATGCAGGAGAGCAAACTCCATGAAACACTAAGTTGCTACTGACTTCTTGGCTTTAGTTTAGAAGCTGAACTGTACCTTGAGGAAATCTATTACTGTATAAAAAGAAAATAGGATTCGGAGGGATATTTAAAGATACAAATCTAAACAAAAACTGAAATAAGCTTGCTGAACTAAATGACTACTCTACACACTAATGAACCTTAAATATTATCTGCAGGATGGAAATTGTCAAAAGAATGTACCCTTGCAATAAAACTAACCTGTAATTACATAAACTCACTAAGTACAGAAAACATATTTTATCACACAAAAATCCCCTACATGGACTATGTTAGAGAACTGCTCCTGGCTGAGAGTTTAAAAAGCATACTTTTTCCCATAATTATTTGGTTAACAATATCCATAGTATATTATTTTGTCACAGGAATGATTCATTACAAGAAGATATAAAAACTTTATCACACCGAGTATTACTTCTCGTCCTAACACAGCAATCCAAATATAGCTGAGGCGTGAGAAATGGCTGATGTGATAGCGATCAACAGTATTTTTTTACGTATGCTTAAAAACCTGCTTACCAAGGGGAGCCATATATTCTGAATCCTCTCACCGTCACTTCAGAGTCTTGAAGATAGATGCAGTTTGTTAGAAGAGACTGTACATTTTCATAGCTCTCTGGCTTCAGCTTAGAGACAGAGGGGAAATAGTAAAAGTCCTGCTTGATTAAGTCAGCCATGAATTCCTGGTCAAAGGTCAGTTCATGATTTCCTGCTATCACAATCTTGTATTCATAGGGCAGGCTACCTAAAACAGCGAGAAACAAACAAATTACTTGTTTTATGGAAAACCTGGTAAAAGAAAACAGACTCACAAACTATTATTGCTTACTATGATCCGCTCTTATATTTGAAACAATCGAGTACATAGTTACTATGTGTTACTATAATTCATGGTGATTTCAGGTAAATGACATTACTACCTTTTTCAGGGCACACTATGATTTAGCATGCTTATGTGTTGAAACTACTTTCAACTCATCAACCTTAAAAACCCATCTGCAGACTTCTGTTCTACTATTTGCTTCTAGTTAATT
Source organism: Colius striatus (assembly GCF_028858725.1). Classification (NCBI taxonomy): domain Eukaryota; kingdom Metazoa; phylum Chordata; class Aves; order Coliiformes; family Coliidae; genus Colius; species Colius striatus. Next base: position 125,753,378 of record NC_084759.1, on the reverse strand, counting down.
GCCATTTGTGCTGCAAGTATCGCTTACTGTGACAGCGATGATAACTCTTTGACAGAAATTAGGGTTCAAAGAAGATTGGCCGTAAAATAACATCAGCTCTCTCCTCCCAGAGCTGTGGTCTTTATAAGCCTGTGCTGCGGAAGGCTTACAAGTTCAGAACTTGAGTCAACCAGAGAGGTCTGCTGTCCTCTTTTCCCTGACATTTAGATCAAGCCATCAAGCAAGACAGGGACTGGATTTAGCTGGAAAAACTCCACATCCCACAGAGAAGTCTCGCAGTTTGCCTCTATCCCATGTTTTTTCCTGCTCCATTTTCTCAGTGACTTCCTTAGATCCACGGGCTATAATTTAAAGTGACTCATATTCAAGAATATTTTACAACCCATATTTAGTGAAAAACCTTACGACAACCTCCTGCTGAAGGCAAGAACATATATGCCCACACACAGATTCTTCCTGAGAGCAGCACTGCAGCAGAAAGTTTCCACCTGACTCCATATTGGATTCCCAACTGGATTCTGCCCTTGAGAGCAGGCATCACCCATCTCAAAAAAGCTCAACAGAAAATTCTAAGTATATCTGAGAGGAAATAAAGACAGAAACTGTGGAAAGTTGCATCATTAGCTTTCTTTCTGCACTACTAATCTGCATCAGGATGAAAACATTTAGAACAGGAGACTGGGAGCAGAAAGAAGTATTTTATTGAAAATGAGACCCACCTTGCATAGCAGCAATCTTGTTGAGTTTTATTTAAAAAAAATGTATTGTTGATAACATAAAAACCTTTAGCAACTACCCCAAGCCTAACCTAGAGGCAGGATATTTAAGAGAATGTAAAACACCGGTCAATACTGAGCTGCAAAAGTTGGCATGAGTAGGACTTAAGGCTATAATACCACAGTGTGATTCAGAGTTATGGAAACAGAAGACAGAGAACAATGCTAACCCAGAGAAGATGTCACATGGCTGAACTCATTATTTGCCAAATGAAAAGATCTAGGTAACTCCGAAGTAGAAGTTTCAGACACTTTAAACTCCAGTATTAGAAAAATTGATTGCACAGGTTCCGGTTTTTCCTGTGGACCCAACATATATGTGCCTTTAGAATATTTATTGAGAGAAAGTCCTTGCAGATATTTATAATTACGTGTTGAATGTTGGAGATTCAGTTATTTACCTAAAAGACTACTTGAGATGTAAATTTTGTTATGTTTGCTTCTGAAACATTTTGCATTTTGCAGACGCTTGCTCCATCTCTACAAGTTTTCTGAGCGTGTGCACACACACAGAGAAAAGTTTAACATGTTACATGCTACAGTATGTACAGGCATCTACAGGCCTTAATAAATCCTGTATGTGGCACTATTGTTAACAATTCGATTTCTGGTCTGTTTTGTAAATCTTTTCCAGCTCATCTGATCCATCTATCTAGCAGCCAAGAACCTGTATGAGCTGGTTATAGTTGTTGCTTCCACTAATGTATTTATGTCATGTTGCTGTCTGTGGGTGTTACTTAGGCAAATTAGCAAATTACTCTAAATGTACAGTTACATTTATTATAGTGGCGGCCAGAAGCGCTGCTGTAGTTACAGGTCTGTCAGCTTTTCAATTAACAACTGTGTTTTTGATGACTTTGCAGCTCATTTTTTTCCTTTCATTCCATACCAGGCAGCAACTTGCTAAACCTATTTCCCTCTTTTTGTCTCCAAAAACCTTCTATACCCTTATTTTTTTGCTGATTGCACAGAAATTTAGCAATATTTTATTTAAACTTTGCTCCTTAGAAGACTTCAGAATATGCTTTACTTTTTATTCCAAATGATCAAGATGCCAGTTGAGGGTTTGCAGATGAAAGACTCTCAGCTATCAGACTACAATATTGATTACACATTTCCAATCTTACCTGCTACAGTGTAATCCATCCATACTTACTAATGCTCGCTCTAGTTCATACGCAGAAATCAACACTGAATGCTAAACATCTCTTTGCACTAAAGCATGGTCTTTTTACCACTGATCTCAGAGGCACCAACACTACCTTACTGCAGTAGGGCCACAGCACAAGACAGTGTGTCAGCGCAATCCTAAGAAACATTGAATGTTTCAAGTGCCTTTTATTGCATTAATATCCACCAAACATTTGTAATATTTGACCAAAATTTCCCTGAAAAAAAAGGTAAAGCAGCAACTACTTCCTACTTCTGACCTACAACTTCTTACTCTTCTTTTTTATGTGTGATTATTTAAACTGTTCTGTATTTTCTTACTTTGTTATGTCTTTCCAGCACAAATACATGGTTTTCCATCCCTAGGTACAGACTACTGCGCAATTTGTAGCCTTGGTTCAGTCCTCAACTAGGACTGAGATCTTCTCAAGAGCACATAGCCTAACAGGTGTTACAGTGCTGTGTTTCTATATGTGTCCATGGCTTTAAATAGTTACTTTTACATTTATTATCTTTTGTGCCACCAACTCTTCATCAGAGATAATTCAAACACTTCCAGGTTGACCAGTTTGTTCCCACACCTGCTAGTGAGTGCCAATAACGTGCTGGGAGGATGGGCAGAAAACACCAGACACATTCCCTGTTGTTTGTTAAACAACCTGAGCAGAGAATGTTGAATTCCCACTCATGCAGCTCTTCATGGCTTCTTATAACTGCATTTTGCTAGGAAAGATTCCTATCAAAGACAGCAGTGGCTACAACATACCCACTGACACGGGTTCCTTCTGTCTTCTGTTTACAGGCTCCATGAAAACAAGCTAACACCTTCATTTGCTGAGCTGTTTTCCTTTTTTCTTTCTTGTCCAAAACAGCCATACGTTAAACATTGTTTCCTGAATGCTCATCCATCTGGTCACCAATAGTACCACTAGAACAACCTTGAGCATATCAAGTGTGGCTGACAGCCCTGAGAGAACAGTGAGGGGTATACAACCCTGGTGGTACCTTTTCAATCCTCTCAGTGAGGGAGCTCAGTGCTCAAGTGGGAGTGGATGCATCCCACAGTCAACACGACGCTGCACGGCTGGTGCTACAAACACAGCTCCAGCTTCTATGACTATGGGACCCTTTCTGAAGAACAAGGACTGCTGCACAGGGATGACATTCTGCTGCCAAAACAGGGCAAGAATGTCTCTACCAACAGGTTCACTAATACAGTGTGAAGAGTTTTAAGTTAGGTGTGTTGGGGAAGGGTTGTCATGCTGTGAAGAGAAGCATGAGGTGCAATGAGAGGGAAGAAGACGATACACAGTAAGAACTATACTATAGCATCTCTGAGATGATGGAGATGTGGTGAGACAGCTCACCTCACTAGAGTACTGCAACAGATAGACATAGGCACAACACCTGTCTATCACGGGTCTATCACTCTTGAAAAGGATTGAAGATGTTCTCAATGGCTGTGAAAAGGCAAATGCCCCATCCATCCTCAAGAAAGGCAAGAAACAGAATCTGAGGAACTACAGATCATCAAGCTTCACATCAGGCCTGGGAAAATTATGGAACAAATCTCCCACAAAGTATTTTTCCAAGCACATGAAGATCACGAAAGTAATTTGGAACAGCTATCATTGTTTTAACATGGGTAAATCGTACCTGACTAATGCAATTGCCTTCTACGAGGAAATAACTGGCTCTGTGGATAAGGGGGAGCACTGGATGTTGTTTGCTTGATTTTAGCCTTTGACACAATCTCCAACAGCAGCCCTATAGCCAAATTGGTGAGACAAGCATAGATGACAAGGTGGGCCAACTATCACCTTGAATATTGGGCTCACAGAGCTAGAACTGAAGTCCACGGTACAAAGTCTGACAGCTACCAGAGGCATCCCTCAGCTAGTGATGCGGGGATCAATACTGCCTCCCATCTTTACCAACAGCATGGATGATCTGATGGAGTGTGCTTTCAGCAAGTTTGCAGACAACACAAAATCAGATGTGGGTGTCTGAGGTTCCACTCATGGAGGAACTATGTCTGCTATTCAGAGGAATCTCCAAAGGCTGGAAAAGTGGCCTGACAGGAACTTAATAAACTTTATCAGAAGCAAATGCAAACTCCTGCACTTAGGAGGGAGTAGTTTCATTCAAGAAGACTCAGTAGTGTGTCTTTGTGGCAAAGACAGCCCACCACATTTTGGCCTGTATTAGTAACAGTGAAAATGGATGAACAAAGGGAGTGATATATCTCCTCTATCTAGCACTTGTGAGATGACACTTTGAGTGGTGTCCAGTTCTGGATTCCTCAGTAAAAGGAAAAACTACTGACAAACTGATACAAGTCTAGCAGAGGGCCACTAAGATGATTGGAGAATGTGGCATGCAGTAAGAGGCTGAGATCCAAGTCTGTCCAGCCTAGAGAAGATGAAGACCTTACTGCTGTCTGTAACTACCTGATCTCAAGAGAAAGAGAAGGCAGAGTTAGGTTCTTCTCATAGGTGCACACAGATACAAGAAAATGAAACAGACGCAAGTGGGAATATGGTATACGGAAAGAATTTTGCCATGGGGATGGTCAGAAAGTGGAACAGGTGCCCAGAGCAGCTGTGAAATCTCCACCCTTGGAGATACACAAAACTCAATTCAACGAGGCTCTAAGGAGCCTGCTCTGAAAAGGCCTGCTTTGAACAGGAGGCGGGCCTCAGTGACCTCCAGAAGTCACCTCCACCCCGTGTGATTGTAGGTTTCTGTAAGTCTACACTGGAAACCTACCAAGATTTATGAAGAGCCTGCAACAAAGGTGACGAAAAGTAAAAACATGTTGTGATTCTAATGGAACAAATCTATGGTGGACAAAGCAATTTAACAGGACTACAGAGCAAGTTCCATTAACCATGGTCTCAGTTTCTTATACTATCCATTTGGCAAATGAGTAGGATTAAGTACCCAACTGTTAGCCAATTAACATTTGACGCTACCATATGGCTTTGCTGGTGGGCAGGTAGCAAACTTGGTATTAATACAGAACCTCTATGTTACAAAGATATTAAAGAAAATTTATGCCTGTCAAAGGAATTTGCACACATCCAGGACAAAACTCATTCCCCAGCAAAATTAAGGCAGCAAGCATGTAAGAAATAGATCTGCCCTTCAGGAGTGCCAAGAAACACATGCAAGAACATATGCTATGAGAGACAAAGATGCATTTTCAAACCCAAAAAAAAAGGAAAAGTTATGAATTCGAGGGAAAGTTACTTTTTTTTTCCTGATCTTATTTTGACTAGTCAAAACAAGAGAAGTGTTTTTGCTCAAAGACCAGGGATGTCCCTGTTCTTGGCACCTGAGAAGCTTCTGATAAAATACCCCTATAACCTGGAGATGAACTACAACTAGAATTGTTTGGAAAAATTTTACCTAAACAATTTTCCATATTAAAATTATTAAAATATCACTTGCATGGAATGGTATATATTTGGAAACTTGTGTAGTGATTCTGACATTACCAAGGAAACAAAAAGAAGAAAAATATCAGTTTAAAATATTTAGAGGTGAATAAAAACTTCAATTCTAAGAAAAATTTCATTTTTTTCCTATAATGTTTTTTTTTTCCTCCTATAATGTCCAACTTGCAAGAAATTAAAATTATTTTTCTCCACAATCAACCTCTAACCACTTCATCCTACTGGGTTTGGAATCAAGAGAACTGTTTACTAAATTCTGTTAGAAACATGCTGGCTGCAATTCAGTCCTGGGCTTCAGGGCGTTCTCTTTCAGGCCACATCCAACATTTGCCTTCTGCCAATTTACAATGGGGCTCCAAGCTACCATTCAATCTTTCACCATTTCATTCTTAACATGGGATGACAGATTTCTCCCTTTTCTGTCCCCTCTGCTACACAGTTCTTCATCTTTCTAGCCTCATTTTCCCCTCTCCTTTCCTTCTTCTAATCTCCCCCGCTGTGAAGAAAAAGGCAGGAAACATTATCTTGCGCTTAATTTGGCAGTTTTAGCAAAGGGTCTATTTTCTTACAGAAACAAAACTTGTAGAAGCACAGTGCTTTAGACTTCTATATGCTTGTCTCCCAAAATCACTCTGAAAATGCCCAACAGATTCAAAAGTCATTTACTATATTCAGAAGAAGAGTAAAGGCCTCAAAGGTAATTATGCTCCTTGAGTTTCCTCAAAGTAATTTTTAAGACCAATGCCCAGTCTGAAGAAGAGCCTTCAAAGGAATGAGACACCTTATGAGACACCTAAAAACCCACAAGACGTCTACAAGACGAAATCCAAATAAGCAACAGTTGTTCTTCTCCAAGAACAGCTCATCGTACAAAAAATTCTGCCCTAAATCATCTAAACCAATGTAATTTATTTTAATTTGTGATTGTTTTACTGTCAAAAAACTGGGATATTGTATTTAGCTTATACATTGTCATCTCACTAACCTCTTAACTACATACATGGAGTTTTGTCAGCTATGGAAAGCCCTCCTCAGAAAGTTTCTTACCCTTTGTTTGCTTAGTATAAAAATCTGACAGTAGTTCTGGTAAGTGTGTAAGAATATATATATTGTTTATCCAGTAACATCTCTGTTTATATCTCCTTTATATATCCTTTCATTACTGTAGATTACTAATTAAGAAAATCATCTGAACATCTAATTTTTTGCACATTTATGCAGTAGTTACGAAATTATTACAGCAATTCTTAACTTCTAAACTACAGTAGGTTCTTTTTATGATGAACATAATTTTTACAAAACAACTTGAAATGCTGGGGAACTGTTACTTGAACTACACACTGCATAAAGCAAAGCACTGAACAATGTGCCTTTGTTTGCTACCTCTCTGCATTTAATTTTGTTCAAAGTACAATTCTGTGTGCTCAAAGGTTCATCTTGTTCTATCAGCAAGTTTTCACGTCTGTGAATTAGATCAACGTTGCATGTAATTCAAAAGGAAATGCATGTTTATACTCCAGGTTCTTCTTGTACTAAAAGGTTGGACATCTTTGTCAACTTGTGACCTCCTTTGCAGCTTACTATTATTATCAGCTTGCAAGTTCTCCAAGATAAATGCAAACTTGTACAAGCAGATGTGCTTTTTTTCTCTCCTGGTATTGTACTGTGCAGAATTTTTAGTGTTCATTAAAAGCAGTGACAATCATGTAAGTGCCCACTTAATGCTTTTTCCCTCTCATTTCAACCTTTTAGAATACAGAAGTGAGTGATATAGTCAAAAGACTGCATAACTGTCTCAGATTGCTTTTTAGCATCTCTTTGACAGTTCTGTGTTTAAACACTGGGGCTGATGTCTGGGAAATTCACATTAACATACTTTTTGTATGGTGTGTAATCTGGAATAACATTGTAAATGAACACTCCCTCCTAAGTCATCTGTAACCTGCTAGCTTTAGACATTCTTGCATTGTAAAAGCCAGTAATTATATCAAACACTAAACCAGCAAACACATACAGTACTGCTCACATTTGCAAAACAGAGCTCTTAAATAAAGGCAAATAAAACTAAAAGGTATCTGAGTGTAGTCCATCTTAGGCTCTTTGATATACTGTGCTTTATATGCACCCCTTCACGTGCATAATAATTGGCCAAAATTACTTCTAAAGGAAAAGTGGCTTCCTTTTACTCCGGATTATTTAATTACCCTGTAATTATGCAGAATCAACCCAATGCATGACACAAATCAGACCATTAGGGTGGCTGCAGTGAGTCATGCCAAAAGATTATGTAGTTGTGTATCCTCTGTCCACTAGTGGTCAGTAACAGGTGACCAGAATATTGTACAACTGCAAGGTTTGCCTTTATGCACCCTCCTTTGATGTACACCCTTAGACTATGGCAAATTAATGGTTTGAGAACCACCAAGTACATGAACCATGGGATCCATGTTTCTTTTTTACTTCCTGGAATAGTTATATTCTTAAATAATACACCTGCCTGAGGGGACAAATTTCTACATTTCTACATCTACATTCTTTTCTTCCCTCTAGAATATTCTAGTTTTGTATCTGGGGACAATGAAAGGAAAGGAGATAGAGAACTGAGTTAAAAAGTAATGATTACAAATTATTTGAGACTTGTTGTATGGATGTCTTTGCACGCTGACACAGATTCCTATTCAGATCCAGATCCCACAAAGGCCCTTTCAGTATCTCCCAGCTGCCACCTTCGGGAAAGGAAGACTATAAAGAGCTGTGTGTCATGTCACTGTATGAGGTGCACAGCACTGGTAACAATGTTTAATGTTTGTGTATAGTGCTTTGCAATAGGTGTTCAAAGTGCTGTGCTGAGGATAATTAATCCTCTAACACGTTCCTGTGGTAGGTGGATCAAGCACCATTTTCACAATTTTACAAGGGGGAACAATAAAGCATCTGTCATATCTAAGAGGACTAACTAGAATTTGGTTGCCTGTCTTCCTCAGGCTCTTTAAAGGTATCTCTGACACATCCAATGACAGTTCACAGAATCATATTCCAGATCTTCCGTTCTCTGATTGCTCTTTCCACTTCCGGGCTGTACCACCTTCCTGAAGCCGCACTTGTCTGCTTCTTTGGAATAAGACTGGATATTTTCACTTACTGGCTTATTTGGGGATCAGGGATCTCAATATTTAAGAAAATCACTGGATGCTTCTAGGCAAGTCATCTCAGAGACTCAGTCATGAAATTTGGCTACTTTCCACTCTACTAGTGGAAAGTAGGAACCTCAGTATTAGTACCAAGTGCAAGAAATCCCCCCAAAACATATGTGTGTTTCAAAGGAAGGAATGAAGGAAAAATCCTTTAGCACCTACTGCTCCTACAGCTTCAGCAGCTTCTCACCACTAGCACGGGAGGAATACCTGGAAAATAGTTGTTCTGAGTCATCCTCCCAATGTAAGGATGTACCTTAAATACTTCCTGAGACTCCTGTCAATGAGTTTAAGATTCAGAAGTCTTCAAGACATACTAACTCCCCAGCAGCTGAGAAATACCTGAAGGTTCGCTGCAGTGCATTTTTCTCTGCTGTACTGTCTGAGTCCTAGATGTACAAATGAATCTAAGCCATCACACATGTAACAAACGCAATAAAAACCAACACTTTTTTTACTATGCCCAGTCTTTTAAAAATGACATCTGTTCTAAATCCCTACACAGCTCAATGTTTTTCACTGCATTTCCAAAGCCATTCTTTTGTAAACAGATAATTAGTGCTTAAATACTTCTTTCAAGGGGTTTCTACATTAACATAAAAATAGTGTAATTACTGATGGTCAAAATGGCATGACTACAATTCAAAAATCCTAATTTCTTTTGCTGTTCTGAAGCTGGTTTTCTTTCTTCTTATCTAGTTTTAAATGTATTATTGAATCTAAAAATATAAAATACCTGTAAAGTAAAAGTGAAGTTAAGCCTAATATTTCAGGCATTTCTGAAGATCATTTTTGTTAAGAACTTAAAAGTAAGGATAATGTTTATTGATAAAAATTAGTTGATTCTTTTCTACTACCCAATAAGAACAATAATTCTAGAAGTGCTAGTTACAACAGCTGGGAAGGCATCTTCACTCTAAAACACATATTTGTCTGAAATAAAATTATTGTCCTTTGAGCTGAATCTGCCCAGGTCAATTTCTGAAGTACATGTCAAATAATTTAATTATTTGTGTGTGTGTGTGTGTGCATGTGTGTGTGATTAACATTTTCAGGAAAATACTCTGAAGAGCTAATTATTATTTTCCACTACAATGCAAAGCCACCTTCTGGTTTTTTATAATTTAGCTTGAACTTGAATTTCAGATAGGAAGACTGTCTTTGACATTGGAAAATCTGAAGCAAACACACTGAAACAAGGGATATTATAAAATGTGTTAGTTTAAGTAATCTTTCCAATCCACGCACTGAAGAGAATTCTGAGAAAGAATATGGAAGTATGTGTTGCAGCTTATATCACAGATCGACTATTTAGTTAAATTTCCAGGAAAGTAACCCACAGTCTCAAAGTGATAGTGGGTCCTGAAGCATGCACAATTTAAAAATGATATTACAGATTTGAGCAAAGGAAATTACAAGAGCAACTGAGCCAAGCAGGCAATTTCCAGTGCCAACAATAAGGGAGATAAAAAATAAGAGACGGTTTTAGAGTCATTACTTGATGAGTGCACTAAAGCTGGACATGTGTCTTTATATTTGTCCTACAACATATTTCATTTATATGCAGGTAGAGAACAAATAACAAAAACCAAAAATAATGAAAAAGCTGAGGAGAGTGCATAGTAGGCTTAAAATATCTGATGATATAATCTAACTTATCGAGCCTGGATTACACAGAATCATAGAATGGTTTGAGTTGGAGGAGACCTTTAGAGATGACCTAGTCCAGCAGCCCTGCCACAGGCAGGGTTGTTTTCCATCAGATTAGACTGACTGAAGTCTCATCTAATTTGTCTTTGAACATTTTCAACGATGGGACATCCACAATCTCTCTGGGCAACCAGTTCTGTGTCTCATCACACCTGTTGTAAAAAACTGTTTTCTACTCCCAGTTTAAAACCAGTGCCCCTTACCCAGTCACTACAAGTCTTGGTAAAAAAAACCTTTCTTCATCTTTCTTGTAAGCCCTCTTTTATATATTGAAAAGCTGCAATAATGTCTCCCTGGAATCTCCTTCTCTCCAGGCTGAACAACTCCAACTCTCTCACTCTTTCTTCCCAGAGGAAGTGTTCCATCCCTCTGCTTATTTCTGTGGCCCTCAACTGTTTTAACAGGTCCATGTTTTTATCAACAATTCCCCCAAATTATTTTTGGCTATTTCAAGTGCTGTCACTAAAATCTCCTGGACATATTGGAAAATTAGCATGTGTTCAATCAAAGCTGCAGTGTCATGCATTCTTAAAATGTCGTTAGAAAGTTTTGTTGGCCTCATGGCCTTCAGTTTGGCCCTACTGTACGACATATATTTTCTACTACTTTTTTCTAATTCTTCAAAATTGGATTTTCAAATCTGGAAGAAAATACAGTCGGAGAAGAAACCAGATTAAAAAAAAAAAAAAAAGATTAAATACAAAACATTAGAAAGGTCAATTCAGGAGAAGAGGGAGAAAACTGACCAGCCTGGCATGGTTGGTAAGCTTTGTAAAATAACTATTCTTCCCTTTTCCCCTTAATTTTCCTAGCTAACGTGAAAAAAGGTAGCAAAAAAGAAATCTGACTTGCAAAAGTACATCATGATACTGCATGACTGGACAACAAGGGGACAGATGAAACTGAATATAAATTTATGCAGAATAATTCAAGTGCTGGAAAAAAAATACCAACTACAGATATACACTGATGGGTTCTGAACCAGATATTACCATTCATGAAAGAGTTCATAGAGTTATAATAGGCAATGTTATGAAAATGCCATATTATTGTCAAAATGTCACAATCGAAAATAAAAACCAGAATAATCACAACACTAGGAAAGAGAACACAAATAGGATAAATCATGTGCAAGTCCTGGTTTCCCTATTTTTAAAACAATAAGAGAACAAAGAAGTACAAAGGGTGACACAGATGATCAAAGCCGTTTAAGGACTTCTAAAGTGTTTTCAGCCTGAAAAATATCTTAAGGGCAGATAAAGGAAGAGCCTAAAAATTCTTAAGCAGAATGAAGAATTATGTTGTTCACTTGCCTCTTCCAGTACAAAGAAATACAAAATAAATCTAGTAGATGACAAGTTCAAAATAGGCAAAGTTCTTCAAGCAATTCATATCACATTGTGGAACTATAACACAGGATTGTGTTGGCACTCAAAACTTGCACAGATCCAAAAGGCAATTAAAAAATTCAGAGAAGAAAAATATACATATTAAATACAAAGTAATGCTGTGGCTCAGGAAATCGTAGCAGAGAAAGCTGAGAAAACATGCAAATCCAGTTATCATCAGCGTTTAACTTCCTCCACAGAGTTAGGCACCAATCTAGCGCTAGTAAAACCTCAAATCCCTCTCTGGGAAGAGGGGAAGGGGCTTTAAGGAAAGTGAAGGAAAACAACTGATTACAAAAGCACTCAAAGTGAAATGAAACAGAGAGCTTTCAGGGTGTGTAAAACTAGGTGACCAAGGGGTAGACGAAGCAGTGCACCTGGGCTGCTGGCCACAAAGACAATACTGGGCTGGAAAGACGTGTATATCTGAGATGTTACAGGCCTTCCAGTGTACCCACATACAGTTAGCTTAAAAAAGAGAGAACATATTTTAGGGTATGACTCAGCTAGCCAACGTGCCTCTATTAGTACAACACTTGAGCATGTGCTCAATATAACCATAAGGTCCACACAAGTTAATGATGTTAATGTAAAATACACTTTGCATCAGACTGGCACAGAAATTTTATGTAGAGCAGAAAAGTAAAATCTGAACTTGCTAAAGGGCTTCCTGAAAAGAAAAAATTGGCTGATAGACCAGAGTGGCACAGACTCGAGAAGGTATGATGGAACAGAAAGCTAAAGGATATGCATAAAGACACAGTGGAAAAGAAGGAGTGGGATATGTATCTAGTGCCTAAGAGGAAGTTGAGATCAAGAGAAGGTGTAACAAACAAATAATTCTATTGTTAATTCCAAAGCGTAAACAAAGTTATAGTCTAATAATGGAAAAGACATGGGCTTGACCCAGAACAAAATAACTAAGTGGGAAGGGGAGTCTGGGATGAACGGATAGACAGGAATAATTGGTGGCAGTGATGGAGGTATAAGTCCATGTCAGTCAAGTAGTTTTTTTCAATAAACTAGTAAAATGTTAAGAAAGAAGGAAAAAGCTGGTGAGGCTGTGAAAGCTGCAAAGTCGTGGAAGGCAGGGGAAGCAGCTATCTAGAAAAATCAAAACTGTTGGAGACCAGTGCCTTTCACATAAAAATTGCCAATGAATTTTGACATTTCTTCTTCTCAAAGAGAATACTTTAAACCATTCTACCTCTTACTATATATTTTGCAAACGGTCAAGTTACTTAAGAATTGATAAATTGTTCATTTAAAAAAAAGCTTTACAAAAAAGCCATTTTTCATTTTGAAATCTCATGAACTGTAAGTTAATAAAATTAGTTTACAATTTTGAACTGGAACAAAATTTTAAATGCTAGCTGCATGAAACGTACATAGTGACCCCAAATTACTTTTCTATCAAATCTTCTAGAAAGAATTAAAAAAATGAAGTTAACATTTTCCATTTTTTCAAATCATCAAGATTTTTTTTTAATCTTTAACTTGTTAAATCTGTATATCTCAAATATGTTCTTGAAAAAATGTACCTCAAACCACAAATATCACCTTTTCCCAAACTGAACAGTATCATGAAATCGGAAGCATGCTTGAAAAGTCAGAAAATTAAGCCTTCTTTTTGAATAAAAATGATTAAAAGACCATCACAGAAATGCCTTGGGAAACTTCCCTACCATACTGAGAGGATTTCAGCTTAAGGACTTCTTCAGAACACTGTACAGCTGTGACCAGCAGGGAGGCAGATGGGGAACTAGGCAGACAAAACCTGTGCAGCAAGTAATGTGTGTAGTCCTCATCCTTGCTCGCTAGCAATATCCCAAAGCACTTTTCTTCCCACACTAGCAGATAAATAAAATGGGCACTATTCAGAAGCGATAACCATATGGTTTGTATAATCTTTATATGCTATTTTCAGTACATAATACATGGTAGAGACCTATGAAATAGGATTAAAATTTGCTCTCCCGTTTTACAACCAACCTGTTCCATTTGGGTACAGAGACAAGAGGTAAGGGCACTATAAGAGAGCGTGTTATTTCCACATACTGTTCCTACCTTAATATTCATAGAACAATGCAATTGTTCCATGTGGGGCATATTATTGAGTTCCTAAGCTCAAATAAATATTTATCAGTCTTGCTGATAATTATTTGCTAGTAAATATTTGTTTAAATTGTGAAGTCCTCACTTTTTTTTAATATTCCATTTCAGCCTACATGCATCTGTCTGCTTTGTGCCTTCCCAGAGCAAAATGCTATAATATGTAGCAAAAAAGACAGGAAAAATGCAAAACCACCAACTACAGGAAAAAAATATCTACTTAAAAACTGAAGCCCATTACCCTTAAACTGTGTCCTTTCTCTCTCGAGCTCCTTCATTTCCTCTCACTCCTTTTTGATACTGAAGTACCAGAATCCAGAATCCATTTTTATTCTAAACTAAGGTATCCGCACTGCTGCAGGAACAATACCGATCACGGTTTTTGTCTGGATACAGTGTATGCTTTCCAATTTTCACTGTCATTTTTTTTAGCATATACAAAACATTACAGAAGCACATGCAAATCACCACTTTCTTGCCCAGTGGAACAGAATTTCAGTTACCAATGCCAACAGTTGCATACAGAAGGCATCTACATCTGGTCTGCTACATCCAAGACAGCAACCACAGGCACACGTTTTGCTTTGTTTGGAATTCATCACTGTGGTGCAGCTGAGGCTCACATAAAAAAAAAAAAAAACACCACAACTATGAGCCTCCAGGGTTAAACAGACAAATGTTTTCAGTCACAACAACTTTTTTTTTGCAAGGAAGCAAAGCCATAACAATGTATGTAAGAGGTTTTATGTAAATCATTAAAGGCCTACTGACTTTAAATGTTGCTATCACCAAGAAGTTGCTTAATGTACACTTGAGAGTGTGAAGGCAGAACAGATGAATAGTCTCACAAATCTTATTTGCTCAGTTGGAAAAATGCAAAAAATATTTCTTAAAAAAAAAAGCTGCTCATTACCATTCAAATTTAAAAGTCAAATTAATATTCATCATTTCTGAGTGCATGATGGTTTTTAATGGGAGGCAGAAGGGGCAGATACAATCAGTAAACAAATTTACTTTCAAATCCACACAGAATTCAATACCTACCTAGCCACTCGTTGAATTTTTTCACTTCACTAGGAAGTCCCAGCTCAGTAAAATCACCAGCATGTATTAACACATCTCCATATGGCATTTGGATGGGATCAGTTCTTGAGTGAGTATCAGAAATACAGACAAATCGTGTATATCCTGGAGGTTTGGGAGCATCATGGGGCACTGGATCAACCCTGTAGGAAATGCATCATAACAAGGTTATAAAGTACTTAACATACTTCTTCAAGTCTACTTTGCAATTCTAATACTATTTTTTTTACCTTTATGAAAGATTACATAGAATTCTAGATCTGTCTGATGGAAGGGATTTATTAAAACAAACCTAACACTAATGGGAGGTGTAAAAACTCTTGATGTTCACATCACAACATTTTCAGTATTTGTTAGGTAGATGGATTAATTTAAAGAGATTAAGAAAAGAGATTGAACTACGGCAATAACTCCGAAACAAACACAAATAAATCAAAGGCACTGCCAGTTTCAAAGGAATTGTACTATCCCATTTCATTGTTTAAGTATGATTACATGGTACACAGGGAAAAGATTTATTTTTAGATACAGAAATACATTTAAATGCTTTTTTTTTCCTAATTATAACTTCTTTTTCTGCAAGTTATATAACTCCAGTAAATTTAATTAACACATTTTGGAGATATGTTTCAGTGTGTTAATGCAAAGCAAGATAAGAACTCTCCTGACAACAGCTGTAAATGTACGTTCAAGCCTGACTATTGTCAGGACAAATGTGGCAACTTTCTGGGCTTAATTATATTAAATGAAATCAGATGCTGTCAGGGGTGAAGCTGCATTGTTCAGAGCCCAATCTCGATATTCAAAACTGACGAAACAAAAAAGTCTGACCCAGTTTGATGAGACATGATTTTGAAGACAAAAGCAGAGAACACCTCTCTGCTCTATGAGGAATACACATTTTCAACTCAGCCTTTTTATCCTCAATTCGTATTTTGTTAGAATATATAGAAGCAAATGTATCTATATGCAGCTAAACCATATCTATTATTCCAGGCAGGGAATTCTAGTGGAATAAAATCAAAAAGTAAGATGTGTGAGACTTATATATTTATGTCACTAGAAACCAGAGAGAGATACAGAATTGTTTTGAATTATTTTACAACATTTATTTTGAAAGGACAAATAAAATTAGTTTTGTTCACTGCTGCAGTATGAAATACATATTCCTATCCCTTGCCAGTTGTGCTTCAATTCAGGAACTTACTATTACATAAATAAACTCAGAAAAAACAGTTAGAGATGTGTGCTATTAATAATACTGCCCCTGTTTACAGGGTAAATTTTCAAAAGTCATTTTATTGCTTGAAAGATAAAAGACAATAGTCTATAATCATACAATATTTTCTCTAAATCAAGGAATTCTATGAAATTTATAGGCAGGTGAACTACTGGTTTTTGATAAATTCACAAGATTAGTGAGAAATAAATCTAAAACATTGAAATTTTGTTAAATATATTAATTCTGAGCATCTTCTACAACGTAACTACAAAACTAGAGTATGAACAAATTATTTTGTACTTGACATTCCTGTATCTTTTTAGGAAGAAGAAAGGCCAGATTTTTTACAGCAGTTTTGGTGAAACAGTCTTTTAACACAAGTACCTTGTAGTTGTCTTTCTGAAGTTTCATTTTTTTAGCAGAAAGCAACCAAGCATGAGATAAGGAGTAAAACCAGCTGTGAAAAAATAATGCTTAATGACTACCCAACAGTATGTACATACCAGTGTAACATGCAAGCAAGCACTTACCAGAAATTCTAAAACTCAGATGTCAGAGAGTAGAATGTTTGGACCTTGTGAGACAGCCACTACAATCACTGTGTGTAGGGCTGGGAGACCTATTTTGTGAGAGGACCAAAGCTATGTGTAGATGCGCAGACTGAAAAAGAGTTAGATGCAAGGGAAGCTGGGCATAGGTGGTCACAATCTCAATCAGTGCAGCCACGTGACTGCCATCGCATGTTAAAATTGCCTCTGTTTTGGAGGGAACAGAGCCGTCACAGAATGAGCCCCATAGCTGGTGAGTGAAGGTATCAAGGGGTGCAAAGGAATACGAATGATGAACCGTGGGTTTCAGAGCAGTGAGTAAGGCTTGCCATAAGGTGCAAGCTATATGAAGGGTAATAAATTCAGTTCATGGAGTGCCTCCAGAAAATGAACTTGGAAAGCTGGATTAAAATGACTAAGAGCTGACCCTGGCTATTGTTGCAGCCATTCAAGCTCAAAAGATTAAAGATCAGTTCAGCAGACAAGTTTCTGATTATTGCTGTCTGTATCCGCACTTCCCAAAACCCACCTGGACGAGTTCCTGTGTGACCTACTCTAGGTGGTCCTGCTCTTGCAGGAGGGTTGGCTAGACGATCTTTTGAAGTCCCTTCCAACTCTTAAGATTCTGTGATTCTGTGACTCAACATTCACTTTAATAAGCTGACTTTACACTATGCATACTACCCTGGTACAACGTAAGGATATGGACTGGTCTAAAATATCACTTTTTGACTTTTCATGGTAGAGTAGCCTTTAAAATAGGAGCTTCATCTCTTTCAGAGATCTTTAAAAGCTCAGCACAACACTAAGCTAGGTGTTGGGGAGTAGCATGCATTTCCCATGTTGCTCCTCTGAAACTGAATGGAAAAAACAACAGACTTGCCATGGCAACCCATGCAGCACATAATACATATGCTTCTTCTATAGTTTGATGGGGAAGATGTGGACTGTATTTTCCCGGTTGTCGAGGTATGTATAACTTGTGCAATGGGCCAGAGAATTTTCATGGAAAAGGCATCAGCACAAAAAACCAAATAAATACGATGCAGATTTTTCATACTGAAGTGATATGCACACACTGAGGCCACATATACATAAAAACATATGTCAAGTTTCACAAATGCATCTAAGTTGTATTACTGGAAATAACTTCTGAAGGCTCAATCCCCATATTCTTGTGTTACACATTCCCACAGCAGCTGTCACACCAACACCCAATGTACTGCTTGCAGCGTGAGCAGAGGAATAAAGATCTGCTGCTTATTTTTGTGCTTTTGGTTTTCTTTAAAACAGTATGAAGGCTTGCAGAGCAATTGGAAAGCAAAGTTAAAAAATCTGAGAGCAAAAACACTGCCAGAGGTTAGTTTATACACTAGGTTTCAGCAGTTTCGCCAAGAAGCAAGACAAGCACTTTCCAGAAACCACTGACTTGACTTGAAAACACTGCGAGAATTTATTACCCGTTTTGCAGTGGCAACCCAGGCATCTCACAAGCACAGGGATGCCAGACTAAGATGGAGATAGGAAAAGGCTGTCAAGAGTCTTCTAGGTGCTCAAAAGTTAAACAATAAATAAAAAACTGCACAGAGGGTCAAGGAAGATCTGCAAGATTGAATTCAGAAGAAAAGAGCACCAAAAAAAAAAGTCCCCTGTGGTTAAAGCAGTTTATTACAAGTTCAGATGTTAACAGGTCTATGTGAAATCTGTTTGTGATTGCCTGCAACGTCACTAATCTAGGTATTTTGAATGATACACAAAGACATGGAAAAGCCCTCACCTCCCCGAAGACAACAACAAAACTTTCACAGACTAAAGCTGGGCTAAGATTTTACCCAAAACAACCATCTGAATAAAAAGTGCTTTTGTTATACTATTTATGTCTACTTTTCCCTTCTTTGTTACTATTCTATTCATTGGTAGGAGGCAAAAGCAATCCTGCTGGTATTCAGAAACAGTACTTACAATTTCTGTAGCAAGAGTAGGTCAGATTGTGGTAAATGTTTCAATTGATTTAGCCTTGTTTTCTGCTTTCACAAGGTTCTTCAACAGTATTAATCATTCATTGAGAGAGATTGCCAAAGTCTGCTGAAGAACCATATTCTAAGGATAGCTTATTTCTTGCTACTTGCTTAGGTGCTGAACTTCTGTCATTGCTGTTGATTGTCTCAGCCCTCTGGTAACATGGATTTGTTACTGGTTAGAAGTTTAAACAGCATATTGCTGAGTACCAAGTGTACACTAATAAATATCTTACTTTCAGCCGACTAAAAAACATTCAACTTTCAAGAACAATGAACAAATTCAGGACTGCTCGGGAACTGTCTGAACATTCACAAAGAATAGCTAAGCCCAAACAAATAAAGCAACCTGCATTTGGCATTTTCATCTGTAAAAATATTTCTGAACCCACGTTTGTTTGTTTGTACTTTTGCTACCATTTGTCAGCTCTGTAAACAAAAGATGTTTCTCAGTGCTAACACTCAATTCATTTTACTGTTTGCATTTCAACAGTACCTAAAACCCCCCAACACAGACCATAAGCTGATATACTGCCCCCAAAAACTGACAGTTTTCTCACCGCCCTAGTATATATGTTAGTCTTTAGATTTTTTTTAATACAGTACCTGATTTTTGCCAAAGAAGGTACATAAGCATTCACTGAATAGACACATAGCATTCAACCAGTCATAACTGCCGTGTTTTTTAACTGCAGAAATCATGGCTTATGTTTATATATTATTAAATACCAAAAATGTGAACTAGATGATTATTAAGTTTTTCTGAAGGGAAAAGTTTCCTTTAAAAAAATTAAAACTAGACTTCTGATGTAAAGATACGGCTGCTTCTCTCTTTAATAAACACAATAAAATGGTGCAGACATTTTTATTCCCTATAAAAATATTTTACAGTAGAATTTTATACTTAATTTATTCGTAATAGCTTTCCTGGTTTGATCTTCCTTCTGGTATTAAACTTTATGGCAGGTTTCATTTTGTAATTATAATTCTCTACTTTACATTACAAGTAAATCATTTAGAGAAGTTAATTTTACTGATATTGTTATTATATAAGAAGTCAGAAATAAACACATTATTTTAATTACTCTTTAAGCACTTGGCACTTTCGGCACATCAGTATGAAAGTAAGTCATCGGATGGGTACCCACACTATTTTTTTTTATTGATGTGATTTTTTTCAATTGGATGTAGCTGTAAAATAACGAACCAAACAGTAAATGTTGTACCAATACAGGCTTGGTATTTTCAACAGCTATTTACATCAATAAGCAAGTATGCAATGCGAACAAACCTTATTAAGACTGCAAAAAGTGTCATCCTTGTAGTGTGTCTTATTACCACCGCTCGTTGTTTATTTCTCTTTTTAATACCTAAGTACTATGTATTAAAGTTACTCTTTCTTCCATCCTTTAACAAAGCACTTACACTTTCCAAATGGACTGATTTTGTATCATTATAGTAATTATTATTAGAAAGGCAGCAAAACAGTGTTCTCTGAATTCTTTTTGACTGGTCCATCAAATACCACATTGACAAGGCAATAACAATTCAGAAGGCTGTGCTAGAGCAATAACAAAACTATAATACTTACATTTGCACATGTGGGGGCTGAAAACGTCCCTGGTTAATGTTGTAGAACGTGAATGCCTGTGTGGGGTTGGAGCTGTATTCATCCACTTCAATTATGAGTCTACTATGCTGATGCCTTCTAGCTGCCATAATGTGCGACTGGGCGAAAGCCATGCTTGCACTGGGAAGCTGGGCTCTTTCAGGCGATCATATCTGCTATCTTCCTACATCGATGGAAGAAGACCATGACATCTCCTTACCTAATCAGCACACTCCCTTTCAAGAAACCTAAAAGCAGATTGAAGAGATGGAGCATAACTGTTTAACAGTTAACCTGTTTGGATTATGCTTTATTTAATATGAGAGGAAGATGAAGAGGGGATATGGAGTGATGAAGACATACAGCTCAAACAACTCATCACAAACTTTTCCAACTCAGCAATTTGATGAAAGTACTTTAGATGTGGGTGGAAGTAAGCTTGCTAATGAACACAGGGGCATTTGCTCAAATATTTCAGATATTTAATACAAATCTAAAAGACTAGGCAATCATTCAGAATGGTGCATCAAATAACAATGTGTCTTCAACACAATAATTTACTTTCTTTTTTTCTAATTGCATTGCTGAATGTTTATTCTCTGTCCTCCTTCAAAAAAAAAAATACAGCAGATCTGAAATTGAATAGAAGGCTGTGCACAACAAAAATGAGAGTTAAGTAAACCGGAATCAGATTAAGCAATTCTTCAGAAAGTATGCTGAATTTATTACAGGGAAGCATTGCCAGTAGTTTATATCTTAAGGAACAAATCAAACAGCCTTCTGTGCACTTAGTATTGCTGAAGAAAATCCTGCCACAGATATGAAGGGGTCTCCCCTTCAAACATATTCTCTTCTCAGTCATCACTACCCCAGCATTCTGGATTCACTGGAAAAGAAAGCGATTCAAAGGCTAACATACAGTTAAATGTCATTAAATATTACAAAAGAAAAATCCATACAGGTTTTATGTTTGGGAATAAATTTTTCCCTGAAGGTTAAGCAAGTCCAGAACAGCAGCACTAAAAATGGGTAGAGGAATAGCAAAATGAAACCAACTGGAATACAAAGAGTATCCCCTAGAAACAACAGAAAGTAATTTAAATGTGAATTTCACTTTTACTTCCCAGTTTTAATAAAAAATGGATTACAAGCTATAAAGGTGGGTATTTTTACAGTATAATTTTGTATCCTTTTTAAAAGTTGTCTGTCTTAAATATTTACTTTCATGCAAGGAAGGCTTCTTTTCTTTGAGAGAATACAATAATCTGCTTCAAAAGACAGATTTCACTGAAAGACACAGCAATTCACTTAGTATGGGCAGTTTCTGGAAAGCAAGACCACAAGTATTTTATGTGACCTTGCTGATGTGCCTTCCTTCCATTTTAAAGGGATCACTGCCAAGACTGATGGATGAAGGAGTTCTTCATAGTAACTCTAATTTTTAAGGCTATTTAAAGATACCTAGGTCCAATTCATTTCTAGTGGCAGTCAAGCACCTAAGCATCTTTAAAAATCTTGGCTTCAGTCCTTTGCTTAACTACTACAGATGTTAAGTACTCCAAGAAGTGGCTGTGTATTTTTGTTTGGGGAAATTTTGCTCAGTTCAGTTTTGTTACATGCTGAATGGCTGCAAAATGATGACAACTTGCTGTCGCTAACAACCCGCAGGAAAATAGTCTGAGAATAAAGAGCAGATTCCTTCATGCCCTCCCCTAGAGCTGAGTGGTAAGGAAATGATAGAATAACAACAAAGAAAATTTTGGATTTTAAACACTCTCAGATGCTGTGTTCAGGCTAGGGAACAAGCAGCAGCACAAAGGAATGTGCCAGAGCAGGGGGAGGGAAGGGAGACACGATCCTTGTAAGAATAATCAAGTACAAATTGCTGCATTTAGGAAATAAGAAATTATGATGGCAGATGTGAAGAGCCCTCCCTGAGGAGCTTCCTGTATTAAATGATGCATTTGTAAAGAAGTTTGAATAGGCAAGGTCAGAGATTTTATAGGGGGCAAATTGTTCTAAGTGAACCTACTTCTGTTTGAAAGAAACTAATAGAACTAGTGACCTCTAGAAATATTCTCCAGTAAGATTAATAATTTATGTTTCCATTGCTCTACATAAGGACTTCAAACTACCTGAAAAATGCAGCCTTTGTTTTATAATTCAGGGATTATGACCACTTTGCACACAACTGAACTGCAGTTACAAATGAGTTAAAGTCAGTGCCTGACAGACCTAGACCTTTGGTGTTAGAAAGTTCTCAATTCACAGCAGCTGAGAAAACGGCTTCTGTAGCCTTCTCTTTAGGTTTTGTCTTTTACGACTTCTCTCAATTTATATATGCAATCTGCTGCAG
Organism: Colius striatus; assembly: GCF_028858725.1. Classification (NCBI taxonomy): domain Eukaryota; kingdom Metazoa; phylum Chordata; class Aves; order Coliiformes; family Coliidae; genus Colius; species Colius striatus. The sequence continues at coordinate 125,730,734 of NC_084759.1, read as the reverse complement.
AAACAGCAGATGCATGCAGGTACCTCAATATCCACTCTTAAGCTGTTTCTTCTTTCTGGGTAAATGGAAAATAGCACTTATCAACACAAATTAACTCAAAAGAATAAATTTATTTTAAAATAGAAACAAACCACGCCACTGATACACCCTTAGGTGCTAGACACTTCTTTTAAGCAGGGACTCAATCCCTGCATGTAGAAGTGTACAAACCACATTATTAGGCCAGCTTGAGAGGATGCCAGCCCCAGACACTCAACAAGAAGTTCACTACATAAACATGTGGAAAAGGGGAAGACAACATATTTCACCCGAGGTAAGGGGGAAAAAAAAAAAGCAAAACTAAAAAGCCTTCTGCAAAATGACAGTCTCCCAACGTCAACCTTGGACACATAAAAAGCTTCCAAGACTGGAAAAGAGAAGAAAGAGACAGATCCTGCAATAAAATAACTAGCAAGCATATGAATAGCTTGTGCTAAACAAAAATCAGATATGTAACATATAATCAGTAAGCATAATTCAATAGCAAGCTTAATTCAAGCTCATTTCAGAAACATACACAGATGTCTTTGAACCTTACCTTTCAGTCTAGGATTTTCTTCCTGCATAAGTGGTTGGCTGACTACTAACATTCTTGCTGTTCAACAGAACAAGCTGTCTCTTTCCAGCTTGACTGATAACCAGACTGACACCCATTACTCCCCTCTTCCCATTTCCATTTCCAATAGCCCAATTGTAACTTTCTATTTCTCTTATTATTCTGAAATTTCTTCCTTTCCCAAACCAGAGTATAAAATGCAAAGGGGAAATAATTATCTGCTTCTGTAGAATGCAAGTTTTAAAATTATATGCCCAGCATTACCAACACAGAACATTAAGACTCAAATCCCCACAGCAACAACATGCTAACCATCCTCTTCCCCCAGACTTATGGAGCTGCGGGATGTCTGCCAGGGAAAAACAGAGAAATGTAAAAAGGACTGCAAGAACATGAATACTAAAATAAATATCACAAACCTGGCTGTTAGAATCACAGACTGAGAAAAAGCTATTAAATCAGCTAAGCCATCTACTTACTGATGGCAGGAATGTTCTCCATACATTATTTTTCAGCTGCTTTCTCCAGTCTGTATTCAAATGTTCACAGAGCTCTGACCCAAAGCCAGCTGCGTACAATGGACATCCCTCCACCATCTTCTGAAGGCTTTGAAACATGCCATAAACTATGTGGACTGCAACATCTCTCCTGAGGAATTACTAGGTAAGTGCTTGAACACAGACGTATGTTTAAGTCCTTTGATGAGGTCCTCAAATAAATCTTTGTATTAAGATTGGTGTTTACTTTTTCAGTATGAAATTTCTACTACTTCATAGCTTCGTAGCTGACATACTTATTTCCCTCTTTTACATTAATTTTCCAGCCTTTTTATGCATCTTATTTCTCTTTTTTTTTCATTTCAAGACAATGTTCATTTTAATCTCACTTTTTCACTCACAGATTCTGCTTTATTCTATGTTCATCTTCCAGTTCACTCTCATGTCCACTGTCTCTCACCATATCTCATTCCATCATCTCCACTGTTCCCTCGTTCATCTACCCCTTCATCTCAAGACTAAAAATATCACTAAGATTTCTCGAAAATTATTCCAGCAACACATAGTATAAACCTAGACTTGAAAACAACACGGTTCAAGCAGATGTCACTGAAATAGTAATTCAATACCAAGATAAAATACTGATGATAATGATAATAAAAAGAAGTTCTAAATTAAGAGGGGAAACTGTGAAGTAGTTCTGTTGAGTAATGAACTTTGCTACATTACAAAAAATCTGGAGGTCAAGAAGCACTATATAGCCATGGTACACCCAAACAAGAGTTGAAGAGAGGCAACTGTTATAATTTGCACTAACGAGAGAGAAAATAAAGAGAGGACTGAGACTCTCTGCAGTACCAAGATCAGTGGCAAAGAGGTACTACAGAAAATATGTTAGTTTTGTTTAGAGAGTCTGCCAAGCTGCAATTTGGGGAGGCAATGAAGAAATCAAAAGTAGTACCAAAAAAAAAAAAAAGACGTTTTCATGCAGCTATGAAACATAAAAGACATATTTTTTTCAGGAAAAGCCAGTAAGACAATAGCAGTAAAGTACTCTAAAGAAGCATGTGAGAGTTTGTGATAGATCACACACTTGAGAGTTAGTGATAGATTGCACACTGGCACACTTGCTACATGTGCAAATCTTGGATACTGTTAGCCAGAAACCCTTCCAGAAGCTTCAAGGGCTCACGTCTTCCCCTATACTGCACCACAGTGCTCTTCATAAACTGTCAGGTCATCCTTTACAGAGGGAAGTAGATCCTTTATTTAAACCTCAAAGAAGTGCTCCAGAGTATTGTTCAGCAATGATCCCAATTGTCACAGTAACATTTCTATATTCACTAGTGATTGGCTTTGCCTTCATCATCACAAATGACTATATAATATAGATATGATATAGACTGACCAGCAATAAGCAAACATGCTGGAACCAGCAAAGCAATCACTTGCTGTAAGAAATAAGCCGAAAATGCTAAATAGTTTTTTTGCTGTCTATAATACTAATTTCAGATACTCCAGATAGGAGCCAATCAATGGAATTTGTCTGCTATCTTCAGTTCTGCCATCAGGAAATGGATACCAATATAATCCTAAAAAGGCATTATTCTGTGGGAGAGAATGAGCCAGGAAAATCGCTCTGCAGATGAATGCTTTTCGAAAGGGATACACTCTCCTCTGCCTCCTCTTCATTTTCTGAAACAGAATGCAACTCCTGGCAAACAAAAACCACTGAGTCTCCCCTTAGCAGACTGGTTTGGATCCACTTGACAAGCATGGACTTTCAACTGAAGGCAGTATAACCAAATGTCAGCGAGACACTTGTAGATTTTAAGGTCAATCATTTACATTTCTACTGATGGAATCATTAGGCTTTCTAAATGAATACAATTTGTCTTAGACAGAAACTTTTCCCACTGCATTTTAAAAACAAACAAATAAAACTGTGTGGTATTAAAGTGAAATGTGCACTTACAAATCCTCTTTCCAAAGCAAATGCTTTATGTATCTGCAATTTATGTCAATTAGAACTAAACAAAAGTGTTGAAAAACAGATAAACTCCTCCAGGATATCTGAATTATAGTCTCATTACCTGTGGTGCCACTTTAGGTGTTTATCACCCTTCCAAACCTCCCAGAGCTCTTTATAATAGAGCGGTCTAGAAATCCTGCCAGGAAACCTAACTCTACTTGAGCTACCGAAGCAGTATGGCATTTGAGAGCATTAGTTCTTCTACATGGTAGTGTAGCAGCAGTTGAAACGTGCCAGGGTGACAGTCTTCAAGCCCGCAGCTCTCCTTCCCCAGCACAGACAGAGCGGGTGCAGAGGGGCTGGCACCTGTGCCAGGTCTGGCACACTTCCCTGGCCTGTCTGTGCACCTCAGGCCCCCGTTGCAGGGATCACCACTCAGGGGTAGCTCTAGCTTCGTATCAACACAAGCCACAAAATCCCCAAGTATAAGCAGGAAATAAACCTACAAATGAGGGTGAGTTTTGCAATGCAGATTTATTTCTGGGGAAAAAAAAAAAGAAAAACAAGAAATGCACTCACCAATCCATTCTGTGAGTACCATGAGATGGCAAGACGTATCACTCCATCTGCTCCTCAAAGTGTAACATGTAGGTGTAATGCTGCGCAAGTTTGTAAAGTTGTCTTAAGGTCAAAAACTGGAATAAAATTTTTACAAATGCTTTTTACCATGGCTCTTACCACAAATCCTCATCTGGTAACTGTGCACATGTCCTCTCCTATTGTATTTTCAAAAACCTTCGCCTATGGTGCATCTTTAATTGAAAGAGATCTCAAGCATCCCATTTTTCAGTCTCTGATTTTCTCTTCAGGGGCATCCTGCTGGAAGAAGTTATACTAAACTCATGATTTATTAAGGAGACTCTTTGGGTGGTCTTCTTAAAACACATCTGAGATGGTTTTCTGTGCCAGTGAATCTAAGTTTACTAATCGTTATCAGTCAAATAATACTCAGTTCTCTGACTGCATCTTTTCCATGGAAGCCAGAGCTTTTTAACCAAAACAAGCAGGCACGATTCTGACTTATTTTTATGCCCTCAAATCCTACTGACTTCAATGGGAAGAAAGGTAAGAATTATCCTCTACTGTTTAGGACCTCTTATTTCACCTACCAATGAATACTTCAGTGTCTCATCTCACATATGATATATATTTGTTAACTGCAGATCTACAGGGCACTGCTCAATCTATTTTGTAACTTTAAAAAAAACTTTAGTGACTTAAATAAGATCTTTCTCTGTAATTACAGTTACCTTAACGTTCATTAGAAAAAAAAGCCAACAAAATTCCCCAAGATATTTCTCACTGTGCAAAAACACACATCATTGTTCTCCTTTGCTGATTATAATGACCTGTCATATAAGGTATGACAAAATTCTTCACTGAAATTATTTTTTTTTCTTCAAATTGATTTTCTTTCTCTGCTCTCAAGCACAAATACTATACATGTTTCTCATTATTTATATGGAACACTAACACACTTGTTAGGTTCAACTGACATAAAAAAGACTATATAGACATGGCAAGTAGGAAATGGGATAAATTATTTGTCTTTTGGTACTCTGCCCTAACATCCATTTCTGTGGAGTCTCCACAAAAAATACACTGTACCTACTGTACGTCAAAGCTCAGACCAGGCATTCAGAAAAAAATTACAGATTAATGAGTTCAGGAAACACAAAAATTTTACGTTTACCTATGAAATCTAATTCTTTACTTATTTAAAGCAGCTACCACTTAGAAACCATCTTAGCTACTCTTATTTTGAATGTTGACTGTATGATTTTTAATTATTTTCTTCTCATTTCTCTACCTAGGTTCCCAAAACTACAGTAACTAAATATTCTGTTTCTGAAGATTTAATTTTACTTTGGATCATCAGCAGTATCATTTTCTTAATCAAACTGTCTTCCATACAAATAACTGTTTAAATGGAGTCATTTACTCAATTTAAAAAAATAAGCACAATCTAATAATATTGCTTTCTTCAAGTACCACTTTGCAGTATATCAGATATATTTTAGATTTATATATATATATATACTCAAGATTTACAAATGGACAGAACATTTGTCAAGGCTAAATGCATCATTATAATCCTACATATGATCTTGTCTGAACGTATAAAACATTATCATATTTGGATTAAATATTTAAATGGGTACATTTTCTTAAGTAAAACCAAGCATTTTCCCTGAAAAAATGTACTATTTTGGCTCAGTACTACCTGTATTTATCCCAAAATACTTGCAGAGGCAGCTAATCTATTTAAGTAATTACCTCTAGGGAAGGAAAATTTAAATAAATATCTAAAAGCCACAAAACTCATTTCTAACTCTAAAAAAAATTGCCATTATCTCTGGCAGTATTTCAAAATCTGCTACGTTACTGAAAATCATGGGTATGCATCCACAAAAGACAAATTACAAGTCTCAAAATGACAATACTCATTCTAAGGGAAAACAATTAAAAATACAGGTTATGTGGGAAAATTATCAAAAATGGACATTCCAAGAAGAATAAATTAGTCATGGGGATATGATTCTACATTTCAGTCTGCGATTTGGGCATGTCACCTAATCAGGCTCTTGAATATCTCAAAACACTATTTACTGAGAAGGAGACTATGTAAGTACTGAAATGTTATATATTTAAGAAACGGCTTGGTTTAGTTTTTAAGCAAAGAATCATAGAATCACAGAATGGTATTGTGCTTCACCCTTCTGAGGTGACCACTGCTCTCACACTCATTTCCTACCCTTGTACCCAGGTACAAGCCCTGTTGGGTCAAGTTCCACTTGCCTGGGACATGTACTATATCCAAAGCAATTTCAATGAAAATAGTGTGTAAATGTACAGAATGTGAGAGATTTGATCATTCATGCATATCTGAGGGCAGAATACATCCCATATGATTTAGCATGTTTACTCTGATACCAAAATTACATCAGAGTATGTCAAAGCTTACTACTGAGCAGAGAATTATTTTAGCAGACAGTTCAAGTAGTTTTCATGTAAGCATTCCAAACCAGCATTGGTAAAGTCTCTCCTGCTCTGAGGTTTAGCACGAGCCAGGAGCTTCTGCTTCATACACTGACATGTTAACACTGGTAAAGCAGTTCACAGGGTCTTCCCTTTTCGTGCAGCAAGCAGCTCTTGGCTGTGGATGCCTCTGTATCGCCAATATTCGATTTCAGAAAGAAAACTAATGCTAACTACTCTTGAAAGGTTGCTGATCTCCATGTCAATACACAATAATGGAAAATAAAAGTGGTCAACCTATTCCTGTAGTTCAAGATGAATGAAATGTCAAAGTACTGGCACACTAATATTTGTGGGGTTTAAGGCAGAACACAGCTTACATGTAAATATATTTATAGTAATATTACTTCTGAGATGGATGTATCTTTAAGGTCTGGATTTAAATCCTAAAAAAAATAAAGCAAATGTTTAACAGCTACATTTTTTTCTTAGACAAAAAACTTTGAAAATGAAGTATACTATCCTGTTAATTACATTGTTTCCACTTTTCACTCATTTAACCACATCCATCCCTTTGAAATTGTTCATGCCATCTGATTAACCTTCAGGGAGGGAATCACTGGGTTTGTTCTGTTTATTTCTCCAGCTATCTTCTGATACAAGTTAAAAACATTAAACACCTATAAAGTCACGTCCACAAAAAACACCTACATGGGCCACGTGAAACTGAAACAAAGGTAACTTAATACTTTCCTCCAAAGAGAAAGTAAAGATAGTATGGGGGAAGTCCCAGACACACAGTCCCTAAGGGGGAGCATTTCAAGTCAAGCATCTCTAGGTATTCTTCAGACCTAAAATGGATCCTACTGGTTAGCAAAGCATTCATTCCTACAGTGTCTTTCTCACACAGGGATACTTCAAATCACTGCTCTGCCTGCAGCTGAAGAGTCTACTCCTTCAATCTTGCTTCTTTTACGAGAAGAGCTCCACTGAGAGTGCACTCACAGTACTTTGTGGCAGCTAGGCTAGCTCAGGTGGAAGCTATCACACTGCAAAGCACCACACAGACTGTGCCAAGTGACAGGAATAGTTGGTCAGTGAATGAGTTGGCTGCCTCTAAACTGTGACTGCAAGCTGTATGAAACTGCACAGCGGCTGATTTGCTGTCTGCTTGTAAAATTCTTTTGAAAATTTTATTTGGACTGACTTCAAATTTTCATGTGACAGAAAAAAAAAATGATGAAATAAAGCCAAATAGTTCTGAGGTAAAAAGAGAGATCAAAACAACAACAACAAAAATTTAGGAGGAAAATATAAAAGTACTGAAATTAACTCACTAGACATTTTTGGATTTGCTTTTCTCTTCTGTCTTACTTGGTCAGCATGGTGAAACTAGAAGATTTTTTTGGTGTGGTCACACCTTAAGTTTCCACTGAAGTATGTTGAAGATGACATTTTTTTGGTTGGGTTCTTGTTCAAGGTACTAGATTGTGAACTCTTGGAGGTAGCTAAATTTTAATCCATCCCATCCCTGATGCGTCACGCAAGGTATCTTGAACTTTTACCAAAAACTACTCATACAAGGGAAAAAGTCTTGAGAGGCAAAACTGAGATATACCTTAGAACAGAAATATAATAAAGATAGGTTCTGAGTAAGAATTGTTTTGCTTTTATAACAAAGACCCAGAAGAAAGGCTGTCCCACAAAGATAAAATTATTACTGTCCACAGAACAGGTGAAATCCAACAACAAACTATGCTAGACACTGTGCAAGCATACAGTAACAGTCTCTGCCCCAAACAGCTTACAGTCTCCAGAAATTCAACAAAGGATATGAGAGAAAAATAATACAGCAACACAGAGAAATGAACAGTGCAATAGCAGAACACTATGTTCCTTCCATTTTCATTTACAGAGAAGAGAAAAATCATCAAGATAAGCATCACAAGAGACAAAAGCAGAGAGATGGGATAGTGAAAGGAGGAAAAAGGTGATAAGAAATAAAGTGGTGTGCAGGATGTCAGAGTTATACAGCATGTTAAGCAAAGTGATGTGACTGCAAGAGTTGGCAAAGAGAGAGCTTAAGCAAAACAGCCAATTAGGAAAAGGCAGGGAAAAAATAGTCAAAAATATCAGTAGCCATCAGTCTCCTTCACATGCTGCTTCTACAGCTGCTCTGCTGGCTTCAGTCTTTGGTTGAATGGCAAGACCCTCACCTGCCATAAGGCAAGCTGAATTGGCTATATGGCAGAGGAACTGAATTTAAAAGGTCAAGAGGATTTTCCTCATGAAAACTGGATTTCAAAAAAAGTGATATATGTCAAATATAGTAACCTTGGTTTTAGCAGAAATGTATAAACTAACATATACATAACAACTAAGGACAAATGCTTGCATTTGAAATGTATTATACACATGTATTACACCTCTGAATATCTAAGTAAAAAAGAAAACTAGTCCATATTAAACTAATACTAGTATGGCTCTATAGTCACACACATGACAGCATATTGAAATGACATTATGAACCCAATCTTACTCCCATGGTAAATTATGGCATTTTAAATAGTAACTGAACAGAAAATGCTAAGCCTTTTGTATTTAGGCTAGTGTAATGAATCCCTAGTCAGTTATGACTGCAAGTTACTACATATACATTGGGATATGTCTTTGTTAATCCAAATACAATTCCCACTGTCTTATCAAATCATGACGAAACTGTCATACTTGTTGACAGTTTCAACAATGAGGTCAAGCAGCAAGCAGTCACAAAGAATGAACTACTTCACTCTCCAGAAGTGGCCGTTGTGTAGGCAGGTGAATAGACATTACTATAAACAGCTCTGCTCTTTTTTTTCCAGTAGATCTTGTACTGGACTGTCATTCTACAACCTTGCCCAAGCATCACATTCACATAATATTTTATCTCTAGATACATCAACCTGAAAAGATGACTTTCTAAGAGGAAGTTGAAAGGTAACAGTCCAGTGACGTTAAAGGATTCTCTTGCATTACTAACCTGCTTATATTTTGAAGTCTAATCTACAATATCCAGAATTTAAACTAAGGCATGTATTTTAAGTTAGAAATAACAGAGACCACCTTGCTCTCGGACACTCACACAGATCCAATTTACCTACAGATGATGATCACAGAATCCAAGCTGGTGTATGACCCAGAACATCCAAAATAAAGTTTCCAGCACTACATTTAGTCTTATTCTCAAACTGTACATTGTAATATTCTAATATATCTGTGAAAAGGCTCTTTCTTCAGCATATCTTACACATCCTCTCTGAATTCTTCAAAACAAGGTTTAGCAAGGAACGAATGGACTGCAGTTATTTATTTTTATTAGGTTTATTGCTTATTTGAGATGAAAATTGTTTTCATGGACAAAAATATTTAAATTTTCAATTAGAAAAGCACTTTTGAATTTACTATTTGATATTGTTTCCATACATCTGAAAAAGAAACTGCCTGGATAATTGACTAAGCAGTTACCTGGTTTCAGGAGATTTGAGTCTCCTTCCTTATAATTCAGCAGTTGAACTCTAACTGACTTAAGAAACAGTAACCTTTTCGTACACATTTACATGTTATACTGTATAGAAGAGTCTACTCCTGGGTAACTCTTCAGGTAAGGAGGACTGCATCTAAGGCAGCAGATCTGATCATATTTGATTCATAAGAGGACATAATGCACACATTTTCTTCTAATTCCATATAGTAAATTCAATTAAATACATATGATCACAAGCAACACTATATTCTATGAGCTGCCAACTCAAACAGCAGAAATATCAGTGTCCGAATTGGCTATGTATGACAAATCAGAACTTCAGTCCGCTTTACATTCCTGCTAACAGTTCCCGTAATAAGCACGCAGCATTAAATAAAAAACATGATCTGTTTAAACAAAGATCAGAGTGCGGACTTTATCTTTGCATTCTCTCAAATTTGTTGTTTGGCATCACTAACTAATAGCAAAACAGGTATTTTATTCATACCAGTCCAGTATGTTTCCATACAGGGCACAAGGGGTTGCTCTCATTAACCAGTGTTCTTTAAAACGGGCATTTTTCTTCACACAAACATATATAGGTATTCACAATGGTTACTTTGCTTTAAATTAGACCAAATGAAAGCAAGGACAGAAAAGACAGAGGGAGTAATGTACACACAAGAAATGTTAAGTCTTCAGTCTCAGTTAGCTTGAGACAATGAGGCAAACATGTCATTAAATTTTCACAGGTAATAATAATAATTAATTCATATACATATCATATATGGGATAGTCATTACATTTAATAATTTTTCTTTAAATTTCATCTGTAAAATAGAATTTAACTCCCTCTATCTGCATAGTACACTACGAAAAAAATTACCGTGCCTGGCATTGTGAAGCTGGCTATTACGAATGGGTGTAAAATAGATTACCATCATATAATGACTTCTTTAACTGGTCTTCTCAAAAGATACACTCTTTTTCAGTAGTCAATTTCAGATATGCCCATTTAAAATGTTGTCTTGTATTTCAAATATCTGCTGATACTCTTTTGAAAAACTGAGAGTTCACTTCATCAGGATCCAACCACAAAGTTTAACAATTTTGTCTAATTACCAATTTCTCCAGAATATCCCAAGTTCCTTTATACCAGTCTAAATTACCTATGAAATTCATTAAGCCTTAACTGAAGTTGAAATGGCCATCAATACTGCACATTATCAGCAAATCTCTTAATTTTGATATTGTCAAGGTATAGATTGTGTAAGCAGAAATCTTCAGCTATTGATCTTCCGCCAAAGAGAATGGGATGTTTAAAATCTGCCTAGTTTCTGCATGTTTCCCATCTCTATCCTCAGTGTCATCCACAGACGAGTATATGCATTTATAAACATATTTCACACTACCCATCTTAAAGCGCAAAACACAAAACACTGGTGCTAAGAAAGCAATGTATTTTAAAAGCAATGAAATTCCTACCAAAAGGTCTCTAATATTTTTCTGGTTTGGGGTTGTCTTTTTTTTTTTTCCTGCTCCACTGCTGGATACCAAATAACAGTACAATAAATTACAAGAAAATCAGTATGAATCCTAAAAAAAAAAAAGGGAAAAAAAAACCCCGCAAACCAAACTTATCGAGCAGTTTCCTCCCGGAATAGAACTTTGGAGGTCACTAAATCCTCTCCTACGACAAAGGAAAGTTCTTCCACTTCCAACCCCCACTCCCCCGCCTTTCCCCGGCTACGCGAGGGAAAGCTACTGGAGAAGGCACATGCGGATTTTTCTCGGGGGCTTCCCTCCCGGCAAGTCTCCGGTGGTAGCTGGTGACACCTGAAGACGAGGGGGATGAGAAAGGAGAGCGGCGGCGCCGGACGCCCGGGGGTCGCCGTTGCCACCCGCCCGCCCGCTCGCAGCAACCCGGCCTCCGCGGGAACTCTCGGAACAAAGTAACTTCCCGGCTGGCTGGCGGGAGCCAGCGGCGGGGCACGCGTGGGGCAGGGGGCTGTTCACCCCCTTGGCGAGCACGGACTCACTAGCACAGCTGCAGAGAAGCCCCCGGAGCGGCAAGAGCAGGCAAGGCAGCGGCAGCCCTTCCCCGGCAGCAGGGTGACAGCCCTTACCTTCACACACCCCTCTCCTCACGCCCGGCAGCAGGCAAGCGCCGGCAAAGCAGCAGGGAGGCTGAGCGAGGGGAGCTGCGAGGCTCTCGGCGGCTCTCCCTCCGCCTCTCTCCCGCTCCTCAGAGAAGCCCTTCCCCCCCACACACACCCCTCGACTGCCTCACTCTCTCTAGCTTTGGGGCATTTGTGTGTGTGTGTGTGTGTGTGTATATATATATATATATATTTCTTTTTAAGGAGCAAAGAGAAGTCACGAGGAATCTTGGTTGGGAGCCGCAAAGCCCTGACGCGCTTGGGGGTGGGTATGAGGGTGGGGGGCGGCTGGGGTGGTTTCAGACCCTCGCACGGGAACGCAGGCAGACCCATCCCCCCCGCCTCCTCAGTCCCCAGCCGGGGAAGGCTGCGCTGAGGCTTGAACCTCGCAGCCGTGAGCCGATCCCGCACCAAGGAACGGGCCCTGCGCATAATCCCCCCGCCCCGAGCAGGCACGGAGACCCCGCCCGGGGCGGCCGTACTCATCCCTCCCCGGATCCCCATCCCCCCAGGGGCAGAGAGCGGTCGGCGAAGGGGCTCCCCTAAAATACTTACCCTGCCCGCTGGGGCTGCTTTGAAGACGCAGGATTTTGTGCAAGCGATCGTCTCCTTCTCCGGGAGCCCAGCCTCCCCTCCCCCCCGCCTCCTCTCCCCCGCCTCCCCCACCTCCTTTGGGGGGCCAGGAATCCCCCACTGCCGGCCCTCCCCTTCTCTCCGCCCGGCCAGGGAGCCCTGCCGGCCGGTCGCGCCCCGTGTCACCCGAGCCGTGAGCTGCCGTGGCCGCGGCCGAGCTGCGGCCGGGGCGGCCCGGCCGGGTACGGGGCCCACGATGTTCCATAGCCCCCGGCAGGGCCCGGGACGCGTTGCCGACCCGCGCTGCGGCGAAGGCGCGGGTTGGCGCCCTCCCTTTTCGGGTGGGGGTCAGCGGGGGGCGGCGCGGGGCCGCCTCCGGCGGGAGAGGAGGCTGCGCCCCCCGGCCCTCCGCCTCAGGGGCCCGCCGCAGACAGCCGGCCGCCCTGCCCTTCCCAGGGCAGAGTTGAGGCAGCACCCTGGGGAGCGTGCGTGTGTAGCGGGGGAGGCAGGAACTCTGCGCCGGCCTTGCGGAGGGCGGGGGAGACCTCGTCCTCCCGTGTCCGGTCGCCTCTCTTCTCCCGTCACAGATGAGGGGAAGTTTGGCGGCGAGGCTCTCGGGCGTGCCAGCCTGCTGCCAGGCCGCGCCGCTCGGCACCGACCCTTAGGCGGGGCGGTCCGTTAGGGTCAGGGTAGCTATCCCCACGCCCGCGAACCGCGTCCCCGCCGCGGCCAAAATGAGCCTCTGCCCAGCGCCTTGGGGCCAGGGGAAACGCTTGCTGTCCGTAGTGGTGGGCGAGGACTTTGGCGCTGAGGGTGCCGGGGGGGCTGTGGAGGTCCGGCTCAACGTAAGGTGCTGGTGCAGCATCGGAGAACTTCGGGGTGTCATATCGGAAGGCGCCTTCCTTGCGAGCACCTGGTGTGTTTCTCAGATACACTGAGCGTACACAGCTTCCCTTTGCTTCAAAATCAGGCCATGATAAAATCATAAATATATAATATTACACTCCTATGATATGATGAGTGGAGAGCAGGAGAGTTAAATGTGTACATCAAGGAGAAGCAAATCAGATGGAAAGGGCTCTACTGCACAATGTTGACCGATTCTAAAATGAAATATTTTCATATCTTTCCAGGAATAAATTTAATTCCTGCATAGGTGTTCCCATGTCGCTTGCTAGGCAAGGAAGTGTGCTGGATATCTAGCAACAATTAGAGGAGTTACATAAAATCATAGAATCATAGAATGGTAGGGGTTGGAAGGGACTTTTAGAGATCATCTAGTCCAACTCCCCTACATCTGCTTTTAGTGCACATGGCGGGTGACCTTATCACTGATCAAATAGTCTTTTTAAAAATCCTAAGCTGGAAAGTATCCATTCTATAAAATAAAATTTAAATTTGGGCATTTGTTCTGTGTCTTTTAGGAAATATTCTGGAGGAAATCAAGGAGTGAATCTCGGTCTAGCCCCATAGTCAGAGTATTACTGAAGCACAGGCCAAACTTGAACACAGGCCTCCGCACAGGGAGAAGAATACCTCAGCTACCCACTGAGCTATTATCTGTTCAGTGTGCAGATGGAGATGAGGCTGGGCTGTGTATCAGAAACTGAAAATTGGACCTGAGAATCCTCCCGCACAGTTTCTGTTACTGGCAAAACATGTATTTATCTTGAAAGTTTTCATTTTGACATGTCAGCGTTTTTCCAATATAAATGTGCTTGAAAATTTTTTGATCAGCTTAATGGTTAGGACCTATTAGAAGCTGCAGAACATATTCACGATCAATTCACTTATTCAGACACATGAATACAAGCTTGCAAAAGTAATTACAGGCACCTTTTTTTGAAAATCTTGAGACTGCGTAGTTTCCCCATAGGGAATATGAGTAATAAGTTCCTACTCAAAAAAAAGAAAAAAAAGAAAGAAGAAAATGTGCTAAGCGTTGTTCTTATTTATTTTTCTCTTTAATATTAAAAATTGTTGATTAAATGTTCCAGGTAGGGTAAGTGTGGTTGGTTGTAAATCCTTCCTTTTAACTATTGTTTAAAAGAACAAGCAGAAAAATTTGATCCTGGTAATTCGGATCTTGTTTTTACCTTTCAAATTTTCTTCGTGTCAAATTGATTTTCCTGTTTGGTGAACCTGTAAACATAAATTTGGAACTGATCGTTATTGCCAAATCTGTCTATTTTGAGTGTTCAACTAAGAGATGACATTGTATCCATACATGTTGAATTCATCTATTTCAGCTTTAAAATCTTTGTTTAGAATATTAATTTCTCCCCCTTTATTGTTACAAAATAGTGAAAGGTACTTTACCTTTTAAATTATTTATGATTTGCATCAAGTTCTCTTTGTATTGAAAACTGACATTCAATTAAAATTTACATGAGGTCGTTATAAATTGTTCATTAAGGCTACCTTAAATATGCTTCATGCATTTCAAAAGCACGTTTTGCCTTTTAAAATATTTTATGAAATAACAAAATAATGACCTGTAGAATGGGAATTAAATTGGAAGTTTCTAGTAGCCGTGTATTTCACAATCTTAGAGAAAGTAGATTTTATCCTCTCATACGTAGGTTTAGCAGTAGGCTAACAGAGGAAAACAGGCAATCTCACTTTTTCTACTGTTACGTTGATTTTTCAGCTTTGGGTTAAATATTATTTGGGTTAATATATTTGGGTTAAATGCTGGATTGGATTGAAACAAAGAAGATATTCATATTGCCTGCAGAAGAAGCTGAAGCTCTCAACAATTGCTTTCCTGCATTGGTTACATGGTATTCCATCTGCTTTGCCAGTGTCTTTGGTCAATTTGGTGGCATCACTATCAAAACTTCAACAGCCAGTGTCTTTTTTGATTGACTATATTAACTCATGCCCTTACAAGGCAGTAAGTATGAAACCTAGGTTAGCTGCAATGTCAAGTATAAACTGAAGAGATGAAGATTAAATACCAATAAAATGTTATTTTGTGGGTTTTTAAAAAAAAAAAAAAAAAACACACAACCAAATTTGGTAGAAAAATATTACAGAATAATGGTGAACAGTTAGGTCAGTAGTGTGATGGGATTTTAATCAAATTCATGGGATAACAAAGCTAGGAACCCCTAAATAGTTGCCCTTTGATTGATACTTTAAGGTTGATACTTTAAGGTGGAAGAGCTCATAAGTCTTGTTTTTTGAATGATTAGTTTTGATGACAGGAAGTGCTCGATGTGAACCTGCACTTACATAGTAATGGACAAATATGAATTTCAAGCCGTAGGGAAGGAAATGATCCCCTTATCTAAAGTGAAAGATAATTTGGCAAATGAAATTCAGGAGATCACTGGAAAGGCAGAAATGGGTAATAAATGTAATCCTGTATAACAGTGCATCACTATTTTTCTGCTGAATTTTTATACTTAATTTGGCTTTTTGGTGGTTGACAACTATTTATGTGCAGTTTAATTTGAATCTGTAGTTCAAAACCACCCAATGAGTGAACAGGCCTAGTCTAATTTAGGATTTTTTATGATCATGCAGTTTGATTTTACATACGAGACTTTGTGCAGACTTCTGTCAGCACAGTGTCACTGCAGAAGAGGAACAGTAGGCTACAGCTGAGTGACAGCCTATCACTCTGAAATCTGCAATCCATCCTCTTTTTAAGTTACCGTTTCCCATCCCCTGTGCTTCTTTGACATGTCAGACTTCCTGCACGTGCACTGTAGTGCTAGTCTATGAGTAGGCACTAAAGTCAATGCTTCCTTAACTTATCTAACTTATGCTCCTTTGATGCTTACCTGAAGGATCAGATTTAATGCAAGTCACAGCTGATTTATACATTCAGTGGGGTCTTTGCCACCTGAATATATACCATGCAAGTCAGAGTTCATGTACATGAACTCTAATGCATTGCTGTATGTCTGTAAAACCTGGACAAATATAGCAAAACATCAGGTTGTGCCTGGTCATAATTGCCACGGGGAAAGAATGAGTTGTGTAAATTAGCCTTGTCTATAAATTAGCCTTACCTCTTCATTGTCCAGAGTGGAGAGACCCGTTGCTTGGGCAGGGGAACTTCACTGCTAACACAGAAACATGTTACAGCTTTTTTACCCCAAATTTTACATCTTTTCAAAAGAAATTTAAAACCTAGTCTGATGCATGACTAATATCCCATTGTCATTTCCTTAATCGGGGGGAGGTCTCCAACATGCATTATATTTTGTATCTAATAAGTACATAGCCAGTTCTTAACGCTAAACATATCAATCAGATCAGCCTCATGTAGTTTTCCAGTAAACCTCAGTGATCTTCTTTCAACTGCGGTGAGGTGTTCCCTCCAACTCCTCATAAAATATGGAACTGCGGTATTCTGCCTGTGGGGAAAAAGCCTGAAGCCATATAGTGATGTATCTGTTCAACAGTGTGAAAGAGAAATTCCCTATTCACCGTCCTGCATCGTCAACGTTACCTGCTGGTAAGCTTTAAATTGCCTGAGTTGCTTAACATCATGATTAAAAGCTGTATGTTTCTTTCTCGTGTTGTGTTTGACAAAATAGAAGAGACAAAAGTCTCGCCATTGCTTGCATACTGAGCAAATAATTGTGCATTGTCCAACTGTACAGGTTTTTTCTTATCATTCTTAAAACTATGGTCTAGTAACACTATAGATACCATAAAGCCTTTTAATTTGCCCATTACTAGCACAATGAAAGGTTGACGTCTGGAATCCCAAAGCACCATTATGTGGATCGTGAAACTAAGTAGGTATATCCAGCAGCTACAGAAAAATGACAGGACAAAACGTCAGACAAGCCAGCATTGTTTCCTCCCAAAGATGCTGAAAATGGCTTCAGAATTATATTCAGCTTTTAATTAAGACAAATGAGAAATGTCACAAATCATTGATTGTACACATCACAGCAAAACCATGTAGCTGCTGTAGAATTTTTCTTAAACACTGATATAGTTCCCATTTTCATTTCACTGAAGTTTTGGGGTTTTTTTCCTTCAAGTTTTCTACCATGTCAGAGACTGCAGTACTTTGTAATTCTAAAGCCTGAACAACAGTTGCTTCTGTTACTAGTAGTAAGATGAAATGCCTGCATTCTCCTGAATTAAAAAGAGAAAATGAAGTCATGGGAATAAAAAAGAAAGCAGAAAGTGTTTTTGTTTTGAAAGATCTGGAGGGGGGGTGTGTGTGTGTGTGTGTGTGTGTGTGTGTGTGTGTGTGTGTGGGAAACAGCTCTAAAGGTTAGCTTCTTTTCAGTGCTATAAATTTCAAAAATTAACTGAGATGCCATCTCTAGTGATGAAAGGTGTTCTGTTTTTTTTTCACCAGTGATACGTATCCTTCAGCTCAGGAGGAAAAGTTCATTTCAATAATCAAGTGGACATATTTGCACTCCTATTTTAGGAACACAGATCCCTTTTACAGATATTAAACACAGTTTACTTGTGGAAATTTTTCATTTTTTATAACTGTTTCATGTAGTGTCTTTCATGTAAACATTATAAAAAGGATTTAGTGTTGGGTTTAGAAGTTGGGGTTTGGGTTTTTTGCCCTTTGTTCTTGTTTTGTATTTTATTTCTTTGGAGAACTCTGGTTTTTTCCCCCTTTCAGGAAATTTCACATAATCTTTTCCATTCGTCATCAGCCAGGTTGCTGATTACCAGAGGAACTGCCAAGCTTTCAACTCCTTGTCATCAATGGGCTGTGAATG
This sequence comes from Colius striatus, assembly GCF_028858725.1. Taxonomy (NCBI): domain Eukaryota; kingdom Metazoa; phylum Chordata; class Aves; order Coliiformes; family Coliidae; genus Colius; species Colius striatus. The sequence goes on along the minus strand of NC_084759.1, from coordinate 125,712,680 downwards.
ACAGACAGCATTAATGTTGGCAAGCTCCCACTCTCCTTTTCGCCTTTCCCAAATGTAATTAAACTGCACTAATACAGCAAAAGAAAAGCTGCAGCTTTATTTTACTCACCCTAATAACATAACAATTAAATCACAGAAGCACACAATACAGTCAAATAAACCCATCATGACAAGGAAATGCAGAGGTAAGGGAAGTGCCTGTGTACCATTTAGAGAAAAATGGGAGTGAAGTGTCTTCTTTTCCTAGCACTACAGCCACAGCACTGTTTGACCTTCAGCAAGATTATATGGCCAACATCTGAGTAACCACTCTGTTGCAGCCCGGTGAAAGGCCTCAAGTGTTTCCTCTTCTGTTGCACCTTTGATTTAAGCATAAAAGGAATAATTAGCTGCTTCTTCAAATGATGGGTTGTCTCACTGGAAGGGGACAGCTGGATGAGGAACAGAAAGGATACATAATACACAGTTTGAATGGAATTCCGCACTTTACCCACCAGAAAGACATGGCATTATCCTGACCTTCAAAGAAGTTCTGGGCCTTTGGCTTAAAGTCTATAAGGTTAGAGGATAGCCACGAGTCAGAAAGTCAGAGAAACCAGTATACTTGCCTCTTTGCAGAGGACTATGGAGACCTGTGGAATGCACAGATATCACTGAACCTTTCCTGGGTAGATACATCACTAGTAGATGAATTTATATAAATTCATCTCTGGACCAAGGTGAATGAAGAAGCTGCTGACCCTCAGAAAGGCAACGGAATTCACTCATAAACCCGTCATTCCTTACAGCAGTGCTCTAGGATGAGCACTCATGAGGAGGCTGAGAACTGACTGCCATGAGCTCTGTAGTCACAGTTCTAAGGTGAGCATACGTGTTGGCATGGCAGCCTGTCTCATTTTTCAAGCTATCAATAAAAAAAAAATACAGTTGGCTTATAAAACAAAGTACATTTACAGTAATGCAAAAAAATAGTTTGGCTAAATGCAGACAGAAGAAAATGCACAGCTAGCTAGAAACAAAGGGCACCACACTCAGTAGGGAAGGCACAGAGGAGCCAAGGCCATCCTCAGCATATAACTTGAGCAAGAAGAATGAGAGCTGAGTTACTGACCAGAGTAGACACAGCTTCAAACATAGCTATTAGCCCAGCCTGGCTAAAGATACTCCAAAGGAGTTTGTCTGCTTTTGCAATTTTGAGTACTAATGGTGACTATGAGTTGACAGGTGGTACCTTATAAATCTAGCCTGTGCCAAATTCTCTGGAGATCTGTTAGTATGGAGTAAGTAATGTACCAGCATGAACAAACTGTCCTGCAACACTACATGCCATTCACTATTATGGTAGTCTTCCAAACCTTTGGCTGACAATAGCTTTTAGATAAAGTTTTAGATAAAGCAGGATCTTATATATTACCTTTTAGTAGGTATATTACCTTTTACATTTGCAGCAGGGCTGATCTTTTATATGTATTCATGTAGTGAACAGCAAAAAGGAAAAAAAAAGGATGCATATAAAACACAAAAAAGTAAACTCACTGGAGTAAATGAATAGTGTGTAGGAGGGACACTAAAGAGATGGAGTTGAAGGTTTCTGTTAGATTTGTTCTGATACAGTACTGTTGCTTTAAACAAGCAGTTGAAAAATGACCCAAAAGACCTTTAGCTTAAACATCATGATTTTCTGCTTGATTCAGCAAGGACCGAGGCTGCAGTGTTCCAAGCCAGCTCCAGGCCAACAGAGGGAGAACCAGCACATCAAACACCCACCTCATCTGTTTTTGCCATCAAGTAAAATGAAATATGAGGCCACAAAGGACATAAAAAAACTATATCAGAAGAGCATAACTGAGCTGTCAACTGTTCCTGTGCATCAAGTGCAATTCTTGTTAGGAAAAAAAATTATGGCAGGCTTGGTTCCTGTTTAGAAACTACCTTGAATGCTTTAAAAGGCTTTCTCCCAGTGATCATGAATAAATGATTCCCCATACCCTATAACAATCTGATTTTTCAGACTGAATATTAAGCAAAGACTGGCAAATGAATATTGGCCCTAAATAAGTGAAAACATTCCTTTTGCAAGTGAGATTTGAAGCATTTCAATGTGGTGGCCTTCGATTTTCATAGTGGGCAGCTACATTTGAGGGACTACTAGTGAAGGCTTTGGTCCAGAATTCTCCTGGCCTGTTCACTACACTTAGACAATATCCTGAGCATGTGCTAGTATCTTTGAACAAAATTAGACATATTTGCAAATAGGCTAGGATCAGCTCAAGGTTTCTGATCTGAAACTATAGCCACAGCAATAGTAATTGTTTTTAAAAGAATTAACTTAGGTCTGGCACACAGAACAGTGAGGAGGGAAATTCTACTCTTAAGATCTTTGAACACCAACCAGCTCCCAAGAGACCCCCAAGATGTGAAGTTTTATGGGACCTTAATCATAAGAGAGGAGGTTTATTTGTGTGGCTTACAACATTACACAACATTTGCATAAAAAGTGTAGGAAACCAATGTTTTTTCAGTGTTCCATGGGTGAAATAGTCTCCAGAGACTGAAAGGTTCTTCTGACTTTTTCCTCTGTTAAGCAACCAGGGCTTCAAGCCTCATTTTCAGTTAGATACAGATGCTAGTGTTTACAGACTGAGTATTGATAAAAGAATGTAAATTACTTGAGAGGATGACAGTTTATTAAGAGTAAATGGCTAAACTCTCCTGAGAAAAATTATCACATGCTCTACCAGTGAATAAAACTATAGAACACCTTCACAACTACTTGTATGGAAAGAAGCTTATGTATGATAGGAGCAGACCAGCAGTGGTTCTTCAGACTCAAAACCAGAGTGGCAATTTGTTCCAACTGTGGACTGGAATAACTATGGTTTTGTAGTAACCCAAAAGCATGGCTTAACATTGACTACTATTGATGTTTTGTCCACATAGCTTTATTGTGGGGTTGATTTCAAATGCCAGTCTAAACAAGCAAGGAGCAAAGAATTGGATTATTTAGGGGAATGAGCATTTTTTGAAAGAGACCATTGCTTCCTCCCTTCCTGTATCTTGCAGAAGTGCAAATTCAGTGGAACAGTAGCTACAGTGATTCCCAGAAAACCAAGTGATTCCAGAGAAAGAATCTGATTCCAGAGTATTATGGTATTGGCAACAGATATCCTGGACTATAGTCTCTTCCTTAGCATACCTCAGTGGAAACTGTTCACAGTGGAACAGGTCAGGGTTTAAGGTCAAGTTCTGTATGAAAGATGGGGAAGAAAGCAGTAGATAATTAGTTTTATTAGCTAGCTCTAGATCCATTGAAAAAGAAGGCTGTAATGTCATAATTTAAAATGTATATTTGAGGGGTTTCAAAGTGGTGTTATTTCCTTTGCATGAGTTAGAAAATAGATGTAGAATAAGTGGGCAGGAACTGTTAAGAGACAAGGAAAGCCTCTGTTGGGCAGTATTTTGCTAAGCATATGTTTCTGACATTTTTTAATAAGGACTAATAATTATTATTTACTTGGGGGTTTGGAATTAGTTCACAAAAATGTGTAAAGATTACTTGTGAAGGCATTGTAAAATCCCTGAATGTACTAATAAGTCTTAATGACCCTGACCAGCCTCACCTGAGGCCCCTACACTCATGAGTGCAGGAGCAGTATTTAAGCTCAGGCCTGGCCAGAAGTGATGGGTTTTGGCCATAATTTGCAGCCTCTTGGTTTTGGGTCTTAACCCATGGGCCAACATCCAGGCTTGACCTGGGGTCTGCCTTGTTGCTCATGATCATAGGACTTGATCTTAACCCTGACCGATAGACTGACTTTCTACTTTGACCTGAGACCTGACTTATCAACTACTGTGTTGCCTTAAGATCTTGACTCTTGGTTGGACCTGGCCACCATCTCTGGTCTTGTCCTGTTTAATCCCTTGAGTTTTGTGGGTTGGGCCCTGGCTAGTGAGGCACCTGCCTAGGTGGCCCCAGCATTCCACTTGGCTCACATTTCTTTAAAGAACAGCCCTGCCCTGCCTGATCCCTTAGGGACATGAAATAGGATAAACTGTAGCAGAGGGGATGAATTAGATTTGGAATTTTTGGAGTGGATCAGGGAAGAATCTTTGAATCAAGTACTTCTGTAGATTTGAGGCTAAAGGAAATATATTAACTACTATCTCAGTGTAGGAACTTTTGAAGAGATAGTAGAGGAATTCAGGTTGGATGCTGGTAGTTCAGCTGTCTGTCTTATCAAGAGGCAGGAATTAGCACTTTGCATTCCTTTTAAACTTGTAGGAGTGTAGGCTAGTGCTCCTTACTTGTGGTTGGGATTTGGGGACCAGTGGAAATCGTCTAACTGGAATTCCTGTAAAGTAACAGTTATGTAGGTAATCAGAAGATTTTCATTCCACATGGAGAAGTGTCCTGTGCCTGCTGGAATGTATTTAAAGACAACCTCTGATAAATAGGACTATCTATACTGATGCTTCTAGTGTGTGAGCCTGGAGTACTTCTGTATACTGGAGTATGAGTGCTGTGCTGGGACAAGATCCAGAGTACACCAATCCTTCACTTATTTTCATCAAGAGATTCAAAGAAATCTTAGAGTTTCTCAACTGGAGAGATCAGAGCTGCAGGGTATGCCACAGATGACACTTGTTCAGTGGCAACAGTATCATTCCTGAAACAAAGTGAAACACCTCTAGCCCTGTTCAGCTTCACTGGATCAGTATAAGTTCCTGAGAATTCCTGAGTTTTTGGCAAACTTTGGAGACTATCATGTCCTCTCTACAGAACAAATCACAGATGGAACTACTTGGAACTGGGAGTTTGAGTCCCTAGCACTGCTTTGTGAAGTCAATGCTCATTTTAGCTGTGATAATCACTGAGCAGCTGAATGGTTTGGGGAACTTCCAGTTCAGAAGAATTCCTGAAAATATCTCACTTAGATTTGCTTTGGACTGAAATCAAATCCAAAAAGCCCCCTCAAATTTCCATTGAACTGCAAATCTTGCTGTAGAGCCAGATCTGAATGGAAACCTTAAACTGGGTAAACCTTGGATAGGAACCTACATATAACTAATGCAAATACAAGCAGTATCACTGAAGATAATATGGGGTTCAGTCTTGGAAATAAACTGTCATGTCCAACTGAGAGCATTTCCAGAGCTAAGATTATTCTCCTCCCTTTCTCATCCTAAAAATGGAGAGAATAGCTGTCAAACTCAAAATTCAGAACACTCTTTCAGTAACAAGCTGCTTTCATTAGAATAGTGTGTGGGGCATCTCAGACAGACATTTCTGGTCATACAACAGACACTGTTCAGGGACTCTCTGTTGTAAGAGGCCCCTCCAAGTAGCCTGAAAGAAATCTGAGCTCCAAAGACAGATCCAATGAGGTACAATGGTTTGGAGTAGTTCTGGTAAACATCTTAATAGAAAGATAGGATACAGCTGCCTGAAATGATATAATTTTAATGAATCTTCTGTAAAGACTCTTTGATTTTTATTTCCATTTGGAGATGACTTATAGGTGTTAACTTTCTGTCCTGAGCTCCACTGATGAGTATGTGAGGTTAACTGACTTGTGGCTATGAACTGCCTTGAATTTTATCCGAATTGCTGCCTTATACTTCTAGTAAGTGATAAACTGTAAAGCTCCCTCTAGAAATACTACAGCAGAAGTGACGGAGATTTGAATGCAAAGCTCATTGTCTAGAACCAAAGATACAAAAAGCTGTTCAGATATTTACAGTATGTGGCCACAGAGCCTTCAGTGGCCACAGCTTCATCTCTTTGAAAGAAATGTAATATGTGTGTATGGAAGAGAAGAGAAGAGAAGAGAAGAGAAGAGAAGAGAAGAGAAGAGAAGAGAAGAGAAGAGAAGAGAAGAGAAGAGAAGAGAAGAAGCTAAGTACACTAGATGAACAACTGTTGGGAATATGGTCCTAACAAAAAGCCAAAGGAGAGTTTTTGGAGCTGAACTGTGTCAGATGACTGGCACTGTGAGCAGAGACAGTGTCCTGTTGCTTGACCTCTTATATTCAAATAGGATGGCATTAGAGAAATAGCTGACTCCACCACAGTTTTTCCTGGAACAACCTGCAGTGCTCAAAGTTGTGACTCAGCAGGTAAGAGGTGTTATAACACATATGTATTACTAAAGTAGTTATCACAGTTTAGAAAATAGAGTACTTTCTCTATCCAGTGTATGAATCCAGTCTGTCATCTTGTTGGTTGCAAATGAGCAGTGCGGCAAGGGAAGTACTGGCACAGGGAGAAGAGGATCCTGCACACTAAAGTCAAGGAATTGAGACAAGCACAAAGGAACATTTTTATTCAGTGCCAAGAAAAAGCATGAAAGATGGTACTATCAAGCTTGGAAGAAAGGAATTCCAAGCCGGTGATGACAGAACCTCAGAAATAATGTGTCAGAGATATAAGAACATTTAGAATACAATCTTTTACTGTTTCAATGTCATCAACATGTTGTTTTCACTATTTTCTATGACAAGAGAATGTATTGAGTCAATTTGTCTTCAACATGTTAAATGTACTATGTGTAGGTGGGTAAGCTAACCTTATTTATATAGTATTACAAAAGAGAATGCTAACTATGCTCACTTTTGCACTCTTGAAAACTGTCTTGTTTCTAGCAGAAAATATCACACATCCAACACTCAAGCAGGTGTGAGAATACTGTTTCTTGAAAGAATGGCTTCAACAAGAAGAGATGGGGCAGAGGGTAATCCTACCTGTTTTGTTGAAATTACAGAGCTGAAACTACTCTCACACAAGATACTGGTCCATCTTTTCTACAAAAAAAAATTTCTCAAATTGAGACCCCAAGATGTCTTTCTTTGCGGACCTTGAAATATCTGTACTCTTTTGGGTCTATGCATTACTTTAATCTTCTCAGCTCCACCATTTTACTTCTTCTTCTGTTGCTTTTTTTATCTATGGAGAACATTTCTTGTCTTTCTCTGCCTTTATATTAATTTATTATTGCCTCTCACTCTCTCTCCAGGTATTGATAGAACAAATAAATACTCAAGCCTTTGCATTTTCCTTATCTTTAACCCTGGCCACATTAAATCAGCTATGTTCTCCCAAGGGTCTCAGTTCTCAAGCCTGCTCCTTCTGAGTTGCTTTTTTTGTCACTGTCTGGTATAATCTGTGCAATGCAACATCCCTCTCCAACACTGCACTCATTCAAATCCAACTTCGTCTGCTTTATGTTAATCTCACATCTTACTGCAATCTGCAAGAGGCTTCAGCTCTCTAAGTGTTGCTTCTGACTGAGGTGATCTTCATCCTAAGAACTTAAGTGGCTGTTCCTTTCATGTCCTTTTCTCCACTTGGTGGCTGCCTGACAATTTTGGTATTTTCCCTGTCTCTGTTACTTTTTGTATGTATCCATACAACTGAAAATTATGACTGTGTTTATTCCTGTACCTATGTTCCCTGACATTTTCCTGCAATTAGAGATTAGCAGTTGTTTGAATTCTCACCCTGAATATCTAATTTAAATATATGCTCTTTTTTAACTTCCAGCCTTGCATTTTTCTCTGCACACATTTCCTTTTCTTCTCAAAGCAGATAAATCCTCAAGTCTCACCTCTTTGACTCTCTTTTTATATACTTTTCTAAGCAGCTTTGTCCTTTCTATTCTTTAAATGATTATTGGTCAAATACATACATTTCAGCAAAGCAGTTGTCCCATGCAACTAAAATATCGTAACAGCCTTTTCACCCAGAAGCAAAGGTAGGCTTGTTAGTTTTTCTAGGCAATTAATGATTTTTAAGTGCCTTCCTGTTTCTGAGAGGGGTGCCATATGCTTGACTTTCTCCCCTTCAAGCAGAGGTGACATAACTGCTTTTGCTAATCATGTGAAAGGTGATATTATATGCAGAGATAGGATAACAAGCAAACTGGAGCCAAACCAGTCCAAGAGGATCACAACTTGAGAAGCATGGTCTGACACCTCATTCCTTCTCCTCCCCACTCTGCCAAATATTTTTTCAAAACATGACATTGGTTTCTTCTCTTGCTAAAATAGTGGTTCTTGCCATATTGTCTGTCTTGTCATAAATGCCACAATCTGCTCTCCTCTGGCTTTCTAACAGTAACCTCACCCAAGCTAAGCCATTAGAAGCCGTGGTCCTTGCATATTAGTCTCACAGTCCAGCCTGTTTTCCCTTCCTCACTTTAAATCACTGCATTTTCACACCAAGTAGAAACTCGTTACCATTACCTCTCACTGTCCATTACCTGTCTGCTGATATATCCATCAGCTTGAAACCCACAAATGCCCTACTTTTTCAAACTGGTATGGACCATTTTTGTTCCCTGGTATCTTTCCTTTAACCAAAGCCTAGAATGTTGTGCCCTGCAGCCTCACTTGTCCTTCTATTCCCCCTCTCAATTGCACTGACTAACCTCTCCATTATTCTGAACTTTGCTATTAATTATATTAAGTGTCCAAACCAAAACAATCCATTCCTTAAATACCAAAATTACTGTCATGCTTTAAAGAGATATAAATCTCATCATTCACTATGGTGTCTAAGGGAGAGCAATCTCTGACTGAAACTTTTTTCACGGTTGAGATGTGTTTGTATGGTCACTTGCACATATGGATATTTAATATCTAAAAGTATCTCAATCTAAATGACACTTTTCTCAGCAGAGATAATTGCAGGATTTCTGGTCACTTGGATTCACCAATGTTGTAAGAATTCAGTTACTCAGTTTGGAACCCTTGCTGTCTGATGAACTTGGTTCAAAGCTGCCAATGACTTGTAGAGGTACTCTGGGAGGAACAGCTGTGCATGTGCACACCAAGAACATGATTGTACAAGTTAAAAAGACTAGAATGATGCTTCTAATGTTTGTAGGCAGTATATTAATCTCAAGCTGTTTTATTGTTGCAGACCTTGTTGTTTATCTTCTCTCAATGTCTGACACTATCATTAGTAGTAATGTTGCCTCATCACCTTTTATTAGGTGTAACACATTCTTATATAAGCACTTGCTTGATTAAGTTTTTGTGGGCTTAAGATTATAGATGACATCAGGTGTTTCCTTTTCCTTTGTTGTTTAGGCCATCATCTGCCAAAATAGGTCTGCAAAGAAACTAGTGTATATATCCTTTAAACACGTAAAATTATGTATGTAAACTGTTTTGAAGAAGTTCTACTGGTTTGTAGAATTGAGGGGTTTGTAACTTAGCACAAGGCAATTGAAAAAAATACTTAAATAGTTCTGTACCAGCGTGTATAAAAGGAGAAGCTGGGTTCTCAGTTTTATTGTTTTTGTTGAAAGAACAAAGAGATCTGGTGGCAGAGGCTACATCTATGTCTGTATTCTATACAGTGGCAAGCACTCAACACACAGTCGTCGATAAATGGACAGGACAATTTGCAAATAACATAATTTGCTTTAATAACATGTCTAAACACAGAACTTGGGCACTCTATTAAGGTGCTCCAGGGCTGACATAGTTTGAATCAATTTGGCAGTAATGTTGGGCACTTTTTAAAAGCAAGACTAAACAAAAAGAAAATTAGGAAAAAAAAAAAAAGAAAGACTCCCTTGAGACACGGAAAGTTGGATGTTATTCAAACCACAAAGCAGAATGGGTGCAGGGCAGTACATCTGGTGGTGTTAAAATAGATGGGGAAGCTGGAAGAATCTATGCTTATTTCCACAGATGCAAATCTTTCCAAAGGTAAGAGCTCAGTCCACTGCAACTTTCCAAAGCTGTAGCAGGTAAAAAGACTTGAGTGATTTCTCTAAAGTGGATGAAATGACAGCAGCATAAAAATGTCTTTCTGATGTCTGATTGTGTTAAGGCTTTAGCTAAAGCTTAATTACAGAAAGAAAGCATGAGTTGTAATGGGACACTGTAAAATGTAACAGAGGTCTGTGCACACATTGTAACCTTCATGTTGTTTAGATTTTACTGAGAATGTAATGAATTACAGAACCACCATTGTCTAAATTTGGACAGTAATAAGAGAAGTATTTAAAATTAATGGGTAAAGGGGAAAACAAGAAGATGGAGTTAGAATGTCCATGTAAGCTGCATGGGGCAGAGTCTGATTCTTACTCAGCATTTGTACCATGCCCAGATTAACAGACGGACCCTGATTATAGATCTGGACAAACTAGAATTAAAAGATAAATCAATGTTCAAGACATCCAAATCACAAAGCAATAGCATCTAAGAGATGTCATTAAACATGCTGCGTAAATACTAAAATTAAATCCACTAAAGGGATGCTTAAGCAAAAGATTTTACAAAGTTGGGGGCTTCATATACAAAATTTGTATTACATTCTGCACATATATTAGGCAGTAATTTCCAGCTTCCCTGATTCGTTATTTGTTTACATTTTTCTAATTATTATCCTTAATTTTGTTTCATTACTTCCCACAACAGTACTTACCACTATCCAAATGAAATATAGCAAACCCTAAACCTGTTAATTCTGCACCTGTGCTAAGGCTTCTATGCTGTAGCAAGGTCACAGCAGAAGGACACAGGGAGGACTTTCAGGTCTAGTTTCAGGTCCACCAATAAGTGATTCTAGATGCTGCCCTGCTTTCACTGTTGTTAATGTTAAAACTTGCATTGAGTTTAGTGACTTGTTTCAAGTCACACAATCTTCTTATGCCTTGATTTACTTTGACTACAAAGGAAATGAATGAAGAACAGAATGGAGTAAACTTCTTTTTCCCTGAAAAAAAACCCCATTTTCTAAGGGGAGGAATACAAAGGGGAATAAACAAACTACTGGAACAGGCAAAAATGTATCTAAACAGGAGAGAAATTGAGTGATTTGGGTTGCAACACAAAGGACTTCTGAGTAATGTTCAGATGTGTCCTTAAACTTTCTGTATTGTACCTAAAGTACTTGTGAGGCATACCTGTGTTCATATCTCTGATACCTGGCTCTTGGAAAGCTAATGGATTCTTCGCTTTCCTGGAAAAGCCCTAACTAAAGATAATTTTCTGAAATAGACCCATCTTCAAATCCTCTTTCTTATTTTTTCTTTTTATCCAAAACTGTCCTAGTCACTAAACTGCACAAGGTCTGCAGTCACTAAACTGCACAAAATAATAACCTCCATTTTATTTGAACAACTTTCCTTAAGAATTTGGCCACTTCATTCCAAATTTTAATTTTTAAGAAATGCTCAGATATAAAACACTTCAGGACAAACAGAATATTTCCTTTCACTTGAAAAGGAATGTGTTTCCTTTCCCTAAAGCCTGAAGAGTTATTGTGAGTCATACTGAAAGCAAAAAGTATATTCGATTCAGCTACCAAAATCATTTATTCACACAGCTCCATGGCAGAGTGTTTTTCATGGCAAATTAACAACTGTAGTATACTTTGGGACCTTTGGATGAAAGGGACTATAGAACTGGAAGGAATTATTAGGTATATTTAATTTGCCTTTAGTAACATGATGGAGGAAATAATCAGTATATTAAACATACATGAAGTATTTTTGGAATGTAGGAAAGGAATGAATGGTTCATATTATTAGCTGGGAAGTGAAGTATATATATATATAATCCACTATGTGTGGTTGTCATCAAAGCCCTACCAGGAATGCAAGACTAAACGTGCTATTTTCACCTTCTTTCCCACTTTGTTTGTGGTTTTGGCAGAGCAAAAAAAGATCTGGATAAAATGACAAATATTTTTTTTGCATTGATCATGATTGTGTTTGAGGCACTGTCTTCAGTGTGAAGACACAATAAGCTTTTCATCATGGGGAGGAACAGTCTGTGCATCTTTATGATACAATAGTTATAGCAAATGATGAAGAGTGAACAGGATCTCAAAGGAGTTACCTCTGTGTTTACCTCATACCTGGAACAAGTATTGGGTGCTATTCGATATATCAATTAATGACCTTGATGAGGGAACAGAGGGCACTGTCAGCAAGTTTGCTGACGATACTAAACTGGGGGGAGTGGCTGATACACCAGAAGGCTGTGCTGCCATTCAGTGAGACCTGGACAGGCTGGAGACTTGGGCCAGGAGAAATCTAATAAAATTCAACAAGGGCAAGTGTAGAGTCTTGCATTTGGGAAATAACCCCAAGTACCAGTACAGGTTAGGAAATCAACTCTTAGAGAGTAGTGTAGGGGAAAGGGACTAGGGAAATGGACCCAGCAATGTGCCCTCGTGGCCAAGAAGGCCAATGGCATCCTGGGGTATATTAGAAGGGCTGTGGGCAGCAGGTCAAGAGAGGTTCTCCTCCCCCTCTACTCTGCCCTCGTGAGACTGTATCTGGAATACTGTGTCCGGTTCTGGGCCCCTCAGTTCAAGGACAGGGAACTGCTTGAGAGAGTTCAGTGCAGGGACACAGATGATGATTAAGGGAGTAGAGCATCTCCCTAATGATGATTGGCTGAGGGACCCGGGGCTCTTCAGCTTGCAGGAGACTGAGGGGTGACCTCATTAATGTTTATAACTACATAAAGGGTGGGTGTCAGGAGGATGGAGCCAGGCTCTTCTCAGTGATGTGCAATGACAGGACAAGGCACAATGAGTACAAGCTGGAACACAAGAGGTTTCAAAGAAATACAAGGAAGAATTTCTTCACTGTGAGGGTGATGGAGCACTGGAACAGGCTGCCCAGGTGGGTTGTTGAGTCTCCTTCTCTGGGGACATTCAAAACCCACCTGAACGAGTTCCTGTGTGGCCTACTCTAGGTGGTCCTGCTCTGGTAGGGGGGTTGGACTAGACGATCTTTTGAGGTCCCTTCCAGCCCTTAAGATTCTGTGATTCTGGTCTGCAGCCTTCCATTCCTTACTCTCTTGAAACATGCTGCCTTCCTCTGGACTTACTGTCCCAATAGCCCGTAATCCCAGTAACAGTATAATTTTTTTCTGTCCACAAATTTCAACAGAGGCAGTGGATGAGTGTGATTAGCTAGAAGGTTCACACATAGGTACCTGTGTCATTTTAACTTTGTTGTGACAGAAATTTAAAAATTTCTGTTCCCGGTAGGAACATTCATTTAAAGCAGCTGGTGATAACACTACACAGGAGATTAATAAGCCTTAAATCCATACCATTTATAAAAGAAAATGGGATGATGCAAGCCTAGTCTTATTTTATTTCAGTATTTTAACAACAGATGCAATGCTGCCTTTGTTATTATCCTTTTTTCCTCAGACAGTGTTCCCCCTCCTAATTATTACTTGTCTCTTTAGTAAGATTGAGAAATGGCATTCTTGGAGCTAAGGTAAATATCAAAGCAGTCTTACTTGTAATGACAGAGCTGCTTTCACAGGGGAGTGAAATGTAATGAACTAAAAAAAAGGAATTTAGTACACTTTCAAAATTAAATAATATATTCATTTCTTCCTAACAGAGGTCCCAACCCCCACTTGAAAACAAGGGTGTTTATAAACACCTGCAAAGTTTGAGGGCAGTTAAGCAAACATTAGCCAAGAAACAAAAGACATTAGGGTCACCTCCATCAGTATAGTGCTCTGTGTGAAATAGTTGGTGATGAACAAATTAGTCCATTGTACTCCTGTGTGGTCTTTATCCCATTGCTGGCCCAGGGCACCCTGTGCAGGGACTTGCTCTGTGGACATTGGACTGCATTGGTCATCTTTTCCTTGATTTTTGCCTCTTCAGCCACTGGCAGTGAAGCACATGATTGCGGAACCTTTTGCTGCCATTCCCCACCATCTGAGCATCCCTTCACAGGGGCTGCTGTCTCTTGCAGTTCATCATAAAATGTAGCATTTTCCTTGGTGCCTCAGTTGCTGGAATCATGATTACAACTCCCTCAAAATTGGCTGGTTTTCAGCTTTTGTGATTGCAGAGAGTAGTTCAAATATAGCAATTCTGAAGGTTTGAAAATCAAAGACAAGTTAAAAACCAGGATCTTTCCTTTAATGTTTTCCTTTAGGCAGATACTCTTTTGTTTTAGATATGTTTTTATTTAAAAGGAATAAAAGAAGATAAGAAACTCATTCAACTCAGTGGTTTTAACCTCTTGGAGAATTCTTTAGGCTTGTGCTAAAAAAACATTGTGTTGAATGATTTTTTCTTTTCCTGGCAATATTTTTGTCTCAGAAACCATTTTTTTTTTAATTTCAGGAAAGATTTGAAACAAAAATTCCAGTTTTATATAGAATTTCGTGATTACTCTCTACAGAATGGCTTGAGGTTATTAAAAGTAGGGTTGCTGAGAGCAACCATGGGTACAAGGATGCTTTGCCACATGGAAATGAAAGCATAGACTTATTCCAGCAGAGGTGAAGTTTAATTCATCTGTCTCAGTGAAACTCCATGTAGTCTAAACTGCTCTGAACACATCTATAGATGTAGATGTGTAAAGCCATAGATAGAAACATATGAAGCTAAATCAGAGAAAGTATGGAAGCTTATATTCCACCACTCTCTTCACCATAACTGTAATTAACACATCCTTATTCAAGTAGAGAGAAGCAGACTTTCAAAAGTGTTAAGAAATAAAGGAACATTCCCTGAAACTGAGAAACTTGCAGACTATCAGAGATATGGCAAAACTGACAGAGCTGGCCAGAAATTTGCCACTTAAGAACTACTTCAAAACCCCCTAATTTTATGAATTAAATTCAAACCTATTTAATTTAAATCAATACTTAATGAGTGAGATAAACTTTTTTCACTTTGGGAAAAAATTAAGGATCTGCTTGGAAAACTTTGTTTATAAGCCTTTCCATTTCTCTATGTATTATTCATGTTATTTCAAAACAAGCCAGTAGTTCCCACACAAATCTTCTTTTTCAGACCAAAGTGTCAAAATTTATTATTATTATTATTGTTATTTTTATTAAAATATAAATGAAGAGCTGTCTTGGTCAGAATTCAGAAATTGCTACTCTTCATTGTCGTTGAAGCAAGAGTTCACTTCCTATACCACAGTGATGACTGCGGTGAGTGTTCACATCGTACATTCTTCCTGACCAAGGTGAAAATATGAAAATATGTGTATAAAGTGTGTTTAATTCAGACATTTCCCCGGCAAACTGATTTAAAAATAATAACTTTTAAAAGCCTCTTCAAGATACTGAGTCGGGAGACAGGCATTGGAAGGCATTTCCTATGAGGTCCTGAAACTCCTTTGGTTTTACTCAGACCTATAAAGGAGCAGGGGAGGGACACGTCAAAAAATCCGGCAAACAGAAAGGCGGCACTCCTGTGCCAGCTAAGGCTGCTTTTCGGAGACAGACGGCTCATTCCAATTTCGAAGGGAAGACCCCCAACAGGCACCTGCCTCCTCACCTCCCGCCCGCGAGGGTAGAGGCAGGAGGAGCTTCGGGGCGGGAGAGGCCGCCTCTCGTCCGCCCCTACCTAGCAGGAACGGTTTAGGTAGACGAACACCCCAGCCTCAGCCCAAAGCCCGAAGTAACGCGGTCGGTCTTTGCCCCGCGGCCGCAGCCCCGCGGCCTCCCCGGCCCGGCCTCGCCGCAGGGCTGAGGTTGAGCGGCGGGCGGCGGCGCCCCCTCGTGGCGCGCTGTGGGAGCCTCCGCGCTTCCTTCAGCCCGGCGGCGCCACCGGCCGAGGCCTTGAGGAGCGAGGGCCGTGGGGCCGCCGCGCTTCTCACCGAAGTGCTTTCGCGTGGTTTGCCAGGGGCAGTGAGGGAGGTCGGGCGGGTGGGCATTTCCCGGCTCAGCGCAACCAAGAGCAGCCAAGGTCAGCCCTGCGGCAGCGATGGCGGTGCCGTGTCGGCGAGGCGACCCCCGGGGTCGAGGACAGGCCACGTCCCGCGGGTACCTGCTACTTCGAGGAGCCGCCGGAAAGCGGCGCGGCTGGAAAACAACGTTTCTACTTAGGGCAGAGCCCGACGGGTTTCTGTCATGTATGCACACGTTTCCTTGCGGGCCCCACTGGTTCCTCACGTCCGCTGTGTCTCTCCATGGAGTGCCGGGAAGTCAGGGTTCATGCCATGAGTTGGCCACAAGAGCATTGCTGAGCCACTGCAGGGTGAATATCCCCAGAGAGGTGCTTCCTTGAAAATTTTCTCCATGGAGCAGTTGTTCTCATCCTCTGCTCACAGGAACCTGCTCCAAAGCACCTGATTGCCTGAGCACTGGTTAGCAAAAACCTGGTGAGGCTGAGAAGTGCCCCAGGTTGATCGTACGTGCAGGTGAAGAAAATGCTCTGTTTTCTTCCCCTCTCAAGAGGCAGGAAAGGGAATAAAACAACTGTACTACACACGAGCTGCAAACAAGTTTCTTCCTTTTCTTTTCAGGCTAACTGGAAGAACTACCTGCCTCAGACAGTTTCCCACTGAGGTATAGCCAGTCATTTGCCTGAACTATGGACCCTGTGCTGAGTTGTTGCAATTGGGGTCCCACAGATTGTCATATGTGAGAACAGGGCCTTGTGAAAAGAATCCCAGTAGTTAAATGGCTTCCTTCGAAAGAAAATATATGCATCCTTTGTTCGTTTGAACTTTTCAGGTAACTGTATATTAGGAGAGTGGAGGGGAGGATCCTCAGCCCCAGAAGCCTTGCACTCAAGTATTTCTGCTAAAGATCACACCACGCACAATTGTAATAGTCAATCTCTACCATTCTGTCAAGCTCTCCTCCCCTATGCCCCTTATTTTCAATATTTAAGTGAAAATTCTAAGCACAGAATCTGATCTGACAGACACAGGCTGAAGAAACCTTTATTCATGCTATACTGAGATATATGATAAATAGGTAAGTAGTCAGACTAAAACAGAAAGATTGCTCACTCAGTCTATAGATCAGTCATTAGATGGCATCTTCTTCTAGGTCATTCATTAATCACTAACACAGTCACAGAAGTGATGCATTAAAAAGTAAAAACGGAATTTTTTGTTAAGCTTTTGTGACATGTTGAAGGCTTTTGAAAAAAAACAGGAACATTTGACTGATTTAAGATATTAATATTCTTTTATTTGGCAAAAGGGACAGAACTCCTGTGCGCATTTAAACTTTCCCATTCTTTTTCCTTAGCTACAGGTGAAAAAGTGCATAAACAACAGAAAGCACCAAAATTCATTTTTCTTCATTATTTATCTTTTCCCTTGGAAGTCAGATTTGCCTTCCTTGTTTTACTTGAAATGTGAGAGAAGGTTTGTGTTCCTTTTTTTTTTTTTTAATGGAGAATGAGAAGAAAGTAAATGAGAGGGCTTTTTTTTCCTCTTTACTTTGTTACATTTTCCTTTTTATTCCATGGAAGAAGAAAAATGTGACAGAACATTTCTTCCCACACACTATATTTCGTGTTCTGTGCCCTTTTCTTTGAGAAGAAGAGTTTAGAGAGCATGGAGCTGGAATAAATCCCCTCCAAAAATCCCTTTTCTTCCCCAAATATTTCTTCTTGTTAGAAAGACAGGTGTGTAAGGTAGCAAATAACATTAAAAGTGTTTGCTTTTAAAAGTGGTATTAGGAATTGTAGTAGTGGGTTTTTTCCTTAGGTTTTCAAATAACTTTCCCCTTCCCTGAAGTGTCTGCTGTTTTATAGAAGATGTTTCACTTTTTTAGTCAAAATCTGGAAACTGAAATTCTCTTTAAGGATTTCAACAGAAGCAAAGAAAAATGTGAGAAATTTGGCAGGAAAAAAGTACCCTGCCAACCCGCTTCCATAGCTACATGAAGTGATAAATGGAGCCATTGCTGATGCTGCTGTCTCTTGCTTGACTGACATCTGGTCTGGATGAGTAAGTTTACATAATCAGCATGTAGAGTGTAAATTGGATGAGATCCCATGTCCTTCTTGCTCTTTCTGTAATTGGAAACTCAACAGGGCTGTGGTCACTAGGTAAAGCCTCCGTTCCAGCTCTGTCCAGAACCTGAACATGTTGTCACCCTAGATAGAACAAGTAGCTCCCTGTGAGAATGTAACACCTTCACAGGAATAAAAAAAAATAGGTCAGGAAAAGAAAGAAGCCAAACAGGAACTAATATTCGCACAGCAGCATGGTAAGAGGTATGACAAATAGTTTAGTGCAGATTAAAGCTCTCAGTGCCAAAAAGGCGATTTTATGTTTCTAAGAGTTGGTAATTTTTCAGCCTGCTGCAACATTTAATGCTAATAAAATAACAGATTGTGACTATTTGAAGTTTAAGCTACTTCTGCAGGTCAATTGCTCTGATATCTCCTTATAAGCAGTTTCCAAGCTGGATTGATGTCCTGCTCTGTATTATTATTCTATGGACTAGGTATGCCTTCATATGTTTAAAGCTATATGAGGAAGATATGACAGAATTTCTGTGAGAAAATATTGCTGAGAATACCTATTTTTAATGATATGTCATTAACTTTTGGCAGAACATGCATTATGGCCTTCTGCAGTTTTGATGCCTTCATCAAGATCTGATGAAAGTCTTGAGTGTGAGGCAATGATCTCATAGTCTGTGCTGGCCTGGTCCTGGATAGCAGACTGTCCATTTTGCAGAGGATAAACAGCATAAGTCCCCAAAGGACCTGTGGACTCACCTTCCCATGATTCCTGGGGAGGCACCCAGAAGTTAATCTATTTTCAGTGGTATGTTATCCTGGGTATGTTTGGTGAGTTGATAGACTGCATCCCTCTGGTCCTTGCTTATCCAGTTGCTATTAATCCCCTATAGTTCCAGGCATATGAATCAAGAAGGTCCCCTGAGCTTCCTTTATAATGCATAGTGGAAGATCCCTCCCCCCCTCCCCCCCCCCCCGATGGTAATTCAGTTTAAGAATGAAGGAGCAGTGCATCTCCAAAGGCTAGGCTGGCTCCCACAGGTGGCTCAGATGTGGTGGAATCCGATCACCATCTCTTTGCAGTCCCCCAGTAGGAAAACCAGTGAAGACTCCATCACATCTTTGTCACACGGTAGCTGAAGAAATTTGGGAAGTACAAATATAAGGAACAATCCAGAGCTGATCAGTACTTCCAATGCTAAAGAAGGACAGGCGGGGCTATGCTGACCTGCTGACATGACCTTATTCTGGCAGGCAATGCTTGCTGAGTCAACAGCAGCTCATATCTCCTCTAATGCTAGCCAAAAAGTGCAGCTGGTGCCCCATCTTTCCCTGCTGTGGATGCTCTGTTCCTGGTCACTCCAGGGCAACACCATGCTTCTCTCCCTACAAAAAGCTTTTCTCCAGAACTTACTGGCTATGCTACTGTCTTCTCTAAAACAAGTCTCATCTTCCTTCTTCACTGAAGGGTCAGAGTTATTTGTCTCTATAGTTTTTCCTCAGGGGTGTCACGGAATAGAAATGCACATTGCTGTGCCGCACAGGGATGAGAGAGACCCAAAGTGAAAGTTGCATTTTCATAGCAGTTTGTGCCCATCTAACTCAGCATCGTTGGCAGTTTATTGCTTCCCTTCTTCCACTAGCTCTTTAGAGAGCAGATTTGGGGCTAAAACAGCAGAAAACTTGTGTTTGTTTGCTTGTTCTTCATAAGCTTACTTTAATAATAGTGGGAACACGTAGCAGGATGCCACAGCAGTTCCTTGGTCACTCAAAGTGCAGCCCTATCCCCTAGTTCAGTAACAGAGACAGCTGGGGAACTGAGCAGCCACTCATACCACAGCGTGCCTTAATGGCATTTCCTCCTGTGGGCAGACCAGCGAGTACTTTGACACCATTCATCTGTATTGCTCCAGCTCCCATTTGTACTTATTAACCAGCCAGGTAATTACAAATAGTCTTGCAAATTGGCTTGAACTGAAAAATGCGCTTACACTCGAGTCTGCTTTCAGACTCTAGATAAGGCCTGCCAGTGTCCACAGGGAGGCAGCAGAACACCTGTCCATTTGTTTGCAAGCTTCAACCCGCTGTTGCTTTGGGTTTGGTTTCTTTGCTTTTAAGGAACTCTTTTACCCAGTGTGTGTGTGTATATATATATATATATATATATATGTTGTTTGTTTTTGCCAATATCAAGCTTTCCAAGATAAACATTCCCCTTTATTCCCCCTTATTTCCCTCTGAGCTGCCACCAAAATGATTTACAAGCCATATAAGAGCCGATTTCAAAAGAAATATGCATTTAGTTGGAAACAAAAAAAAATCACGGTGTCTCCTTTGAGACAGTATAGTTAAACTTCTCTCAGTGTTTCCACTATTTTCAGGGATTTATCACCTCTGGAGAAGAAAGCATTCTACTCTGCCGGAACTTGGAATTTTAGGCCTCAATCCTATAAATATAAGTAGGAAATAATAATACTGTAAAGTCCAGGATTTCCAAACTAGGCATTCAAATATCATGGAGCAGACACCCACCCCACCCCAAATTATGTGATTGGCATAAAAATTATGAAATTTTTAAAATAATAAACACAAGGTTCTTTTTTTGTTTGTCTTCTGAGAATTTACAACCCATATTGTCAAAATGTTTCTTTACAACCACAAGGGCTGAAAAGTTACTTCTTTTTTATTTTTCCCTTTTTCTAACAGGAAGTCGAGATTTTTTGCATGCTCACATGACCCCAAAAGCTGAGTCTTAAAAAAAAATATTGAAAATATTGAAGCACGTATAAAAACTCACATCTTCACCAAATTCAACTACATATAACCCTCCTGGACTGCCCATATTCACTGATATTTAACACTGATTTAACAGCTTTCTGGAGAAAGAAAAGGAAAGAAAACACCTTGCTCTCTTCATGGTCATTTCTATCCAACACAGTGCTAGATTTGCTTTGTGCACTTGCCATCTACTGTGAAAGAAAAGGAGAAATACTTCATATTTTTCTGTGTCTCCTAAGATTCTATTGCAATTAAAAGCCTTAAGAATTATATTTCACTTTTATGACATCCAAAGATTTTCTTTATATGCTTTTCAACACGAGAATTCAAAAATTGATTGGTGTCTGAAGCTTTCAGATTTTTTTTAATAAAAACATACTTCTTTGGGAAGCAGCCAACTAAAATGCTTTTCAGGGCCCTGAGAACTCTAATAGGTGTGATCACTGCAGGGTGATATCATGGGCCTTATTAGCCCTGACTGGCTTTAACCAAAGCCCCAGTCCTACTCTGCCCATTTAGATTTGTCCTTCAGTCCCACCCTGAGTTGTGCTGCTGGGTTGCCTGTCTGCAGTGCTTTTTTTCTATGGTGTTAGGATTTCCTAGCTTGACCTTGGATCTGCCTTCTTACCTTGCTTGATTTTTGCTGAGGAGAACCTGTTGCTGTTGCCATCCTGCTCTACTTGCCTATCTGGTGCTGGGGGACTGTGCTTGCTTGGTGAGGTCATTGCCCACCTTGTGTTATCTCCTGATTTTCCCCTGGGTATTAGCCCCACACTTGCTGCACTCAAACAATGCTCTTTTATTTTTAAAAAAATCTAACTTTTTTTCAGGTGAAACAGGTACAGAGGACTGTCCTGCAAGCAACAGACCTAGGTCAGTGAAAGCACCAAAGTGTGGTTTTCAGTCTTAACTGAGGGAGACAGTGGACTTTTAAATGTCACCAGAGCTTATAAAACTCTGGTGAGACAATGGCTCACTTCTCCAACACTAGCATTGTTCCTGCTGCTTTTGGAGGTGTGTCATTCCCAATCAAAACTCTTATGCTGAGCTGAAGGGAGAGGTTAGATGCCCCAGTGTGAGACAGAGGGTACAAAGGAGAGCTCTAGCTCCATGGTCAGTGATAGAGGAACTCAAAAGATTGGGCACAGCCTAGCAGCAATTAGGAGGATGTCCTAGAACACACTTCATTCTAGCAGCAATAGCCAGAAGTGAAGCCACTAAACTGCACCTTATCAGTCATATTCCATGACCCTGAGAAGCTTTTAAGCCTGAGAAGTTGAGGCCTCAAACCCTGGTGGGGCTTGTCCAGTCCCCAAGGCAAGAGGGGCTGATGGCCTCTGCCTAGAGACTTTGATGAATCTATGACATTGGGTTCTAACTTGAAGAACAGCTGGTGGATATGGAGATGTGTGTCTTCCTGAGCCTTCAGTTCCTCCTCTGTGTAACTGATTATCTTGACTTCACAGGATTGCTGTGAGAATGAATGTGTTAGTGACTGGGGAATACCAGAACTACAGGGATATCTGTTGTCAGGTAATTTATTATCAGTCTTTCCTTCTGTGCTGCCTCCTGTCCAATATTTGGAGTTGGTGTCATCATGCCAAGTCCTCCTGGTGTTCCCAATCATATTTAAAATAACAGTGTTAAGATTAAAGGACAAATGCACATCAGAGTCACTGTGCAGGACCACTGTGTTTCAGCAGCAATGGGGAGCCAAGAACCTGACAACAGGGCATCTCTGAAAGCTTTTGTGACAACTTCTTTTAAAAAAAGGGGATTCAAATGTTCTGATTCGGGCTTAAAAAATGACAATTCATCTGCCTTTAAAATTAGCTGATCTATTTTTCACATCATTGCTACAGTGTTTCTATTATCTGTCCTCCATTTCACTTCTTCTGCCACCAAAATGTGATTACATCTGAAGTGATTCCTATATATAGCATGCAAAACACTTTGAGGTCCTTCCAGTGAATAAGTTCCGGATACATGTCAGCACTCTATAGTAGGCGTCACAGTCAAGAGCACAGCCTTGAAGCACTTTCTGGCTTCAAGCTCAAAGCTGAACTTGATGTGTGTGGCTTGGCCACATTGTTTGCGCAGTAGATGTGCCGAGAAGAAAATAATTTTGTGTACATCTTTGTTATGGCAATGAGCTCCTTGCCCTGGACTAATTGCAGTTTCTAAAGAGGCTGACAGTTCTTCCCATTTCCATAGGAAAGGAAATACCAAAGAGTAGGCTCAAAGGAGGCCTTTCCAGGAATTTAGGATTTGCTATACCTACCAGGTCAGATATCCTGTTCCTAGCAGCTGTCAGGACATGATGATTCAAAGGAAGTTGGATAAGTTTACCTAACCAAAGCATGACTAACTAAGGCCAAAGAGAACTGAGGTAAGCATCACTTTAGGTGGTGCAGGACTCAGCTTTCTCCCTGGAACATGAGATCTGATTACCCCTGGCTTAGTAAGTTGAACAAGCTGTAATGTTAGTAGCAATCATATTCAGGCCATCTCTTTCCCTTGTCCTTTTCAGTTATCTGTTCATCTTATGTTATGTTTTCCCAAAGGTTTTACAACCAAAATAGGATACAGCTTAATGGTGCTGCATGGTGTAATTTTGTGTGATCAGTTACATGATTATTCTGCTATGTATTCTCTGATGGGCCCTGATTTTTTGAAGCAGATGAGAAGTGGGCAGGAAGCTGAAAGCCTTAGGACCACTTACCTTCAGCTGCTTTCTTGTCCACTAAATTACAAGATCAGGCCTTCCTTAACACTTCTGGAAAGTGCCATATGCTAGAGATACCATCAGTCCCTTCAAGTGTCTATTGACTTCAGAGGCCAGACATCCCAAATTACCTTTACTCAGTGTGGCACTGAGGCTGCACAGCACCAAATATTTTATTCCATCTAGTCTTTCAATGTGTCACATCTTTTGAAAGTTTGCAGTGTTAACTAAATTGGTCATCTAGAGCAAATAGACTTGAGATTTTCTAAATTCTATGAAAATCAGGAATTCATTTACTTCTTATCTGCCTTCCCCTCCTCCTTGGAAATTACAGCTGTGCACTAGTGTTACTTCCTTGCATCCAGGAATAGGTGGACTTGAAAGTAGGTTGATAATTTAACCACACTAATATCTAATTATCTCTACAGGAAAAGGAGACTTTAAAATGTTCAGTAGCCAAATAAAACATAGAGAAACAGTAAATTATTTCATACCTTCCTAAACTTGTATACCTTTTTTTCTGAAGTGTTAGGCATGGTAGTGGGAGAATATTTATTTTTAGTGTTATTGAAGAAAGGTAAAGTCTTTAATATTGCAAGTGATTTTGTTTTTTTAAATGGAACATTCCTTCTCTAAATCTCTGGAGATATCAACTTCTAGCACAGGAAAATCAATAAGATACAAAGGTTCCAGTTCAGTTTCCCCTGGCTGTGATCAAGTACATTCAAATACTAAGTGATAAATGGGCTAATTTACACATCTGCAAAATTGGCATTAGCATTTTGCTAACTCCCCACAGTGTCATGAGGTTTAATTAACAGTTGTAAAGCACTCCTCTGAATGAAAGGTATGACTTTTTACATTTGAGATTATGTAGGTCCATCAGCTTCTGCAGTATTTGTAACAGCTGTCATGAAGACTAATAGCTTTGCAGATATACTGCTGTGCTCTGCTGCTTTCTCCTACCCGACATTTTTTGTAAGTTTGATACCAGTAATAATTTTCAGAGATTGTAACCAATCCTAAATTTATATTCAGATGAAAAACACCTCTTAATTAATTGTTCAAGGCAATTTCCTTGCATTTTAATACTTGTAACTTAAACTGTGTCACATTCATACAAAATGTACCACATTATTCACGAGAGTGGTGGTTTTCAAGTAGCTGTAGAAAAAAATATCATCTTAACTCCATGAAGCGTCAATGAGACAGTGCAGTGAAGAAGCGAAATCTCTTCTGACTGCAGCATCGCTAGGACAGTAAACCAGGTTCAGATTCTGGCTGCAGGACCAAGTTTGCATGCACTGGCACCTCTGGAAATAGTTTTAAGAAGATGGCTGAAGTGACAAGTCAAAATGTTTGTGCAGTGCTTATTTGAAGGCCCTTTCTCAATTCCTACTCCTAACTGAATGTGGTTTTGTATGTTACCACCTTTAAAACTGCTGTAAGACTGCCCAGAGTCTTTCAATTAAATCACTGGTGCTAATTAAAGATTATGATGAGACTCTCTTACCAGTGTACACAGGATTTTTAAATTTTTGAATCTTTTTTGTCTCCCTACACTCTCTTCTACTCTGTCAATGCCTCTCTTGCTAATCTGGTGTAACAACTACCCTTTTTGGGGTGAGTGGAAGGGAAAGAGATGGCAGTGAATGTTTGGCCTTAAGTTCAGCTGCAGAAACCTGCAGCCTGGTCAATTACTTAGTGATTTTGGCCTCTGACTTTTCAGATTGTTCCACATTACTTACTGTTGTGCACTTGTTCCAAAAATATCATCACTTTTCCCCATCTGTTTAAAAACTAGATGGAAAACATGATCGCGTTGATTATCTGGAAAATGCCATATCCCTAACTCACATGGACTTACTGTATCATTTCTGAAACAAGTAAGACACCCCAGGTCTGTGGCTGAGCCCCAAAAAGGCAACTGCAATGTACCGTACCTTAGTCTGAATGGATTCAGTAGTCTCCTGAGGCTGACACAGAGCTGTCAAATGTTGGTAGAATGACAAACTATCAGGTAGGTTTTTGAGTATTATTCTATAGTTCTATATCAATGTTATATATGGATCAAGCCTGAGCCTATGCAACTAACAAGGGTATTATTGTACTTAGAGAAGGACACAAGTTCTGGCCACACCAGGTAGAGCAATTAAACTAAGTTGCATTATACATTCTTTATTCCTTTATTGATTTCAAATATCTGGGACTGCCAATTACAGCCATCTCAACTTTAATTGTTTTTATTTGTATTGGCAGCATAAGGATCGGGACTATAGGAATGCATCTGTCTAAAATGTTTGCTTTTTTCCTTGCCTTTCCTTAGAATAGCCAATTTATGCTCAATTGTGTTTATAACCCAGCAATTCTCTGGCAAGTTATGCAAACCAGAAATAATCCTGACTCAATCCAGATGGTGATATGCATTTTGATGATTCTTTTAGTCACTTTCTAAGACAAGGATGATGTTTGAGATGTACTTTTTTTAACCAGCACATCTTGTCTGGATAGCTAGGAAGCAGTCTTGCAAATAATTATCACCTCTCTGTCAGTGGTGGAGCAGTAAGCAATGCTGTACCAGTGCTAACAAAGCACAGAAAAGTATAGAATGATCTTTGGGGTTCCAATTACTGAGCAATAACTCACCCCACAGCAGGTCAGCAACAAACTACAATCACTATAATGCTATCATTCTGCTTTTAAATGGTTTCATTTTCCTGTAAGAATTATGACAAAAAAGCTGCACAATCCTTATGTGAGAGATGCATGACAGCAAAAATACTCCAAGAAAGAGGAAAGTCTCATTGTTAGTGGCTTTAATCAATGTATTCTTAAAGGAAGTGAATGATGCCTCTGTGGAAAACTTTAGGATATGAATTGAAATGACAAAGAGTATTTGGGAGTATACAAAAAGGAAAAAGACAGCACAAACAGAGAAAATTGTCGCTGCTCTTGTATACGGAAGAGTATGTCTATGGGCTTGCAGTTCCAGTAAGACAAGCAGTTTGAATCACCCTGTACAGTTTCTCAGCCCCTCCCATCACTTCATCTTTATAGTGGGAGCCAGGTGGTCTTTTGCACAGGTGGCTTCCTGTGAACAAGGAAGCAGCATTAGGGCTCTTTCCCAGCCTCCTTCCATTGACAGAAGCAATCACAGAGGCAGAAAGAAATGAGATCTCAGTTAAGATCCAGTAAACCCTCCATTTCCTTTGCACAGAAGCAGTTAGGAGATAGCAGGAGTGGAGTATACCAGTGGGTAGCTCTTAACTATTAAGGGGACTTTCCAGGAGACCTGCAGCCCCTTGGTAGGAAGGGAATGAGTGCTGCAACCATGCAGAATCCTGCTTCACCTCCACAGGAGAGAGCTGAGCATTAAACTTGGTGCTGTCATGGTGGCCTGGATTAGACTTGTTCAAATAATCCATTTGCACAACTGAAGTGGAAGAGAATGGAAGAATCATAGAATTGTTTCATTGGAAAAGACCTTTAAGATCATCAAGTCCAAACAGTACCCCAGCACTGCCAAGCGCATCACTAACCCATGTCCCTCAGCATCTCAGTACAACAAACAATGGAATAAGTTGGAAACCTGTGATACTGAAACCTCATTTTACAAGGGTATTTACAGAAAGAGGGAAAATAACTGTAGACATTTTAAAGCAGAGAGTGAAAGACTGATTTAATAAACAGAGTTGTGCCATAATGTTGTAATATATCCAGAGGGTCTTTATGCCCCCTTTGTGTTGCCACCCACAAGGTTTTAGGGACTATTTTGTAGCCATGTGGCGCAATCTGTGGACCAAATGAAGGATGTCCTGTTCCACTGAAATCTCATTTCATTACTTGAAATTACATCTTTTATTTGACCTTAGAGCGCGTTTGTACTCCTTGCATTTTTTTTCTGTTGGCATTTCAAGAATTGGATGGCCTTCGTGAGTAAAAGCAAATCCATCCATCCTCTGTTGGGAATATTTCACTTTTAGGCAAATGAAATGGTCTATATCATTCCATATCATCTTTATTTTTCGTTAATTCTTTAATCTTTACTCAATGAATTGCTTTTACCTGAAATGCCAAATAGCCCTGATATTATACTTTGCAGGTTCTGTATTTTCTTTGCTAATATAGGTTTGTCTTTCAGTTTCACTGGTGAACTAAGAGGCCAATTTGCAAACAAATGACATGGGAAACAAATGTGGAAGCACTGTGCAGTCACTGTTCTGTACAATACCAGCTAGTCATATTAGGATATCAGTTCATGGACAAGCTGCAGCACACCGACAGCCTGTGTTGACAAGGTATTTTTCTCCATTGCCTTGAACAGATGAGAGAGCAGCATCCCATTTGTCATTGTGCTTGTGTTGAATGCTAAGCTCTTGACCTTTATTGGCTGTGGACTGTGACTCCTTTCTTACTGACATTTTTACACAGAGTGACTGTTGAGTAAGACTCATGTCATTGCCTTTCGATGTCTAGTCAGAGGATGCATTCCAGCAGTGGAGACGTGAGGTTGGGGTTATACCCATTGGTCTAGGAGGACAAATAAGGTCATAAATATTAGTTTGATGGTTTAGTATTGTGTTATGGTTCAGCCCTGCAGCCAGCCACTGCATAGGGTGCTGAAGCATGTGCAAAGTGACAGGCACCAAGAGGCCATCTGCTTCTGTGGTAATGTGATTTATAATGTAGCTAACAAGCTTCCATTCTGGACAGAGACATCACAGTGTGTCAGTAGTTGTCCATCTGGGGGGGAAAAAAAAACCAAACCAAAACCAAACCAAAGAAACAACAAACCCAGCACTGTGAATTTAAGTTTTTAAAGTGTGATTTTGAAACAACGCAGAGAACTATAGTCATGTACTATAATGCAAAGAAAACCAGCCTGGAATAGTAGAGCCTCTTTAGAGGTAGAGTCCTGACCAAGCTCTGCATTCAAATGTCACTATTCAATTCTCATGCCTCATTTATGTTAAAATATTTTATGGTTTTGAGACAAAAAGTTTAGCCAGATACTGTCTCATTCAATAAGGTATTACTGAGTGCTTTAATTATACCAAGAGCACAATTTGATTGTACTGGCACCAAAAATTTCAGCAAATGTCAAGCAAGCTGTAAATGAGGCAATTCCAGACTGGACTTTTATTGAATTAAATGGGATTATTTCCTTGGTGCCTTCACAGTCTTCAAATATGTCTGGAATCTCTTACCCACTTCTCTAAGTCTGTTGAAATCAGATTATTAAGTGGACCATTTTCCATAATATTAGTCTGGATTTTTCTCATCAGTCCCCTGATTATTATAAATTGCGTGGTATGGTATTTCAGAAGATTAATATTCCATCTGCCCTGCACACTGCCAGGAGATCAAAACGATTGGCTGATCCAACTCAGGCTTAATCTGCATGACAGGCAAACTACTGTAAACACCTTACATGTTCATGATGGACTTGTCTACATGGGTGGTTTACTCTGCTGGATAACTGACTCGTATCAGTATAAAGAGATCTGTGCCATATATCATTGACAAAATGCTCTGGAGCTTTTAATTCTGTTGAGATTAGTAGCACTGTCACAGTGAAATAAGTACTGTTGAGTTATAAAGTTAATTCCATCTGTGCTACCATGTTTTGTTAGCTGTCCAGTTTCCTTCCTATATTTCTTTCTCGTCCCATATGGCTACCCAGAAGACTCACACTTACTTCTGGCCATCTGCTGGTGCACTTTGGTAAATGACAAAAAAGGAGCTATTCCACATTCTAAAGGAACTATCATTAGTGCAAAGGTGTATAGGTTGAATTATTCAACCTCCCCACAAGCCTGAGTACATACATACATAAATAAATAAATCACATCAATAATAACCGGTAGCCAGCAGTTTGTCTGGATCAGATTTCTGCATGTTGGTTAACGTGACACATTACAGCAAAGAATCTTACTCAATCTCCTTGCACAGTAACATTCACATTTGTGTATAATACATGGAATGATCTTCTCTTTCCACACTAGTTTGAGCATGAAGGCTGGTGGAATCAGGATAGGAACAATAAACACCATATCCATAACCCAAAAGAGAGTAAAATTCAGTTTTCTGTTCTGCATCAGTGCTGGCCAAGCTATGACCAGTAAGTTGTGAGCTTCTCCACCTAGGCAAATGTCATG
Source organism: Colius striatus (assembly GCF_028858725.1). NCBI lineage: Eukaryota > Metazoa > Chordata > Aves > Coliiformes > Coliidae > Colius > Colius striatus. The sequence goes on along the minus strand of NC_084759.1, from coordinate 125,683,288 downwards.
TGATTAATACTGTGGTTCTGCCTGCACAGGAGCTGTTGACTAACCTCAGTTTCTGGAAGTGGGAGCAAAGGCTGCAAAAGATGGTGTTTACAGGAACGCTGTGTCTACCACACAGTGAAAGAGGTGGCTCCAGGAAAGCCACTGTCATCCTCTGTATCAGAACTCTTATAAGGCCTTGTTAGAAGGCAGATCAGGAAAACTGAACAACTCTTTGGTTGTTCTTATTTTTTTCAGTGTCCTATCCCAGCACCACAGTCTATCATCCTGTTCACAAACTGTTCAACTCTGGGGACTAAGGGGAAATTATGTTGGCGCAATAGTGAGTCAGCAATGAGTAAATATTACAGGACAATTTATACTCTTAAATTATCTTTGAAAAAGGTGAACTTCACCTTCCAGAGAAAGGTGATTGCGGTAATTTTTTGCTCTCAGAACTAGTCTGCACTGTAGATATTTTGACGTAGTCATGACAAAACAGTATTGTTCACTTAATTGAATAGCTTTTGGTTCTTCTTCCTCTGTATTTTTATACTTGTAGCCTTCACTGAACAGCTTCATTCCAATGTACTTCTGGTCGCCATTGATGCCCAAAGGGACAGGGAAACATTCCGAAAAATGAAATTGTTAAGTGCTTTCATGATGCTTACTTGTACATCTATGCATTTCTCACTAAACAGCATCAGCATGGTAAATTCATTTCTTGGTACAGCCCCACTTTAATAGTATAAATCAGTAATGAATTCAGTATATTGTGCCTCAGTGGTTTCTGAAACCATGGTATGTAGGGTGTTTAATCCTGTGTTTAACATTGTCCTGAATATAAACCTTCCCCAGCTCAAGAAGTTTTAATTGCTAATACACAATCTTTAGAAGCCTTTTTGCAACTCTTCTTTTTGGTCCCTGCTAATAACAACTACATTTAAACTGCTAAAAGTCATTGAAACTGTATGTGAAAAAAAACATATTGTCTGTTATTTTTGTGTAGTTGAAGCTAGCAAGGCCAACCAAAACCAGTCCTGCTGAGTTTTGTACAAACACATGTGAAATAATCACCACCATGAAGATTTTGCGATAAGGCAACGTAAACTTCTTAGAATGCAAAACTATGCCAATCCAGCTTCTAAATCAGGGATGCTTCTCTATGGCCGGTGTGCAGAGAAGCTTGCATCCATTTATTCTCCAAAACCAGATACAATAATTGGAACTTAGTTGCAAAACTCAATCTGAAAAAGGTCTTGGGTATTCCAGTTGAATGGTGCTGGATTTTTTTTTAAGACATAATGCTCTGCATTATTTTGTCATGCCGGTGCCAAGCATTATCATCATGGTCTTGAAGATGAAACCCTCTATTTTTTGGCTATCCATCCACAGTGAGAATCCAGAACACAAACTGCCCCATTAATTTCAGAGAGGTAGCAATTGCTCTCCAGAACTCAATATTCTGTGAGATATCCAGATAGACAAGAAAGGGACAGGTTTTTGACCCTGAGAAAGACCCACTGGAAGAGGCTTTGTCCAGTAGAAACAAAGACAAAATCTGGTCATAATGGAAACCACCTTTTCTATTACAGAAAAATACTACAAGTGGACTGAAAATATCCAAACCAATTTTTACACTATTTCTTTCTAAAATATTCAAAACAATGGACTGTGAGATTCAGTTCTTCACCTAACCAGATTTGTTCTGCCGTAGCTGTTAACGTGACAGAACTGCGGAGAAAGAACACATTCTGAAAAGTAATCAGTTTTCACATTTGAATATGCGGTAGTGGCTTTCTTTACTTTTAAAGAAAAGCATCTTTTATCTGAATAGTTCAAAGCATTCCTCAAATAATTTATTACATCTCACTGCCCCCTCTCTGAGGCCTTGAAATATTATTTTCCTCATTGCAGAAGATGGAAAAATAGAGAAATCAGGAAAATTGTTACTTTCTTAAGACCACACACTGAGTCAGAATTGGAGTGAAGAGTCGAAGTCTGAAGTGGTAACTTCTGCTCTGCCATTCCAAGCACTGGCTTATATAGTTTGCCTGTGACATTCCCTACAGTTAAAAGTAATAGCTTTCTACAGATCTGCTATAATTCAACCTAGAAGTTACCGGGACAGATGTGTTAATTACTGGGTGAAATTCTGTGACCTATCTATTCAAAGGGTCAGACTAGATGGTCAGAAAGGTCTTGTCTGGTCTTAAAATATAAGAGTCATTACCACCATACAAACCTATTTGCCCTTTCTCTCCTTCCATCAAAAATCAGCAATTAGCCTTGTTTAAAAGCTTGCTATGAAACTGCTTTTTTCCAATCTAAGGCATATTATGCCAGAGGTTAGCAGAAATAGCTTCAGAAACCCTGAAAAATTGACAGATTGAATCAATCAAATCCATTTTTAATTTTATTTTGACAAAAATTCACACTGGGGCTGACAGCTCCTTGTAAAAACAACTTTGCTGACTACAGTTTGAAACACACATGCCATAAAACCTTGGGAACAGGATTTATAATAGAAACCTGGCAGTCTCCTAACTCTACCAGTATTATCACCATGTGTGACAATAATATATTAGGACCATACTTCAGAGCTCCTTCATTAGATTCTGACATATGGAAGGGAAAGGAGAGCCTGAAAACTAGAGAGGACATAGAGTGCAGCCTCAGCTGTACGTATTTATCATCTAAATCAAGTGAAGGCTATTTATTGACTTATTGATTCTAATTTAAAATGAGAACTTAATTAAAAGTTTAGTTCATTACCACACAATTACATGGCCCTCAAGACATTTCCAGGCTAGTAAAGTGCATGCTTAATCATGTGGTATATTGGGAAGGCTGGATCTTCCGTTGTTATAAATCAGACATTAGTGGTGCCATGCTAATTTACACCATCTGGGGACAGGGCCTATTAGTTTTCTATGCAGGAGACAGTTGTTATTGTTTTAAACTACGATGTAATGTTGTCCTTTGCTGAGCAGTAGCATATGTTAACTTCTCACCAGAAGGCAAAGTAGGGATGAGAAATTTAGTCTCAGTGCCATATATACCATGTACATATACCAGCCTCGGAACAGAAGTGCTCACAAGCAGCATAAAGGACTGCCTGCCAAAATGTTAATACCAGGCCCCAGAGAAGCTGTTCTAGCTTGGAAATGTGCTATAGTGACTCTGCTAAGAGAGATTCTGGTACAGAACAAACTTTCCTGCCAACTGCTCCAAAGAACTGCATCACACATGGATCAGGATGCAGGTAGCATCTACACAGATGTGCTGTGCAAGCTCCAATGTCACTTCTGGTTCTCAGCCTCATAAAGCTGCACTTCCACTTCAAAGTTTGTCGTGCTACTTCCCCTCTGCACAACTAGTGGAGCGGTTTGTTTGTGTAAATTTGGCTTCTGAGGCTGAGGTTCTTTGAATGCAGCAAATTTAGGATTTGTCCTTGCAGAGGACCAGAGCCCTGACTATATTTGCATTCACATAACACAGCAGGCCAGGGAGCTCACCTTGAGCATTTTCACATGTTTACATATTTTGGAGCATTTTTACATATTTACAGATGGTGAGAATCAAACTGGGAAAGACTTTTGCATGCAGGCCTGAGCCATATTAAGGGATGCAGCATTTGAAGGCAAGTTAGGCTGTTCATACAGACACATGTATCTTCTGTGACTGAAGTTTATGCACTAAAATAGAAACTCAGCAATACCATACAGAATGATACCATTCAGTGTGATCCACAAGAAGAGTCTAACACCTTTGCTTTGCCTGGTCTCTTTATTCAGCTAATGCCTCCCATCTCTGAACTTCTGAAGAAGGAGTAAGGGAGGCAATTTCTACATATGCTCGTAGGACTGTCAGCATAGGACTTTGGGCAGTAATGCTGGGTGGGCTAATATCAAGAAACACAAATAAATTTTGCTGTTCTTTTGACCTTAGGGACTAAAAGATTTTTCAGCTTATGTGTGATGTACTTTCACTGTATTCAACATGTGAGTCAGCCACAAGCAAGAAAGCAGGCATAGAAACAGTGTTCACTTAATTTTCTGTTAGCTGCAGGGCTGTTGTTTACAGTTGAAAGGAAGCTCACCTAGCAGGGCAGCAAGTGTGGGATGACTGTGCAAACAGCAAAAAATGGTACCTGTTCAGTCTGAAGCGAATAAAGGACAGAGGCAAAGGAGTGCAGAAGGGCACCAGACACAGCCAGGAAGCTGCATTCGTGCATCTATCAGCCAGCAAAAGTGAAGCATGTTCTGCAGGAAGTGTAGTGATTAACTTAACACAGGTGTAGGCCTGCTTGTGTGACTGCTGTGGTGGTGGCAGCAGAGCCAGACTAGCAAAGCCTGAAGTGACAGAGATTTTGAAAACTGGTATGTCTGTAGGCCAAGAAGTATCTATGTAAGGAATCGACTGGGGGAACAGGCATTTTAATAACTGCATAGAAGGTGCACCTGCTACTACTCAATGATCAACCAAATAGTGCTCTCCAACTATTGATTGAGCACATCCCAGGGCTGCTGAGGAGCTGTTTTTCCATAATGCCAGATTATATGTGTGACTGCTTTTCACTGTTGTCTTGGATGTTTCTGGAATAAGAAAACATAGACTAAGATGGCCTCTGCTATACTTGGTTGCAGTATCTCCAGCTGGCAAGAACCCACATTTTACCCATTACAATTAGATTAATGGTCTGTGCCTTCCTAGGGCTCAAAGCTCTAAGCCATCACACTGAGTTTGTGGCAATAGCTGCATGAAACATCCTGTTGTCTCAGATCCCACTTGCTCTCACACTGTTTTTTCTCTCGCTGCTTGTGCTTTCTCCTAGGGTCCATTTTGGTAGGTTGAGATCAAGCAGCTTTTGTGTGTGTGGCCAGTATGTATTCCTGGAACAGACAGAGGCATAAGTAAAGATAAAAGCATTTGCCTTGCAGCCAGACTCTGTGCTATAACTTGTAAACTGGAGCCATTTCCATTTTGCTTCTGTCTGTCTGGTTTTTCCATCCAAGAAAAAAAAAAGGAAACAAAACAAAACATGTTTTTGCCTAGTTCCCTTGCAGAACTTTTGGCATCTGAGAAAGAATTTCACTGACACCTTATGAATCCCACTGAAGCCTGAAATAGAGCAGTTCAGGGCTAGCAGAACTCTTTATAAAACTGCCATCAGTAGGCATGTTAACAGAGCAATGCAACCAAGCAGTTTATCACTGATTTTCAGGCTCACAGAAACTGCTCTGACAGGGAAGAGCTCATGCTAGATAAATTTTACATTGATTTCAGATAGTGTCCTGGTAGTGAGGGTAACTGAACATTACAACAATAGACGATGGGGGCAGCATGATTGACAACACTTGGAGTCTTTAAGAAGCAGTTTGGATATCTTTCTAAAAGATATTCTTTCAAACTGGCTTTGGCATGAATGGTCACTTCTGGCCAAGGAATCTGTCCAGAATGTATCATTCATTCAGCTCTTTCCTTCATATGTAACAGGCAGAATAAGTCCTCAGCATGATCATCATTTGCATAAAGATAATGGTTGTAATAAAAGCCTGTGCTTCAGGGGTTTAGCTGGGTAACCACTGGGGTCAAGAAAGATTTTTTTTTTTCTCCCACTATACAATTAGCCAGATGTACTCTGGGTTAGTGCTTTCTTAGTTCCTCTGAAGCACTGGAAACCAGCCATGCCTAGAGACCAACTCCTCTGTGGTGAACCTCACGGTGGCCCAGAGTTACACTGATGCTCCAGTACCCAGGGGAAGCAGTTTGCTCATTTGCATAGACCTCAGAGCATCTCCTGCAGCATGAGAGTACGGGTGTGTCTCACCAAACGATTTCTCAACCCCAAACGGTCGGTCTCCCAATACCTGAGATGTTTTGCAAATGTAACAACCTGCAATAAAGATTAGACTAACTCCTTTGTTTCTGGACTTTTCTGCCTGCAACACCATTTCTGGAACTGCAATTTGCTTTCTGTATTCCTAACTTTACTTGGGGAAGACAATACCAAGAAGTTTCAAGATGAGAATATCTACATTAAATAAATCAATAGTTTCTCACAGCCTTCACCTCTGCTGCTGCATTTGTATGAGCTATGTAGGTGTAGCTGCCTTCCCCCCCAGCCCCAGTCACCTTCAGGCTCTGACAGAGGACCTGCAGGTGCGTACACTTGGGCATACTGAGGAGAGTGCAGGAGTATGGAGAGGTGAGTGACACCAACCATGAACCCTGTGTAGTAACACTCAGCTGGAATTGCTTCAGCAGGCTGTCTACAGGAGGTTGTGAAGCAACCTTGCTGGGAGAAAGATGTATGAACCTGCTGTGCCCCTCTTGTCCTTAGGAGCAGTTTTGGTTTGGGATTTTTTTTTTTTTGAGCCGTGAAGGCAGTCTGTGAAATTTGAAGAGGGGTTCATAGGTGACTGTAACCTGCCAGCTGTGTGCTTGCTGTCAGAGTTGCCGTGCTTTTTGGGCATCTGAGCAGTGTGTTAATCCTCATCTACAATGAGCTTGTGTCAGATTAACTTCTGCCTTGTGAGCAATAAGAATTATCTCTGTTATGCAGATTTTTAGAGAAATAATAATCTCTGGGCGGAATTTGACCTGTGTGGGTAAATGGGTAAGTATGAAAACCAATACCTGAGGATCTAGGCAACAGAAAATAGACCTGTTCCTTCTTTCCTAACCTCCAGTGATTTTAGTGGAGCAGAAAGATACCTAACAGAGTTTGCCAGGAGGCATTGCTGAGATCTGGTGGCTGTGGCAGCTGAATGCTGCTTGAAATGTGCAACTGTTCATATGCTGCAGAGCACTTAGGTTGAGTCATTAGCCTTCACTATGGTTCCTCTGGCAGTAAAACTTCCATCTTTGTGACAAAATAGTCACAGTTATTTAATACAAATGCATTTTCCTATACAGTCCTCCTGCAGCTCAGGAATGGGCCCTGATCCTGCAACTGGGATTGTACCCATTAATTATTGTAAATAATTGGCTTTAGTAGAGCTCGCTGGAGTGTGACTGCTGTTAATCTTGCCCAGTGCTGGAAAATTTTACTTTCAAACTTTTTTTTGCTCAAAGTATGACTTCCTGTGGCTATTCTACTGCCACTAGGTTTCTTGGCTATTAATAAAGTCTGGATTATAAGCTAATTATTTTCAATTTATACAACAGTAGCTGTTCTCTTGTTTTGATAGGAATTTCAATGAAGATGGATCTTAATGTTATCTTTAATTTTTAAAACCAAGGCTAGGGGAGTATACCTAGTATACCTAAATTCATAGAGCAACTCCTTGGCACTGAACAAGATCTCATTTGCAGTCTTTCTTTCTTACTGATACACAACGGTAACATAAACATGGTTGAAACAGGAGTTATCTTATGGATAACCAAAACTCTGTCTTGAGTAGGGTGGGAAAGCATCAAGTTCTTGGAACTGAAGGCCACAAGATGAATGTCTACTTTAAGGAACTTACTTTCAAGACATTCTTTCAATATTTTTATGTGTTCTTATAGTATATATTTAGGCATAGTGATGATTTTTCACTAGTACTCCTAAGCAGGGCTTGATTTGTCACAGTAGACATTTACAAAATATTCTCCCCTCTCCTATGTATATTTGGTTTCTTTTGGGCCTTAATAGCAGAGTTGCTTCAGAATTTTCAAAATCTGAAGTAAACAGTTTTTCAGAAAAAAAAAACAAGTGCCAAATACTGCTTGTTTTCAACCTCCCCGCAGAGTATTAGAAGTCAATGGAATTTCTTTTCAGTAGCAAAGTTTATAAAGTTTAATTGTACTTGGAATTTTTTGATGTTTTTACAGCTTTTTCTAGCTCCTACTGGACCTTGATTTTTGTGTTGTTTAATAATCTCTTTTTACTTTGCAATGAAAGACAGCATTTGATTTACCCTTAAACTTACTTTCTCTAGAACTTTGTCACCTTTCAGTGACTCAGGTGTGTGGGTTTTTTTCCCTTCCTTTTTGAAAGGAGCAGATATTCCACTTTAAGCCAATTTTCTTATAACACAATAATTCAAATACACATTGATCCTGTCTTGCCTAGTAAAACTGCTATGTTGTCAGTGACTTGCCAGTGTATGACACCAGGACAAACATTTGCTCATCAGCAGCCAGTATGCTAGTTTGGGGATCATAAACTATCATTTATGAGTCTTACAAAAAATTGGAATTTTAGTTTAGGATATATTGACTGTTAAATATGAAGTGTTACCTTTAAAACAAAATCACAAATGGTTAGCATCATACCAATTCCAAATCCTTTTTCTCAAAATATTTAAGTTACAATTCAGTCTAAAAGGAAAATAATTTCTATTTTTCCAGACATTACTATAATTTTCTTTAGTGAACTGTATTCATTTTGAAATATTTAATCAGAGTTTCTGCTACTGCTTTGTGTAAGGTTTGGATTTGATTACTTGCCCTGCTATCTGACTAGTGTTGCAATCATCTGTAAACACAGGGGACATTCAAAGTTAATAAAAGGAAAACACTGAAGCTTTGATCAAGGGAAGAGCAGGAGGTGGGTTTTGGTTTTTAATTTCTTCTTCATGATTTTACAGTTTATTAGTGCCAGGTTAAACAAGCTAATGGGTTCAAATTATAACAAAATAATTGCGGTGGTTTATAGAGCCACTACGAAATAACCCCCACTCCCCTTTTTAACCTTTCATCTTAGTCTCATTCTTATCTGTGAATTGCCCCTTTGCCCTCCTCTTCCACTTTGCCTGAAAAATAAGCAGAAAATACAGTTTACATTATGCCTGTACACACTTCTGGAGTTTAATACATCCCCAGAGGAAAGTGGATAAATAAATACACATTTTTCAATAGTTTTAGACCATTTGTTTAACATTGGCTAACTCCCCAATAACTAGCAGAAGATTATACACACAAATCTAATTTTCATGCTAACTTAAGTATCTCTTGGGAACCTCAATGGCTGCCTGCAAACTTTTTCCTAGAATCAGCAGTATCAGCAAAGATGCATTATGTTGCTAAAAGTATATAATATAAAAAGTGAACTAAAAAATGGAAGAAGACTTAGAAAGTAGGAGGAGATGGAAAAGGGAAGTACTATAAAGGGAAGGGCATCTATAAAGACAGAGAGGTCTAAGCCTTTTACAATAGAGGCAGTCTGAAATAACCATGGTTTCTTCTTTGAGTCGTGAGAATAGCTATTTTCTTGTTTAAAAGCTTAAAGAGCTATTAAGTTGGGCAAATCACTGGTAAAACAGCTGGAAATGTAAATAGCAATTTAAACAGTCCATTGCCCCTCAATCCAAATGTGGAATGTGCAGATCTACTTCAAAAAAGTTCCTCTGGTTTTATTATATTGTCAACGGTAAGAGGATTGAGTAGGCACCCTTTCTCCCGGGGCTGAATGGAGACGGTGTGCTTTATTTAGAAAGTCCGCATTTTTTTCCCCTTTTCTCATTTTTCTCATTTTTTTCCTTTTATTTTCCCCCATTTTTCTTTTTTTTTTTTTTTTTTCCTTTTTTTCTGGTGGATTTTTTGGAGTTTGGGGTTTTTTTGAGTTGTTTTTTTTTTCCAAGTGAGCAGACGGGTCTCTAATTTTCACACCATTCTCCCTTAGAGACCTCCTTCAATTGCACCATTCTTTCATTATGTGGAACTAATGAAGTGCTCTGCAACCTTTAGGTCTCCAAAGAATCCATTGCTCTAGGAATATAGTCCTTAAATAAAACATGTTTCATTGGCTGACTTCAAAACACTATTCTTATGGGGGGGAGGGAGGGGGGATAAATAATTGGCCTGGAATCACTGTGTGAAAAAAGAAGAAATTACATTGGACAATGCTTTTAAATTATAGTTACAGTCAAAGGATACATTCAGCAATGGCAGTTTTGGTTCTTATTCCTAGTAATTTGCCAAAATTGGAATATAATTTTTTGAAGTCACAAATTAAAAATCTTTTTATGACTATTGTCATTTTAGTGCCTGTGTTCTTTTGAAAGCTAACGGGTTTTGTGGTGTAAAAAATAATGCAATGCCAGATCAATAAGACTAATAATTCAACAGCTGAGTTCGAAGGCTGGCTGCCTTGGGTGTCTTAAGAATAACACCTCACATTTTATATATTGCTTTTGATCTTCAAAGTACTCACCAAACACTAACTCGGTCATGTGTCTTGTTTATTCAGCCTGCAAAAACATAGATCTATATTATCCATGATGTATCAGATACCTTATTCTCCCATGAATATTTGAGAGTATGAATGCAACTTATTTTAGTTTGCCATTATGGACCTTGTAGAACATAGCTATTTCAAATCTGTCAAAGTCTCTCCTCTTTCTAAGCAATGTCTGCCCTCTGGCATTTTTCATTGATCTACCTTTCTTCTCTAAAGCGTTTAATTGGTCTGAGCTCTGTTTTCCTTTCCCTATCCTAAAGCCCCTATCCTTACAACCAAAATGTGCTCCCTCATAATATCTTTGACTTTAAAATTTGCTTTTAAATTTAAGAAAAAAATATAAATAAATGAAAGAGGGAGGAGATATGATGGGGGAAATCAAGCTATAGTTCAACATAAGATTACTTATATCTGTCGAGCTTGTATCTGAAGCCAGCAAAGAAATGTAAACATTTCAATTTTTGTTAGCATTTATTTCCTTTAGCCTTGCTTATCTTTTGCTTAATTTTATTTGGTGCTTGATCTAATTTGTAGCATATTGCATTTTGGCTTTAGTAAACTGAAATAACACTATCAGCATGATTATTGTTATAGCACTGGCATGAGAGATTTGCTGGCTTAATTTCAGTGAATGCTAGAACAAACTGTAATGTCTGTCTTTGTCTGTAAAACAATTTACATTTATAGAAACTGTTGTAATCATCTATTTTTGAGTGAAAGGATTTCTTGGAGCATAACTTGTCCCAAATTTCTAGTCTAAAAATAATGTATTTAAGCTCAACTGAACAGATTAGAAAACAAAACAGTGTTTAATGAACATGGAGCTTTAGTTTTTGGGTGGCTAAGTTGCAATCTTTAATTAGCTTCCACTGTATCTTAGTAGGACGGCACACTGTGCGCTCCAGTACTAAAGACTGTGGAGCAGGAGTCAAGAGTATGGACCAAGTTGCCAAGGTCATTATCAGCAACAGTTGCCCAATTGTGGACCCTCTCAAGTGGCCTGATTTCAAATATGCCCAGAGCTCGCAGTCCCTGTGTTACACCACTCTGAGTTGTATAATATACCTGAAATCCCTTTGAAAGTCTCAGCTCTATTTCTAAGTTTCCAAACTTTCTATGTGAACCTGAGGAAGTCACTTAACCTCTCTGTATGTTCTTTCCCTTATCTTTACTCAGGGAGAATAATACTGTCTTATATTATGAGATCTAGTTCACGAACATTTATCAATGTCTTTGTGCAGAAGCATTTTCCTGTGCTGGCCTCATAAATTATTTTGGAAATTGAAAACTGGAAGGCTGCTGAAGTTACTATTGTTTGGTGTGGGAGTCATTCTTGAGCTGTGTCCTGTCAGTTCCTTGTGTGGAATAACATTTATGTAACTTTGGTATCTAGAGAGAAAGTTCCTGTTAAGCTTTCTTCCCAAAACAATATATGTAGTCCTAGGCTGACAAGCCATAGCTAGTGAGCAATGGGACCTCTGAGTGATGTACAAATGATTCCGATTGGCACAGCTGACAGTGCTTGCAGTTGTTACCCAGCCACTCGTGGTATCCTTCCACTACAGATATAGTTGTGGGCTCTACTGCATCTCCATTGTGTTCAGTTTGAACTAGGATATGTAGTGCAAGCTTCCCACAAGGCTGGTACTAGTGCTTTGCATCCTGCAGAGTTGGTCATCTCGCTGTTTAGATCTGGCAGGATTTGCACACCCTTGACATGAACCTGAGTGCATAACTGAGGGATGAACAGAGACAGTAGAAAGCTCTATGTTACTCTGCGTTGTTGGGTTGGTCATGCAGAAGTGGAAAGTAGATGAGAATTGGGACCGTGTTTGAATGTTTAATCACATGCTAGCTGAAGACAAAACCTACAAGGAAAGCTGTAGGAGGTAGGTGTCACCATGTTCAGTGTGAAGTCGGTAGATGCTGACAAGTAGGTTAAGTTGTCTGTTTCTATGTTTAAAGAGAGAAACCTGAGATGTTATGTTTAAAGCAGGGCCTGAATATTAACAAGATCTTACATGTGCTATCTGCAGTCTTGGTCTTGACCCAAGTAAGTATCTATATACACCTAATCTGGCCTTTTTTGGTGTCCAAGGATTTTTTACATTCACTTGGCAATTGGTGGGATGAGTATTGTTTTTGCTTTTCTGTAACTCTACTCTAGTTATTTGATTGCAATGAATTCCAAATTATTTTAGATTTGTAATTAAAGCATGATCAGTTGAAATACCATGAGAGTTTATCTGGAAGCTCTCAAGTAGTCAATACCTTCTGTTCCCTTTATTTTCACTTAATGATAGCATGCATATCCTGATTTCATGGACTTTCTGAGCGCACCTTTGTGAGCTAGTCTTACGATCCTGTTCTCTTCTGTAAGCTACTTTCACTGTAATTTAGTATACCTGTGTTAATCCAATCTGTCTCTAATGACATATTAATACAAACAAACTGCAACATTATTAATGGGTCTACACCATGCATTTAATGTAATTGAAAAGAGAAGCAGTAAGCATATGAGACCAAACCCTGCTGTCTTTACAGCTATGTTCATTCAATTGAACAGGATGTTGTGCAGGATTAAGGTGAGTGAAATTTTACCCTTTCTATATCAAGGCCTCCTGAGGATGTTGCATTTAATTCTATTTTATAATCTTCTCTTTTATTTGCCATTTCACACCACCTGAAACTGCAGCTGCCTGACAGGAATTGTGTTAGTCTGAGTTTCAGCTATCTCATAGGTAGCTTAGTGCACTAAAGTATTGGCTGCTCTGGAGAGCCCTTAGGGAGAAGAACTCATTTAGAAGAAAATTATAATTGGGTTCTCCAAATGGTTGTGGAATTGTTGGTGTATATTTGGGTAGGATGATGTATTTTAAAAGCCTCTGCAAGTGTGGAACTGAGCAGGCTGTGCTTTTAAGGATGAGGTAGGCTACTAAGCTGTCCTGATTCCTGATTTCTTTAAAGATAATTTCTGGGAAAACATAGAAGTGTGAGATAACCATTTTGCCACAGAGAAGCAGCGGGCTTTCAGTATAAGGAGTCTGGGGAGGATTGCTTACTTTCTCTGTTGGAGGCAGGTCACTTCTGAGTCCTTCACAGCAGTACTGGGAAAAAGGGCTGCCATTTGTATGAGCATGGCCCATGAGCCCTGGGCTCCCTGACAGCAACTGGAGTTGCACCTGCAGTCAGCATAGAACTCTGAAATATAATCCATGGGACTTGTGCGACAGGAACAGAATACCAAGCAGGATCACAACCCTGGACTTTTGCAGGGCCAACTTTGGCTTTTTTAAGCAATTGCTAGGGGACATCTCATGGGACAGGGTATTAGAGGATAAAGGGGCCCAAGACAATTGGTCTATATTCAAGGATCACTTTTTCCAGGCTCAGGATCAGAGCATCCCAGCAGGTAGGAAATCAAGCAAGGGAGCCAGGAGACCCACATGGTTAAACAGGGAACTGTTGGACAAACTCAAGTGGAAGAAGAGAGTTTATAGATCATGGAAGGAAGGGATGGCCCCTTGGGATGAGTATAAGGCTGTTGTCAGAGGATGTAGGGAGGCATCTAGGAAAGCTAAAGCCTCATTGGAGTTATATCTTGCAAAGGAGGTCAAAGACAAGAAGAAGGGCTTCTTCAAATACATTGCAGACAAAACTAATACTAGAGGCAATGTAGGCCCACTGCTGAATGAGGTGGGCGCCCTGGTGACAGAGGATACAGAGAAGGCAGAGTTACTGAATGCCTTCTTTGCCTCTGTCTATACTTTTGGAGACTGTCCTGAGGAGCCCCAGACTCCAGAGGACATCAGGTTAAAGTAGAAGTTTTGTTTAGTTGATGAGGATTGGGTTAAGGATCAATTGAGCAATCTGGATGTACATAAATCCATGGGCCACAACGGGATGCACCTGCAATTGCTGAGGGAGCTGGCAGAAGTCATTGCTAAACCACTTTCCACTATCTTTAGTAAGTCATAGGGAACAGGAGAGGTGCCTGAGGACTGGAGGAAAGCAAATGTTACTCCAGTCTTCAAAAAGAGTAAGAAGGAGGAGCTGAGTAACTATAGACCGGTCAGCCTCACCTCCATTCCTGGAAAGGTGATGGAATGACTTATCCTGTGTTCTCTCTCCAGGACAAAAGAGTCATTGGGAGCAGTCAACATGGTTTTACCAAAGGGAAGTCCTATTTGACCAACCTGGTGGCCTTTATGAAGATGTAACCAGGTGGTAGTGCAGTGGATGTGGTTTATCTTGATTTCAGTAAAGTATTTATAGACACCGTCTCCCACAGCATCCTCACAGCAAAACTGAGACAGTGTGGGCTGAATGATCAGAAAATTAGGTGGATTGTTAACTGGTTGAAGGGAAGAAGGCAGATACTTGTGATCAATGGGGCATGGTCTAGTTGGAGGCCTGTATCTAGTGGAGTCGCTCAGGGGTCAGTGCTGGGACTAGTGCTGTTCAATATATTCGTTAATGACCTTGATGAGGGAACAGAGGGCACTATCAGCAAGTTTGCTGATGATACTAAACTGGGGCGAGTGGCTGACACACCAGAAGGCTGTGCTGCCATTCAATGAGACCTGGACAGGCTGGAGAGTTGGGCGGGGAGAAATCTAATGAAATTCAACAAGGATACGAAATGCATCTGGGAAAGAAGAACCTCATGTACCGGTACAGGCTGGGGAATGAACAGTTAGAGAGCAGTGTAGGGGAAAGGGACCTCGGGGTGCTGGTGGACAGCAGGATGACCATGATCCAGCGATGTGCCCTCGTGGCAAAGAAGGCCAATGGCATCCTGGGGTGTATTAGAAGGGCTGTGAGCAGTAGGTCAAGAGAGGTTCTCCTCCCCTTCTACTCTGCCCTCATGAGACCACATCTGGAATACTGTGTCCAGTTCTGGGCCCCTCACTTCAAGGACAGGGAACTGCTGGAGAGAGCTCAGCGAGGGCCACCAAGATGATTAAGGGAGTGGAGCATCTCCCTTCTAATGAAAGGCTGAGGGAGCTGGGGCTCTTCAGCTTGGAGAAGAAAAGACTGAGGGGTGACATCATTAATGTTTACAAATACGTAAAGGGCAGGTGTCAGAAGGGTGGAGCCAGGCTGTTCTCAATGATGTTCAATGATAGGACAAGGGGCAAAGGGTACAAGCTGGAACATGAGAGGTTCCAAAGGAACACAAGGAAGAGTTTCTTCTCTGTGAGGGTGACAGAGGACCGGAACAAGCTGCCCTGATGGGTTGTGGAGTCTCCTCTGGAGACATTCAAAACCTACCTGGATGAGTTCCTATGTGACCTACTCTAGGTGGTCCTGCTCTGGCAGGGGAGTTAGACTAGATGATCTTTTGAGGTCTCTTCCAACCCTTCAGATTCTGTGATTCTGTGACTTGGGAAAAGTGCGGGAGAAGGAATAAACATTTGCTGACCTGTTGTTTTGATAAACTCTCTGCAAACTTGAGTTACATGAATTGCAAATGTCAGCACCCATGGGTGTATAGACTTAGGAGTTTGGGGTTTTTTTTAAGAAGAGGAGGCATTAGTTGATACTGAGAGAAGTCTGAGGCAAAAATCTTAACAGATAAGAAGTTTCAACCACTTCCCAGTAGACAGAATAGTGCTTCTGAACAGAGAAGTGTTCAAAGGAGGCAGAAGATTATTTTCTTCAGTGTCTTTTAAGAGAGAAAAGAGACTCTTTTCATAGAATCATTACGGTTGGAAAGGACCTTTAGGATCATCAAGTCTGACCACTAACCTCACACTGCCAAGCCAATCACTAAACTAAACATTGCTCAGCACCTCATCTATGCATCTTTTAAATATCTCCAGGGATGGTGACTCCACGAACTCCCTGGGCAGCCCATTCCAATGCTTAACAATCCTCTTGGTGAAAAAGCTCTTCCTAACATCCAATCTAAACCTCCTCTGGAGCAACTTGAGCCCATTTCCTTGTGTCCTATAATTCGTTACTGGAGAGAAGAGATTGACTTCCACCTCACTACAACTCCCTTTCAGGAAGTTGTAGAGAGTGACAATATCTCCTCTCAGCCTCCTTTTCTCCAGGCTAAACATCCCCAGCTCCCTCAGCTGCTCCTTGTAAGACTTGTTCTCCAGACCCTTCACCGGCTTCTTTGCCCTTCTCTGGACAATGAATGATGTCACTATCTCACAACAGGTTCTTATCTGGTGTGTTGAGAAGCTCAGCATGATTACACTCAAAACACGTTCTTTGTTTATTGCTGCATCATTCTGTGGAAACTGAATTTTACATGTATTGTGCACAATAAAACATAAACACATAACTGTATTCTTAGATCCAACTTTTATGGTTTTTATTGGGCCAGTCTTTTGGACTAGACTAGAACTTTTTGGACTAGAAGTGTTTGAATATCTAAAAATGTGAAGAGCACAGCTTATCCCTCCTTCAAAGAACCCACTCAGTCTTCTTGAAAGTTAAATGATATTCTGGTAGTTAAAGAAGCTTCATCAAAGTATTTTCAAGATCACAATCTTTGGCTAATCTGAGCATAGCTAGAGATGGTAACACAGTTGCATACTATAGGACTGTAAAAGATGTTGCATGTTCTCATATTGAACCTTTGTCTTATGGTGCCACTCTGGTAGTCATTGCTCATCAGGTGAACACCACAGTCCTCAAGGCTATACAGACTATAGGCCTAACTTTCTGCTGCCACCTACCTGATACACACTTGTCTGTCCAGGTGACAGATGGAGAATTTTATATTCGTCACAGCTGAAGAGGCCTAGACCACAGTCAAGGCCGGGGAGATGCAGGCTCCTTGATCAAAGCTGATCTCAGTTCAGCTATGTGGATGAACAGAATAACTGAATTAAAATGTAACTAATTACAGGACAAATAATTACACGCCTTTATATTTCAATATAGGCACCTACACAGGTTTTGTCTAGGATACAAGTTACTATTGGTAATAGACTAGGCTTACTGGATAAAGTCATGGCTTGATCTAAAGAACCTCTTTAACAACATACTTCTTGCTTAAGATTAATGTTATATGGCAATGGGGTCTTACACTGTGGATCATGTGCAGTAAAGATTGCGGCTAAACAAGGGGATACTACGTATACGTGTTTGCACATTGTAAATAAGCATGTTTTAGGAAATCTGTATGTAAATTTCCACCATGACATAGCTCCCCACTACACAGCTAGCTAGGACTTGTGTTGGTAAAAGGATTGGTGCCCTGACCTGGCATCAGCAGATGTTTTTGATGGAAGAGTTTTTCTCCCTGCAGTAAATTGAGCAGATACTGAAATGAAAAAATGTCTAACATTCAACAGCACTGGACCCTTTTCATGGTAGAGCACATTAAAGGGGAATTCTTGAGAGCTGTTTTGTTACTGTGGGCCTCCCTGAAGAATGCAGAATTACAAACCGGTACAGACTTTTGGTGGCAGGATGGGTGGATGGGGGAAGAGGAAAAATGCACAAACAGGACACATTACAGGTATTTTTCTTTCCCATCTGAATGGTGTCCTGAGAAACAACCTGAAATTATTTCTGGAATTGTGGAGTCGGGAAAAATTTTGATTGAAAAACTTCTGTTGGAATTTTTCTAGAGTCTTATTACTGCTGTCAATGCTTAAACTGAAACATTTTGGGTTCAGGAAAGGTCCAAAAGAACTGATGCAGGGATCTGACAGAATCTTACCATGGCTTCGTGAGATGTTCTGCCAGCTCACCCACCTCTGCAGCTAGTTGGCAGGCTGCAGTTGAAATTTTCAGTCTCTGGAATTCTTAGGGCTTCTGGGAGTGTTTTTTCTTGTTTGGGTTGTTTTGGGGGTGGGAGTGGGGGGATTGAGAGAAATGTAAGCAGGACTCTGAATTGGAACAAAAATAAATTTCCCAATGTTAAGTCCTCTCTGAATTCAACTTTTTCCTCTGAACTGCTGTCATGGTATGTCCTACAGAGCAGAGAGGACTGATTATGTGGATTAGAGCCACGTTACTTCCCACATCTGGTTTTGAGCTAAGCTGAAGGATAAAGGGACTGTGAGCAGAGGCCATGGCCCCTTCTCTTTATCTTGCAATATACGATTCTGAGCCTGCTGAGACAGTCTTTGCAGAAGTCTATATGCAAGAGTAGTCTTGCTGATGAATCTGTGCAGGCTTCAGTGTTCCTTGAATGTTTAGGGCCTTGATTAGACCAGGAAGGTGCACAGATAACTGACTAGAGATTGTGGGATAACAGTAAGAAAGGGAACAATAGAAAGTACCTCTGCATGAGTGCCCTAATCAGGGCTTTGAAGAAGAAATCAGAGCCAGCTGTAGTCATTTTTTAAGATCATTTTAAAAAGACTGATCATAACATGTTTTCTAAAACAACCCAAAAGCTTTCTTATTTGTTGGGTTACTAGAATTCTTGTTGCTGTCCTATGCAGTTAGAGCAGTTAACAATGATCCAGAATTAAAACTGAAAATGCCTGGCATAATCCTAAAATACCCAAGACAGTACTTTCCTCTGAGTTGCCTTCCTTTTTAAGACTCTGCAAACCTGGGTGATCAAAAGGATAGCATGATAAAACAGCAGCAATATAACATATTTCTTGGCAACTACAACAACCACCAAAACTAATTTTGGGAGTAACTGAGCTGCCAATGACAAGAATAAAATGGTAAGTGATCTGTACCAGATCAGGAACCAGAACTCATACTAGCATAAAGCTACTGTTTTGAAGGCTCCTATGGAGTCATTAAGTTAAAATTCTGATCCTACTCTAG
This sequence comes from Colius striatus, assembly GCF_028858725.1. Taxonomy (NCBI): domain Eukaryota; kingdom Metazoa; phylum Chordata; class Aves; order Coliiformes; family Coliidae; genus Colius; species Colius striatus. The sequence goes on along the minus strand of NC_084759.1, from coordinate 125,664,384 downwards.
TCTAAAGTTAGTGGATGGACAAAGAGTAACAGGATCCTGTTCACTTCATCCCCTTTGTAGTCAGAATAGGATTCGATGCTGACGTTTAAGCACATTCTACATCTTTCTGTTAAGTCCAGGTAAATATGCTGTGGCTTAGCTTCCATGAGATGGTATGTCTTTTGTTTAAATGGGAAGGTGCCCTCGCCATCCATCCTCTTTCTCTAACATCTACCAGCACAAAAATCTGAACACTCAGCTACTGTTTCCCTAGTCTTCTTTTTTTGTTTGATTTCCATTTTTACCTTGACATTTTCCTTCTGGTTCCCTTATGTCTTTACCTCCTAAAACCAAACCATTTCAGAATGCTGCTGCCCATCCCCTTGTGAACACAACAACACGTCACCACCTCTAAAAGTATTTTGGCTATAGAGTTAAGAAATACATGCTTTTCAGATGTATGTTTCCACAGATTCTTGTCCTCTTTTTGCACCTGCTGTGATGTAATCTCCTAATGGGTCGTACATACAACCTTGTTCTATACAACTTCTCTTGCAGCTTTTATAGGTGTCACTTATTCATTTTAAAGGTAAACTGCTGTAAACAGCCTCAAGCATAACACAGGTCATGAAGTGTTACCCAGCTCTTTATGCGTCAAGTCTTCATTCAGCTGTCTGAGATGTTACCTTTGTCTTGTTAAAACATGCCTTTTACCAGGATGGAGTGAGTATCAGTAATGGAGGATCTTCTGTACTTTACTCTTGGTGGTGATGATGATATGTGTCAGCTCTTCCTTAATGTTGTCATCATTCTCTCTCAGTGGTTACAATCCAAGCAGGAAGAAAAAACATATTCTGCATTATACTTCCTACTAACTTCCCCCATCAGCTGCTAAAGCATTTTTCTGAGTGGAAGACTGTTCATAAGACAGTTAAGGGGAAAGCAGCTTATGAATTTGTAGGTACGTGGTGTTCAATAAGACATCTCATTATTCATCATATTAAAAGATTTGCAGGTTGAAGGAAATGTTTTTGTATGAGTTTTAATCTTCTTTTGTCACCCTGGCAATGAAAGAGTATGGTCAGTTGGATGAAGCAGGTGACGTATTTTGAAGGAAGGTAATATCACAGTAGAAATAGAAAATCAGCTGTCCTCAAGCACGGGTTAACGTATTTCTTCAAAGTTTGGCACTGACATTTTTTTTTGGACAGAATTTCCAAATTTGCTGCTACTTCCACAAGGTTTCAACCACTATCTCGCTGATGAGAGAGATAAAACTGTGATCTCCACAAAAGCTGTGGGACAAATATCCCCTTTTAATCTTACAGCAGCTACTATGTAATTCCTCATTCTCTCCAAGGAAAAAGGAAAATGTCCTCTTCTCAGACACTAAAATGTCTTGTACAAAACTTTCATTATGGATTATGGCAGACTATTTTTTTTCCTTCCAAGTACAAGGACAAATCAATGACATACTTCAACTGCATGCTGCTACTTAACTTCTGGGAAACTTGGATGCTGTATTTTCCTGGAAAGAAGTAACACAGCATTGAGCATATGTAATTGAGCTATGCATGTGTGTTGCCTCTAGTTTCAAAAGCTCCCCCTAAGTATATGTAGAAATGCAAAAAAGTCTATATTGCTTTGAAGAGCTGGTTTTATGTTGTTCTTTTCTTCCTAATAGAAAATAATTAAATAAAGTTTGGATAGATATTGTTTGGAGTTCAAATTATATATGTCCTTACCATTCTATGATTCTATGTTCCCAACACAAATTCTGGTATGATGACTTCCTTGTTTGCTGTTCCAGGGAGCCAAGTTTCACTCGATCCTTCATATTGCACTTCAGGGAAAGAAAAGAACTTGAATTAAATTAAAAGATTCCCCTATCATATGTCTCGCTAGTATGTTATTTTATAAGGTGCTGTATTAGTACAGTGGTAGACAGGCCCTGATTCAGGGGGCTTGCTCTGGAAATGGGCAAGATGGACAGGAAGAAGACAATCAGAAACACAGAGGTACAGCTATTCATCCAAGTTTTGCTGCTGTGATGCCTAGCCCTGTCTATTGCTTGTGTTGTTTCCTGAGGCAGTGTTGGCCCTAATATCCAGGTGTTCATAAATAGCAAATGATGAAGCCAAATAATTCTGCAGATGCTGTTCCATCTTCTCAAAGTATTTTTGGAATGGTGCCTGTCTGTGGGAGAAGGTGTTCTGAAACTGAGGCTACTGTTCTGCAGCCAAGCTTCTATGTATGCCCTTGGCCTTCCCAGTATGGAGGTGTTCATGGACCTTCTACTCTATAAAGAAATGGGTCCTAATAAAACACAACTCTTTTATTATCATTATTATTTTATTGGAATATTTCCCAAAAGCTTTAAAGACATTGGTATGGAAGAACATTAGAAACCCATGCAGTCCATTAACGTGAAGGCTGTTGTTGCAGGCTGCCCAAAGGTTTCCAAGCAGAGCTCAAGCGCATCAACAGAGAGCTTAAACAAGTGATTCCTAGGTTTAAGCCCCTTCCAGCTCATGGTAGCTTTTGGCTACCTCAATTATATAGAGCAGATATCCAGTCATGAATCTGACTCTTAGTTGACACATTGGAAGAAGCAGCTCAGTCACTACATCTAATATTAAATTTTTCACAGAAGCATCTGTGCAATTGACGTGGGGATGATGTTAGATGATAAACAAGCACAGAAACGTAATCAGAGTAAAAAAGGTGAAAGATCCCAGAGATCCCTTTTCTAAGAGATCTTTTTTTTCCCTTAGCAAGGAAAACTGTTGAAAAGACCCTCCTGGAAATATTCAGCCTGATACTCTAGAACATATTCTTCATTGTATGTGATGATCCTGACTTCAGGTTCAGACCCTCTTTTGATAAGCATTGTACTATTGTATTTCTTCATATGTTATGTCAGTCAAGATCTTGGTTTAAAATAAAAAAGCAAGCTTGCTAGAAGATGGACACTTGATATGAGGGCTCTTTAGCTTTCAATTGCATGCCACCCTTGGAGTACACAAGGTCATATATAGATAGCACAGTATTTGGATCAAGGTCACTCCCTTCCCTGAGTGCCATGCAGGTAGCATTAGTACTGTACAGATTTTAAGTGCAAAGAATGAAGGAAGGTAAAAGGCACAAGTGTAGCGATTTCTGTAAAAGTAACTTAGTAGATGGCAGTTAATGTGATATAACACCTGCTGGAGAGCAAGTCACCAAGGCAGTTGGAGAATTTTGTTGCTTTAGCAAACCTTATTACGCTATGACTTTTCTAAAGCTGAGTTCTTTCAGTTTTAGACATTTCTAGCTAATTCCTTCATGGAAAAGAAACTTTTGGGAAAATTTTTCCCATGAGAAATTGTAGCATGATTTCATGAAATGCAATGACAAGGCTAAATATGATTATTGTTTTTAAGTAGTAAGAAGGCTGAGGTTTACTTTTCGCCCAAGACAAAATTTGTGAAGTGCTTGAAAATCAGAGCCTTTCCAGAAAGATCAGCGTGTTGAGTTAACAAGGTAAAGGTCAGGGGATGTAATTATTGAGGTGACCATCGATCTGCTACAACACGCCGTAAAACTCACTAGGTGGAGCTCTAAGGTACCAGGTCATCCCTCGGGGACCCACAGGAAGGAAACGCTCGGTGTAGCCAGGGCAAGACTCGAGCGTGGAATTCACAAATGCACCTAGGCGCAGGCATACAAAAATAAGGGACTGGAATTAAAATGATAATACTCTTGCCTCACCATGGAAGGATTAAGGACGGGAATGCTCAATTCAGAAAGCAATCAGCTTTTGCGCCGTGCACTAGTTATTTAGTTTCATGAAGGAAAAAGAGTGGTGTGGGCTCTTTCTTACTAATCAAGCAGCTGGGCTGAGCAACCTTTCTTGTGTTTCCTTCCCATTTCTGCAGGCATATAAATACCGAACAGTGCTACTCTTTGGGCAGGAGCGTTGTACTGAAACATGCATAAATTCGGGAGGAACTTGACAAAAAGAGGCATCTAAGGCTATGGTGGGATGTATTTATCATCTGGATGACAAGTGGCTGTCGCACACCACGGACGACCTTGCTGGGGAATTAGAAGGAGTTTAAAAAGCTAAAGTAGCAAAGTATTTCGGGGGTTGGGTGGAGGGGAGGGGGTATGAAAAAAAAAAAAGTGTAAAGCGAATAGGTGTGCAAAGTCCTACGTCGGCAAGCAATTTCCGTCCTTTAAAAACAATCAGTCTGGAAGACTCCGAGGTCATGAAATTGGCCTCCGAGGGGGCAAGTTTCTCACGTTTGATTTTTAAACCGACGGATTTTCTCCTTCAGGTGGTGGTGACACACTCGTAAGCACGTATCTGCAGCAGGGGCAGTTAACAGCTTCGCTGATGATTTTGAGGAGAGCGTCTTGCCCGGGCCGAACCAGAGCTGCACGGGTCACCTGCGGGAGCCGCGGTTGCTTTGAGTGCAGCGAGGCTTGGAGGGGCAAGACTAAGGGAAGGCTGGCGGGGTGACTGGCAGGAAAGGGGCAAGCCCCTCTGCAGCAAAGCCCTAGAAACGCTGGAGAAAACCAGCGGCGCCTGGCAATGACCCGAGGCAAGTGGGAAGGGAGTCAGGCGAGGCCGTGAAGAAGGCAAAGGGACAAGAAAAAAAAAAAAAAAGAAGTTTTCTTTTAGTGTGCGCCCAGGAAGGGGGGTAAAATCCCTCTGAGTGGTTGTCAAGGAGATAGGCGGCCGGGATCGTCGGCTCGTCTGCCGTCAGAGCCTGCAGCGCGGGGCTGGCGGCGGGGGGTGGGGGACGGACGGACACATTTCCTCGCGGCGCCCTGCGCGGGGCACGGGGCTGCGCCCCCAACAGCGGCTCCCAGCCGCGGGGAGGCGCCCTCCTGGGTGCGGGGTATGTTCCCTAAGGGGAACAAAGCCCGGGGAGGGGGCAGCGGGGACTGCCGTGGGCGAAGCCTCTCCGCAGGCTCCCTACCTGTTGGGAGCCGTGCGCGGCAGCTAGCAGGGACGCGGGCATCACGCTGATAAGCAGCACACGCCGCACTAACAGACAGCTCTCGGGGCGGGGAAGAGTTCAATTGCTCCGCCGACCACCACCCCCCACCCCCGACGGCGGCGGCGCTGAGGGGCAGTGTCGGGGGCGACGGGGGCGGCCCGCCCCGGCCCGCCCCGGCCCGCCCCGGCGGCCGGCCCCGCCCCCGCCGCGGGAGCCCCGGCGAATCAGCGGGGCGCTGTCAGGGCGTCAGCGCCGGCGGCTCCGCGCGGCCGGCCCCGAGCGCGTCCCTTATCGCAGACAGGCACCGGGGGCCGGGGATCGCATCATTATCATGGGCACTGTTTGCTTTTCGCGGCGCTGCTGTTTGCTTTTCGCTCTCGCCTGGGCCGGCAGGTTGGCGGGAGGCAGCGGGGGCGCAGGTAAGAGGGGGGCTCCGCCGCCGTGCCGCCTTCCCCGGGCTCGGGCGGCGCGGAGCCGTTGCCCCGGGGGGACCGTGGTTGTCCGCTCTCCTCTCTCCGGTATTAAGGTGTTGAGGGGGAGGTCACTTCTCGCCGCTTATAGTGCCGAGGGTGTTGGAAGTTGCGGTGGGGAAGGCGTTTCCTCGCGTGTTTGACACTGCCAGAGCCAAGGGACGTCTAGAGGGAGAGACGGGGAAGGAAAAGTTACTTTCCTTAAGTGGCTACGAGATAAATCTGTGCTGAACCCTAGAGACTTCCCAGGGGAAGCGTTGCCTCTTATATCTTCACAGGTTTTTCCCTGTCTGTGCATTAACCGAAAGTCCTGGTGTTTCTTAAGAGCCGTGCTCGTATCTCTTTAATAGCAGTAATGATGTTAAGTCTCGCGCCGGTGTTTAAAAACAAATACAAGGAAAAAAACCCCAAAACCTAAACATCCAAAACCCAACCCCAAAACCTCATCTGCCTAGGAATGTTGTAAATAATTTCTTAAAGATGTGTATGCAGTCTCTGAAGTTGTGCTAGAATAAATCCTTTAAGGTGAAGTGGGGGCGCGGGGGGGGGGGGGGGGGGGGGGGTAAGGAAATCCCTTTTCCTCAGATACAAGAGTTTAAATGCAACAAAATGAACGAAGTCAGCGTAGAAGTTCTTAAAGTCCAAGAACTGCAATGTGAGATGTGGAACAGAGCGGGGGCTCATATTTGGTTTTGCCCTTTCATTTGACTCATTGGCATTCACGCCTGACTCCCAGGCATCCTCTGGTTGCTGTGAAATGTCCCCCTTGGCTCAATGCAGTTTGAATTTTTGACGGCATTATAAAGAGTCCAGCTGTCACTTTTGCTGATCTTGATGGGAGATGGGTGCCGATTTAATGAGTCAAAAGTATGAACCACAGCTTTTTCTAGTTTGGGGCTTTTTTGTGAAGTTTTTTTTTTTTGTTGGTGGTAGTTTTTGTTTGTGGGTTTTTTTGTTTTTTTTTTTTTTTAAAGGCAGCAAACTCAACCTTCTTTTTTAGTGCTTGGCTGAATCTGTATGTGATCTGGGCAACACCCTCGGACCCCCTAAGCTAATTCACATAAATCATAGCTAAATCAGAACCGGCTCAGCGGCTGAAATGGACAAGAAAGGAGGAAACAGGTTACAGTAGCCCTGCGTTTTTCCAGAAAATATAACATTCTGCGTTTTGTTCCTCTCTTTCTGAGTAATAACAACAACAACAATAACAACGATAGAGAGAGCGTCCAGGCAATACCCTTGCTAGGGTCCCCGAGATGCTCCGCGAGGCCGTCCCCGTCTGCCCCCCTCGGAGAAGTTCTCTGCTGTGTGCCATGCGGCAGGATCTGCTCATCCTACCCTCCCTAAATAGCCCCCTCCTGGCCCCGGTGACTTTGAAGGATCTGGGTGTTATCACTGGAGATGGCTGAGTGAGCACTTCTGAAACAATTAGCGTTAGGATTTCAAGCTAACAATAACACTGTTTTCACTTTAGTGCACCTTTTTTGGAGGATCTGTTAATCTAATTGGCATGAAACCAACTGCACACGTCACCTCCCCCCCCCCCCCCCCCCTTTCCTCCGCAGCACCCCTCAATACTTCCTCAAACTGTGATGAGGGGAGGCTGTGCTCCGTGCAGCTCAGCCGGTTATCCCCTGGCTGCCAAGTCATCCCCCGGGGCAGAGCGCTCCCCTGCCCGCCAGCTCGCCTCCTCCCGGGAGCCCCAGATGTGCCTCTGGCATGAGACGCTGAGGAAATCTGCGAGGTGCGTTACTGACGGGACGGACGCGGCTGACGGCACAGCCCAGCCCGGGCTGACGGCGGCGGTATCGCCTACCCCGCCCCCCGGAGCCCCTCGCGAAGGGCACTGCGGGGCGCAGAGTGGCCGGGGACCGTCTGCAGGGAGGCAAGGCAGGTTAGACAGGGCTTTAAAAGTTCCATGTTAACAGCACACCCCGTCCCTGAATAGGTCGAAGCTTGTTTTTCTTTTTCTTTCCCCCCCTTCTTCTATGTTCACTTCATTAACATTCCCACGACTACCAAATCTCGACTTTCTCTCATCCTTCTCCCACCCTCCCCCATCCTCTTTAAATCCGAGGTAGAAAACGACTGCCCGTCACTGAAATGTTTGTAAAGGCTTCCTACCCTGAAAACAAGAAAAGCGGGCTGAGTCCCCCCTTTCAGAGTCTGCCTGTAAGGCACCCGCCCGAGCAGGGATGGCTGCTGGGACCTTATCCTTCTCAAGGAGTTTTAGTCCATAGAGATGGTGTTATCGCAGGTTGCTTTCTCCGCGCTAACTTACCGAGTTTCATATGGTCTTTTTTTTTTTTTTTTTACTCTTAATAAAAGAGTTAATGTGGGTTTGCACTTCAAATATTTCTTTTTCTCATTCCCTGCCAGAATAGTTTATTTAAACTAGGGTCTATCTTTCTAAATGAGAATCTCTTTGCTAGAGTATGCAAATAGGCTTCCCTCCCCCCCCCATGGGTCATTGAAATGCTGCTCTCCTGTTACTGAGATGAAGGTCTCCAGTACCAGACCTATACAACAGATGCTAATTTCTAGTACGTCCAATGATTTCCTAATGCCGAAAGGTGGGACCGAGTCCCTCCAGCTTGGCGGAGCAGTGTTGGTAAAACACTTAAGGGGAGCAACACCTTGGTTTGTTCAGTTGTTTAACCTTAGGTATTCCCGAACCCAGGATGACGCTCGGCCGGCAGCAAACAGCTTCTCCAAGGGGTGCATCTCTGCTTGACGGTTTTCCATGTCTTGAGTCTCCCTTCTTATCTGTCCCCTTGGGCTTCCTTCTGTGCTTCCAGATGTTGACGAGTGCGCAGAGGCTACGGATGACTGTCACATCGATGCGATTTGCCAAAACACACCAAAGTCCTACAAATGCATTTGCAAGCCAGGCTATAAAGGCGAAGGGAAACAATGTGAAGGTAAGGACGACTCGGCTCTTCTTCTATCTCTTCTCCCTTCCCTTCTCTTATTTGTTTGCTCTTTAAAGCTTTTGTAAATAGCTGAATTCCTGAAACGATTAATGCAGATTTACAGCTGCTTAACCTCAAATCTCGGTGTTTATTGGCACGCCTCCCTCCCCCCCCGCTGCTTTGGCTAATTGTCAGGCATCGCAAACATCGGGTCCGCCTGCCGACTTTTAAAAATAAAATCAATTACAGAAGAGGGGGCGTTCCGTAGGGAGGCCCCTCCCGGGTTAGCACCGGCCTGCCCGCTGCTCGAAGCGCCGCGCCGAGCACGTGGGCCCCGCGGGCCGGCCCGAGCGAGGCCGGTGGCCGCGTCGTGTTTCCTCGGCAGAGAGCCCGCGGGGCGGGAGCAGTTGCGGCCGCCGTGCCGGCCGGGGGCCGTCCCTCCCGGCTACAGGCGCCCGGGGCGGCCTCGGGCGTTCTCCCGCAGCAGAGCCGCGAGGAGCCCGGCCCGTCTGCCGCCGCCCCCAGGCCTGCGCCTCACCACCCGGGCCCGGTATTGGGTCCTCGGGTCCCCCAGAGGCACAGAGAAGCCTTCACCTGCTACCTGGACGGTGTGTTATTTACCGTCGTCCTTCTTGCTGAGCGAGAACTTCGTTCTCCGTCGGACAGTTGGGTTTTTTTGTGTATCAGCGCGAAGAGAACGCTGGAGCTTGATGTTCTTTGATGCTACACACGTGCCACGGTCATTTACTTTTGAGTGTGTGGAACACTGTTTCAGAAGGAACTATTTTAGATTGTTGCACTTACACAGAGCTAAAAAAAGTTGTTTTACTTCTCTATGTCCTTACATCAATCCTTGCGATTGAAAAAGAACTGGTATATTTTATTAGGTACCATGTACACTCATATTTCAAATTTTATGAACTCCATCTTGTCTACTGAACCTCAGCAGAGAGATTGTTCTCTGGTGAAAAGAACAAACATTGTAATCACAGCAGAATCCCTTATGAATAAAAAGCGCGAGATTATTATTTTTCCCCTACTTGTAGGTGCTTGGCAGCTATAAAAATTCTCCTTCCAATTCTCTTTACAGCAGACTGAAACTTTCTCAAAATATATATGGCCAGTCCATTAAAAAGATTAAAGACCTAGAAATGACTTTGCTGAAGTCTACAAAAATTTGAAACTGCATATTATTCTCCATGGACTTCCAAAGTGTTTGTTCAAGTGCCCTTGTAAAGCATTTTTGTGGTTGTCATATTTTTTCTGTCTTGGGCTTAAATTGACAGAGACAAATTCCTACTGTCCACCTCTTGGTGCTCTAGTGTCTCTGAGCTGCTGTTCACTTGGAAGCCAGAATTTCTTTCTTGCAGACAGAATAATCATTCAGCGCCACTTCTTCCTCTATCCATCTTTTTCAGGGAAAGAGCTCTGTGCTGAGAAAATGTACTCAAGGCCACAACTGTGGAAGTTACAGCATTCTTAGAGCTGGTACTGCTTGTTGGATTGGTTTTCCACATCAAAGTTTCCTTAAGCTTTAACTACTCATATTTTTGCTGTTCAGCTCTGTTTAATGGTAGATCTGGCTGATACTCATTTAATACACGTATTTGCCTCTGTTTGACTGACCTTGGCTCTGTAAAAAGAGAAAGGCCAGTGAGTAGTAAAATGTACAGAATCATGGAATTTCTGTGACATAAAACTCTTACATCTTCTGGAATTTAGTGTCTAACAAGCTTGATAAGTAAAGTAAGCTGGGGCAGTCTGCAACACATTCTGCATGGATATTGATTGTTCAGTGTTAGGTAAATGAATGTGAACTGTCTAGGTGTTACTGTGTGAACCAGAACTCTTTTTGTTACAGTGTTACAGTAAGTTCTAAAGACTTTGTATCAGCTCTGTATCTTTTGTGATTAATATCAAACTTTGGCATAAGCAGAAAGCTTGAAATATTTTTGGATGCTCGCTTTCTGTCTTATTTTAGATTACTCATATAGTACCTCTTAATTTAATCCTCAAGTACTTTGACACTTTCTTACTGGACTTATGTGCCTTCAGTGGCAGGCAGATATGATCTCCTTTTTATTAAGCCAAAAAAACCTCAAAACTCATAGAGGTGAAGAAAGGGTCATACAAGTCAGTGGCAGACCTAAGGTCTGCTGTTCACATGGAGTGGATTTATTTTGCATCCTGAGGTCAAGTATTCAAAACCTACAGAAATAAATAGACTAGCAGTATTGATTGGTAATTAATATTCTGTCCCAAGAAAGCACCTGTAATTAGCCTTTTAAAATTATCGTTTAAGATAAAAGAGATTGTGCTTGTAGTAACAAAGACGAAATACACCGAACGTTTTTTCATTGTGCCAAAACCAAAGCTGAGTCATTAAATGATCCTGAGTCTTTATAACTGAGCTTTTCTGAATAAGCTTTTTGAGCACTGAAACTAGTTACTGATGAGGAAAAGGTCTTTTGTACAGATAATGTGTCTCTAAGTTTGTAGCAGACTACCTCTATTGCTTCATGTCTAAAGAACATTCACTGTAGCATAACTAATTCGCTTTTAGTGCAGGCTCTCACATACAGTCATATGTTACTAAACAAACAGAATTGCAGTAGGCAGTGAGCTTAAAGAAATGGTACTGTATGAAAGAAATTATACTATAGTATCAATTTTATTCTAATAAATTTTAGTGAGCTGCTATTTTAGGTTATATTGTGGCATTACAATTAATTTAGGACCTGTGTATGTGTTTAATTTACTTTAAACATCAGTCTTAAATATTACTTTAATTCACTTAAAATTCTTTTTTAGAGAAAGGGATGGAGGATGGGAGCTAACATGGTTTGGATGATTCTAAAGTTTTATAAAAGCAATGGAGCACATATTTGTACAAGTATGTCCAGTATGTGAATATGTATTTTGTGTACGCTTGTGTATTTATTTATAGGGGGGTTTATTGAAAGAAAATTAATACTTTTAAAAAATGGAATCTTTTGGCTAATGCAGGAAATGTGAAGCCCAGCCACTTGTGCAGGATTTTGTGCATATTTTGCTGTTCTGACCTAAAGAGCAAGGAGAAATACGTAAGACAGAAACATTCCTTTAAGGACATGTGGAGAGCTCTAGCAGCAATTATTCTGAAATACATTTCTTGACAGGCTATTAGATTACTCTAGTAGGGAATTTATTTCTGAACTTTACGTTTCTCCCAAAATGTCTTTTGGATTGGGTTTCTCCTGAGTTTCTGAGGACTGAGAGTGACTTCTCAGTTTGCAGATCTACCCTACCTTTTTTCTTTCTTTTTTTTTTTTCTGAGTAGCCTTCTTGCCTGAACCAACTGAGCTATTTCTTTCCACAGAGCACAGTTGTTTCTCCAGACATGATTGTATGATAAGAGTTGTGCGTTCTTCCTTCATCTTACCTCCTGTTTCCCTCTGTAGATTTCAGTTTAGCTTTTTTTCAGCTAGCTATATTTTGCCGAGCCATATGGTCAGCATTACCGTTATGATGTTTCCTGATATCACGTAGTATACCAATATCCTTTGACTATAAATTCTGTAGCTGGCATTTTTGTAGGACAGAATAATGTGTCCATCACAGGTCATCTTTAAAAAATATATGCTTTCAATTGTCCATTTCTATTCACTGTACAAAATCTATTCACTGATAACTGATTTAGTTGCCCTGGCAGACATACTGTTACCTAGGAATTTTGTCAAATTAATATCTCAAGTGCAGCAACTTGCATTCTGCTGCAAGCATGCTTTCCCACTTCCTGGATTTTTGCCTTGAACCTTCTCTACAGTGACTTTTGGTCTCCCGACAGATTGATGTCTCAATACAAATTTTAGCTGGAAAATTGTCTCAAAGCAATGCAAATTCCAGAAGGTTCGAAAAGTTTCCAAGTCCTGAGGTTCCCTAGGCCTTGTCAAGGCCTCTTTTGTTTCCAATGCCAGTGTTGCAGGTTTGCTGTTGTAAGATGTTCTGTCACTGAACATTGTATGAAGTTTAGCTCTTAAACTTAGTTATTTTTTTCTGCCCATGCTACTTCTCAGGCTATTCCAAACCGTCACACCATTAATAATTAAAATACTCAGTATAATTTTTGGTTTATTTTTATCTGTGCCTATTTTATGTTTAGTTAGTGTGGTAAGTTTCTTTTCTGTTTTAAACATTTTTTTCCCCTCTGCCTACTGTTTATCCTCAGCATGGCTGTAATTTTAGTGAGTTGCTCCACCTGTAGTTTCTTTTTCATTTACCTTAAATGTAGGACTCTAGTATGTAGAGAATGTGATTAGGTGGATATGATATTTTTCTTTGGACACATTCATTGGCACCAGTTGCTTCTGAGTTGCAAAACTCCTATGAGCTTTCCCACATTGAGTAAATTTTTTACTGGTGTGTTTTTTCTGCTATCTTTCATAGTATTTGCATAACTGTTCTTCAGTTCTTTTAGTGATTAGCCTCATATAATTGTCATATTTCTTGAACTCTTTGTACAGACAACAAATGTTCACAACTTTCATCTGTTTGTTGGTTTTTTTTTTTTTTCTATTTCCCTCTGCTGTGAAGCTCCATAATGTTGTTGATGGACTTCTCATTGTGGGCAGCATACATGTACCATGGCAAAGTGTCTTGGCAGAGTCAACCTTGAGAAGATGATTTTCAGGTTCCTGCTCATCTTGGAATTTTGTGCTATCGGAAGCAGTTCTGCTTGACTTCTAGTCAAGTAGGCCTGTGCAGTTCTAGTGATGTAAGTTTGTCACTTGCTGATGTAGCTTCTCCTGATTTAAGTCCTCATTCCAGGAAACAAGCAAGTGGTCATGGTAATCTGCAAAGGTTACTCCCATGACAGTACCTCACTGGGTTTAAGGGTGATACAGTCTCCATGTAAGATAAACCGTTCCTGCTCCAATCACAGGTTTATTCAGCTGCACAGCAGGTCACGTTCTGTATATATCCATTTGGAAACACAGACTTAATTGTCCTTTCTGAACCCCTATGCTCATCTAAGGGCTGCTTAGCTGAAGGAAGCTTCTGGAAAATGTACAGCCAAACAACCTAGCAAGACATTTCCTAATCTGAGGCTAATAGTTCTTAACATTTGTCTGTGTATGGGGGATGAAAATACTTAATATGGTATCTGGAAAAAAATGCTTGTATTGATATACCTAGATTTTGCTCTTTCCATTGATGTTCTGTGATGTCTGCCTTTATCTCTGACATAATCTGTTGATGCAGACAGAAAAGAACAGATACTCTCTGAACTATTAACTAAAAGGCAGTTTTCTGAACTAGGAATTCTGATTTTGTAGAAACAACAGGACAGTGTATTTCTTGCTTTGGCAAATATTTGAGACTCTTGGGTCTATCATATGCAATTCTGTCTTCATGCTGCAGGTGCAATAATGTCCCTAAGCCAAAATTTAAACTACTCGTGGTTTCCAGCCACATACTTAAGTTTAAAATGATAGCTCATTGCATTTACAATCACTCAGAAGTGGTATAGGTAAACCACTCATTACCACCTACAGTAATTTTGTGCATGCGAGGCCAAGTTTATTCTTATACCCGTTTGTTAGATCTGTTTTTGAAGGACTTTAAGTGAATTTTAGCAACTGGAAAAACATATAGGAAATATATCTCCTCATCACTCTCCTTTGAATAATAATGATTGCTTCTCCAGACTTGACTTGATATCCTTCTTACAATTTTAATCGGATCACCTACTTTATCTTTCTTTTTCTTAAGAAGCTGGTCTAGCTCATTTGATTTACATTTTACTGTAGTCTTTTAAATATCTGCTGTGTTCTTCTGATGCTATTCAAAACTGAATCCAAGTATTGTGACAGGCCTGCTCTCAATGATCAAACTGGAAACAGCAGACAACATTTCAGAGCTCTCATTTCCAAGCTCCTGGTCCAGTATGTTACACTGAAGCCTCTTCTTGTGTGCCAGGGATAAGTACAGGGCTTCTGTATGTCTTTTAAATGGAACAGTGATCCTATTTCTTCTAAGAGCTCCATGGTGTCCTGTCAATCCACTCTCAGCAATTCTCTGTGAAGTGAACCATCTTTATCAATGTGGTCATATGACAGTAAAGGAACACTATTGGGTGTCCTTTGATTTCTGAAACTTGGGTATCTTGATGCTTGCACAACTCTAGTGGGCTTCAGCTTGTACTGTCTGTCTCACTGCTGAATTACAGTGGTGCTACTGAACAAGGCAGCTTATGTGACTTCTTCCTGATTGATGATTCTAATTGTAATAGAAGGTGAATTCATTCCCTCAAGGAAGAGTCACCCTCTGGGATCTTGCAAATATTGACTCATTTCAAGCAGAATATTGTCACTACATCCATAGTCTTACTGTTACTGCTCACAGAAGGTGATCTGGGAAGCTGCTTTGGTCAAATCTGATAATAATATCTACTAATAATATCCCACCAAATATCTCTCAGGATTTTCCAAGTAGCTGTGTTGATGTGTTGTGGTGTTTTTCTCCTGAAAAAAACCCTCAAATATAGTGTATTAGTATTCACATGGATTATAGCTTCCCTCTGGGTGAGCAGTTGTGATGATTTTGCTGAAAGCAGCTTCCAGAATCAAGTAGTAGATGTTGTCAAAAAATAAGGGATGGAGAATATAAACTACTTTCTTTGATTTCAGCTAGTAACTACTTGGTTTTGGTTTTTTTTTTTTTTTTTCTCCCTCTCTGTAAGTCCTGCTCATTTCATTCAGTAACTTGCCATGGTTTGTTGGGTTTAGGCCAACAAAAGTGTTTCCCTGAATCCATTTGTGGGGTCTTCTGTATCTATGCTCTTTGGTTTGGTTTATGTTTTGGTTGGTTTTTTTCTTAATTGTCCTGTACCATCTAATACTCCATTTCCAGCTTGATGGATTTCTGAATGACTTTAGGGAATGGAGTTTCTTAGGGAATGGAGAAGTAGCAAGCAAGAAAGTACTCCTTGGAACATTCTGTAGTAAACCAGAATTTTATTGCAGCCTAAGTGAATTAACAGCTTATAACTTCTTATTTTCTCCTTCATGCTGCTTCTATTCCTGGAATAGAGTTCTTTTTTCGGCCAGGGTTGACCCTTGTATTTATTTATTTCAAATGGCTGTATTTTTCTGACTTTGTCCAGCAGTTTATCTACTAAAACAATAATATTCCACAGTTGGGATGACATGACCTGTTTAACTGCCTTCAGTGCCATCAGTCCGCATATGTCATACACGGTATTGTTTTCTCCTCTCCCTTTTTCTGGATACCCTGTCCTACCTCAGAGCTCCTTTCTGGCAGCCTAATGCTGCTTCAGTGAACAGCTCCCCCGGTGGTCCAGTTTGGAAATCTTCCATTTTTACTTAAGAATATTTGCTCCAACTTTCCCCCTGCCCCCTTCCAGAAATGCTTCTTGGATACTAATATCACTATACTTTGCATAAACAAATACCATACCACTAGAAATATGGCCTCATTCTTCATCAGCATTACATAGAATTCTGAATTTGGAAAATATATGGGTTTCTTTTGAGGACACTTGTCTAATTAATTGATAAGCTCGCTGTCTGCTGGATGGTCTGTGGGTATTCTGGGAACTGTATAAAATTTCATCAGTCTCAACAGCTGCTGAGCTGCAAAACCCAGGGTGGCCTCCAGTGGTGGTGTAAACTTGGTATTTAGAAGGAACTTGTCCTTACCCCCAAATATACAGTAGAAAATATCTGCCAGAAAAATTCTAATAAAATGAAGGAGCATAAATAGAATGTACTAAGCTCAATATGTAAAAGTCTGTCCTTCTTTCATCTTCATTCTTCATACCTCTGCCAGACAGTGCCCAGTTTTCCTTGGTTTCCCCCTTGTCACTTTTACTTCTAGTGCAGTCCCCTTTACTTGCAGTCTTTGTTATCTTGTCTTGTATATTCTGTTACTTGGCTATGTCTTAACCTTGTCATTTCCCTACTGCCAATCCTACTTTTTTTTTAATATCCTTTCCTAATGTATTTTCACCTACTTCTTTTAAATTTTATTCAGTTTTCCTTCCCTTGTCCTCTCAGTGGCTTATTGCAGTTACAGACTAGTATTCTGAGAGACAGTGTTCCACACTGAGACCTCTGGGACTGCAAGCTCTGAGTCTCTCTTACTGGCCTTTTCTCTTGAGTTCAGTCTTCAAGTCAAAAGAGCTCCCATCAACTCTCAGAATTTTTCCCTTTTTCTCCCTTTTCTTACTTTTTCTCCACCTTTTTCCTGGCCTACCGCCATCTCAGAATTCACCTGTCCTTTACCACATTCCCTGCTGTTCCCACCTCCACAGACCCCTGTCTCTTTCCTCAGGTGGCTGGCTTGAAAGACATCTTTGCATGACTGTTTGCCATCATTTATCATCTCACATTTGATTATGGGGACTGTCATCATGTGTGTTCATTGCACTACCAAAATATATGCTCTTTGTTTTGAGGCTGAATGTACGTTGATGTATGACATGGTCAAGAAACCTCTAGTTAGGTGTTGGCAGAGGAGTTAGAGAATATAACTTTCTGCTGCTTCCTTAAATGTTGCCTAGATAAACTCCACTAACATGGCTTTTTTCTCCTCTGCATTTGTGCCTTGTAGCATCCATTCTGATGCTGTTAAGACACCATGGAAGTAGTGGGAATCATGGATGGCCTGTACCTGTGGAAGAGGATGGTAGATACAGTCATTACCCATGGTGCTAGTCCAATCCCAGTGTAGACCAGGAGAGCTTTAAATACAGGGCAAGTTTGACCAAACCTTAGGTAGCCTTGGATTGGGGGATGTGTGGGAGGAAGTTGTATGAAAAATATATCTACAGTCCAATCAGAAGAAGTGGCAATACTCTTCTTCTCAGTGCACTGATTTAGGAAGTTCCTCTTTGCTTAATCATGCATCTTTTTTAATTATTATTATTGCCTTTTGAGGGGAGAGCAGGGAGGGGACAACAACATAGATGTGATTGATATGGGACTATACTGTGAAAAATATCACTGAAATAATCTTCCCAAAAGTGAAAAAAACCCAATAGATTACTGCATGGCTCTAAAGGCTATTCTGTACTGAAAAGGCAATAAACTATGGTATAGAAGCTGAAAGAAATGTCAGGGAGAAGATGGTAGTGGACAAGGTGAATTGATTTCCTAATCAGGCTTTGCTTTTGAAACCATTGTGTTGTGAAACTACAGCCTAGGGCTGACAAAACACCAACCAAGAAGGACATTTGGAAACTTTGGCTACCTATATTTCAGCAGATACCTGCTGAACTGAATTCATTTGATTGTGATTTTTTTAAAAAAATGTCTTTTTAAACATCTGGTTTTTTTGTTTGTTGAATTTTGAGCTGTAATTTGGCCAGCTTCTTCTGTCACAGGAAATCTACCGAAAGGTAACTCCCCCCTCTCCTTACAGGAAACAAAATCTAAAAGCATTAAATCTCTTCAAGTAATTTGGGGAGATTTTTAAAAAACATAATAAAACATTGAATTTTCCATATAATCACTTTAGAAAAAAAGCCAACTTTCTGGGGTTTTTTTCTTTGTTTGTTTTAGTATGTTTGTACTTGCTTTATATTTCAGCTGAAAGTGGACCTGCTTTAAAACAAATACCTTGTATGAAAAATTTTTGTAACTCTAGCAGAGTTATAAAAAACTGAAGATAGGGTCTGACAGGCCCTCTTGACATTTCAAGGCTTTTCTACATATTTAAGATGCTAAGAAAAAGGAATACTCTTACATTACAGTTTGAAGAGTAATTTTGTTCAAATGCATTGAGTAATTGAGCATGTGCTTAATCTTAATAAGCCATTGCCCTTTAACGTAGAAGTGCTTTATTAACTTGAAGACACCATCTCACTGTCTTATTTTACTTTACAGTGCTCCTTCTTTGGAGCTGTAGAAGATCACAGTTTTTCCTTCAGTAATTGAGAAATAGTGAAAATAAATCTGGATCATTTAATAAGCTGATGTAAGACCTTCGTCTTGCAGGTGCTTCACATCTGAACTTAGTGCTTAATAGCAGGTGCCAAAGATAATTTACCAAATTTAAGGCCATGCTTTCACAGCTATTGATAATGTTTTACTGTACAGCCAGCAAAAAGCAAATTAAATGACAGATTAAATGACATGGATTAAATGGCTGTCAGATCATTGTGATTCCTGTAATCAATTTGTTAAGCAGATGAGCTATTGTCTCACAAAATATAGAAGCCAATTTTCATTTACTTTCTCAACTTGAGATTGCTAAACTCTGCACACAGTTGTTCCTGTGCCTTAGTCTGCATGAACTGTTGTCAGTCCTTATGTTTTAACAAGGTGTCACGCTCACAGAACATAAAAAAATTAACTGAGGAAACCTAAAAATGAAAGATGCATAATACTTACTGATTTGGTGATTATTAACATTTGAGGCTGGTGTGGGGATGTTGCTGCAGAATGTACTTCAGAGACCGGATAATGGGAACACTTAGAAGAGTAGCTATATGTTGGTTATATCATTGCTGAAATTACTACAGGACATAACTGCTGTGCATTTTAGTTCTTCCTGTTGTTGAAAGGAAATTGCATTGAGGTGCCTTCGTTCTGATTTCATTATCTTGAGCCAAAGGCTTACATTGAAAACTTTCAGGCAAGTTGTCTTACACTAAAAAAGTGCTTGAACTACGTGAGTATGTAGTTCTCTGAATGGGGAGCATAGGTAACATCTAAAGTTGTTGGCAGCATCATGTATGTAGGAGGAATTTAATATCTGACTTCATACCTGTAGAGCTGGATATGTCTTTTCTGAGTACACCTGTGCCTTCCTCCTTTTTGTACTTTGCTGTTTGCTGAACTTTAATGGAAAACAATTCCATAAAATCTATGATTTGGAGACATACCTGTACTTTTTAATCTAATCACAAAGCACCAAAGTCTGGCCATATTTAGAAATCCCCATCTTTCTGATGCATTTTAACCTGTGTAAAGATGAAGGTAAATTTCTCCTTTCCATGTCCTTCTCCTGATGTGCCACTTTTCTCTTAAACCATCTCAAATATTGTTTGCTCAGTGGTACAGTTCCTCTGATCCTTAATACTGGTCTTGGTATACCTCACACCAGAAAGGCAGGTGCTCTGAACTGATTGCTCCTGCTTCTGACTGCGGCAGGATTTTCCCAAGGGCTCTCATAGTGGCTTTGTCTGCATGGGCACACTAGGGAGAGGTAGTATCACTTGGCCTGTGTTGCAGACTGACCCAAAGCCATGAGACTGCCTCACTGAGGAGACTAACTGTGAGCTATTTGGATACTAGACGGCAGACAAAAGTGGAGCCCTGTGGCTTTTGTTTGGCTTGAATGCCTAGGAAAGCAAAATTGCCTCTGTTAAGACTGGAGTGTGTAGAGTATCCAGAAGTGCAAGGAATAAATGAGGGAAGGAGGACTGTCAGAATTACTACTCTGACCTGTGACTGTTTTGACTTGTTAGAGTGAGCCAGGGAATGAAAATAAGGAAGGAATAGACAACCTCAGCCCATTTTCCTGAAATAAAACCCTGAAGACTAAAATGGTTTGGTTGGCTATAGTTTGTTTCATTAGGTACAGACTGTTTCAATATGTGAAAACGGAAGCAGCTTATTCTGTATACAGTTTTATGTCTAAAGAGATTATGGCTTCTCAGTATAAGAACTTTTCTGTTACAGTTCTCTCAAAAGCTTTAACAATGAAAACACGTGTCGTCTGTGTCCCTCCCCACCCCCGCCAGATTCTTGTTTATAGTACGATTCACCATTCCAGTTGACTAGGAAACAACTTTTTTTTTGTCTGTCAAATGGATAAAAGCTAAGGTGTCATTTAAATTTTGTTTATAGTGACCTCTAAATCTATATAACAATGATTGATCTTTGTGCTTCTGTCACTTTGCATTCTTTCACTGTTTCTGTTTTCAAATATTTTTAAAATGATTTTTCTTGAGGCAGATGTAAGAATTAAATTATTAAAAAAAAAGTTACTGCATCACATGTGATTTTTATGAAGCAAACCCTAAAAGCTTTAGCATTTATTCTAAAATCTATTAGGGATAGCAGCAGCAATTACATCCATTTTCTAGAATAGCTTATTGGCATAATTTACTTTGAGTTAATGGTTTCCATTGCACGTTTCTGAGTGATCTCAATGTATTAGCCTGTACCTGAGTAGAACAGAGATACTAGAATGTATTTCTGCACTGCTTATCCTGAAAGGCTTTTAGTCATTACCATTAATATTGATGTGATGATTAAGCCACTGGTGGTAATTTTTAGGTGTTTTAACGACAAGTATTTTGGTGATCTATATGGTGGGTAACTGGCAGTTGCTGTAGGCTACTCCGCAATGGGAAGACAATGTCAATCCTTATCCTGAGTAGGATTGTATGGTATAATTGCCTGAGTTAGCAGAAGGCTGGATGCGAGGAATGGAGGCCTGAAAGCCACCAGAATGATCCTGGTGGTACACAGCACATTCTGTAGGCCTCTTGTTTAATGAAAAGGAAAGCCTGGTGTCTTGATCACATTACTGATTTATACAAGAAAGATTTGTATGCTTGTGAGGAGTCCTGAGGAGCCCTATGAGAGGCTTGCTGTTTGGATGTGAGTGTTAATATATGATCTTGCTGGATGAGGGCTCTGACACTGCTGGGCAGGGATCTGCATGTGCACGTGCTGTGCCCTCAGAAGTACAGACCTCAAGCTCACTCAGCTGATTTTGCTTGAACTTGCTCAAATATCTTGATCTCAAAGATGAGATCAAGCACGAACAATTTAAGTCTGTGAAGAAGCTGTGAAAATGGGACGTGATAGGTGGGCATGCTTTGAAAGGTGGTTTGCTTTAAGTAATACACGTTGTGATGTACTTCTACTTTTATCTGTCAGAAGTACACACACAACAGATACATGTGAGACTGTCATGCCAAGTACAAACACAGCTATCAAAAGGAAGAAATACGCTATCAGGAACTTTATTACATATTTTTATAGTGGAAAATTAAAGTGGAAAATAAAATTAAGGCAGAAAAGCCATAGCAGGAGCAAATTTTATACTGTATTTTTAAAATTATAGAATTCATATTTTATATTTTGTTTTTTAAATTATGCAAATTAAGTTGCAACATACAAACATGTAACAATGTTATGTTCCACTGAAAATCTAGTTTACCAATGGATTCTTCTTTATTAAATTTTATGATCAACAAGGATGTATAAAACTTAAGGGAAATACATGTCTTCTGGTCTGAATTAGTCACTGACAAGGTCTTTTCTATTATAGCATTTGAAGCAGGAGGGAGTGCTTTAAATGCTTCAACCCATTTAACCTTAATTGCTCAGTTTTAATAGACATTGCTAACTAAAGGAACCAAATTATAGCTTGAATTAGGCCTTACGAATCTTAATTAAAAGCTCTACTTTATAATCGGAAACTGCCTATGTTTAAAACAGTAAGCCTTTCTTAAATGGCTGATTTTAAAATGCTAAAGCCCTTTTGATAATAATTGTTTAGACTGAATACGGGTAACCATTATTGCACTTAATTAAAAATATCTCCTCCATGTGGTTTTGTGCCTTCTGCTGGCTGTAAAATTGTTTGGCTGGTGGGGGGTGGGATTACTTTACTTTTCCTGTGGTAATTTGAAAACATGTTGCTGCCCTTTGTTTTAAAAGTTTTCTGGGGTCACAAGTTACAAAATTAACATGTGAATCAATACAAATATTACCTCTGCATTTCTCTATCCTCAGCTGAACCACTTGTCAGTCAGTTCAGTTAATTGGTATACTAGGCATATAATTACAACCATTAATAATACATCCTAGAATTCACTCAGTCTAACATTTAAATTCTGATCAGACAGTTTGTAGTGGGCTTTCGTATTGCACTGTTTCTTGAGACCTAACTTCCAGTAAAAATAGTCTGTTATTTTGGCGGGTGACACTGGCACTATATATTTAACATTTTGTATACTGGCAGTTTCTTTTCATTTGAGGGGTATCTGAAGAGGACAAAGGGTGGGTTTTATCTGTCCAAGTATGGGTCTCAGCAGATCAGTGCACTTAAGCTGTTTGCCATGCTTTCCCTTTATAGCTGATGGAGAGAAATAGGAATTTCCTTAATGCAGTTAACCTTGTATTATGGAGACAAAAATAGATCAGATAAATCATGTCCTGAAAATAACAGTGTCTTTTTAATGCACATGTGGACGTCTAGAATGTAGACCTGTAAAGTTAGATGAGGTGTATCTGGACCAAAGAGCCCACCACTATGAGATTCAAAGTCCATTGAAATTAATGGAAAATATTCTGTACTTAGCTGTGCTTTGAATTTAACCAGGATAAAGAGTTTGTTAAGCTGCCATATTATCATTTGATTGTTACAAAATTCATCCTCTCAGTCTCAGTTTTATGGGTTTTTTTCCTCTATTTTAAATAGACCCTCACCTCTCCTGCATAGGCATGTAGTTAAAAAAACCAAACCAGCACAACTTTATTTTAGGAAAAAAGCTGATTTTTTAAAAAAATGTATTTTCTTAGAACTCAGCCTTAAGATTTTTCTTGGGACATGCTATTCAGAAAGCACTGCTAGATGATGTGGTTATGCCTTTGTTTAAATTGCTTTGCTTTTGATTCCAGTAGCCAAGTTGCCTGCTTACATAAACTAACCACAAATTAAGAGTCCTTTACACTAAGACTGCTGGACCTTTATGTGCACTTAGGAGTAATTTCTATGAAAAGTCACTTGTACCACTTATAGAGAGGGACAGGCCTTCTCAAATGTCAATCTTGTTTGGTTAGTTATCAGATCTTTATAATTCCCCTTAAGCATTTTTTATAATTTCTCTGTTGTCCAATTTGTTGGATGTTCCATGCTGATAGAGTACATAAAGATTGTTAAACCCAGAACAGATAGGTAAAATCAGGGCTCTTTTACAGTGCATCCAAAGAACTCAGGTCCCTACATACCGATGCTACATACTTAGATGTATTTATCTTTCAATATCCAAAGTGGCCAGACCAAGTTTGACTGAAGATCTATGTCTTGCCTGATGTGCACTCTCTGACAGTGGCCAACAGTTGATGCTTAGGGTAATAAATTTATAAAAAACAGGATGTGCAAGAATGCAGCTAGAGATTTAGAGACTTCTGGAGACCGAACTTTCAATCAAATCAATGTCTTTAATAGTATCTTCAGAATAGAAATGGAAGGGGGCATGTATTTGCTTCTACAGGTATTCTGCAAAGCTCACAGCTGATCAATAGGTGATTAGCTATACTCAGTATACTGGAAAATAATTGAACAGGAACAGATAGTCATAGACACTTGTCCCTTTTCAGCCTCCCATCTACTATTGATACCACGAGTGTCACATCATTTTTCTCTATATGTCCAAACCCTACAAAACGTGACACTAGTTTTTGGCTTGGCAGCTAACAAGATCTTCAGAATTACTGGCCTTCCCTCTCTTCTAAAAATGAGACTTCATTAAAGAGAGTCTCAAGTCAGATGTGAAAAATGAATGGGTTCTTTGAAAAATGTGACCTGGATGTTTAACCTAATTTTAGACAGTTACATTGTTAAACCAGGTGCTATGAATCGTATGATGTCATTTTCAGCTCTTTACTGGCGTCTGTATTAATCATGAGTGAGTTACCTAGTCAGACCTTAGTGCCCTATTTTCAGTGGATACCAAAGATGCTGTTAACGCCTTCTCTTTCGATCTTTTGTTTATATATCTTAGAAATGCTATGAATATACACCAGATATAGCCTTAGAAAAAAAGGATGTCTAGAAAGACGAGGAGGAAAAAACATGGTGAATTAATGAAGACTGTTTCAAAGACTGGCTTCTCCAATCTATTGGATGGACTCTTTGATTTAAAAAAAAAAAATCTAAACTCTTTATTGGGTTGTTAATCAAATCTTTAGTCAAGGGATGCTGCACTTTGCTTGTCTATATATAATAAAATAACATTGCTGTAAAAGGCAGCTCATGAGAAATCATCTAAATGAGAGTACTGGGAATAACTCTACAGAACTAAACAAGTATTTATGTAAACTTACCCACTTTTGTCCTTCTACTATTGGAAAGGAAGGCTGTACAATTAGACTGCCTGGCTTTCTATAGTGCATTCTGTCTAATGCATATTATTATTTGAATACTGCACAGAAGTTGTAGACATTCTTTGGTTCTTTCTGTCTAACGTTCTTCCCAATGTAACAAATAAATACAATTACATAAAATTACCAAAAGAAAATTTCCAAGCTATGAATATGAGGTCTCTTTAATTTTCAGGAAATGCCCATGTTACTATTTTTATCCAGTTTTTCACTGGATAACATTAACAGTACTTGAAGCTGTGTATGCTTTCTAGGACAGGATATTTGAACACTGGAGCAGAAATGCCTAGTTTCTTGGCAAAGATATCATCTGGTTGCTCTGTCATTCTTTCTTTTCTAAACATCAGATGTGAGCACAACTTATAATTGAAAATATTTGATGATTCATGGGTCAGCAATGGTGCTTTTTTAATCTTAAATTTCATCCTTACCATTTTTTCTGGATTTTCTTCCTTATGAAATAAATAGGTGTTTATACCACCTGCTCTGGACTCATCTAACTTCTAGCCCTGTGTGCCAGGCAAAGAAGAGTGTGTGACTTCATTTGTTCCTGTCCAGAGAGCCCCAGCTCTTGCTTACTTCTCTAGTGACCAAAGAGTACAGGCAATGCTTTGAAGAGTCTGTAAAGGATAATATTGGAAAAGCCGATGGGTTGCATGGTAGTGTTCCCTATCTGTGTATCTGTGTCTGTGATGGACAGTTGTTACCCATCCACAGGTCAAAAAACAAAGGCTTCTAACCATTGTTTTTCAGAATTTATCTATTATGGTTTGTCTGTGGTGATAAATAGAGCTCTGGGTAACCAAGCTATTTTCTATATGTGTTTTAGAAGACTAAGGTAACTGTAATCATCATTAATGAACTCACTTCATGAATAAAATTTTATAATCATCATCATGTATCAGTAGGACAGGGCTCTCTGTTTAAAGAATAAGATGCTTGAATCCAAAGATTACATTAATGTAATATGTGTCTGAAAATGAAACTCTTTTGCACTGATTGTTGTAGTAACAACAACATCTGGAGCTTTTTGTTGATATTGGCCAGGGCCACACTTTCTAAAATGGAACATGCTAGATCTGTACACCTAAACAAAACTACATGGCAAGTATTTAACATATCATGGAGATAGAATTGTTGTTAAGAAGCTGAGAGACTGTGTCAGAATTCTGAAGTCTGCAGCAAAATTGTTTTGTCGTCTTGAAAATGATTCCACAATTCATGATTGTACAGTTCCCAAACCTACTGACTTCTGATTGAGACATCTCTTAGAGCTGTGAACTGTTTCAGAAAATGCTTTGTGTACACTCACATGTAGGGTATTATAATTATACTGGTAAGTTGAGATTCTGAAACACAATTCTGTCAGAAGTCGAATTTGTCATTGTAGGAACAAACTTGATCACCTTCAACTTGTGCACAGTAACAAAACTGAGGAGTGCTGGACAAAAATGAGTTTGCACTTTTTGTAAGCCTATCAGGTGGTAAAAAAATTCTTGTAAATCTTTGATTTAATTTGTATTCAGTTTAGTCTTCTCAGATCCTTTTGAAGCAAACATGTCAAGCTCATAAAGAAGACGTTTCTCTCAAATGTAGAGTGAACTCAACTAATTTCACTCAGTTTCCTAAAGATGCCGAGTACCCAGAGCTCTGCAGAGGTTGATAAGAAAAATGAGTGCTCACTCCTTTCCTGAAAACATAGATTATATACAGGTAGTGTATCTGTATCTAGGCTGGAACACTGACATAATTTTAAAGCAGACTTCCTGTAAGTGCACAAGACCATGGAAAGATAAATAAAATATGAAATCCCCAGTGGTATCTCTTGGTTAAGAAAAGTGGAGTGTAAAAATGATTGACAATGGAAGTTAGGCAACATGCTGGTATTACTATATTACTCTTGCCAAAGTTACCCAGGAGTCTTAATTACCGTGAGATATGAGGGACTTTTATTTCATTGAATTTTAATGAATGACCCATATTCACATTTTTTAGTACGTTCTGTTTGTCATAGCTGTTTTAGCATCATGTGGACCTTCCTAGTCCACTTCTGTCATTGCAAAAACTATTTATGGCAAAAATAAATTCTGAAGCAAAGAAAGATCTGTGCTTTGATGATCCAAGTTACCTTCCTGTCAGCTGCTGTTTAATAGGTGAGAAGTTCCAGTCTTCATACTTGTGAAGGATTTAGAGTAGCAGCCCTCAGAGGACTATTCTTTGCTGCTCTCTGCAAACCAAAATGCTGGAAAGCCTTCCCTTCACAGAGGATGCTGTGAAGGAACTGTGTGAATTTTTTTGCATTTGGGGAACGGGTGACAAAATAGTAGGTAGCGTTGATTTCTTGGGCTTCATAACTATCAGCTTCAACTTTGTCAGGTGAGACAAATCCATGGATCCCTTATGTATCATGTTTAAATGTTAGCCACGTGACTTTAGTAAATGTTGAAATGTTCAGGGAGCCCTGAACTGGACATTTGAGTATGTGCAGTGGTTCACAACAGTGCATGCAATGCAAAGTTGCTCTACTCAGAGATTAGTTGTATGGTGCTCTCATGGGAGTTTTTGTAGACTGGTAATGTCCATTGCATATCCCATACAAAGTAAGGAGTTTGACCAAGTAATATGAGATGGCAAGAAGCCCTACATTTTACAAATCCTAAATGATGTGAATTATCTTCTATTTACAAGTGGTTAACCAGCACAGCAGAGCAGTTCTCAGCCAGGAGTCTGCAGTTGCCTAAGGACTACTGCTAAAGCACATGTGTAAAAAACAGTTTGAAAAGGTAAGCCTGCTGGCAGAAGACTTAAATTTGCCATACAAGGATTTGCACCTCTGCTGGAAAACAGAACTTTCTTACCTCCAAGAAGGTTGAAAACTACTGCTATATAGCCTCTAATACTACTTCTGACCTTATCTGTCTCAGTCTGAAACTGTAGTATTAATCTGGTACGGTCTAAAAAAACATGTCCTATATGATATCAAGAAATTGTCCATTTTACAGTACGTGATCTGAAACTGACTTGAGCCAGAAGGAATAGTCACCTTCTGCTCTCAAACATGAAGGGCCACAGAAAATAAGTTCATATTCACCCACTGACATGTAATAAAGAAATTTACTTCAGAATTGAAGCTTGGGATTGCTTCCTTTTGTCAATGGACAGAAAGTTAAAAATGAAAAAAAAAGTAGAGACACACAATCTGAGAATGAGGGATATGCCTATAGGGACTGGGAAAAAAACAGGTGAATGATGTTTGTATCAATGAGCTAGTTTGACTGTTTTAAACTTCTCCCTCCAAGTTTTTAGATGAATATTTCAATTTAAAGATTGAGGAATAAACTCCTGTCATGGCTTGCTGAAACAGTAACCATTAGGATACGTGAGCATAGTTGTGGCAGTAAGGCACACAAAAGTATTCTCCCATTAGATCACCAAGAACTTGCAAGGTTAAATGTAGACTCAAACATTTCCCATTATATTAAAAGACGGAACTGTGGTGGAAATGGCTGTGATTTAGAAATGGTGGGAAAAATGCTGTCAAATGTCATGTTTCACATTCATAACTGCTTGTGAACAGGAAATCTCTCTGCTTGAGCTTGTCGGGCATGGCAGCTACTAAATAAAGGCAGACTCTAAAACTGTTATGTGCTCTGCAGGTATCCATCTTTATTTGAGTATCTCACTTGCAGTTCAAAGAAGCTGTAGCCAATCTGTTTAAATATCAATTAAGAAAAATGTCAAACCACAAGAAACAGTAATCAAGGGTTCAAGATGCCTAGTGCAGGATAACTGATTTTGGTTTTATCTAGAAAAATACTTTATTAACTATGAATGGAGCTGGAAGGGTCCCAGATAAGTTTCCCTTGTGATGGTTGAGATGGCAAATGTCATATAGGGATAATACTCCAACGTATGAATAGAAAAGTTATTGTTCCCCAGGGAAAGAACTCTGCTTCATTTTTTTTTTCCATCAATGATTGTAGCTGTCTAAAGTTTTTAGATGTCCAAAAGGTACTCTGGGTAAAAAAATGCTACATAAACAAAAGGTTAATGCAGTAGGAAGACTTGTGAAAAAAATTGTGAAGTCCTAAATGACTTACTTGATCTCTTCATTGCTACTCCTCCAGTGTTACGTATGCCACCATGAAGACTATTTAGGTATCTGGCAAATTGCACCAAGTGCCTGCAGAATCTCAGCTTTCAGGTTTTGTTTAATGTTTTAAGTATTTTTTTAATTCCTCTATGCTTTGGTGATAACTTTCCATTGGCACACATATGCTGAAGCAGTAATACATGCCTTGAACTGCAAGCATCCTGAAAGAATGAATCAAAAGGGTAGATTTTTTTGTTTCTTACCAATTTGATTGGCATATCAATGTCCAGCTATTAAAAACATTCTTTTAACTCTTTGAACATGGATTTAATGCAAGGAGAGAAGTGTACAGGAAAGAGAACAGAGACAGGAAACCAAGGAAGGGAAAGTGAATTTAAGAAAAATACAAGGAAGGGAGACTCCAGAGACTATATTTTTTTATAAAAGAATGAGTAAAGTGATGGTAATTCACCAAAAATATAATTGTTTGGCTACTGCGGAAGGTTTGGATTTTCACAATCTATTGTCTTGTTTCATTTAACAGTGTGAGAGCTGGGTAAGATGAATTCTGCTTACAGTACTGGGTGCTTGACACTGTCTAGCCACTGGAGTCTTTAAATGTGTCTCTCTCATCCTCCCTTTGTTTAATAAATATTTGAAGATCATTAACTAAAACTCGAAAACTAACAAGTGCTAAACACACTTATGTTTTTTCTACAGCTGATAAACTCAGAAGTTGATGTACTCCATTGCCTTCTTAGAGAAGGACTTGTGTGTTTAAAAGCTTGCCTGTTTTTTCCTGAGCAGTGACAATGACTCTTATAAGGTCATCCTTACTCTGTGTGACTTGACAATTTGAGCTGTGCTTACTGTGGTCAGTGTAATAATTGGAAACAAATTTGGACACAGAACAAAATAAGGATCTGCAATAGATGAATCTGTGCTTCCTTTAAAACTAGGAGATATTGTGTTCAGAGAAAAAAATATTAAACAAATAATAAAAAAAAGTCATGTCCTTCAGCCACGATAAATGGAACGATGTCTCATCTGCCTTCTAAATGCATCCTAAATGTTTTTTAGGCAAGACAGTTATAAATATGCATCAGTTCACACTTTAAAAATATATGTGCTGTTTAACCAGCTGGACATACCTGTGCATAGTTTGGTTTGTATTCTGTTTTTCCTCACCTTTTTTCAGACAAGTACTTAAGATACATAGCATGGTAAACTTTATTCTTAGCCATCACAAGAGAAAATGAAACAAATAAAGCTCCTACAGAGTATTTGATGTTTTCTGGAAACTGTATGAAATGGCTTCCAGAAGAACACCCCAACAATACCACAGATTGCATCAAAGGCGCCTCCACTAAGTTGGCAAGCCATTTTCATTTTATTGCTCTTTTAAAACTCGAAAGCAGGAGTTTGTGACATTTTTAAAGAAAATTCTAAAACTGATTTTTTTTTCTTTATGGATGCGCTAATGGGAAAAACATTGGAGAGGCAGAGTAGAAAGGCTCTTGAGGGTTTTACACTGAAAAAACCTTATGCAAAAACAACCTACTGTACCTGTTATTTTCCCTCTCTCCACTGAGAAACATCCGTCTGCCTTTTCTTTTGTTACTTTTTTTTTCCAGCCTGCTCACCCTTGACCTTGGCTCTCCAAGTAGTCCTAATGGCTATCAAATTTTACAGTTTTCTTGGGCACATGCATCTTGAAAACATCATGAGAACTTGAAAGCTGTAAAAACTGCACTCTGTGTCCCTCTGGTTCATTAGATCGTAACATTTCCAAGGTCACCAGCATCTAAAGAATAAAGATGTTAAAGTTTATGAGTTTTTAAAAAAAGTATCTAAGGAAGAACTTGATGCAACAAATGATACATTTTAATTTGTTTTCTCTTATCAAAAAAAGTGACTTACAGGGCTTTTCATGGGAAGGGATAGAAAGGTCAGGTTTCATTTGGAGTAGGAAAAAAAGGAATAAATCTTGGTATTTTCTTCATAACATTTGGACCTGGAGTAGATGCTGAATTTTGCTATCACAAAACTCACAGAGGGATGCAGTTGTTTAGCAGGTTGAGTGGAAGTGATAAGATTTTCCCATCTGATTCTTCATACAACTAACTGAATCAACTCTTGGCAATTTTAAGAGCAGAGCAGAGTGGACTTCATATAATTTTGAACATGTGGAAATGCACTGATGCTAAACTCTTCTTGAGAATCTAATAATTTTAGTATTCTTGCTTGGGTTGAATGCTTTCCAGAGATTTGAACTTTTGGCAAATTTGGCCTGCACTTAACCAAAACAGTATTTAATCTATGTATGAACTTTTTTTCTGTCCTTTAGATTTGGAGCTGGTTCTCTTCTTATAAGGAAAGTGCTACTTGATATGAAAAATACAGATGTTTTAGGTGCAGGTTGTTGAGCGTGTGTGTGTGTGCATATAACTGCTGAAAGTATTTTGAAACTTGAGTATATATATGTAAATATTCTCATGTTGTTTTTATTTGTTTTCATAGATTTTACAGTCCCCAAATCCAGTCATTGAAAAGAATAAGATGCTGATCTGATTATGATCCAGGCCATGTACTTGTTTGTCAGTATGCATGTTACTACGTTTATGCCTAATTCATTAAAAGTAATGAGATGTTGATACTACACTGTTGCTTGTTCTGAATTGGCAGTGGGAACAAGAAATTTAAGTGCTGATCACGTCTCACATATCTCTCTCCTGTGAATCCCAGGAAATACGTCTTTCTGACTTCATGAAGCCAGCAGCAAAAAATACCACTTGACTTTTGTAGGATTAAAATTTCACCTCAGGGCATTTCACCTTTGGATATTCCAAAGTCACTGTTTCCCAGTCATCTGCGATCAAGGTTGCATAAAACTATGTGGTGATGAAAATACCTCTGTCTCTACAGTAGATAGTTTCTTAACTGTATAAGATTTGGAATGTAGGGTGCAGCTTTTCTTCTGTATTTTTCTGTGGAAATGAGGATAGTGCATTAGGAGGAACAGTGACCAAAACTCAGTAAAAAATGAATAAAAATGTTAATTTTAAAATTTTAAGAGACAAACTATAAAAGATCAAAGTATCACCACATGGAAATATGTGTTCCAGCATTTTGCAATGTCTTTTACTGCATACCAGTTCTGGGTAATCGGGCAATATGCTGCAATTGTAGAACTCTAATATAACTTTTTTTAGCAGAAGACAACTGATAATAGATAGTTATGCAAGTGCTTTGTCCTCTGTAGGGGCTAGCAGCAACCTCTCATGGAGCAGGAAGGTAAAAACAGTTTCTTTGCTGTTTGGCAGTGTTTTGTTTAAAGCAGCTAGATAAACACATGAAGGTGAACAACAAAATAATTTACAGATATTGAATAAGTATGTAGATTTATCTCCCAAGATACACTTATAAAGGCTTCAATATTTATTTTTCTTGCTATTTTATGGATCCAGCTCCCTTAGGAAATAGCACATAGGTATATTATGCAGATATGGAATAAATTTTGTTTATGGTTCTGTAATTTAGAAGAAATTTATTTCAGCAGATGGCTTCCTTTGGCTATTTATTGTAAAATGCCCAAGCACATAAATTATTTTTTTCAAAGTCAATTGAAATTTAAGTCCAGATCTTTCCCTTTATTAGTAATCAAGCAGTACTTTAAAACAAACACAGATTTTCCCCAATCCTACTCATGTTTTGAACATCTATGGCATTGTGAATATTGAGATCTGTGGCCTTGACAAATACCAAGATAACAGTAGTGCCAATGCACACTTTTCTATTTCCTGTAGAAATCTGTGGAATTCAACACTAAAAGTTGAATTTGAGTCATTGACTTTCAGGCCTCAGCCATTCTTCCTTTTCTATATTAGTAGCCATAAGGCTTCTGTGACAGTTTAGCTGTGACACTAACTCAAAATTCATCAACTGCATGCAGATGTTTGCTTTGATTTCAGTAGCTTTGTCCATAATGTTATGTAGCTATGCTAACAGTTTTGTTGTATGTGTTTTAATGATTTTTGGACATTCAGAAACTTAATGAATGGTAACTGATATAATGAAGAGTGGGAATGGATTTTGCTGGAGGTAGACTTTATATTTTCCTGGCATAAAGTCGCCTTTATCACCTTATCACCACCTTCTAGCAAAGATTACTCATGGTTGGAAAAGATGGTTAGTATGCAGTAAATTTCATTATGCTGATGAAAATAGACAAAATGGGAACTAGCATTTTCCTCTGTTTTAGAGTTTTGTTTGTCTTTTGGATGTTAGTTATT
This sequence comes from Colius striatus, assembly GCF_028858725.1. Lineage (NCBI taxonomy): Eukaryota > Metazoa > Chordata > Aves > Coliiformes > Coliidae > Colius > Colius striatus. The sequence goes on along the minus strand of NC_084759.1, from coordinate 125,631,520 downwards.
GCATGCTCATGTGTCTTCTCTGCTGAAACAGAAAGCTGAAGTACTGTGATGCTGCAAGCAGAAGAGATAGGTTCTTCTTTTAGATTCTTGGTTTGTTTTCAGCATTTTTTAGTCAAGTTGTGTGTGCTTCTGGAAGAGCTGCTTCTCTGAAGAGTGGACTTGTGAGACTTTGGAGAGTGCCATCCCATTGTTACAGAATATAAATGAAACAAATTTCTTGGATAGTGTCAGTTTCACCTATGATAAAGAAAGAATCAGCCCCAGTATGTTTAAGGTAGATACAGGACCACTCAGACTAAAATATTAGGTCATTTAAAGAAGACAGATTCAAATTATTTTCCTATAGCTGAGATACAGTGATAATAAATACAGCATTTCTTTATTGTAACAAGTGCTTGGATTTTCTCAGATAGTTGTTCTAGGAGTTTTTAAAAAAAAGTTCTTGGATGCTTACACTGCAGTCTCATAGTGTATCCACTGTTTTAAGTTGCACCACTGGTCATCAAGGAGGAAAATAGCAGAGCACGTCAGTGCTATGTTCCCTAGGACTGCTGAAAGAGAGTTATTTCCAGGCTGTAACAAAAAGATTAAACTTTGGTTTCCAGAAGGAATTATGATGTGGCTTCCAACCTTCTTTCACCTCAGCAAATAGCATAACCAGTATAAGTGCTAGTATACCCAAGTAAAAAAACTTTTTACTTCTTTTTTTTCCTAGTAATTTTTTCTTTAAAACTTTTCAAACAAGCAGTTGAATTTGGAAATTTCCCAAACTAGTTACAAAAAGAGTCAGTCAAAACTACCTCACCAACAGCTGAGGATGTGGTTGTACACATCCAGATCTGGCACTGTGAGTAGCTGTCTCATATGAACATGGTAAGCCCAGATAGGTTCTTGGCAGACTATGTCATTATTATAAATGGCCCTATGCCTTCTTAATAATTTTGGTGCATTTAGGTTTTTTTTTCCAAGACTCCCTTATTGCTGCCATTATAATGCCATATGAAATTAATTCCTCTTAGAGAGGAAATTGCAATAGATTTTTAAGGTGTTTTCGTTACTAAACACCCCAAGAGTTGCCTTTCTCCACAGCCAGAATTTACTGGACTGAAAACTTGTAATTATTTTGATAGTGTAGATAAAAGTTCAAGTTTCCCATTGAGAGCTAGAATGCAGTAAACTTTGCTAATTCAACAGACTATGCACCTGCATCTAGCATAGCAATTTTGTGGTTGGATGACAACATTTTTCTGTTTCTCTTGTTTTATTTTTGTGTTCTGGTAATTCTTTCACAGTAAAAGACAATATTAAGTGATCAACCAATCAAAATGCTAGGATAGATGAAGCTACAAAATTAGTGGGAAAAGTTAACTTTCTAAGGTAGATGTGTTTGGAGTCAAGAGTTTGATTAACACTCAATTCCATCAATTACAGGGAAAAAAAAAAGAAAAGAATAATTGGCTGTGACCTAGGCAAAAGGAGATGAACATAGCTGTCCTCTGCAAATACAATAGATATAATTAAGAGCAAGCCTGCAGGTTTTATGTGTTTGAATGTACTCCCATTGCTTTTATGGCTATATTAAGCTTACTAAGGAAACCATATCCTGCCATGTCAGATGTAATATTCTGCCCATAAATTATAGTTGTTCAGCCCTTTCACTGAGGCATTCTTTAAATAATGTCTTTCTCCAGGTACATAAGAAGAAATTATGGGGTGGTGTTCACATTGTTTGCAGGCACATTGCCTGTTTTTTTCTTGATGCAGCTGGAGCTTGAAAAAAAATCAAGCATTTGGACTTTGCAGGCTTTGTGCATGTTTTTGGTGGCACTCTTTGGTTTTGTTGTAAAAAATAGTGTTAAATTCACCAGTCTTATCCTCTTGGCATTTCTTCACCTGCCAGGTGAAGTCTCTTAAATAGCAATGTGGTTTTGGAGGGGAGAGAAACACTGATAACCGCACAACATGGGTCTTAAAAATAGAATATTTGGCTGAACTCCTAGTTTTGTGCAGCTCCTGGGGTACAAAAGGGAGAAGTAATCTTCTAATCCTGTTGCAAAAATTAATGTAACTGGAACTCCTTGAGAGAAGGAGATGAAAATAATCTCTTTCTTTTGTTATTTTTTTCTGGTTTATGTATGTTAGATTACCCTTTCTGGAACTTAAGTATCTGTTACATCAGTACCTTGTGCTGCTAATCACAATACAGTTTTTTAGAAATAAGTATTATATAAGGGTTAGACATTGAAAAGGCTTCATATTTCTTTGAGTTTTGTCCCTTTTGAAGGTTCTCCCATTACTTATTTAAAAACAGTCCCATTTGATTCATTATTTGAAAAAAGAGAATTAATCAACCAGTCCTTATCAGAATCACAGAATGGTAGAGGTTGGAAGGGACCTCTGCAGACCATCCAGTCCAATCCCCTGCTAAAGCAGGTTCACTTCGACCAGGTCACACAGATATATGTCCAGGTGCTTTTGAAAACCTCCAGAGAAGGAGACTCCACAACCTCCCTGGGGCAACCTGTGCCAGGGTTCTCTCATCTTCACAGGAAAGTTATACCTTGTGTTTAAGCAGAACTTCCTGTGTTCCAGCTTCTGCCTGTTACCCCTTGTTATGTCATCCTGTCACTTGGGAGTCTGATGCTGAGTAACGTAACAGCTGATAACACATTCTTCTGAATTCCCTGTTCTGAAGAAACTCGGTGCTAGATAAAAGTTATGAAGAAATCGTAAAGTTACTTACCATTTTTCCCAAGGAATGCCTGACGTGCTTGACATCAAGCATGGGAGTACTGTGTTCAGTTCTGGGCTCCCCAGGTCAAGAGGGACAGGGAACTTCTGGAGGAAGTCCAGTGGAGGGCCATCAAGATGATCAGGAAACTGGAACATCTTTCTGAAGAGGAAAAGCTGTGAGACCTGGGACTGTTCCACCTACAGGAGAGAAGACTGAGGGCATCTCATTAACACTTGAAAGTATTTAAAAGTAATTTGCCAAGAGGATGGGGCAACAATCAAGTGACAGGACAGGCGTAATGAACGTAAACTGGAATACAAAAAGTTCCACTGAAACACAAGGAAAAACTACTTTCCTGTAAGGATGAGAGGGTCCTGGCACAGGCTGCCCAGGTAGGTTGTAGAGTCTGGAGGTTCTCAAACCTGCCTGGACAGGTTCCTGTGTGACTTGATTGAAGTAAACCGGCTTGAGCAGAGGGGTTGGACTGGGTGATCTCTGGAGATCACTTCCAACCACTACCATTCTGTGTGATTCTGGGTGTGATTCTGTGTGAATTTAAACTCAATTCAGAAATATTTAAACTACCTCTGCAATGGAAGGCATGTTTGAAATGTTCAGTCAGATTAGTTCTGGTGTACTAACAAGTTATTTTCTAAAAAGATTACTTGATCTATTCATCATACTCTCTCAAACTTAAGTACAATATATGGGGTTTTTGGTGTAGTGGACAACAGATTTAGTTGTTATCAAGCTAGGTGGCTGTCTGTAATTATTTGTGTATTTTTAGTTTGTTGATCTGCACCACTGAGTGATTCACAGCAGAGGCTGTGATGCTGCTGTTGCATGTATAATCCAATATATAATCTGTAAAAAGAATAAAGAACTACAGTTTTATGTATTGTCAAGAACATACCTGATCTTCCTTGTTCTGAGAAGACAATTTTTTGTTAAACAAGGCATCCTTTTCTGTTATCTTATGCCATTTTAATAACATGTTTCAGATAGTTGTTTGTTACAACAAAGTCAAAGGTTTAACTCATTGTCTGCTTATTATAAAGACAAAACCCAAAACTACATTTTAAATATAAAATAAAGTACTGAAATCAGATGTCTCTAATTTTTGATAATGTGTCATTGTTTACTATGATGATGCTACAATTATTTTGAGAAGGAATGTTCTAGACATTGACGCTGCCTTTCAGTCATATATGACTGATATATTCAATCAATTATTTCCTGAGACATATGTTGGAAGAAATATGCAATATGAGTATATAAAAAGGTTAGAAATATGCATATATTCAAAGATCATGCTCAGTTGAAGAAATTTTTCTGTATTCCTAGTATTCGCTTTTAACAAAAGCTTCTTTTTGTTTCTCTTGTATTTTAGATATCGATGAGTGTGAAAATGACTTCTACAACGGGGGTTGTGTCCACGAGTGTATCAACATTCCAGGCAACTACCGGTGTACGTGCTATGATGGGTTCATGTTAGCCCATGATGGCCACAACTGTCTTGGTAAGTAGTGAATACTGGCAAGAAAGTTTTGTTTCATGGCAATGGTACGAAGACTTCATTTGATTGGTGCATTTTGTCATCTGGTATGTTTTCAGTAAAGACTTGATCTGGATCACACTGACTAAGTTCAAACCTGTCTGTTGACTCCAATGTGGTTTAGATCAAACCTCTGTTGCTCTGGTTTAAATAAATTTGGTTTATCCTATAAGCTAAAAGCTAAAAATATATATATTTTGTTTTGAGATTTCTTCACACCAATTATCTGCATGTAAACTTTGACTGCTATGACCAGTTTCCCATACCTACTTCCTTGTTAGTCATTTTAGCTAAATCCTAGTGCCTAGGGACTGTCTTTCTCAATATTATGCACAATACAAATGCAACAACTAGTGTTTGTTACAGTCCCAATATAATTTGAAGATGATGTTTATAAAACAGTGTGGAAAAGGGATATATTTTCTATGTCACATAACACCTTTATTTTGGTAAAAGCTGAGATTGTTTACAATGCAAGTCAGGTAGTGAACCAGAAATAATAAAGTCCACTAACACCAATCTGCACTCACTGAAGCTATGGAGCAACTAGAATTTCTGAGCAGGGATTGGGTTAGCCTTTCAATATGTGTGCTTCCTACTGTGTTCTTTTTCAAGCTGAGTAATAATTGTTCTGATGGATGATATATCCTTACCATTGTCAGGCTTTTGACTCAAGCTTCCAAATTTCAATCGTTATAGCACAGACTAAATAGATTTATTTGCCTCAGCCTGAGGTGGTCAAATGATTCATTGTGCAAGAGGTATTTCTTATACAAAGAACAGCCAGCCATTCATTTTAAAAAGAAAAACTATTTATACTAACGTTCATAAATATCTCTTAATAAAACAGGACACAAACATGATCAAATAGTTCAGCTATTTGGAATTAAAATGTTTGAGCACATATGTCATTTCAAGCAGCTTGCTATTTTCAGCTTTGTTTCCAAATGATTCCCATAGTAGTAGGGAAAAGTAGGTTAGCAAGTATGAACATCAAAAGGAGTGACCTGATAAAGGAGGAACCATTCAGGAGAGCTGTACAACATTTTTTGGACCCCTGCTGTCTGAGTCCTTGCTCTCTGGTCATGAAACATATGGGCTGGATTGAAAGAGAGAGCCAAATTTTTTATTTTTTCGTTAATTTCTATTCAGCAACTTGGGGTTTTGGGAAGAAAAAATAAAAAAAGCCCTACAGTAGTATAAATGGGTCGCTACAGTTGAAAGTATTGATCCAAAGTTTACCAAGAGATCTTACAGGTTTTATAGAATTGCTGTCTGCCCATATTCACAGTCTACTCTGAGCTGACTTTTTGTGTTGTTACCCCAAAAATATTAGGAACCATGTTGCTTCTAGAAGAGGTTCAGCAAACGGATGAGTGGGAATAATAGCAAAGGTCTCCCTTTCTCCCAGAGTACAACTTAGGACACTTAGGCCACTATTGCCTTTCTAATTTTGGGACCAAAGACCATGGAAGTTTCTGGTCCTCAAATACAGATCGAATATTTGTAACTAATGGATAGTCTTTGATGTGTCTCAGTAAAATGGCTGCTTTTACTTAGAGGCACTAAAAGGAAATTAAGGTTAATTAATTTTTCTTTCTTTTAAAATTGAGTTATTTACTGAGGGTGAAAATGTCTGGTTGTAGGATCTCAAACTGAAATTTTTAATCCTGACAGTGGCCATACATATCTTGCTATGACTGACTGTTGTGTACTAACTCAGATTTGGGACACCATTGCTAGAAAAGAGAGAACTTCATTTTTATGTCATCATTTGGTCTCTAACTGGTTTCTGGCATTATCACTTATACTGACTGCTGGGATAACCTGCTTGTACCCATTAGCACAGTGCCAGTTCTGAAAAGGGGGATGTTCTTGGCTTTTTTGCATTTTGAATAGTTATATTTCCCTTCACTTTTACTACAGAAAGATGTAGATGCAGTTGGCTATTTTAACGAGGATGCAGTGAGGTCAAATCAAAATCAAACTTGCATATATTTCAATTAGGATTTCTATAACCTCTTGAAAAATTTTCCCACCATGTGAAACTTGGTTTATTTATCCAAAATATATTTTTTTCCCATGAGGAAATTACACATTGAAAAGCATTAAAGGTATGATGAGTCCAGTATTTTCCACCTGTTCTTGCTTTTTGAGAAACCACTTATTTTTCATGGATTATATGGTGACAAAGAACTCTCCACAAGATTAGTGACAATGTTTTTCAGCCTTCAATGCATTTTTCTACAGATTTTGTTTGTTTATCCCTCTCCACATCCTGCCCAACCTGTGTAGGAATTTACAACACTATCAAAATGAAGATTGCTAGTTAGGTACTGTCTCATATATTCCATTTCTTAAGTTTACGTTCCTCTTAGAACATAATGTTTCATTGACATGCTGAAATTAACTCTGTATTCACATTAGACAGGGATGTAGTGGGCCTTTTATGGCATTATATAATTTTCCCAGAATTTGTAGGTTGATTTTGAAAACCGTGCCTGAACCATCTTCTGGTACGGCACCACAGATACTTATCTGCTTGGACAGAAGATTTGTTGGGAGAGACCCAACATCAAGTTGTACTATTCCTTTGGCCTTCCAGGCATTTCTGTTGGGGTCCAGTTTGTGAGCACATAGGGAGCCAGGCAGCAAGAGCTCTTAGGGGACAATTTGACTGGCTAAATATAGGAGCCTCATGACAGTAAGAACACCCTGGAGCTGGCAGATGTGATGTGAGATTGTAAAATCATAGAATATCTCAAGTTGGAAGGAATCCATAAGGATCATCAAGTGCAGAGATCTACAGGAGCAGATCTGGAGTACAAGAGGAAGACTAGATGGAATAATATTAGGAATCTAAAATGGCATCTGAATTGCTCTCTCAGTGACTCGGGCTGCATTTTACTACACAAATATCAACAAAAGTCTTTGTCTAGTGATTTTTAGATAGAAGGCCAATGGATAGGACCCCATGATAGTTCACTGATAGTCCTACAGGCCATTTAGGAAACAGGATGGGATAATCAAGACCATTATATCAGGATTTCTGCATCTCTTGCTTGACTGAAGTCTATGTAGAATCTTAAGCCATTTCTCCTTGTCAGGGTTGACATGCCTTTTTAAACCTTCACTGGATGTCTTTCTAGGAATATCAGTATAGCAAGATGATTAAAATCTTCTTTGGGGAGTTCACAGCTAATAATATCAGATGCAGGTTAAGTAAGTTTTTTAATAAATTATTATTTCAATATTCCTTTATTTCAAGATTTCTCACGAAGTGAAATTTCTTATTTATTTATTTGTTGGGAGGAGGTGTTTGTTTAAGAATTCACAGCTAAAATTTGTATTGGAAAACGTCCAAACTGTCCTTGGGGGAACTCAGCTCTCTACTTGACATTTTTAATGAGGAGTTTCTCAAATATAACATGAAATGATGCCACAGGGAATTCAAAGTATGATGAGATCCTGGCTAAAAATTATGTAATCACTTGAAATAGCAGTAGTTCTTTCTCAAAATTGCTCTAAATTCTGCTTAGTGGATGCAAGACTAGAAGGTAGAGGATGTAGATTGAGCCTGGTGTTTTAAGTCTGGGTGTTGCACAAAGTAAGATACGTCATGAATGGGGATGCCATTCATAGAGAAGGCTTGAGAATTTGTCTTGCTTTTCAGTGAGAATTTCAGGGGAGCTTGACATAGCTGCCATTATGGTGACTCCAGAATGTATCCAGGAGGATAACAGATAATTTAATGTTTTTTAAAGTTTACTTTCAAGCTACTGGGATAGAAATTGGAGTTTGGAAAGAGACTTTCTGCTTCTTCAGCAGCAGTAAGGCTTCGGCTGTTGGGGGATTGTTCAGTTTAAGGCATAACACTTGGATGAAGCCAAAAGGGAGAAGTGGGTATAATGAATAATCTAGAAAAAAAATCACAGAATATCTTGAGTTGGAAGGGACCCATAAAGTTCATGAAGTCTAACATGATTAATGCCAGAAGAATGAAAGATAAGGTGTAGTTTTCTTCAAGGGAAGAGAAGATGAAAAAGAAGACACAATAGTAATCAAATACAAAAAAAAAAAAAAAAAAAAAAAAAGAGGCTGCTTGCAAAGAATTAGATTTTTGTTGTTTTGGGTGTTTTTTCCACAGAAGTGAATGAGGTAGTGCAACAGTATTTGGTTACTTTACCTGGGAAATTCAGAAAGAGCAAAGAATTATTTTTCCTTTCTCCTGAAGGACTGTCAATGTGAAATACTATTACTTTACATTAATTTCTCTCATTCTGGATAAAAATGTAAGCTTCCTGGGAGAGTATTATGTCCTGTATTGGTCTGAAGAATCATCAAAGAAAAGAATTCTGAAGCTTACCATGGATTACTAAACCTTGGGATTTATCCAGGAACAGCTTGATAGAAACTTTGCTGAATGCACTTCTTGCTGGTGTTCTTCACTAGAGTCTTACAAATTCATTCAGCATCTGCAAATAGAAAGTGGAAGAGTGCTGTAACTATTCAGATCAGTAAGCAGAGAGCCTGGCTTCACTATTTTTTTGTTTTCTGTTGACACATTGTTTTCTGTTTGTCAAATAAAATCTGAGTATGAAAAATATTTCAGGTTGAAGAATGGAATTGCATGGAGTGGTGATTGTTTATTCAGATATAAACAGGAATAGTTACGAAGTGCTACTCATCTCTGTAGGTTTTGTCTGGTTTGGGTATTTTTTGTTTTCTCCTTTGCTCTGATTTGTGATAGTCCCTTTTTATCAGGGAGTAAGCATTGTTTTTTTGGAAAAACACTGCCTTCAGGTTGCACTCATCTTAACTCTTCTTTCTTCTAAAGCTTAGCATAGGTTTCATGAAGTCCTCTGCTCTTTTTAATTTCTTAGAATTAGTAAGTGTGCTCAAGAGCTTGTAAAGTCTTAGAAACCATTAAAAAAGATGCAAAGGAACATGGATAAAAAAATTATCATAGTGTATTCAGAAATGCATTTGATTTTTGTTTTTTTCTGTAGTATTAACTGCTGTGATATAGGAACATATATCAAAACCCTGTAAATACTACTAGATTTGTCCTCAGAATATCCTGTCGGGGAAAAAAAGAAAAAAAAATTTGCTGCTTTATAGATGAGGAACTAGGACAGACAGAGTATGTTACTTCTCAGTCTTCACACAGGATGTCTGATTGTCTGCAGCATAGCCAAGAATAGAATCTCCTCACCCTTCTGAATCCCCGCTTACACACTCTTCTTTAGAATATTCTGTGTAACTTGGGTTTCTCTTACAGAAAAATAACACTTACTATATTTGGAAATCTATAATATGATATCTGAATGAATTCTCTTTATCAGATCTCCTGACAGTAAATATAGAAGTTGGTTTTGATGATTCGGTATGGTTTATGGTTCTGTTAATCCCGTGTCTGATTGAGAAGAGTCCTGGGAAGCAGAGTGAACTTCTCATGACAAATAAAACCAGAAATGCAATTACTAATGTGTATTATAGATTCCATCACACTCCCTTTAAGACCTGAATGTTGCTAGAGAAAAACACAGGTAAAGTATTAGCTATGAATTCACTAGCAAAGACTTGAATAGCAAAGTCATGGTTATATCGACAATCGTGAAGGCAGAAGGCCTGATTTTCCAGCCTGAAAAATGGAAATTACTGTTTTATTTGTGTGTTCTCAGGTGCTATTTTGCACTTCTTAACAAAATGACTAAGTCACGTGGGACTAAGCCTGTGGGAAAGAAAAGATGGCAACCAAACTTGCTCCAGGACTGGTAGTAGTGTGCCGGCTCTGATCAGTGGAGCAAACAAACACACACAGCAGGATATAAGGGAGAAACTTCAGAGACAAACCAGAGCAGATGGTCACAGGCCTCAAAATAATATCTATTATAAAATAGGCCTTAGGATCCCAAATCAGTATAAAAAATTAGTTTGAAATCACACAATTTATTTTCTTCTAAATTCTGAGGTTAGGATTTAAACCAAAGTTCCTGTCTTGCAATGCTCCTTTGAAATCTGTTGGCTTATTTTAAGAGAAGAAAGGTTTTAACCCTGCCATGTAGGCTTAATTCCCAACTGAGTAGCAGTAATCTACAACCTGATTCAGATGACAAAAAGAATGTTAGTGTGTATGAACATGTATGTATATCACATCATATCGTTTATACTCTTTCAATGAATATTCCAGCGTTTATAGAATCATAGAATGATAGAGGTTGGAAGGGATCTCTAGAGATCATCTAGTCCAACCCCAGCTTCTAAAGCAGATCCACCTAATATTCTGTGTTTTTCTTTCAAAACAAACCCAAAACAGTTAGAACCCAAAATCTACCTATTCCTACCCTCTGTTTTTCTGAATGTATATACTGGGATGGGGGATTATGACCTAATCTGTCTGTTAACATGGAGCTGCAAGTGTATAAGAAATGATTTCTAAAGCTCCCAGATGTAAAATATCAAGAAGAGGTACATAACTCATTTATGATTGCATAATCACTGGTGTGATTGAAGAGACCAATGTCTTCCTTTTAATGGAACTTTATTTTTCTTCATCTCCAGACAGCTGTGCACAATGCGTTACTTGCTTGAACTCCAAGTGAATGCTTCTGTTACGGATGTTTATTTTTCTTTATGTTTCCCAACCGTTCAAATAGATTTTTTAAAAGTGAACATTTTAAACATAAAATTAAACAGCTTTGGATAAGTTGTTTTTAGTTTCAGAAAAGCAAATATTTTAAAGAGAAGCTGAAAACCGGTACATTTTCTTTTCTATCTTCTAGTTTTTCTTGCCCTTCTTTCCTAATTCCAAAAGACTATTAGGTGAGCTGACAGTTAAGTATTATCCTCTTCAAGCACATCAACAAAGCCTCCAATAATATTATCAGTCATAAACTCTCTTCCAGATTTTCATGGCTGCTAATCTTAAACTCTTGGCATATGGAGGAGGGTTGAATATACCAAATAGACTTCTTTTCATAAGTCTTCATTTTTATTAAAACACATGTAAAATTATGGTATTTTTTTAGAGAAAGCTATTAATCTCAGTCTTAAAGCTCACACTCATTTCTAGTGGTTCCAGTGAGAATTTTGTTTGAGCAGAATTTCAGGACTTGGCAGTTGTTTTATGTCTTAAGAGAAGAAGTCCAGGTTGAGTAGTGGGGATCTGTTCTAAATGTGAAGGGCCCAGGAACAAGATGGAATGAGATCCTACATAATATGTAGGATAATATGTACAGACAGGATGAAAAGTTTTGAAATGCAAGTTTTAAAAACCGTTTTATCTGTGTGTTTTAAACATTTCTGTGTTCTCTATTTCTGCAAATGATGACTGGCAGTGATTGGGTCCTTGGAGCATAGTAGAACCTTGGGATCAGAGAATCCCTGCAAATGAGGGCTCAGAGGTATCAAGCCACTAAACCTTTCCCAGACAAGCCGCAGTGGGTGCATACACAAAAATCCACACTGAAAATTGCACAACAAACTGAATTTTAGTGACAAATGCATTCTTTCAGGATGAACAACTTCAGTGCATTTTTTAAAATTCTTTGCTTTTCAGATGCAAGCCTAAATGACAAAGAAAGTTACTTTCTGATGTGTTTCTTCAGTGAATTATTTTTTACTGTATTACCATTTTCATATTTTTTATCAGTTTTGCTTGGTCTGTATATTAGATGAACGATAACAGCTGTGATTCAGCACAGCCATTTGAAATATCCAGTCTTCGTGGTACAGTTGCATGCATTAGATTTCATAACATGCTACTATTCTGCAATGCCCTCTGCTAACTGGTGAGCAAGTGCTGAGCAAATACAAATAGCTAGGATGAAAAGTAAATATTCCATAGACAATTCTTTATTAGACTTCTGTATGTATGTGTTTACTTTTGTTATTTGGTTGCCTGCATCTTGTGAGATACTTCGTGGTGCAAGTGGTAGCAGTTGTAAAAACAAGTTAAATCTCTCTTTCAAGATGGAATTATAATGTTGATTCTGATAATCTTCCTCTTGTAAACCTCAGGTGTAGTTTTATGGCACTTGTTAACTGTAGAAATTTCCAGACTCTGAGCCATTGCAGCCTGCTCGCTTCATGGCAGGTTCCGTGATGGATAGATGAGAATTGTTATCATGACGTCTGTATGCAAATTTGAGAAGCATTAACAACAAAAAAGTCAAGGCCTACATTTCTGTAATGCAGCCCTCAAATTTAGAATCACTTACTTTAAATGTCATAGTCTGTGAATCAGCTGATGGACTGTAAATGTCTGCATAGAAGCCTCACCCTGTAGTCACTAGAGACAAATAGATATTTTATGTGCTTGACTGCCCATATGCTAAAGTGTATATTTACTGTAGATGAACTCAGATGAACTTCTCCCTGTTTATTTCATGGATGCAGTCTGTAGACTTCAGTTAATCAACTTGTATGAAAATGAGATTGTTGCTATCACAAGTTTGGAGCCTAAAATTAGAGATTGGTTTTGAAAATATGTTCATATTCACTCTAGAAATCCAATAAAATACGGAATTCTCATTGTAGTTAATGGAAAGGCCTCTGATATCTGTACCTCTCTGAAACTAGGATCTGAACACACTGCTTTTCTTACCCTGCTTTTTCTATTTCTGTCTCTGACAGTTTCCCCTTTCAAAAGTACTCTAATGTGTGGTCACCCCAGATTAATCTTCTGAGTTCAAATGAGATATAACTTTCTTTACATGTTAATTTGCCATATGTTTGTTTTCTTAAGCCAATGTGATCTGTTAAGTACCAAAACAAATGACAGTATAAATTTGCATAGGCCCAGGGTTTTTTGTTAGGTAAGGTGAAAGAATTAAAAGTATAGAATAAATCCTGGTTGCTGTCAGCTATGAGGCTAGATACTTAGACTGTCATAATAAATTAAGAAACTGAGAGATATGTGACAGGAGCATCAATCTCAGTCTCATGTTTCTGGAAGTCTTGTTGTCTGAGTCTTTTTTTTAATAAATTTTTACATATTCCCTGAAGGAAGTAATCAGTCACGGCAAAAAATTTTCTACATGGAACATTCATGAAAGTAAAGAATAATCAGCACAGAGTGTGAAGTTAATATATATGTTAAATCAGTTAAATCCCATACGAGTACTCTTATTTGATCTGTTATGGCGGTAGATGGCTGTGTCTTAGTTCAGCAAAGTCAGAGTTTTATTCTGTGTTCTTTGTTCTTCATCTTTACTGCTTCATCTTGTTTCATATGTCTTGTTAATTCATATTTTAGTTGCATAATTTCTTAATTTTATCTTAATTTCTGAGACAAGATGGCCCATATTGATGTATACTTTAATAGAAAAAACTATAAAATGCGTTTAACTTTGGCAGCCACAGTGTGTTTGGTACTTACTTAAAGCAAGGGAGAACTTGTGTTCCGTCAAGGGTGTAGGATGGGCGTGTTTACCAATTGGATGTTTACCAAGCCTTCTCTCACAGAATGATGTTTTTGTCAATCCTAAAAATTATATAGATCCATAGAATTCATCTGGATTACAAAAAGGCACTAGACAAAATGGAGCAGCAAAGTCGTCTGGTCTCTGATTTCAAATATAGTCATTGTCATACTATGCCTAGAACGCAATCAGTTGTTGGCAGTGTTGATTTACGATAAACAATATGATTTATGCAGTCAAGAAATAGCCATGAAAAAGAATAGCTGCTGCATAGTTGCTTACTGTGTTAGAAAATGAAACAGGTCTCTCCTCCAGTATGAATGAGTACCACACAAAAGGTTGAATTTCCTTGTTAAGTATATTCCAGGGTCTCAGTTTTCTGTAGTGCCCAGCTTTTGCTGTCTAATACTTTCCATGAATTTCTGCATCTTGACATTATTCTTTTGACTTCAGTGTACAATGTGCAAGCTTAAAAATTTAAATCAAACTACAAGACCAAGATGGAAGATTATTTATTTTTACATTACTCTCTGCAGGCTTTAATCCAGATCCTTCTCGAGTATCTCAGTTTCCCTAAGTACAGATACTGCACTAGAATTGTATCAAAGCACAAGATGTAGTTTTGCATAAAAGAGGAGCAGGAAAGAACTTGGTACCATATTTTGATATGACTTTGCAATGCCTCTAGCTGTCATCTAAATAATAATTACTAATTAATTAAAATGTTAATTAAAAAGTCACTGGACATACTTTACAAGAATGATTGTTTAGAGAATTTGGAAGGTTTAACATAAAAGCAAAATTTATGATTAAGAGGCTTTATGACATACGGGGAGAATAATTTGTAAACAATTGAACTATACTTTGTTAAATAAGTAAGACTAGAGTGGATAAACAGTGTTGTGCTGTAGGACAGGAGCAGAAATCGTAGTCAGGGCAAAGCTTTTCCACTCAGTCTTAACAAAAGATTGAGAGTTGGGCAGAGAGGAACCTCATGAGGTTTAACAAAGACAAGTGCAGAGTCCTACATCTGGGAATGAACAACCCCATGCACCAGTACAGGCTGGGGGGCGAACTGCTGGAGAGCAGCTCTGCAGAAAGAGACCTGGGAGTCCTGATTGATAATAAACTAAACATGAGCCAGTAATGTGCCCTCATGGCTAAGAAGGCTAATGGCATCCTGGCATCACGAATGGCATCAAGAAGAATGTGGCCAGCAGGTCAAGGGAGGTTCTTCTCCCTCTCTACTCTGCTCTGGTGAGGCCTCATCTGGAGTCCTGTGTCCAGTTCTGGACTCCTCAGATCAAGAGGGACAGAGAACTTCTAGAAAGAGTCCAGCGCAGGACCACCAAGACGCGGGAACTGGGGCTGTTTAGTCTGGAGAAGACGAGACTGAGGGGTGATCTTATTAACATTTATAAATATCTAAAGGGTGGGTGTCAGGAGGTTGAGACATCCTTTTTTTCTATAGTAGATAGTAACAGGACAAGGGGTAATGGGATGAAGCTGGAACACAAAAAGTTCCACTTAAATATAAGAAAAAACTATTTTAGTGTTCAGGTGAGGGAGCCCTGGCACAGGCTGCCCAGAGGGGTTGTGGAGTCTCCTTCCTTGGAGGTCTTCAAGACCCTCCTGGACATGTTCCTATGCTACTTGATCTAGGTGAACCTGCTTCTGCAGGGGGGGTGGACTAGATGATCTCTAAAGGTCCCTTCCAACCCCTACCATTCTATGATTCTATGAAAAGAAAATTTTAACTGAAGTGAAAGTTGCCACAGCAGTATTAGACTATAGTATAACCTCTTCAGTAGAGTGAAAACAAAAATGTGAAAGCAAATGGCAGTATGTATGAAGAGGTTAAAAGAATGCAAGATGTATTTGCTGAATTTGTTTAGATGGCAGTATTACAGACACTCTTTGCTAAGAATTAGGCATACAAGTTCTGGGAGCCTCTAGCTTTGTCTGTGTAATTTCATGGGGTTTTTTTCTCTTGTAAGAAGAGCTGTGCAGAGAGGACAAGGTTTCTCTTTCAAGACCTTGAATGCTGGCTTTACTTGAGAATTGTGAATATAAAATTGTATAGTTCTTTTTTTTTTTTAATTGTAGGGTACACTGTACATTTTTTTATGCTGTTTTTTCCCTTGGATCAGCTATTGTATCAGACATCAATACTAAACAGAGGAAAATCATAGGTGATTTTTTTTTTCTAATTCTTTTTGATGAAATAAGCTTGAATGGGAAAGAACTGCATTTTTCTACAAGTGTTTTTTTCCTCCTACTGAATTTCTCCAATGTAATGTGTTTATAATTATACAAGCAACCTGAAAGTGAGGTGATCTATTTTTGTCTATGTGAATCAACATAAATAACCCCTGATGTAATTTTTTTGCAAGTATTCCTAGTACATTTCTATTGTGACCAGTACAGGCTGAAAAGTTTTCCACTACTGATAAGTTACATTGTTATACTGAAGTACCAGAGTAATGTTTTTCAAATACATATTAGCAAAAAAAAAGAGTATCAGTATTTCATTATTACCTTTTTAAAGCATTTTTTTGGAATTCCATATCATGAGTATATATGTTGATATATTTAGACTTAACTAAGGAGTTTGAATGATGTCCTTTGAAATAGCTGAAAAACATTTATTTAATTATTTCTGTTTTTTATTTTGAGGGCATAGCTAAGAAACTGTTTCTGAAATTAGACAGAGACACAATAAAAATTACTAACATGACAGTGAAGAAAGGGTTCTGGATCCCACTAGTGATTTATAATGACAGACGTGGAGCTGCATTTACAGGACAAGGAGTCAGACTTTTGTCCCATGACTTATGAATCACTTAGAGCTTGGTTATGTAAGATGCTAAGCATCCTAGTCACAGTGCATCAGAACTTTCATGCAGACATCAAATCTGAGTCATGATATCTGCTGCCTGTGCAATTGCTGCATTTTCTTTCATAGGCCTGAAACTGTCTATATGCCACAGGCTGTTATTCCATACTTACAAAAAACATCTGAAACTCCCCATATGAACGCCCCAGGGAAGTCTTAAGACACTTGATTTTGCTCACTTGAAAAATAACTAGAAGAAGTCATTTTAACTATAAATTTAGTTTCAATTAGGTTCTGAAGAGACCACGGGCTCAGCCTGTTAATGACTGCATGTGAAATGAATGTGAAAACTCATTCTTGTGCTCAGGAATTACATGAGTATCCTGGATATGGCCTGAGTTTTGCTTTGAGTGTTTGAATTTGAAATCAGAACTCAAAGAAGAACTCCAGGAAACTGAACTCTAAGTATAAAGGGTTCCATCATTTGTCTGCTTCATAGTTGTACACAGGCCACATATCTGAGTGGGAATTTAGGGACTTCAGGTTGCAGAATTTGTCAGTCTATCCTTTTGCCTTAACATGTAAATAGTTTCCCCTCTGCATCGAGATTCTGTACAACCAACACCAGATATCTTACAAAAAAAGGTAAGAAACCTTTTAGTAGAGTAAGTTACCCATAGAAAGCTCTGCATTCCTCTCATATACAGATTAAGTTTTGCATCAAATGTAAGGTTTTCTCCCATTTATAGGTATTAAACCTGTCTAATGCAACTGCAAAGTGAGTCAATGCATTAACTGATGCAATTCATATACTGGATACTGATAACAGGTTCTTAAAGTACTCTTAAGTACTTTAAGAAAAAAAATGCACACTGTTATGTAGCCATTCTAGAAATCTATTTATTTGTTCCCTGCTGCTGGTGAAAAGAATACACAGCTCTGGTGAACTTCATGGGGAGAGTGGGGATGAGGCAGTTGTTTGTTTTTGTTTGAGTTCCTTTTTTTGTTTGTTTTGGCTTTACACTACCATGCTAGCTCCAAACTTAGCACATTCATTCCTTCTCAATTAAGCATGTAATGGTTATGACATCTTTTGTCGCTTTTCATTGACAGTTTCCAGCACTTTTACCAACCAGTGCCGATCTTTCTTTGTAAGAGATGCATGTGAACGATGGTGTTCATATGCTGAGTTGCATAGCACTCACAAAGCTTACTACACCATATGTATGCCAATGGGCAGTTGCACACATGTCCAACTGTTTTCTAAGGCCATTTTCTTAAAATGAAGTAGTCCAAACAAATCGACCAACCAATCCAGCTCGTATTTTGTAACACAGCACAACTAGGTTGAACATAAACTAATATTGCTGTTCCATATAAAAAAGAAGGTAATGTTTACTGTAAGATCTTGAATATCTTTCAGGTATTTCTGTCAAGAGAAATCAGAGAAAATATTTGTTTTGAATACTGAGTTTCATGTTACTCATGTTTAGGAGAGTGGAAATGCTGAACTAGTTTCCCAGGTGGCACAAATACCCATTTGGCCAAACATTTTGTGTCAAATGAACCGTTGATTCAATGAAGATGTACTTACTGAAACTACTCAGAGACTGAGGTTGCATTTATAAAACATTTTTCACTAATGGAAATACTTTCAGGAACATGTAATTGTTTTGGTACAACCTGCAGGAGCAATTTCAGCACTTCCAAAACATTTTCAATGTTTTCCTGTTCCCCAAAAGTTCAAGGAGTAGATATGTGCCTGACTAAGCCAATGTTTTTCAGCTCCTGGTGTAATTTTCTTTTCAATACGTTGAAGGTTATGCCTCAGACTCATTTCTTTCCCTTTTCATGGACTTCAAGTATTATTGATATAGAGGGTGAGAATGACTTCATAAGCCCATTGGATGCGGCAGTGCTTAGGTTAAAATCTCTTATCAGAATCTAGAAGGTCCTCTAACTGTATTACTGATACATAACAAAGAAAATAATTAATCTGGCCATTTCCTGTCCTTTATCACCAGAGCTCAGGAACAAAATATTTCATGTTGCATAGATCTAGAAAATGTTCCCAACTTGAGACGAAACTACTGTTCCACTTCTCACGCTAAGTTATAAGGTTTGTTTGACCCACAGCAGAATCTTCTACATTTTTTGTGAGGAAAAAAAAAAAATCTAAACAAATAAACAAAAAAGCAACTTTGAGTTAATCCAAAGCAGATCTTTCCGGTCCTGACAGTGTCTCTAAGTAGATGTAAAAGGCAGCAGGTATAAGCAATAGTTGTCCTGGAAGAAAGATAGAGAATACTGCTTCATTTGAGCCCGCAGCAGTTAATGTAAGATTGTTAATCCAGCATTGTGACTTGGAAGGCCCTACATGCAGCTAGACATCAGTGAGTCCTGCAAGCTTATTGTTAATGAGGCTGTGGCTATCTGAGCCTCACAGTAAGAGCCTCTTGCCAGGCTGGAGGCTGCTGGCATTCCCTGGACAGTAGCACTGTAGACAAAAAGAAGCAGGATGAAGTTTGTACTAAATTGATTTAAAAGCCTGTATCAGAAGACACTTATTAAAAATAATCGATTGGGAATTTTGTGGTGTTTAGGCATTGTTGTCAGGAGACTACCATATGTATATGTCTGACTAAAAAATAGATATGATTACCAAGTGAGAGAATAGAAGCTACAGCTGAAATGTCACATTAAGGATCTTGGATGTTTATTTTGGAAATGCTAAAAGCTGCGAAAAAGGTTTTCGTGTCTTGAAAGGACAGACAGTGGTGCCCAGTTGTTTAAGAATGGAATAAACAAGTGACATCAAGAGACTTGAACTTGATACAACATTCGCACAATGTCCGTGGGGCTGTTTACTTCAGCTCAGTAAATGGGCAGGCATTACATGCAGCAGAGTTAAGCTCTTGCATTAACTGAATATTTCCTGTGCTGTACATAGCAAAGAAAATCTGTTGCAGGCGCATTTGCACTGTGTTTGTGTACTGTGAAATTTAAGGAATTCCACTGTGTGTCACAAAATAGCTACAGGAAAAAAAAAAAAAAGAGAGAGATTTCAAGCATTCCTTTTCAAGTTGTACATACCTGTAACTGTGCAAGCAAACAAGAAGCCTAGTCAGTGGACATTGAGGTGATAGGTGGTTGTAGCCCATTAAGAGACGTGATTTTCTAGGACAGATCATGGGCATAATTTTAGGTGTTGTACCCTTATATATAAGAAGAGTGGTTCTAGGGATTTGTACATAAGAGAAGGGTGGTTATAGGGATCAAGTCCTTGGTCATTTTAGAATGATTTTAGTATTTGTCACCCAAGAGCATCCTTGTGATTAGTACTTCCTGTTTCTCTTCTGTAAAATGTGCATTCTTTTTGGGGAAAAGATAATTTTTACACTTTTCAGGTTTTTTAATGTCTAATCCAGTAAACATTCACTTCTGTGGGGTCTGTTTTTTTGCAAGTGGACCTTTTCTTAGCAAGGACTCTAGTGAAGATTTCTTCAGCTGTGGTACTGGATTCAAGAGCATGGTCTTCATTTTTCATTTCTTCACCAGATTTTTCGGCTTCTCAAAGAAGGGGACAAAAAGTAGAATTCTAGCCTTATATGAAAAAATAGTAGAAAACTTGGGCCCTTCTTTTAAATTCTAGGTGAAGTCTGATTTCAGATTTCCTGGAGATACAAATGCTGTGTACATAGATAGTGGTGTGTCTTTCCTCTAATATTTCCCTTTGCACGCTTATGTAAAGTTGGTCTAAGAAAAGTTGGTCTAAGTTGGTTTAGTACTAAGTTCAGTTCGCAATGATTCCTATTTTCATGTCCCTCTCAGCTGATGCTACAATGTATCACTCTCCCTACCTTGACAACATGTCACTACTTGTATGACCATTCCATCAAGAACACCTGCCTACAACCTCTAATCTGATACCACTCACTTCACTCCTACATGCCAGATTTAGTCTTTGGGCTTCCACACCTATCTTGAAATGAGATCTTCCAAGACACCCACTGCAATAGAGCATCATGGTATTTGGAGGGAATGGAACAAAGAAGTGAAAAGAATATGTGCCAAATGTTGCTGTCATTAAGTTAAACTTGTAGAAGTGAGCACTTTTTGTTTTAAACATTCAAATTCAAATTGTCTGTGTAGTTTTCGTATTTGTGTAGTATGAGGCTGAGGAGGGATCTGTAAGATAAAGATGCAGAAAAGGCAAGTAGGAAATTAATATTTATGGTTTCTCACAGTAATAGAATTAGTGGACCTGTAGTCAGACTATGAAGCACCATGTTTGCAATAAACAAAAGTGTGTATTTTTAATGTAACTCACAATTAAATTACAGAAATAATTGCCCCATCATGTTCTGTTTGGAAGATAAATTAATTCAGGAAAGATTCAGCAGTACAATGGTCTAGCAAGTGATTTAGGAAGGTTAATTAATAGGTATATGATTGTTGAAAGCTGGGAGAGCTTGCCAGCAATAATTCTGTACTGTATCTACAATCTTCCCGAGTATCAGTTACAGGGCAGTATCAAAGAGAGGATGCTGGGACAGATGTTCTTTTGAAATAAGAATAACTTACTATGGTAAATCCAGGAACATAATTTTTTTAATTGGACTTTCAGACAACCAAGTCAACTGACTAGAAATATTCAGAATGTAATTGTTTTTAAATTCCAGAATCGGGCACTTCTCTTTTCTGAGTTTGAGGTTGCTAATAATTTCCCTTACAAGTACAAAATCTCCTCAGTGGTGTTTTGTTGCTAACATTTAAAGAAAGTTTGCAGTATTGTTATCAGTAATTCATCTCTCTACCATAATGTTCTGCACTGGTTAAATAGCATCTCAGAGAAATCCTCCAAAAGTTTCCAAAAGTAGCTTAGAAAAAAGCTAGCAGGATCAGCTGCCTGGATCATGAGTCAAAGTCATGTTTTGAAAAGTCTTCAAAAAATCTTAATGCTATACAAAGTAAATTGTACAGCTCCCAAACACTTCGGAGACTTTGAAGGTGAGACTGATTTCTGAGGAGCTTAACTGCTTTGAAAATGCTGATGTGAAAGAAAAGTGTCAGAAGGAAGGAAGGAAGAAAGAAAGGAAGAGCAGTCATGAGAGGAAGTGGACAGTGGATATACCATTCTTGATGTAGACTCTGTGTAGCATTTTCACTTTTGTATCTTCCTACTTGTGGTTTTGGTTTCAGGTACTTAGCAGACCTTTCCCCTTGTTGGTATCTAAACAGGACACTCGATCAGAATAACTTCTTTAGGCCAAATACTACAGGAAGCTCTGAGACAGATCAAGGTGAAATACCAGTGGAGCTAGTTTTAAAAGTTCATCAGATAAATTAAATGAGAAACTGAAAGCATTTGTTTATTTAATAGATAAAACATCCATTTTATCAGCTGTAATGTTTCCTACTCTTTGATACTGTTCCACATTACTGCTCACCAGAGGTTCTCATCTTACCAAGATACAAAGTGTAAGTTTGATTATGTAAGGCAGTGGGCCAAAAAAGCTACAGGTCTTATGCAAATTGAAATATGCATTAATTTGCATAATGCTTCTGATACATAGATATATCTATCTATGTATGTATATATGCACCCATTATCTCTCCTTCCCTTTTGAAAGACAATTCTCCTTTCCCAGCCACTCCCTGAGTTGGCTCTTCCCTTGTTTCATGTCACCCTCAATGATAACTGGCCAATTTGAGGTAAAACCCTGTAAACATAGGTTTATCACTCTGGCCTAAACTCTGTGTAAGCAGTTCTAGCTCATATGCTGACTGTCATGTCATTAGCTGTTTATTTGTGCTGGTAAGGAGTAGGTAAAGGCTGTAGAAACAGAGTTATTTCTAGGTGCTTCCATCGGGGGTTGTCTTTGGTAGATATAGTCACAGGACAGTTTTTTTTATGGTGAGTGTTACATAGAATGACTTAAGGACTGTCGTGGTTTAGGCCCATCAGGGAACAAAGACCACGATTAGCCTCAAGTACCGAAGAGGCTGAGAATTGCTCGAGGGCAGGGAGGGCTTAATTGCCGCTTAAGGTTCAGGACAAAGCAGACCAGGCTACTCGGTTTGGGGAAGAAAAAAAAACCAGAAAATAATTTAATGCAACATCGACTAAAACATACCCACAAAAACCCAAAACATAACCAAAACGAAACAACACAGAGGAATACGTCAATGAAGAGTCCAACCAGCCTTTTTAAGAACACCTTCCCGCCACACCTCCCCTCTTCCCGGGCTCAGAGCCCTGATCCCGGGGTTTTTACCTTGCCCCCCCCTGAACGGTTCGGAGGGGCAGGCAGTGGGGGTCTCAGTCAGTCTGCTCCCAATAGCTTCTGCCGTTCGTCCCTCCTCAGGACGGGTGAACTCCACACCAGTCCTCCCTGCGAGTCCGTGGGGTAGCTCACACACATGGCAGCCCTGCACGGGCTGCTCCGACGTGCACCCATTCCAAAGGCTGCAGCTCCTCTCTGCTTCTCGTGTGGGGCTGCTCTGCGGCGTGCAGGCTCTCCAACACGGCCTGGGCCATGGCCGTCTCCCCACACAGTCCCTCGCCCGTCCGGGCTCACTCACATGGAGCTGCTGGTGGCTCTCAGTCCTGCCACGGATCTCCATAAGTTTCAGGGGCACAGCTTGCATTCTCGCCACGGCTTGCAGAAGGGTCTCCGGTCTACTGCTCCTCCTTCCTTCCTCCTTCTCTGGCCGAAGGGTCCGCGTGGTCGCCTCCATCTTGTATCCCTCTTACACCTCCTGACTCGCATTTCAAATTCCCGTCCCCTAAATAGTGATCGCAGAGGCGCCAGATTGGCCCAGCCGGGCCGGAGGTGGGTGTGAACCCAGGAGCCGGGGGAGGGTCCGCAAACTCTTTACCGGGTCTTCACTGCAACCCGCTCCCCCTGTTACTAAGCCAAAAGCTGCTCCTTGCTAAACCAGAACAAGGACATACCTTCACATTCTCCTAGTTTTTCCTTCTCTTTTTGAGGATGAGGGTTGGAGCAACCATATGGGATAACTACCCTTAACTCAGGTGATAACCTTTTTCCATCCTTTTGTGAGTTTGGGTTATGTAGGTTTGCTGAAACCCTGCTCCAGCTTCCACCCTGGGATCATCAGTAGGATTTTAAGGCTCAGCTCTCCTGTAAGCAATGAATAATGTACTCTAGAAATCTGCACACTGTCAGGTGGCAAGGCCAAGCTGGATAAAAGAACTTTTGACAGATAAGGAGCCTAGGGAATGGGTTTGAGTTTCCATTTCAAGTTTAAAGGAAGGAAGACTTGCACCTGCTTCCTTGGGGCTGCTATCCTCAGCAAGACAACCTTGATACTGGATAAGATGACCAGCAGTAGCTGATTTTGTGGAAAAGGTTGCCAAAGAAGACATGTCTGTTTGCTCTGGAAACGAATAATTTCTTTTTATAAAGAGTAGAGTAAAAAAGTGACCCTTGCATTTGTGCTTAATAAATATAAAAGTTTTTTAAATGGGTTTAGCTGGAGCTTAGAGGAGATGTTTGAGTGAAGGGATTTTACATTGTAAATTACTTTTTTCCTGTATCTAGAGTTAGGTCCTGGGGTGCAGGTCTCCAGCAGGTGTAAACTGTCACACAAGACTGGCAACAAATAAAGTTCCAGAGGATCCACCCTCAGTTTTTCAAAACAGTCAACAGCCCGGTTTGACGTGTGGAGCCTCCAAAACTGAAGCCACAGGAGCTTTGTTGAAAACCTGGCTACTTATTTTGGTGTTTATGTGGAACTTAATCTCTGGAAAATCTGATCCAAATTGCAATCTCACATATGCTGCATTACCAATGTTTACATGTTCAGCCGCGTAACTTGAGCTGCATTGAATGAGAGTTGCACAAACAATGAAAGAAAGAAAAAGCCCCTTTGGCAGCAATTTCATTTGTGAGCTTTGAAAAAAATCAGACACGTGAAGGAGTTATTCTGCTAGATATACCAAAGCTCGACCTCGTTAGAGTCAATGGAGTTCTCTCTCCTAACTTTTGAAGACGTTTTCACCCCTACATTTTTTATTCTTTACACTGGGTTAGCAATAAATTACAAAAAAAAGAAAAAAAACCCAAAAACCAACAAACCAAACCCAAACCAAACATTAAGTGACTTTATTGGAAAGAAAATTACCAAGTAAATAATTCAGTAAATATTTTCTGTGCAGCCATGTCCAATGGATTGCTTGGTATGGTGGATAATAAACAATTTTGCCTTTTAAGACTGCAGTTATACAAAGCACTCCAAAAAGCCTGACCCTAGTAGGATTGAGGGCTGAGAAGAGAAAATGTTAATCTTATACTACCAGGCCAACATTTATTGGAAGACATGTAGTATGGAGATAGACATATAGTGGTCCTAGATCCCAGCTGTTCCTTTTCTTCAACTCTTTCTGTTCATAAATGCATACAAAATAATTTTCAAGCAAGTAATTGAAAAACATTGGAAGAAAATCCTCATATTATAACTTCTTAAAGAGTTTAAATTGTAATAACTTTTATTCCAGCATGTGGATTTGGACCTTGGTGGTAAATTGAGCCGTCTCTTTATGGAAGCGGTAAATCACCAGCATTTGCTATCAAGAGAAGAAAATAATGTTTATAAATCATGGCATTTGTTTCAGATTATTCATCAGAGCTGGAAGGGAATTCTTCAAGTTGCTTTGTGATATTATAAACAGAGCTCTGGGAAGGCTATGTACTTTGTAGCAAAATTTGAGGGGATGTACATATACCGAGACTTTCCTTCAGTAAGTGTTCAATTAATCTTCTAGAGAGGAGGATCTAGATTCCAGTGCTATTTTGAAGGAATAAGTTTGAGTTGGCACTAACAAGGCAGCAAAGCCTGCTGACTCACAGAGGAAGAGTCTCGCAAACTTGTCTAATTTAAATCTTTCCTTCTTACATTGGAGTAGGCAAGGAAAGTCTTAATTTTTCCTTTTTCTATGTGGTCCCAAACTACTGTGATGCAGTTATCTGTTAGAAAAGGCCTGAGGGAAGGGAAGATTTCAATACAAAAAAATTGCGGCAATAGTGCTTATTACCATGTCTTTGTACATAAAATGAAGAGAAGGACTGTCTACACACTTGCATTGTAGTTCAAGACTGGAAGAGATTGCCTGGTTTCCCTGGGTACTGCTGTAATTACCTTTATTTCTTTGAGAAAAAGAGCTACAATTTCTGTCACATGAAACATGGCAGCAATAGCAGGCTTGGCCAAGAAAGCTGTCAGAGCTAGATTGTTCCTGAATCAGTTACTGGCTGAATTTCTACAGCATTTCAGAGCTTCCTGGCCTAGCCTGCAAGAGTACTGGCAAAAAGCAGCTTAGTTTTACCTTAGTGTGTTGTGGCCAGTCCTGGAGGAGTTAATTTCTGCGGGAGCTGTGCCAGCTCTCCTGAGGTTTTGAGTGTTGTGGATCATTTGACTTTGTTGTGGGTTTTTTTCCCCCTAAAAACTAAAATTAAAGCAAAACACACATCAAGTCACTTGCTGACATGTTGACACATACTATGAAATAACTAACTGGTGGTGGAGTCTCCATAAAAAAAGAAAACATGGATTTTTTTTCAGGTGGCAAGTTGCTTTTATCCAAAGAAAAAGCAGAAAATGGATATACCTTTTATGAGCAAAACAGGAGAGTTGTAAGGTTGAATGTGGGTCAGATACCTTTTAGTGGCAGTGGTTTGCCAATGCTGAAACATATGTCTCTGTTAAACACAACAGCATAAAAACTTTTATGCCAAACAGAGGTGATGGGGGGTAGGCAGGGACCCTCAAAACAGCCAGTAGCTAATGCCTCCTTTGTGTTTTTATATATTTGCCTATTAAAATGACAATACAGACATGGAACATTTAGATTTAAGAAGCCTTCTTTTCATTAAACAACATTAAACAAACTGACAAAGTAGGGGGTTATGACTCCAGTAATTGAAACATGCTGTTCTGTTCAAGACCAGAACTCTATAAAGACTCTTTTCACCCAGTAATGCCCTTTGTGTTTGTCTGCTACCCCTGCTAGAAATTACTGTAGGCCTGAAGTATGTCTTTCCAAGTGGAGTGGGAATGACAGAGTGCAACACCACACTTGGCAGATGGGGTCACAGCCTTTTTAGGACATTCACATTCATTGTGCATTGGAAATCAATTTGCAGCTCAGAATGCGTGGAGACTTAGCTGGTCTCCCCTCCCCACTGTTTTTTTATGTTAACTTTAAACCTGGGATGTAGAAAAAAGAATTGGATTAATTTGGATTAACTCTGATGGGGTTAATGTAGTTTTCATTAGCTTAATTTACAGTGTGCCTTTTCATGGATTCATTGCTCTTCTAGATGTATATTCTGAATTTGTACGTTAGCTTGCATTTCTTTTTCCTTCTTTCTTCTAGATGTTGATGAGTGTCAGGATAACAATGGAGGATGCCAGCAGATCTGTGTAAATACTATGGGCAGCTATGAATGTCAGTGCAAAGAGGGTTTTTTTCTAAGTGATAACCAGCATACCTGCATTCATCGCTCCATTGGTAAGTTTTCAGTGTGTAAATTGTGCCCTTTAGAATAATTGTATTCAATCAGAAGTGCAGAAACTGGTTTTATGTCCTCAGAGCTCCCAAAATCATTTGAATGGTTGCTTGGAATTGATTGGTTACTCTACTATCCAAACTTGTTGCAGAGCCATAAATGATAAAGGCTTTAGTTTGACATAGAAATGATACTTAGTTCAAGCAGCAGGCTCTTTGGGCAAGTGGAGGTAGGTTCTCAAATGGCAACTTTCTGCTTCAGAGTTTCCAACACTTAAAAACTTCTCATCTGTGTATTGTATAATAGTTCACCTGTCTTCCTCCTTAGAGAGCATGTTGTCTGAAATCAAAACGAACAGCTTGTTACTTCTGGTAGGTGTAAAGGTTAAGATTTTTGGCCATTGCTTCATTGCAAACTTACAGTGGTTGGTATTATATTAACACAACATTTTAGTTTAGTACCCTTTTACATTTTAGTACATTTTAGTACCCTTTTACATTTAGTACATTTTAGTTTAGTACTACTTTTCTGTTGCCTGTGCACTAGCAGTAGGAGTAAGGAATCCCTGAAAAACTGATCCTTGTCTACTGATGATTTTGACTAGGATAAGCAGCTCTTCCTTTTCTATCCATGCCAGGCATGGAAGACAAGTTTGAGCAGAAAGGGAGAAAAGAAAACAGCATAGCTATAAATCTTTGCAATCAAATGGACTCTTTATGTGTTCATTGAGACTTCTGCTGACCCTGGCAGCAAGGGGGAATATGTACTAGCAAACTCGTTTACCAATAGGCAATATAGAATGACAAAGTAGCAAGATGAGTCTGGTGATCAAATATGTAAGCATGCTATAAATTTCTACAAGTCATACAAATGGTTATGAACAATTTTAAGTGATTGAAATTAACCAGAAAATCCTACTTGAACATAAGAGTATGAATTTAGTCACGATGTTGACAAGAAAGCAAAGTGTTGTAGTGTAGCTGCTCAGAAATGTATTCTGGCACCGAATGTCTGCTTACAGAAAATTGTGAAGATAAGTAATAATTTTGATTATATAT
Source organism: Colius striatus (assembly GCF_028858725.1). Classification (NCBI taxonomy): domain Eukaryota; kingdom Metazoa; phylum Chordata; class Aves; order Coliiformes; family Coliidae; genus Colius; species Colius striatus. The sequence continues at coordinate 125,603,377 of NC_084759.1, read as the reverse complement.
TTTGATATTATATTCAGAGGTCCACTTTTTAGTATGATTATTACATTTTAAGCAATTGAGGTATTTTGGTTATGATATGAACATACAATTAAGGTTCATCAACCAGTGCATTTTAAAGGTTATTATCTAATAGGTTTTTAGTCATTCTTTTCAGCTTAAATTGTTCAAATTTCTGTCCAGTGTAAAGTAACCCTGACACAAAGATATCCAACAGAGCAAGGAATAGTAGCTGGAGGCTTAATGAAAACCACTTGCAGAGTACCGAGATACAATCATTATTTCAATTTGCACATTATAAAATTTCCCAGCTGTAATAAAAGAGAATTTAGTTATCTGAGATGGAAACCAATGAAATAAATGGAAAATGAGGCTCTAAAGGCAACAGTTGCTTCTAAGGAATACATTTATTGAGGGAAAAGGGTAAGTTTTTCTGACACAGAGGATTCCTAGTTTGCCAGGAGAACTGGAAGAGTGGATTTGAAGGCTGACTGAAGTATGCACATAATAAATATGCATGGGAGTAATATATTTGTTTTAACTTGTTTACAAAGAAAATATCATGTAAGACATGGTCATTTAATTTGAAGCAATGTCTTCAAATTATTTTAAATCTGTAAATAACAAGCAACTTACCAAATGGACTGATGGTGATTGCAAAGATTTTGTGAACAAATGGTTTGTAGCTTTTCAAAAATAAAGTGCCAGTTTACAATTGCAAAAAACATTACACCATAGTGCCCTGGTGTCCAGTAGTAATACATTGAGTGGGTGTGCTGGAGGAAGGAAATGAGATGAAATTACCTCTTTCCATTGTCAGAGGTGACTGAACTGCAAGTAGTAAACATGCATGGTGAGAAAGTAAATGGCTTTTTTAATATCTGTGTTTACTCACTTTCATCTGTCTCACTTCTGAGTGCAGCTACAAGAAACTGCTAGAACACAAAAATACACAACATATTTAGCCAGAATGGTGCCTGGGGCTAGACTGTGTCTATATCTCTGTTGGTAAACAAGGCTGAAGTGGACAAAGGCACACTAGACAGCCAGCACTGTGATCCAAACACAAAGGTGCTGACTTGTCAAAGCCCTTTTGCAAGCTTGTTGACTTTAAGCATAATGAGATCCATTAATTGCAATGAGATTACTTTTCTGTCTCTGAAAAATGCATGTGCAATCACACAGTCTCAGTGTCCTTGATGTTGTTTAAAATCTCTTCAAGGACTTGGCTAGTCTAAATCAGCCACAAAGTTCTTCATGCAGCTCACTGCAACCTTTTCCCTTCTGTTTTTCACTGTGTTGGGAAAAAAGGGAGAAGCACTGCAAGGTGCTTAGGACATACTTAGAATTGGGATGCATTCAGAATGGAGAGAGCAGTACCAAGCCTAAGCAATGCCCTGTTGGCCCCTCAGCTGCCTTGGCCGTCAGCTAAGATGGTGCTGATCTTGTGCATTGAGCTTATCAGCATATTTAAGTCATGTGGAAGATTCAGAGTTGAAACGGAGCGTTGGATATTCTCTTAGACATTGTGCAGAGGAAGAGTTATATCCCTTTTGGCACTAACCAGCAAAGAAAAGGGTGTCTTCTGAGTTGAGGTATCTTCCTTAAAATTGTTGGTTGCTATGTGAATTTCCGCATCTTACAATGATGTGCTGTGCCTGCCTCAATGATTCAGGGTCCACAAGTTGTGGTTAAAAGCCACGCGAGTTCATGGTAAGGGCTTTTAATATCATCCTTGTGTCACAAATGACATGTTTACTTGCCACCTGGAAGTGTTATTATCATTTTCTGGGGGAAAAAAGGATTAATGATCCACATAGAAATATTAATTTTATACCAATGGGAGCCCAGACTGACATGAAAGTCAGGGAAAACCATGATTTCCCAGCATTTGCTTTGCTTCACTGTCTTCATTATAGGCCTCCTGGTTTCTTATCATAGAATGATAGGGGTTGGAAGGGACCTTTAGAGGTCATCTAGTCAAATCCCTCTGCAGAAGCAGATTCACCTAGATCAGGTGGCATAGGAACATGTCCAGGTGGGTCTTGAAGACCTCCAAGAAGGGAGACTCCACAACCCCTCTGGGCAGCCTGTGCCACTGCTCCCTCACCCTCACAGTGAAAGAGTTTTTTCTTATATTTAAGTGAAACTTTTTGTGTTCCAGCTTCATCCCATTACCCCTTGTCCTGTTGCTAGCTACTATAGAAAAAAAGGATGTCCCAACCTCCTGATACCCACCCTTTAGATATTTATACATGTTAATAAGATCTCCCCTCAATCTCCTCTTCTCCAGACTAAACAGCCCGAGTTCCCACAGCCTTTCCTCATATGAAAGATGTTCCAGTCCCTTGATCATCTTGGTGGCCCTGTGCTGGACTCTCTCCAGCACTTCCCTGTCCCTCTTGAGCTGGGGAGCCCAGAACTGGACACAATACTACAGATGAGACCTCACCAGCGCAGAGTAGAGAGGGAGTAGAACCTCCCTTGACTTGCTGGCCATATTCTTCCTGATGTATCCAAGGATACCATTGGCCTTCTTGGCCATGAGGGCACATTGCTGGCTCATGGTTAGCTTATTATCAATCAGGACTCCCAGGTCTCTCTCTGCAGAGCTGCTCTTCAGCAGTTCAACCCCTAACCTGTACTGGTGCATAGGGTTGTTCCTTCCCAGATGCAGGACTCTGCACTAGTCCTTGTTGAACCTCATGAGGTTCCTCTCTGCTCAACTCTCAAGCCGGTCGAGATCCCACTGAATGGCAGCACAGCCTTCTGGGGAATCAGCCAGTCCTCCCAGTTTGGTGTCATCAGTGAACTTGCTGAGGGTACACTCTGTCCCCTCATCCAGGTCATTGATGAAGATGTTGAACAAAACTGACCCTAGAACCAATCCCTGTGGAACTCCACTGGCCACAGGCCTCCAACTTGATTCTGTGCCATTGATCACCATCCTCTGGGCTCTGTCATTCAACCAGCTCTCGATCCACTTCACTGTCTACTCATCCAAGCCACACTGCCTGAGCTTTCTGATGAGGATGTTTTGGCAGACAGTGTCAAAAGTCTTGCTGAAGTCAAGGTAGATGACATCCACTGCTCTCCCCTCATCTAGCCAGATGGTTGTGCACTCATAGAAGGCTATCAGGTTGGTCAAACAGAATTTCCCCTTGGTGAATCCACGTTGACTCCCCTTGATAGCCGTCTTTTCCTTCATATGTTCAGTGATAATATTCAGGATGAGTTGTTCCATCACCTTTCCAGGGATGGAGGTGAGGCTGACGGGCCTGTAGTTTCCTGGGTCGTCCTTCTTGCCCTTTTGACTGGAGTGACATTGGCCTTTCTCCAGTCCTCAGACACCTCGCCTGTCCTCCATGATTGTTCAAAAATGATGGAGAGAGGCTTAGCAATCACATCAGCCAGCTCCCTCAGCACTCAAGGATGCATTCCATCAGGACTCATTGACTTGTGAGCCTTAAACTTGACCAACAAGTCTTTAACCTCTTCCTCTTCCACCCAGGGCAAGTCCTCTGCTGTCCTGGCCATCCTCTTATCCTTGCTGGGCTGGGCTTCCCAACCATCGGCCTTGGCCGTAAAGACTGAAGCAAAGAAGACATTCATTACTTTGGCCTTTTCTGCATCCTCAGACACCAGGGCACCCTCAGCGTTCAGCAGTGGGCCCACATTCCCCCTCACCATCCTTCTGCGGCTGATGTACTTGAAAAATGCCTTATTACTGCTCTTAACATCCCTGGCTAAATTTAATTCTAGAAGGGCTCTAGCCTTCCTAGTTGCACCCCTGCATGACCTGGCAATGTTCCTATACTCCCTCCAAGAAGCCAGTCCCTGTTTCCACCTGCTTTCTGCCTGAGTTGTCCCAGCAGATCCTTGCTCATCCATGGAGGCCTCCTAACTCCTTTTCCTCCTTTCTTGCGCATTGGGACACACTGATCCTGGGCTTCGAGGAAGTGGTGCTTCAAGACTGACCAGCTCTCATTGGCACTTCTACCTTCTAGAATCATATCCCATGAGATTCGTCCAAGTAGATCTTTGAAGAGGCCAAAGTCGGCTCACCTGAAATCCAGGGTCATGGTCCTGCTTTGTGTCCTGCCTCTTCCATACAGGATCTTGAACTCTGCCATCTCATGGTCACTGCAGCTGAGATTGCCTCCAACATTCACATCCCCAACCAGGCCTTCTTATTCGTCATTATTCATTATTATGTTTAGTCTCAATGTCTTTTGGGAGGATACTAGACTCATAGAATCATCATACTATGCCCAGCTATGAAGTACAACATACCTCATCTATTTTTGCATGAAATTTTATCTCCCTATGCTGAATCAGATTTCAGTACTAGTTTATACACAATAGTGATGACAACAATGGCAAGACAGAATGGGAGGGAGAATGGATTGTAAAAGATACGGAGAACTTAGAAGGTTTTTTCTTAGTAAACTTTAATTGCAACAGTAGATGTGAACACTGTGGATTATGCCAGAGACAGATTTAGGGTTGTATCCTTATGGCTTTAAAAGAAACCAAAATAAAACAACTGTTACTATATCATCTCCAGCTCCAGAGGGAGCATGTGTTTAATAAATGTAAAGATTAGTGTCATACATTACAGTTGTGAATGGGTCAGGTGAGTGGGTTACAGCATGCTTTCCTTTAATTTGACGATAAACCAAAAGCCCCAATTCAGCAAGGCCTCTGGGCACATCCTTAAAATTGATATCCTTAAAATAGCAAAGTTGATTAAAAAAATCTGAATTTGGTTTGAAAAGCTTCAAAATAGATGAAGTTTAGCTATATGCCTCTATCTCCACTGAAGTTCAGAGTCATCAGAATTAGGAGTACGGTGTGACCTGCTTGCATTACAACTATAAAAGGTATTGTGGTGAGGAGCCCTGGTACAAGCCGCCTCCCAACCAAAATTCTCAGCTAAAGCATAGCATAAAGGCCCTACTGTCCCATCTCAAGAGGGCAAGTCTCCTTAAAGCACAAAGGATACTTCAAGAGTTCCATGGCTAGGAAGACCTACATAATTTTAGATTCCATCCACTGAATGTCTACCTAAAGTGTAGACGATCTTACATCTACTAATTATTCACTGCCAGTATTCTTTATTCAGCTCATGCCAAGTAAACTAAAAACACAAGTGTAATTAGGAGTGGTGATTGTAAGTGGAGACAAGAGGTAAAGTAGTACCAGGCTATAGAAGGCTGGAAATTATGATGGCCTCGTCAAATGGTGGGAAAGCTTTTTACACAGTTGTCACTGTCTTTTTCAAGCCTGTTAAAAAACCATTTGGCAAATAAATGCTTTTTCACTTTCCCTTATTTCATTAGTCCTATGTTCTTAGTAGCATTAGGGAGTTTGACGTGAAGTCAAGCTATCACAACTTAGCAAATTACTGCGCTACAGTCTCAAAACCAGATTGTCTCCTTCTGCAGTAAAAGTGTAACAGTTTAGTCCCAGAGGAAAGGGAAACATGCTAAGTCATCTTGCATTTGTCGTGGGCTAAGTGGGCTTATGAAATGACTTCCCATGCTTTTACTGATACACATTAACTCGTTAAATTTGATTATGTGTTTAAACCCTTGTTAATTTTGCAGTAGTAACATGGGTTTCCTTTGGTCAGTTGATATCAAACTACCAAATTTCTTCTTGTTCTAAGGATTATAAAACCAACATTTTTCAATTTTTTTCTCACTAGTCTCCACAATTTACTTTATTCTTTGCATGTTTTCTTAGCTCAGTTCAATTTTATAGAGGTAGAATAATGTATTAGGACTCCCTGGGAGGAAGCATGATCCCTAGTCAGTGCAGGAAAGACTTCTGGACTTTATTCCTGTCTCTGATGCTGATGCCCTGTAGAACTCTGAGCAAGAAAATTATTGCGACTAAGAATTTGTGCATAGCACTTTAGAGGCCAGAGGTGCATTTTCTACAGAAAGCACAATAATCTATTCATATTTAGATTAATGTGGAAAGGTAACTTTAAATAATTAAGTGTTGCCAGCACTGTTCCAGACTTAATGAAGTAAAAGATTTCTCATCTCAACTATGAAAGCTCTTTCATGATGATGTAACTGGTTAAATTACTGCATTGCTTGAATATACTTTGCTATAGCTACCCCAGGTACAGGCATCCCATTCACTGGAGCAGAATAGTCCTATTTGTCTTTTTAAATTTGAATTATAACATGGCTGTAAAAGAATTTACAGTAATTCATTTTTAAGAAAATCAATTTATGTGCTTTTAGATAACATAAAAAGACCTTTCAGCGTAATTTTTATCTGAACAAACAGTACCATGATCTTGAAAGTTTTTTTCCTAAAACTGCACACATTAGGACTTAAGTGTAACAGCAACTGTCTGTTCGTACATTCCCGTAAAACCTTTTGAATAAATAGTTCCATTGTTTATCTTTCACAGAATATAGGATATAGAATGTATCCAGGAATAAAAGACCTAGTAAACTATTTCAGATCTCATTGTGCCCCGTTAGAAGTGTGCAACCTTTTAAAACTCTGTATAACTCACCAAAAAATGCTGTACTTTGATTTCAAGGATTCTTGTTTGCTCCAGCAGCCTGTGTGAGGGGGATCTCATGTTTGCTTTCTCGATTCCTCTGGAAGGAGTTTGTAATTTGTCTGGAGGGAAAATGCAACAGGTGAAAACAACTGGTATAAGTAAAAAATAATCTCTTTTAGGCCTGATCTCCCTCCTCTCTTATATCACTGATTTATCATTATTAGGACTAATGAAATTACACTGGTGTAAAACTAGTTTAAGTGTAATCTGACTTAGGTTCAACTGTGAGTGGAAGCAGTCATTATGTAATCATAAACCTAATATTAGGTGAAAGTTTAGGACTACATGGGAGAGTCTGATAGAATCATAGAACAGCCTAGCTTGGAAGGGATCTTGACAGAGATCTGGTTCAACCTTTTGTGGGAAAGGGAGCCCAGATGAGAATACTGAGTGCCCTATCTATTTGCATCTTGAAAACCACCAGCAATAGGAACTATACCATGTCCCTGAGGAGGTTATTCCAATGAATAATTGTTCTCATTGTAAAAAATTTCTTTCTTATGCAAGATAAAACCTCTCTTTGTGGAACAAGTACCTATTGCCCTTTGTTTTCTCCATGTGTCTCCTTGTGAAAAGAGAGCCTCCATCCTCTTTGTACCTGCTCTTGAAGTATTATCCAAATAAAACTTAAGTGTATCCAAATAAAACTGCAAAAGCCAAATTTTAAGTATCAAAACTGCCAGTGTGAGGGTTTTTCCCTCAGCTTTTCACAAAAAAGCTTTTGATAAATGCCGTCTTAAATTACTCAGATTGTCATAGAATTGGGAGGTGAAGGCATGTCACTTTTGACTTACAAAAATTTCCAATGCATCTGAAATCTGAGGCTGCAATCTTCCTTTTATAGGTAAGAAAACAGAGGTGTGAATATTACAGTGTCGTGACTGTGTCTGAACTGCAGGGTAGATTTGCTCCATTAAAGCAGCTGCAGACCTGATCCTCAGAGGACTCCATATAGAAAGCAGGAAGTAATAAAATGATACAGGTTATGAAATCAAGATAGAGTTCTGGTATATCCCAAGTTGTGGAGTTAAATAGAGCTAAGTAGAATTGGTTTCCTAGGGGCCAATTTGGATCCATATCATAGTCAACAAAATATGATGAAGTCTACATATTCTACCTTAGGTTTATGGCTTGTATGCCTTCTGAAGGAAAACATTGTGCCTCAAAATTTTCTGGGACTTTGAATTAGATTTAGTTCTGAAAGAAAACCAAATTTTTTAGGTAAGCAATGCCCTCTGCTACTTTGCTTCAGCTGAGATTGAATGCAGTAGTAAACCAACCTTTTAGCAGGATGCAATGGTGGTAAATTCATTGAAACTCAAAGGAGAAATCTGCCAATACTGAGGAACAATAGTAGATTGCAGGATTTTGCCAAAATCTGGGATTGAATTCTAAGAGTGTTATGCAGAAGCTTGTCCTATAACAGGTCCCAAGTTTAAGTATGCTGCACAGAACAGACATACAGATTTTAAACATAAAAAGGAAAAGAAAGTAATACTGAAAAACTTAAAGCTTAAATTTACTAGAAAACATCAACTGTCAGTCTAGAAGTCACATATGTAACTTACTTGAACAATAATAAAAGTAGATGCACAGTTGAATGTGACTGAATAAATGATAAACTATGACACGTAGATAATGTCACAATACGCCAGCATCTGGGGGTTGACCCACTGGAGAGCAGCTCTGTGGAGAGAGACCTGAGAGTCCTGGTTGATAATAAACTAACCATGAGCCAGCAATGTGCCCTCATGGCCAAGAAGGCCAATGGCATCCTGGGATGCATCAGGAAGAGTGTGGCCAGCAGGTCAAGGTAGATTCTGCTACCCTTCTCCTCTGCCCCGGTGAGGCCTCATCTGGAGTCTTGTATCCAGTTCTGGTCTCCCCAGCTCAAGAGGGACAGGGAATTTCTAGAGAGAGTTCAGTGGAGGGCCACCAAGATGATCAGGGGACTGGAGCATCTTCCTTATGAGGAAAGGCTGCGGGAACTGGGGCTGTTTAGTCTGGAGAGGAGAAGACTGAGGAGGAATCTCATTAATATTTACAAGTATATAAATAGTGAGTGTCAGGAAGCTGGGACAGCACTTTATTCTGTAGTGTCCAGTGACAGGACAAAGGGTAATGGACAAAAGTTGGAACACAAAAAGTTCCATTTAAACATAAGGAAAAACTATTTCACTGTTCAAGTGAGGGAGCCCTCGCACAGGCTGTCCAGGGAGGGTGTGGAGTCTCCTTCTCTGGAGGTTTTCAAAACCCACCTGAATGTGTTCTTGTGCAACTTCATCTAGGTGGACCAACTTTAGCAGGAAGTTGGACTGGATGAACTCTAGACGTCCCTTCCAACCCCTACCATTCTGTGATCTGAAATAGTTTAATGGTTCGGTAGTTATTTCTGCATGGTTTCATTGCCAATGCCTTTTTGTATGGAAGGGATCAAACTAAAGGGCAAAAAGAAGTGTGTAAGAAATAATGAAGCTGGAGATCCAAAGAAGTGTGTCTTGGAAAGAGCAGCTGTTGGAAACACCCGGCAGCAGCATGACAGCCTGCCAGCTTGCCAGAGAGAGCAGGGATTTTCTAAGTCAAATCAAAAATCTCTCCACACCTGTGTGACAGAAAGTGCAGCAAACACTCTTTAGCTCATCAACTGACTGACTGGCAGTACTGACAAGATGGGAAAGCTATATACACAAATGGGAAAACACACTGGAAAGTAGTACGTTAAAAAAAAATTAGAGAAAATATGCAAAAGGGGCTTTCGCACTCAATCATTCAATAGCATTGGAAGTGAACCAATGTTCTGTTCATACTGTCTGCTCTGGATGTAGTAGGATTATACTAAATAAAAGAACTGACATGTTTTTTAAAGGTCTCTAGCATCCAGTTGACTGAAACATCAGGTGAGAAAGATCTGGGAAGAATATTAAGCCGCAGTGTACTGGGAAAAATCTTTCACACATTCATGCAACAAATGGAGTCTGTTTTTAGCATGCGATACATTGTATTTGTCATGATACGTCTCTCTCATGCCATCGGGGACACAATGATGAATTCAGGGCCTGCTCTGAATACTGTGTAAAGATGCTCAGCATCTTTCATGCCTACTGTAATCACTGTGGGTCTCTGTGTATGTCTTGTGGTTTTCACTGTGCAGAGAAATCAGCCACAGACTGATTGGAGGCAGTATTCCTTTTTCCTGCTCTTTATGACAAATCTCAGAGATGTGATCCATCAGGAACTCCCTAGAGGGTAATACCACAATGTGTTTTTGGCTACAAACCAATAGAAATTCAAGATATGAATGCTAAATACCTATTCATCTATACTGTTACCCTCCTGTATATGGTATGCATAGTATGTATTTAATGAGTTCTATTAATTATTCAATTCCATGTAATTACGTTTGAGGTTGCTCTGAGCTATTTTGAAATAATTCAGGAGTTAATGGAAAGAAGAAGAAAGCAACTTGTATTTAATAGCCATGTGTATTTTCAAGCTTAAGATTTCTTGCATGCTCTGTTAAGCTTTATGTCTTAGAAGTATCTGGGTTGTAAAATTGTTGATTTTGTTGCTGTTCTAGGTGGCGTTTTAATTATTTTATACGGGAGCACCAGTCAAGAATGGTGCCACATTCTACAAAACCTCGTACAAAAACTGGGAAAATTTACAGCCCAAGTAAACAATGCAAACATAGGGCAGAGGATAGCACTAAACAGTCACAGGGAATGCATTCATAGTGGAAACGTAGCAGAAGTACCATATGATATTTTTAAGAGGGGACACAAAGGAAGAAGTCAGTGAGATGACGATATGTCAAGTAAACAGGAAGTAGGAGAAGGAGGGAGAGAGATAGTCAGACAAGTAGGAAAGAACTGGAGAAGAATAAATTGAAGAAGAAAATAATAGTACGAAATAGCACAAGGCAAAGTCTAATTCTTCTCTGTTCCCTGAATTCCCTGTCTCACGAATGCTGTTTCTTTTCAGTACCTTCTCCTTTGTAGTTTTCTCTCCATTTAGCTAACTCCTCTCCTATATAAATCATAGTCATATGTGTGACAGTATAGTCATAGTATAGTCAAACTATAGTAACGTCTTTGAAACCTCATGTTTTTCTCAGTGGAATGGGTCATGTGTTGAGATCGCAAAGCCAACCTGCAATCATGCACAAATTATCAGGATGACACCCTTGCAAGGGTCCAATTCCTTTGCTTCTCCTGGGAGACAAAAAATACACAAAAACAGAGGCATTAAGTATAACAGGGAGGCAAGCATTTTGTGCAATTGGAGTTACTCTCTGAACCATGTTCACCATTAATAAAAGCACTGAGCTTGCACAATGAATCGGTTTATCTATGTTTTGTATATGTCTAGTACCATTGAGCATATTCAAAAGGCTCTGCCTCACCAGTGCTGATAAGCTGCAAATATTCTTTCTTCCCTTATTCCGTAAAGCATTCACCTTTGAGTAAAAGCAGCAGTGCTTTTGTCCCTCTTTGATATGGAGCACTTTGTTTAAAAGTTCTTATATCTCTTTTATGGTAAATCACTGCGCACACACCATGTAAGCCAGTAGTATCCAGTGCAGTGTGCTGCAAGCATTGTGTTACACTGGTGATTTACCAGAGTTGGCAGGTCTTCTCCCTACAGTTAACACAGGCCGAGGATAATACAATAGCTGCTATCTTCAATCCATATCAAACTGCAAAATGCTAGACAGGCCAAAACTAAGAACCTCCTTGCTCAAACATTATTTTTTGACAGAAATTCACATGATGGCTGTTGGCATTTAAGTGTTTAGTGTAATGAGATTTGGTTATTTAAACTGACATTTGCTTAGAATGCTACAAATACCAAGATGGGGAAGCAGTGATGTGGATTGTTCTTATGCTGTGTATTTCATCTTCTATCTGCTTCACAAGTGAACTCCTATTTGTTTTTCTAATCACTAATTCACTAGAGGACATCACAGGAGTCTACAAAAACTACCTCAGGACTCTAAACCTCCTCTGAAATAGGAGCTATTATGCCATGTGCTGTGAATTACAAATATGGGAGGCATAAAAATTAAATAATTTGCCTGGAGTTACACAGGAAGGCTGTAGAAATCACAAGAGTTTTCCAGAAAAGCTGTGAAGGAATAGTTTGATAGAGCATTGAGTTCAATTGATATTCCATTGATTTCACCAATTCTGTTTTGTAGAAGTCAGTATCTGTTTTTGTGTATGCTTCTCCTAGGAACAGAATGTAGATACTGTGAACCCCATTCTTTGGTGTGTTATTTAATTAACTTCTTTCATCCCTCGTGCACTTTCACATCAGTGATTGACGAATTACATTTACATGTTTAGAGATCAAAGTGTAGCACAGGGACCCAGGTGGATAACAGTGCATTTTGCAGATCCTATCCTCTTCTCCCTTTCCTCCCTACACTTCTTATTCTGCTTGTTCTCTATTGTCTCACTGTTGTAAATTGAACAATGTCTGATAGTGCCAGGCAGCTTGACTTCTTACTGAAATTCAGGATGCCTGATGACTCTCAGCGATGTGTGCTTGCACTGGGAAAGCAGCCAAACTGACAGTGGGAATATGCAGGTTCTGAAAAATGAGGTGGAATACAACTACCGATCAGGTCAAACAAATGTTGTCAACATTGTAAAGTGTATTCTTCCACTAAAACAAATTTTGTTCTCTGAAGTAGCTGTTTTTCCTCGAATAATAATAATTATATATTTTTTAAAAATAGGGAAAAAATGAACATCATAACTCTGAAACATTTAGACCTGGAGGTACGTGATGGTGGTTAGACAGCCTTGTCTGCCTTCATAGAAGCCTATTGAAGTGCACTGTAGCATTAAACCACCTTATCGAGAGGAGAGACTGGATACAGTACAAGAAACAGCTCAAATGTGAAGCCTGATTTGCCAGGGGAATGAGACTCTTCCTGGTGGCATTTCTGAATCACCTATTTCCTTCCAAAGATTAAATAGTTAGGTGTTGGGGGATCTTTCCAGGAAAAAGCCAAACAAACAAACAGAAAAAGAGTCTGTCCACTTCTGCCAAAGAGCAGCATTCAAGCTGTTCTTGAGGTGGCACTGGCCTACCTTGCCCTTATGGACAGTTGCACGTCTGCATGCTCTTGTCTAATACTCTGTTTCTGTTCCTCGCCTCTCCAGACAAAATGCTTTCAGAACTCCTCCTAAGCTTCCCAAGAAAGGCTATCATTTTACCTAAGTGTTTCCTTAATGGAACATTTAATTGCTCTGCTCTAATTGGAGTCTGAAAAGCATATCATTTAAAAAAGCTTGTAATAAGCTGTTTTAAACCTGGATTTGACGAGCAATACTTTCCTAGCCTAATCTGTGTCTCTCTCTTGTATCCTGAATAATACGTTTAACTGGAGATTTATTTTGAAAAGGCTTTCTGTGTAGATCACAACATGACTTTTTAGGATTTGTCTAAGTAACCATTTGTCTTCAGCTGGCATTAGTTGAAAACACCTTGTGCTGTTCAATCTTCCAAGTATTCACAGAAAGAGACAGTGAGCTATCATTCCTGTGTTAGCTCTCAGAGAAGCTGACCACTTGTCAGCCAAATAAATTCTGAATTAATCTGGAGCATTACCTGTCAGGAACTCACTGGAATGCTCCATAAAACAGCCTCATGGTAGAGTAAAACACCAAAAAATACCAGGAATACCAGTGATCATTGTCAGTAATTAGATCCTTTAAAAGTAGAGCCTTGTTGGAAGCAGGAAAGGTCCTCTGTGGTTTTTCATGTTATTCTCATTAGTTTCATAGAAGAAGGACATTAGGTGGCTAAAGGAATTTTCCAAACTGGATATGTTTTTTAACCTGTCTTTGAGGCTTTCTAGACCTAGTGTAAGTGGTACCACTTCAGAGCGTCCATCAAATTAACTTCTTGCTATTAGCTATCAAGTGCCCAAACTCAGAATGTAAATATATCTCCAAGCACTCAAAGTTTATTTACGTGACAGTTGGTTAAATATTTTATGGGGTTGTTTTGTTTCTTCATTTCCTCTAAAAACACCTGTAAAGGCCCCATTTTCTCTTAGTGTTTATTATGACTCACTTCATGGACATACTTCTGTACTGAGCTATACTAAGTTGAGCTATCTCAAAATCAACATTGTGGTCAGGAGTGTGGCTGTGTTGAATGACATCTCATTTTTCCTCTTCTGTATTTACTCTCCCCTTGGACTTTCACAGTCTATTTACAGGCAGAAACTCTGCACGATTTCCTTTCTTTCCACTATGACTTGATACTGGGAAAAACACTGCCATTTTTTTTATTTTACCTTAACAGCCAACAAATACTCACAGAATTAAAATCCATATTCAGTGTTCGGCTGATGCTTTTTACCAAATACAGAAATCAAGTAGAGCAGCTTATCAAGAAGAATTCTATTTTTACATGTTCACTCTTGCACAACAATATTGACTGCACTTTAATTACTGTCTCAAAGTCTTGTTGACCTACTGCTAACAGTTCATAGCTTCCAAAGGATTTCCTTCACCTTTCTTTTCTTAGATCGTTAAAGCCAGGGATGGCTACATACCAGATGTGCTGCTAATAAATTTCATACTTCTTTCCATGTGCAGCTCTGCCAATGTATTTTCATCTTTATTAATCCTATACTTTCACCTTCTTGCTCTTTTTAAAAAATGGAGTTCCAATTAGGTGTGTACATGGCAACTAGAATGAAATAATGTAGCTTTGTTAGTCCATGAAATCTGTAGAGGCTAAAGACTGCTGTAGTCACAACTGTAGTGTTCTTTCTGAAGTGGAGATGAGATGCAAGTCTGATCAAACCAGTTCAGAAGTCCACAAGCTCCCAGAAATTCCAGTAGGTTTTAAACAGCCATCAGTGAGACTGTGAACATCTGCCAACAGCAGAGATTGTATCAGAAAGTGATGCAAATTATGATTGTTTCTCTGGGTTACACCATTGCATAGATAAAGTTGTGAGTAACTACTACCATCATCAACTTTTCACTTCCTGTGAAAAAAGCATTTCACTAATCTGTAGGACAGAAGTGTCTCTAGGATCTACATAGAACTTTTGAGAAAGAGAGTTAAGAGTGCCAGAAAGAAACCAGTAGGTGATAAGTAGATTAAAGGCTTGCAGGGCAATTGCATAGTCTGCTAATCCCAAATGCTATTAATGATTGCTACTGTAGTAAGAAGTTGGTGCACACTGTAGCAAAGAAATAGACAGGTGCTGAGATAGTCACTTTGGCACAGAAGGAAGTCTGCTAGTTTTAAGATGAAGAAACTAGTCTGCCATGACAAATAAGCCTCAATGCACAGAAAAAGAGCAATGATATGAGAGCAATGGAATGGTTTGTATACACACTGGATATTTCTCACCCTGAATGTGCCAGCAGAGCATATAGACTTCTGAGAGAAGCAGGTTCTTCCACTTTCACACCACTATTGCCCTATAAACATTTCATTCATTTCTGAAGTACAACTTGCAAATTAGGCTTCCACTCATTGTGTTGGTGATAACATTCGGTCTTAAATGGCTAATAACAGAGGACTGCTATTTCAGGTGCCTCCACATGAAATCTGATACTGACTGCCCCAGGGAAAAAAAATTAACTTTTTCTGACAGAAATAGGATTTAATTTAGTGCTGTGTGGAAAATGAATTTGCCTTCATGCCCACTGTGTGTCTGTGTTTGGTTCTCATTGTGGCATTTGAACAGAAAAGCAGGAGGATGATATTGGTGAGTGTAAATACTAACAAGTGTAGAAGGAGAAATAACTGTGCTTTAAAATGGTCTTGGTAGTATTCTTGCTTGGATAATAAAGGATTTTGTTGTCTGATGTCACTGGAAAATATTTTTTGAATGCCTTAATGGTGCCATCTGAGCAAATCTTGATAGCAGGTAACTTTTATCAAATGGCAATATATTCATCATTTCCATTCAACAACCATCCTTCCTGAGCATCTCTCACTTTTCCCCTGACCTAGACCCCGCAATGTCGCCTTCAAGACTGTGAATCACTCATCTCTCTCCCTCATGCCCTCACCAAATGTTATCATCACACTCGCTTGAACCCTGACATTTGATTTGTGTATGCTAGGACTGCTGTGTGTCTCAATCTGACATTTTATTCAGATTCCTTCTCTGAGGAAAACTCGGGGAAAACAGAGCAACATATTCCATTCCCACAGAATAACAAACTGTCTTCCCATAAAGGCAAACCTAGTAAAAAGTTTGTAAATCATAGCTAAATGACCCTTTCATATTGCAAATGTGCTGGACTCTTACAATGCTTAGAAAACAATATGTAATACCACCAATGTGTGTGTATTTAGAATTTGTATATACAAATACGTATGCATTTTGTAAATACATTTTCTTAAGCTGTCCTTGAATGTGGCTGCTTTGACCCCACTCCTTGCTTGCTATACCCAAGGGAGGCAGCATTGATTTTGTTCTCAGGGTTTTGTAGGTTTTTTCTGAAAGCAAGGGAGAGGCTTGTGACTACATTGCATTTTACTTTAATGTATGGGCAGGCTTTCAGGCCTTTGTTGTTGGGACTATTCATGTGCTTAAGTGTTTTGCTGGATTGGAGCCACAGAGCAGTTAATGAATTAGTGCACATACCAGGTTATAGCATTCTATTTCTGCTTCCCAGACAGTTTGCATTTCCAGTATTTGTATAGGATATAGGGTGACCAGCAGCCTGTTTTATTTATAAAATTGTATGGAAAAATGTCTTCTCAGTAGTTAGTATTTCTGCGTCGCCTTCTCATAGATGAATTATCTTCCCTTTTTCTTTCCATCCAAACTCCATTCCCTGAAGAAAAAAAAGTATGGTGTAGCCATTGTTACTCTACTTGCCTCCCTTTTGTGAAAGTGGCAATGTATGGATTTATTATTCTTCTGGAATGTCGCAGACAGAGTTAGAAACAGAATTTAGCTGCCAAGTAATTAGAGTGATAGTGGCAACAGGTATTCAATGCAAACTAACGGAAGCCTCTCTGACAACATTTGCCTGAATCTGTGCTTCCAGCTTGGAGTATGGGAGAATAATGTATGCATTTCTTTGGAAAATTTCTCCTTTGAAATGAAAATTCAACAGTGGTGTTTGAATTGGAAAACCACATACTTGTATACCACTTATTAGGCATCAGATGAATTCTTGTTTTGCTAAATTATTTGTGATCTTCTATATTGATACTTCTTCTTTAGTAGCAAATTGTCCAGATGAGCTGTGTATCTCCACTTTTCCACTAGCACTGCTTTGCGTAGTATGTCCTGTTGATCACCAGCCCATTTGTGTCACAGCTGTGTTGGGTCCTGATTTCCACCTTTAATTGATATTTGGTGGCTTTCTCAAAGCACGATCATGCTCCAGTAGAGCCAATAGGGCCAGAGTTCTACTTTGCAAGAAAGCAGCGCTGCTGACTGTATCTTATCTTGCATGTTGTCAGTATTTCCTGGCCTGCTAGGCCTCTTTTTGCCCTGAATCATGATGCTGTCTCCAATGCTTAGTTGCATTAACTTTTAATTCCTGTACGGACTAGTAAACTACTAGTAACTTTAAGGCATTGATATGTATTGTTTTCTCACAGTTCTACTTCTGAGGTAGTTACCTATTTTTTAATAGAGCACCTTTCACCCTGAGGTATCCCAGGGTGCTTTACAGATGGGATCCTACAAAATGCCATTACCTCTGGACAGAGATGCTTGAAGATGTGGGCAGAATAGGACATACATACAGCATGCTCTGGATTTTACTAGAAGCAAACCATAATATTCCAGTAGTGATGAACATCTGAATCAAGTGAACAGAAGGAGGAACTAAGGATTATTTTTACTTCACTGTCTCCCTGAAGAAAAACTGGAACTCAGCAAGTAAAGGGGACAGAGATGGGTGGAGGCAGAAGTCTTAGGTTTTGTGTTATATAGAGAAGATATGCTAACAAGTAACCAGGGTCAAAGAGCAGATGGATTCATTCCTTGAAAAGTGCAAGCCCAATTATAGAGAGAAAAAGGGAAAGGAGGGTTTATAGAGAAAGCAAAGTTGCAAGTGGTAGCTACTCTGTAGGTGAAAGGAGGAAAATTGGAGTGATAACCTGCAAGGGATATTATGACAGAAGAAAGCTATCAATGTGGTAGCTGTTGTCCAACATTACATTAATTTGGGAATTGAACTTGATGATTCTTATGGTGTCCTTTCAGCATAAGATGATTTTGTGATCAATGCAAGAAAATAAAGAGGGAAGACACCTCAGGAAGATGTAACTAGATTGGGGTCAGAGAATGACAAGAAGAAAACAGGAGGAGTGATGATAAAGGTATAGGAGGGAAGAGAAAGATTTCCAAATCTCTCACTTTTATTATAGTCCCTTTTCCTACATAAGAGGAGGCAAGTAGTTTAGCCACATCTCTTTTCCGTACCCAAGGACTCTGGAAGTGCCACTGAGATGGAGCAATGAAGAGACAGGTTCTGGGCAGGATGTCACACTTATTTGGGCCATTGCACAACAGACCCTCCATTGTACTAGAAGATACTTTAAAGAAGGTACATGCAATTTTTGTGTTTCCAGGAACCTGCAAGTTGCATGGGATTACTGCAGTGAAGTCTTTTACCTTAACTGGGATATAGAACCTGGAAAGTTAGGAGAACTCTCTTGGTATCTTTTCTGCCCCTGCTGTGTTCATCAGCTTCTATATGGCAATAAAACCTGACTTTCATTTGTTGAGGAGAGGGGGATGAGTAGTTCAAAATGATTCTTTTAAATTACTGTAAATAGCTTCAATAAGAAGTAGTTAGTGGTAACTGTGCTGTATTCTATACAGTACGGTGCTGTAGGTTCGTTTATCCACTGAAAAGTAAGTGGGAACTGTGAAAGAAAACATATCTAAGCACAGTAAAATATATCTCTACTTATATACAGTCAGTGTGTTGTTGCATGCTGGTTCATAAAAGTATATCTCCCTTCACATAGCAATTTCAGTCTAAGACTCCTGGAGTCTTCTGAAGTTGTATTGGTATTAAGCATGTGAGAATAACTGCTCATGTTTTGAGGTAGAAAGGAGTTACTCTCTGACACAGTGTAAGCACAGTAAAATATTTATACAGTCATTAAGCTCTCTTCATTGGACCTGTCATTTACTAAGCTAATTCTCACTTCTTATATTATCAATGGACCTTATCAATGGTATCATAATGACCAACACAAATCTCAGGCTAACTCTACGGTTTTCCTTTTGCTTTTAGTCTCTGATTACAAGTAAATGGATTCACTTTGAGATGGTGTGAAGGAGGATATACTCTTGTTTTCAAACTCTATGGAAAGCATAAAGTCATGCTGCTTTCAACTAGTCCTGCTAGATAAATATAGTGACTGTGTGTAGCACCCTCCTGTGGTGCCTTGTGGCTTTTACTGCTAGATTCCTTCTCTGCTCTTTATGCTAAAATTAGTGTCTTGATACTGACTCACAGGTTGTAGCCAAGACTGGGGACAGAAAGGTGTACTATAATGATCAATAGATGTGATAATGTCGGCTTTCTTCATGGATCTTACTTGTATTTCTGCATGCTACCACATCTTTTCTCAATTCTGCTGCCATCAGATATTGAAATATATTTTATTGCTTCAGTCTTCTGGTTTCTGAATGTATTTAATAAAATATTAAGCAGGTATTTGAAAGAAGGAAAAATATTATGAGAAGGTAGGTGTAGTATCCTTCACCACACCTCTCAAAACTCCTCATTCTTATTTGCTGGTAGCATCCCTTTTACTCCATTTCTGACCCCTTGTTTAAGCAAGAAGTTGTGAGTCATGCAGAAATTAGTGTGAAGTCTTTGTATAGGAACATTCACCTGAATGATCCCTTTTCACAGTTTACTTCAAGTGTTGAACTTACATTTCCAGTGTATAGATCAAATAGCAATAGTCTGCTGTGATGCTACTCATTTCTTATATTCTACTGTGTCACTAATAATTTTCATATGAAAACACTGCAATATTAATCTGCATCATCAATCACAGTTATTTCTGTCATATATTATTTGCTTGTATTCTCATATTTTCCAATAGAGGCATGTACAGGATCTCATAATTCATTCCCCATTCCTCATTCTTCCATTCATCTCCAGGAATGACACATATCTGTCATAAACCAATATTACTGTTTTCAGAAAGAACTACATCTCTTCAAAGAAGTGACTTTTTAGTTGGGGTATTCACAGTAGATTCCATTGAAGATGATCAGAAACTGGGTGTAGAAGTCATTTAAGATAAAAAACAAAAAAAATGATGGCATTTCAGTGATATGCCTTATCTTGGTAACACACTGCAGTTTTTTCTAGTGCAGCACTAGTATTTCCTAGACATGAAAGTTTTTGAGCCTGAGTGTATCGCCTTGCTGTGGTCCCACTGGAAGAGGATAACATCATGAACTGCTGAAGCCACGCTTAGTGTCTGGTCTCCTTTCTAGCCAGAAGGTAGAGAGGGTACAGGAAATGCTAACTGTGAACTTTGCTGTGTTAATTTTCATATTATGCTTTGCAGCTCTGTGTTTAAGCCTTTGATTCCTTCAGGTACAGAATGACTCTGGGGTTTTTTAAGTAATAAAGGTCTGCTACTTCCATAGTAAAAGCACACATTATTCCATATGGGTTTGAAAAAGCCATATCAAGATCAGGTTGAACTGATATGTTTCAGACTCTTGTTACCTGCTAAAGAATGTTGCTCCTTTTGTACTATATTAAATTGCTGTTACATGTCACACTAGAAAAAAGAATGGTTAGGTGAGTGATGGGAGAAAGGCTTACAGAAGAGCACTAATTAAATACTGTTCTGCAAAACCCTCATTGAAATTCATAGCTTGGTACCTTTGGGGACCTAAAGTAGGGGAGATAGAAAGATTTCAATTAAAAAGGTATTTATATGGTTCTTTGTGAAGCCAATCACTGCCTTTTTAATATAAAGCATGTAGGTATCTGTCTAATACACTTTATAAACATCAAACTTCATGCCTTGAAACAAGGAGTGTTTTGATAGATCTCAGAGCAAGATACTTGGAAATAAAATAAAAATCCTGTAGGCCTAAAATTTTCTTCAGATCAAGGCTCTGGGGTGGTTTTTTTTAGTACAAATGTAGTCTTACGTAATTTCTGCATTGTTTGACTGATAAGAAAATTTGAAAGGAAATATTCTTGCAAAAAGAAATACATTTGCTTAATAACTGATTTAGTTAGTTACTTATGTTTAGCTCCAGTTGTAGTTGCCATTTACAGTTTGTTAATGTACATGATATTCCTTATATTCTTATAAAACTTTTAGATTTACCTCTTTTTTTTAATGCCAGGGTCTACTGTAGCTTGAAACCTCATTGAGTTGGTGTCTGAGCAATGATAGTGAACAAATAACAGGAATACAGTAATGTATGGCTAGAAAACAACACTGGGGCCATCAGTTGAAGTCAGTTTCAAGAGATACATAGTTCAAAAGACTTCAGAGAATGTCTATTACAAATGCAACTAAATACCATGAGCCACAGAATTCTTGTCAGCAAAACAAACTCAAAACTCACAGTAGAATCCCAAAAGCCACAACTGTACTTTACTACAGTAAGAAAAATAAAAAATCCAAGCAATTGCCAGATCTCTAGATCCTTGAATTCATGGGGAACTTAAAAGAAATTCCCACATAACCCTAGTTATAAAAGACAAGAGCAGATCCAGAATGATTTTTGTTGAACTGACCTGCAGTGAGAATTCCTTTTGTCCCTGAATCTGATGATCAGAATACGAAGGCAGTATACTAATAAACAAACACTGGCAGGTGCTTTGAATAGCTATTGTAATGGCAATAAAACCTACCTAGTCTAAGCAGTGTTCTTCATCTTCTTACCAAGTCACAAGCTCTGTCTCACTCCTACATAGCCAAGAAATCCCAGGAGTTTTACAGCATGCATTGGAGTATCCCTAGAACCAAGTCAATGCAAATAGTGGGATTCAGGGCAAATTGGCTGAGCACAGTGGAGCTAAGGCAATTTTGCACAGTTGCAGAGTCATTTGGATCTCATTAGATCTCATACAGCACTTGAAACTGTGTCTTGAAGCCACAAGGTTTTGACCCTATGAATCTCAAGAGCATTGGCCTGAAATGAACAGGATTTCTTAGTGGGAACACAAATGGCAGTATATTAGGTCAGTGCCCTTTCAAGGGAAAATTGTTACTCTTCTTCGGTTTGTCTGGGTTTGTGCAGGGCATTTATGATGACACTTGAGCCCTTAACTGCTGCATCATTAGAAGCAGCAGTGTGATTAACATGCTTCCCATGAAAGACAAATATCAAAAGGCCGGTTGTTCTAGTAAGAGAAATTCTCTCTCCTTTATGGATACAGGATGACCAATAACGATGTAAAAGAATGCTTTATTTGAAATAAATCTTTTTTAATACTTTCACCACCCACGCCATCCCCCCAAGTTCTGCTCATCAACTTTTCTTTCAGAAGTTGCCTTAACTTTTTTGCTTGATCTAGCAAAAAGCTATCAAGCTTATCTAGCAAAGCACTTTGCTGATTTTACTTCTACAGATTTCTTATGTAGAACTGCTCAAGTTAGGTGTATAAAGAAGCTTTATTATGGTCCTGTTATAAAAAAGAATGATTCAGGAGTCAGAAAATAACTATGGTTTAGGACCTGTTGTCTTACGGTCAAAGGAACACTTTCTCCCCATCCGCACCCACACACTTCCACAATAACCCCTGATACTTCTGCCTCCTTATCACCTCACCCCAGCCATGCCCCTCCTGTGTCCCCAGTTTCCTATGAAGAGAGAAGCTGTGTATGCTGTGGTGGGCTCTCAGCTGTGCTTTTGTCAGTAAGTCCTGTTTTTTTCTTGCATGCTGATCCTATGAGGTATGTCAGGTAAAGTAGGTGACTTTTGCACTAATGTTAGCAGCCTTTCCAGCTGACAACACCAGTCTGGTTCTCGCCTCTCTGTCGGATTGACAGTTTTCATAAATCTTGTAGGAATGATACCTCTTCTGGAATGATCTTTGATACCTCTACCCTCTAGCTAAGTGAGCTGGGATTGCCAGTGTTTTCAAAAGTGGCTAAGTGGAAGGACTGAGAGATGGACAGGTAGCACAGTTACACAAGCATAGTTTCCTTGTGAACAACACTAATAACAAATATATATTAAATGACAGTCATAAATTGTACCAATAATAACAAGTAATAAGAAAAAAAATCAAGTCATAGCTGCATCTTATTTTAAAGTAATGACTATTTGAAAAGTTTAGTTGTCTAGGCTTGCATTATTCAGATTTTTCTTAATCTTTTTTAAAAGTTCTATACATAAATGGGATAAAATATGTACTCTTAATATTTATTGTAATTTAGAGCTATCCATGCTTAATAATTATTGCTGCTCTATACAGATTTAAATATAGTAAAAACTAAGTCTGCCAGTGGCAAAGTTTGTACATGTTACACTTTGAAAAAGCACATAACTGTCACTTAGGTGATGAATATTTCAGCGGAGGAGCTGGCATTGAACAAGATGATGCTATTTTCTTTTTATACCAGAAAGATTCTTAAAAGACTTGTTCACTGTGGTAATTGCAATACAAGTGGTGAAAATTTCTAATGCAATGCATTTGTTTTGTGGCTAGCACTGTGGCAAAAAAAATTATTTAGACGGCATTACTGAGGTGCTTGTGGAAAACTAGTATTAATTTGTAACATAGTAGCTTTTAAGTCAGCGCCTATTATGTTAAATGCTCTACCCTCTATACACAGAGAGAGAGAGAGAGAGACTGAGAGGTTAAGACTCTCCCTTGCCATTCAGACAGACAAAAGATGTGTATCCCTACTTTACAGGCAGGGAAGCATGGTATTCAGCTGGGATCCCTAGGGACAGAATGCTGCCTCCCTATTTCTAGCCTGCTGGCTTTCTAGCCTTCACTACTGGTGTTGGGCAAGATATCACAGACAAAATGTTCACATGTTTACATAATCTGGAGAGATGAGCAGATTCACAGAGAAATCAGAAAACTTTATTCAAACAGAAAAACAATATTTTAAAATTAAATGCACATATAATTCATTTAGATTCTATTGGAAAAAAAAAAAGAGTAAGATACCTGAAGTAGTTGCAGATTTTAAAAACTATTTTTATTTTCTTTAAATGAAACTGTTGATCCTTCATTTTGACAAGAAAACTGCAAACAAGTATCTGCTGAACCTAAATGAAATGAAAACCAGACTCAATGTACAAAGCCACCACCTTCACAGGTATGAGGGAAGGAGATTTCTTGAAGGCTTCGGCATTAAGGCTTGAGTCAGTGATAAGAATTACTATGAACTCTAACAGGGAAGTGATTCAGAGTACTTGAGTTTAGGAGCTGAGACTTTCTGTGGAGGGAAGAAAACACCTTCAGAAAGCCACCAGGAACGCTAGTACTACATGATTAAAGTGAGCAATACAAATATGTCCTTTTGCCTTTGAATATGATGTGAATTCAATCCCATAATGTAATGTCAAGACCCATGAAGATAAGCTTACTTCTGTTTGAAAAAGCCAGTTACGCACTGTTATAGATCTACTAAGGCAGCAAGGAGCAAGATTTATTTCACTGCTATTATGGATATAGGGAGAATGTATAGATATATACAGCATGCATGTAACTTTTGTCTCATTGACAATTAAACCTCCACTAAATAAATTGAGAACTTTTTAAAAAACTTTGACAAAAAAACTTCATTGCACCCCAAATTTTATTCTTGTGCTAAAAAAATGTTTAAAGTTATTTTAAATTGTTGTAACTTAGCCTTTTTTTTAAAAAAAAAAATCCCAGTATTTTCCAACATACATACTTTTGCTCTGTACAATGAATCTAGTCCACTCTTCATGATATAGAATAGTGATCTTGTTTTAGTCGGAAAGCTGTTCAGTGACAGTAAAGGGGAGTTATATACACAAGTGTATTATTTGATGCATACTTCCCATTTTATTTCTGTGGAATGAACAGCAGAAAGGCTTAAAAGGAGAGTGCTTAAGAAATGTCGCATCTGCCTTACAAGTAAAATGATTTCTTCATTATCCAGGAAAAGTGTGGAATAGAATAATCTGTTAATAATGAAAAAATCCCAATCCTGGGAACATGCTGGAAGGACTCAGTAACAACAGTGGTACTCCTTCAGAGTAGTGGTCCATCTTACCTGGTTATCCTGTCTCCAGTAATAGCCATAAGTTTCTGGGGAAGAGGAGAAACGAGGCAGGTGCATATGATACTTCCTGGCACTGTTTCCAGCTCAGAGGCATTTCCTAAGGCTGGTGTGGTTTCTCTGCTTTGTAGCCTTTACTGGATCTTTCCCATACACAGTCTTCTTGTCTACCCTTGAGTCCATATAGGCACTCTGCAAGGAGCCCCACAGGCCTACTGCATTTTGCCTGAAGAACTGACACCTCCTGTTTGTCTCATCCTGAATACTACTCCCTCCATTTAGGGGCCTCTTGTTCCCATGGTGAGAGAGAAAGAGAACCATTGGTTTGTATGTACTCTCGCACATTCATTCATGACATTGGAGACCTGTATGATACCACTCCCTCTAATGTCACTGCAAAGATCTGGTCCAGGCTTGGCATAGGCAGCCCTTAATTTGGACAGGTAAACCAACCTGGCACCCAGAAGCAGCTGCAGGGCCATGCAGAGGGGCAACCCTCCCCTTCAACAATTCCACTGGGGACTGAGGAAGTTGCTTCACCAGGTCCTTCAGCTTCAGATGAGCTGCTTGGACTGTCCTTTGTATTCACACAATGATGTGCATAAGCCCATAAACCCTTCCAAGAGCAATCAAAAGCTCAATACAAAGACTTGCAAGTACCTCTTGTTGTGGTTTTGCCCAGCCAGCAATGAAGCACCATGACAGTCTCTTGCTCACTGCCCCCCGTTCACCCTCACTCTCCTTAGGATGGTGGAGGACCCAGCGAGATGGGAGGAAAAAGATAACAAGGATGTTGTGGATCGAGACAAGGGCAGGGAAGGCTCACTAAAAATTACAGTTCTGGGCTAAGCAGACTCCACTACTCGACTTAGACAGGAAAGTAGGAAAGTTTATTCTACTACCCACAAGAAACGGAGCAGAACAAAAAGCAAAAAGGGAGCAAGATGATGAGAAAATTGCAACCAGCACTTTCAGATCTCCCTCCTCCATCTATCCTTTCTTGCCAGGCCCAGCTCACTGCTCCCGATATCTCTATCTCCTCCTCCCTCAACGGCTCAGGGAGGCAGAGAATGGGGGATGTGGTCAGTCTCTCACAGATGGTCTCTGCTGCTTGTCTCTTCTCAGATGAGGATGACTCCTGGCATTCTTCCTCTGCTCTGATATGTGGTCCCTCCCCCGGGACACAATCCTTAACAAACTTCTCTGGTGTGGGTTCTTCCCAGCAGCTGCAGCTTCTGCCAATACAAGGTCCCTCTCATGGGACATGGCCTCCTCAGGGTATAGTCACTGCCCCTGGCACAAGGTCTTATATGAAGTGCAAACAAATGTCTGCTTCACAGGATGCAGGGGAATGTCTGCTCCAGCACACCTCCTCTCTTCCCTCACTGACCTTGGGATCTGCATGGTCGCTGTTTACTCACTTCCGACTCCTTGTACCACCACAAACTGGAAAAAAAAAAAAAAGAAGCAAGAACAGCAAGAAGGAACAGGAAGCAGCCTCCTCTTCTGGCATCTTCTTAAAAAGTGATCATGGAGGTGCCCAATTGGCTCAGCCCCAGAAGTGGGTCTTACTCAGAGCTGAGGAGAGTTTTGAGAAACTTCTTACAGGAGCCATCTGTACAGCCCCTTCCCCATTACCAGAAATGGGTCCACACAAAACCATGACACCACTACAGAAGATAGCTCAGGTACAGTCAATCTTGCATGCAAAATCAGACAGATATCATCTGATGGAAGACAACCTTGTGACCAGGGGATACTATGTGGTTTTGCAGATAGCCCAGTCTGACCTGAACTGATTAACAGCTTAGTTAATCCTCAACCTGGAAATGTAGCCAACAGTGAAATAGAACCAGTTATTTTTCTGGCATGTTAAACCATTTGCCACCCCTGTCTAACCAGTGATTTACTGGTTATCTGAATACAGTGAGGTTTTGTTACTAGCTGTGGGTTTGGTGTCGGGGGTTCATATAAATAAGGGAAGGTGAGACCTGTTGAGTACTTTTTTCACAGGGATTTTCTTTCAGCAGATTAATTAATTTTTTACCTCAGGAGGTGAAATATATAGTTTAAGCTTTCCAACATATATAAGCCAAGCCAGATTTATTATAATGAGTAAAAGTGGATGCTTTTTCCTATTTTTTATTCCACCTTGTTAGGGGTAAATCAAAACCAATGTAGATTCATTCTAATGTCCATCAGAGAGCTATGAGAAATAGTGGGAGTTTGCTTGCTTCAAGATTGCATGGTATTCTGTGTTTGAAAAAGCAGCAAGGGAAACACACAGAAAATATGGAGCATTAGAGAGATTTCTGAACTGTTAAAATGGGATCTGTTTAGGAAAAATGTCAAATAGGTTTCAAAGTAAATATTGAGTGTAGCTGAAAAAAAATCTGTGACTGTATTTCCACTCTCCAAATAGACTAATTCATATAAAGTCCTGTTTCTTGTAGGTAGCTTGCTACGAAGAAGAATTAGGTTTGTTACACTAGGTAGTGCAAGAAGGTAACTTTTTCTCCCTTAAAAGATACAGGGAAAGTTTCTGTACAGTGATGGCTAACCAGGCAGATACACTGTTTTGGTCCTTTCTGCTGTCTTTGTGACTGAGAATTCTTCCTTCCAGCTGCTTCATACTACACTGCCTAACAACTCCATATGTGGTATTATGGTCTTACTTTCAATATAAGTACTCCATTTTCTGCAATATGCTCTACAGTTCTGTTGCTTTCCGGAGACACTAAGTGGATACAGGTGTGGAGTGAGGCAAGAGGAAGCAATTAGACAAAGTATCAAAGCTCCAGGTCTGTACTGATATAGGGTGGAAAACCCAAGTAGCAGGGAGTGTTAACTGTGGCAGGATGTAAGAATAAATGGGAAAAGGGATGGAAATATGTTGTTAAGAATACCACATCGAGTTGTTGTTCACTCCTTTTTTCAACTTACAGACATAAATTTCAATTACACTTTCACTAAGTCATTGCTTTAAGTCCAATCTTGCAAACTTTTAGAAGCATACTTAATGTGATAGAAATCAAAGAAGCATAACTTAACGTGATATCAGCATAATTCTGTGGTCAGAGATAGCACAGCTGTCTTTCTATTAAATAAAGTAATAGAAAGGAAAGTTAATAAAGTCATGTTCTCACTGTGGTAGTTGCCCTCTGTCATGCACCTAATCAGTTCTGAAGAAAGGAACTGTAGAAGTGATCTGGAAAAAAAAAAAAAAAAGAAACTTTTTTTTTAAGAATCCCATCTGAACTGTGCATTTCTGAGCAAATAACAACAGTTATGGGATTAATCCAACACTACTGATATCAATGCATCTTTACATTGAATTTAACAGAATTAAACCCATAACCACTGGGATTTTTGGTTAGTTTCCAAGAGTTTTTCTATTCATGCTGTTCTACTAGATGATGTTGTAACCTTGCTTGCTTTACAAATTCCTGTCACATGATTTAGTTAGATGTAATAGGTTACGTGAGCATGCTTCCCAAAGAAATAGATGTCATCACAAGTGATGTAGATAAACCATTTTCTGCAAATAACTCCTTTTTTTGTGCCACCTGATTCTTTCCCCTTCTAGTCATATAATGACCATTTACAAATATCAGCAGTGAAATGAACTTCTAGCTGCAGGAGGGATGAGTCTTGTAAAACAGAACTACATTCTCAGTTGACATTTTGGAGTAGCAGGTGTGTTCCTAAAGCAGATGGCATGAGCATGATGCAATTAAACTCTTCGCCCTTCTGAACAGTGAAAATTTTCTGTTTCTGTGCATACCTAAAGAAGAATTTTGACACAGTTTCTTACTGAACAGTTTTACCAAGAGCAAAAAAAGCAGAACAAGACTTCAGGTCAGAGCCATTTGAATTTCTGCTTTTCAGAAGTTACTTATGTACCTAGAAGTCTGCTTGGCTACAGACTGACATTGAATGGGCTCATTTTCAGAAGGAGAGTTCTTAGTAATTTCTGAAAATCATACTCCTTAAGCAGAAACCAAAAGTTAAATCCTGAAATACTGCCACATCCGTTTCTGGAAGATGGCCTAAAAGAAAAAGGGAGCTGATAAGTTACTGTGTCAGTCAACGGAAATACTTCTACGTATTGGTATGGCATGTTGCATCAGACTCAGCATGCCTACAGCAAGCAAATTCTGACATCAAGAAGAATGCTCTTCTTTTCATATAAAGATTAGGGAATATTTGTGTTTGAAAGAGGAGGCGAGGAAGGTATATAAAGGTCCAATCTATTTTCCAATGCTCTCTGACCTTTCCTCCTAATTTTTATTATGCAGTTTTGAAGGCTATTAGATGTGACTCAACTTGCTTTCCCTTCCTTTGCAACCACCTTCCAATCACAGAAATAAACTGAAGTGGATAACAGCTCTGGCCTTTTGCATCCAGCACTCTATTTCTACTACAGTATGTTGTTGTAATGGAGTAACTTAGGTGGTCTCAGTTCAGATCCCAGTTGACTGTAGACCATATTACAAAACCACTGTGTACAGTTTCAGTGCAATTGGCAGCCTTTGCTTGAAAGAAGTCCAGGGCCAAACAAGCATAAAAAATGAATTATTTCTTGCTTCTAGAGAGGGTCTCTTTAGGTCAGGGTTGAAAGCATTGGCAAGTGAGTGTAGGGAAGCTTCCACTCCAGCTGCTTGCATTGAAATTAGATTGTCGATAAATAGAGGACTAGAGTTTTCAGGACTTCCAACTCCTTAACCTTCATTAGCACAAATATTTGCTCAGGATTCTATGAATGTTGTATTTTCAATGTCTACTATTGTTTTTCATTCCTAGAATGATATTCTTCAGGACAAAATATTAGGGACTTGTCTTTTTCTTTAATGGACATGCAGCAGCATGAGCAAGGTGTAAAAGGTTCTGCAGTTTTTTAAAGACAAGTTTCTGTAAGTTTCTCAGAGCATTTCCTCTTGTCTATAGCTATTGAGTTACATGGTAAAGAGGTAGCATGAAATTTTCTTTTAAAAAATAAGCAGGAGGCCCCCAGGGACTCATAACCTGACTTCAAAAACTGCTTTCTTAAGCCACTCCTTATGGCAAACTGGGAATCCCTGGAGAGCCGGGTTAGTCTGTGGTCTTGGCAGGGTTTTCTTCTGGCCCACCAGATCTGGTGCAAGCACAGGTAGTCCTAGGCATAAATAACTCTGATTTTAATGAAAAAGATTTATGCAGTCATAAAGAAAAAGTTTCTCAGTGAGGCAGTTTCATACATGGCTAAATACTGAGCACATATGCACAGAGAAACGGTGTCTTTTTTTTTCCCACATATTCTTCCACCACAAAAACAATAAAGATAACTTTAGATAAAGCTCTTAACCATAGCCTATACTCACTTGCTGGAAATTTCTTATCAGTTCAGCACAAGTTCTGAACTAGTATGTAGAACAGAAAAAAAAAAAAAAGAAGAAAATGCAAGTGAATATTCCACAAACAGGTAAGAGACAGAAAAGAACCTGTCTACCCCAAAATAACATTTTGATTTTGGATAACAGCTCTTCATATCTCCTAATTGTGAATCCAGTGCAGCATAGTGTGTAGGGAAGTGTGGAACTAATACTCAAGTTAGAATGATCAGTTGCAAATATCTTTTTTTCACACCTGGAGATCTCTTCTAACTCTAACTTTCATAACCCTACAAGTAGAACTTAACCATAGGCAAGGGGCATTTGAGCTCCCCTCTGCTTTGGATCAGCTGCTTTGGCAGATTTCCAAGCATCTGAGGGCTATGCCCTAGCCTGCAGAAACAGGAGCTAACTGGAGTCAGATGTAAAAAACTCTCTATCCTTCTTTTCTAAGCAAAATATAGGGAGGATTTAAAATAACATCAACAGTGAAAACTTAGTTGTATTGAAATATCAACTAATTTTGACATTATCTTAAAGCCAAGGATTTATCCAAACTAAGGAAGACTTCATGGTGTGATGCAGTTGTCATATTAGAACAGTAAGACAATCATAGATGGGATCATCTAATGGCATAAGAAAGGTTGTAACTTTCAAAAGAGACGGTATTTTTTCAGACTTAGTTGATAGACATGTAAAACCTGACAAGGTTTGAGTAGGTAAAATCTTCAGGTCTGGAGGAAAAACAAGAGTGTTCAAACATAAATATGAACTAAGCAAATTATTCCATGTTTGACTAGATACACATGACTAGGTGCACAGGTTTTGCTGTAGTGAGCAGGGGAAGAAAGGATTATAAGATCACTATCCCCAGTGGGAGAAGAGAGAGAGAGAGAGTGGTTATCGTTCTTCAAGTGATAGTTTCAATATCTCCTCCATACAGATAACTTGGTTTGTTTTGTTACTTTTTTTTTTTATAAAAGCATATCACTAACATGGCAAAAGCAGAAGTGACTAATATAATAAACATGAACTCAGCAGTAATTGCATAACAAATAGCTGACAATTTTATCATAAAAATCCTCAGAATTATTTTTCAAATGTTTAAAAAAGTCATCTCACCAAGCATAACATGGTTCCTAATTACTGTGCTGAGAAATAGGTACCTTTAACAAAGCAAAGTCCAGCAGTGTGAGACCAAATCTAACTTTGAAGCTTTGAAGCTTTAAAGACACTTTCTAAACTAAATTGTTAAACAATTTAATGACAGCAAAACTTGATAAAATTGATGTTCTGATGATGGTAAGTATTTAGGTAGGGAAGTGTGTAAAGTGGTTAGGGTAGAAGAGTGTTCTCTGGATCTATGTTGCAATTGTAACCCTAGGAGTACTTCAAAATTAATGTATTTAGCCAAGTCAGAATAGTGTGCTGCACCTTTCTGTCTGTATCTGTCTTTTTGGAGAAGTCCAGCATTGAGTTGGAGGGAAAAAAAATATGTCAAAACTTTAAAAATTTGTTTGAGACACACAGCTTATGTAAAGTGCTTTTGAAATCGCCTCTGAATGAACATGTCAAAAAATAATCTCTGGCTGTAGGACATTGAAACTGTTGCCCAGTGACCTTGAAGCTCAAATCTCTTGCTAAAACTTTAGGGTAAATTTCTTTGCAAATTAGTGAAGTCACCACATAAAATGATCAGTTCTTAGTTCAGGAGGAGATACTAGGAGAGAAAGTAAGATTTGTGAGTATTTTTTCCCCTTCTTTATGTTCCCAGACTACAGTACTATGTAAAGTTCTTTTATTTTATTTATAAAGCAGATTCTAAAAAAGCATACAAATTATTTGGAAACTCTCCATATTTAGCTTTTCCTTTTGAAGATGGCACAAGCTACACCTTAGATACTACATCCCAGAGAGACTTAAATCCAAAGGCAGTGAGTTAGCTCTGACCCTTTTTAAGCCTTTCCAATCTTACCTGAAAAATTGAGCAATTACAAGCCTGTTGTGGTGGTTTAACCTTAGCTGTGTGCCAGGTGCCCATCAAAGCCATTCTATCCCTTCCACTCCTAAACTATATAGGGAAGAGAGAAATATAACAAAAGACTCTTAAGTCAAGATAAGGACTGGGAGATCATTCAGCAATTACTGTCCTGGCAAACCAGACTAAACTTGAGGAGAAATGGTTTTATTTATTAACAATCAATCAAAACAGAGTAAGGAAATAAAAAATGAAAACTAAGTCTTAAAACACCTCCCACCACTCCCTTCTTCCCAGGTCTCTACCTTCTCCCTATCAGTGGTACAGGGATATGGGGAATGGGGGTTGTGGTCTGTTCATCACAGATGGAATTTACTGCTGCTTCCTGTCACACTTCTTAATGCTACAGTGTGGGGTCACTCCCACAGGAGACAGTCCTGCATGAACTTCTCCAACACGAGTCCTTCTCACAGGCTACAGTTCTTCACTAAACTACAGTTCTTCATCAGGGGACTGGAACATCTTTCATATGAGGAAAGCCTGTGGGAACTGGGACTGTTTAGTCTACAGAAGAGGAGACTGAGGGGGGATCTCATTAATATTTACAAGTATATAAATGGTGGGTGTCGGGAGTTTGGGACAACACTTTTTTCTGTGGTGCCTAGCAACAGGACAAGGGGTAATGAGATGAAGCTGGAACACAAAAAGTTCCATTTAAACATATGGAAAAACTATTTAACTGTTCAGGTGAGGGAGCCCTGGCTCAGGCTGCCCAGGGAGGGTGTGGAGTCTCCTTCTCTGGAGGTCTTCAAGACCTGCCTAGACACATGCGACCTGATCTAGGTGGACCTGCTTCTGCAGGGGATTTGGACTAGATGATCTCTAAAGGTCTCTTCCAACCCCTACCATTCTATGATTCTATGATTCAAGAACTGCCCCAGCATGGGTCTTATCCACGGGGTAAACAGTAGTTCAGGAAGGAACCGTTCCACCATGGATCCCCCACAGCGTCACAAGTTCTGCCAGAAAACCTGGTCCAGCATGAGCTTCTCTCTCGCCAAGGGTTTGCAGGTCCTGCTAAGAACTTGGTCCAGCATGGTCTGCTCGTAGGTTCACAGCCTCCTTGGGGCATCTACCTGCTCCACCATGGGGTACTCCACAGGCTGCAGGTGCATCTCTGTTCCACCATGGCTTCCATAGTGGCAAGAGCAGGATCTGCCTCACCATGGGCTGCAGGGGAACCTCTGCTACTGTGTCTGGACACCTCCTTCCCCTCCTTCTCCACTGACCTTGGTGTCTGTAGAGATGTTGTTCTTGCGTTCTCACTCCCTTCTACTGCTTCAGTTTAACGTCTGTGCAGCAGCTTCTTCCCCTTCTTCAATATGGTAATCACAGAGGCTTTACCTCCATCTATAAGTGGCTCAGCCTTTGTCAGCGGTGAGTCCATCTTAAAGCCAACTGACACTGGCTCTGTCAGCTACAGGGGAAGCTTCTCGCAGCTTTTAACAGAAGTCACCCACTACAAAAACCTGTCCACACAAACCCACTACATCTGTCATACTATGACAAGGGCTTATTAGGAAAGAAGAAAGTGCATTGTATACCTTATGTAAGAGTGCCTTGAGATACACAGATATATTCAGCCAGCTTTATGCACAGTGGTTTTCTTGCTTGATCAATATTATATGAAATGTGTTAATTTCTGGTCCACTTTCTGAAATCTTTTTTTTTTTTTTTAAGGTCTACAATCAAAACATTTTATTATTTGATTATCTGGTTCAGTAAGGCTTGCACATGTCAGTAAAGCATAGCTTCACTGTTCCCTGAGCTCCACATGGCAATAGAATCTCCTAATTCTCACAGAATCATAGAATAGTTGAGGTTGAAAGTCAGCTCTGGATATCAACTAATCCGACTCCTTTGGTCAAAGCAGCATCAGGTAGAGTAGGTTGTTCAGGTCTGTGTCTAGTCAGGTTCTGAATATCTCCAAGGATGAAGATGTCCTGTCTGAGCAACCTTGCCAGTGTTGAATCATCCCCACAGTAAAAATGGTGTTTCTTATGTTTCAGTGGAATTTCCTGTATTTCTGTTTGTCCCCATTGCCTCTTCTAATGTTGCTGGGCACCACCGAGAAGAGTCTGTTTCCATCTTCTTTACTTCTCCCTATCAGATTATTATATACATTGACAAGATTCCCCCTGAGCCTTCTGTTCTTGAGGCTAAATGATCCCATCTGTCTTAGCTTCTCTTCATATGTCGAATGCTCCAACCCCTAAATCATATTCATAGTTCTTCACTGAATTCACTCTGGTGTGTCCATGTTGAGCAGTAGATGCATAAACAAAAAACAAACAGCCTTCAAATTTACAAGATTTTTGCTACAAAATACTGTCTTCAGGCTAAAAGAATCATTGCCATAGCCTGAAAGCAAATTCGCATAGGCTTGGAGAAACCGGTGTTTGAAAGAACTTGTCTAACATCTCCAGAAACTGTACCAAATAATTAACAGAAAGGTCATTTGGACTTTCAGATCTAGAACTGTCTGCTTACAAAATTATAACATGCGTTATGCTTACCTAACATTTTGTGAACTGTAATATTCCAGTATTTCAAGTTAAGCCTGCAAATTAAGACTATTTCTGTGGCCTTTTTTCTCTGCACTTTAATTTTGTTGCTGAAAACCATTGTTTTTCAATTCTGTTAGACAGACATTTATAACTGATTGAAAGAAAAACATTCTTTTTAGACCAAAATATGCTGTTATTCTTTGAAAAAAAAGTTTCAAGGGATGTTTTTTATCATATTTACTTAACTCGTTCTTTGCCTGGTTCTAGATGATGGGTACTTTCTGAAAGGAAATTAATGTTGGTTGCATTCAGTAACCCAGCTGTAATCCAGTAGTAGTAATGATTAATAGAAGTACTTTATCAGACCTCAGGTGCTGCAGTAGCACAAAAGAGGAAGCTTAGTCTCTCCAGTAGGTACAGATCAAAGCCTTCATTCATAAAGAACAGGCTATTTGATTAAATCAATTTTTTCTGTCCACATGTACACACTACGTTAGAAGTCATATCTTCATGATCTATATTACCATGAAGACTAGCAGCAGTGGATCTGTTCCTAAATCTGTGTTGCTTGGCCCATTCATTCATTCAGTAAGCAAGTATAGATCTGAAGCAAAGAACTTTATCTATCTACCTAAATAGGCAGAAGAGACTGAAGAGGAAAACAGAGGCATGGAAGTGCAAGTGAATTTCCTTCAAGAGTTGCATGAGGTCAGGCTTCCTGAGTTGTGTTCAAGTACTCAGTCCAGAAGAGCAGCTTTTGAAGGCATAACTTTTTCTGAATCTTTCATCTGCAGGGTTTCTTTGTTGGCAACTGTTCACAATTTCTTTATATATAAAAGAGATTTCTGACTAAAAGCATGGATCATGCAAGAAATAGCTTTTCCATGAGTGGGCAAATGCATTTCTGAAAAGCAGAAATTAGGTGTGAATTCTTGCTCACATACACTCAAAATATTTCTTTTCATAAAAAACGAAATATAAAATACTTCCAGCTTCAAATTTGCTCTTTCAGTAAATGCCTTTGCCAGCATATTATCTGTGTGAAATTTGTTAAAAGCATGCCTAAAAAGGGCATTCAACATTCATGGGCATTTATTGTAGAATTCAGATGTGCATTGAGCATTTAAAAAAAAAAAAAAAAAAGAAAGTATCTATTGCATTAACTCAGGTCTCCAATTATACAGAATTTTCATAACCAACGTATGTGTAGACCTGATGATTCGTGGCAAATACTAAACCATGTAATAGTAGACTTTAGCCTTGAAACACACCATCGAATTATATAACTGTCTTATCTACTAAACCACAGAGCAGATACATAGTAAACACTCAGGAATCGAGCTGAGACTATCAAGTGAGCTGCAAGGATTCTATACTCATTATCTCAGTGTAAAGTATTACTGCTAGGTTTTGTCATGATTTTTTTCCTGGCATCATTCTATTTGTTGAGTTTTCAGCTCATGTTTCCCATGGCACCCATATTGTAACTGCCTAAAGGAGGGCCCCAGCCTACTTCTCACATAGGAGGGTCCTGAGGGAAGAAGGGTTAAAAACTTTCCATGCCATCCATCTTCCCTGTCCTCCACTTCCTTCAGCATGCAGTTAGTTTAAATCACTTTGTTTTCTCTAGTATCATATGCTACTGGACTACAGTCCCTGTAGACAACACAGCCAGTTACGCCAGCAAACCTGACACCCTCAGTACTACACTTACAGCTTTCATTATTAAGTGTGCACATGGCAGCTCAGAAAGAAAATCTACTTCTTGTAATCATAGAATCATAGAATGGTAGGGCTGGAAGAGACCTTTAGAGATCATCTGGTCCAAATCCCCTGCAGAAGCAGGTCCACCTAGATCAGGTCACACAGGAATGTGTCCAGGCGGGACTTGAAGACCTCCAAGGAAGGAGACTCCACACCCTCCCTGGGCAGCCTGTGCCAGGGCTCCCTCACCTGAACAGTTAAATAGCTTTTCCATATGTTTAAATGGAATTTTTTGTATTCCAGCTTCATCTCATTACCCCTTGTCCTGTTGCTAGATACAATAGAAAAAAGTGTTGTCCCAACCTCCCGACACCCACCATTTATATACTTGTAAATACTAATGAGATCCCCCCTCAGTCTTCTCTCCAGACTAAACAGTCCCAGTTCCCACAGGCTTTCCTCATATGAAAGATGTTCCAGTCCCCTGATCATCTTGGTGGCCCTGCGCTGGACTCTCTCCAGCACTTCCCTGTCACTCTTGAGCTGAGGAGCCCAGAACTGGACACAGGACTCCAGATGAGGCCTCACCAGGGCAGAGGAAGGAGGTAGCAGAACCTCCCTTGACTTGCTTGCCACACTCTTCTTGATGCATCCCAGGATGCCATTGGCCTTCTTGGCCACAAGGACACATTGCTGGCTCATATTTATTTTATTATCAATCAGGACTCCCAGGTCTCTCTCTGCAGAGCTGCTCTTCAGCAGTTCAACCCCCAGCCTGTACTGGTGGATAGGGTTGTTCCTTCCCAGATGCAGGACTCTGCACTAGTCCTTGTTGAACCTCACGAGGTTCCTCTCTGCCCAACTCTCAAGCTGATCAAGATCTCACTGAATGGCAGCACAGCCTTCTGGGGAATCAGCCAGTCCTCTGAGTTTGGTGTCATCAGCCAACTTGCTGAGGGTACACTCTGTCCCCTCATCCAGGTCATTGATGAAGATGTTGAACAAGACTGGCCCCAGAACTAATTCCTGTGGAACTCCACTGGCCACAGGCCTCCAACAATTTTATGCCATTGATCACCACCCTCTGGGTTCTGTCATTAAGCCAGCTCTCGGTCCACCTCACTATCCACTAATCCAGGCCACTCTGCCCAAGCTTTTCTATGAGGATGTTTCGGGAGACAGTGTCAAAAGTCCAGGTAGATGACATCTGCCTTGACATGCTCTGCTTTTATCTAGACAGCTGTTTGTGCACTCATCAGGCTGTCAGGCTGGTCAAACAGGATTTCCCCTTGGTGAATCCATGTTGACTCCCCTTGATAACCACCTTTTCCTTCATATATTTATGATAACATTCAGGATGAGTTGTTCCATCGCCTTTCCAGGGATGGAGGTGAGGCTGACCAGCCTGCAATTTCCTGGGTCATCCTTCCTGTCCTTTTTGAAGACTGGAGTGACATTGGCCTTTCTCCAGTCATCAGGCACCTTACCTGCCCTCCATGATTGTTCAAAAATGATGGAGAGCAGCTTAGCAACCACATCAGTCTGCTCCCTCAACACTCTCAGATGCATCCTATCCGGACAAATTGACTTATGAGTGTTAAGCTAGCCAACAAGTCTTTAACCTCTTCCTGTTCCACGAAGAGTCCTCTGCTGTCTGGGCCATCCTACTGTCCTTGCTGGGCTGGGCTTCCCGAGGGCCGGCCTTGACTGTAAAGACTAAAGCAAAGAAGGCATTCAGTAGTTCAGCCTTCTCTACATCCTCTGTCACCAGGGCACCCTCTGTGTTCAGCAGTGGACCCACATTCCCCCTAATCTTCCTTTTGCTACTGATGTACCTGAAAAAATCCTTCTTATTTTCCTTAACTTTCCTGGCTAATTTAATGAAGTGATGTGACTAAAAGCTGAAGATGTATTTTACATACTACGAAAATTA
This sequence comes from Colius striatus, assembly GCF_028858725.1. Lineage (NCBI taxonomy): Eukaryota > Metazoa > Chordata > Aves > Coliiformes > Coliidae > Colius > Colius striatus. The sequence goes on along the minus strand of NC_084759.1, from coordinate 125,565,012 downwards.
AAGGCAACACATTTAAGAGATAATTGATACCTTTATTTCTTGGTGCTTGTATAGATTGATGCGAACATATAAAGGCAAGATACAACCAATGGTACTAGTAGGAAGGAAGGCAGAGAATAGTAGGATCAAAGTGCTTTAAAGTTTAGGGGAAAATATTGTTAGATTCTGTAGATATATTTGTTCCACTTTGTGCATGAAATGGATTTGTGAGCTTTCCGCTGTAGTTTGTAATTTGTAGGTCTCAGTGCTAAGTCTTTTGGTAGTCAGTTGTTTGTTCCACTGTGTCAGTGTATTATAATTACCAAAATTTTCATTTTCATCAGAGGTAGTTTTGGTATCTTTATTCTTTTTACTGCATTTCAGAGCTTCTCAAAACCAGCAGGTTTCTTCAGTGTTATATATTGCACAAGACAAGAATATAATAGTTTAACTGAAAATGAACAGTCATCTAGATGCTGGACATTGTGTTGTTTTTTTTTTTAAAAAAAAGCACAAATAAACTATATCACTTTGAAACAAATAGTGTTTTCTTTGGCTGTCGTGCTAGACAGCTGTCTTAGCCAGACACACACACAGATCCACATCGACTCTTTTTCTACTCTCTTAGTAGTATGACTGTTCAGTAATACTTTCTCACAATTTGTTCATGATATCCAGGACTTTTTTTGCATGTGCAGTTTTAGAAGAGTATTAGAAAACAAGGAACTGCTGGAGAGGACCCAGAGAAGCATGACAAAAATGTTCAGGTGTCTGGAGTACCTCTCCTGCGAGGAAATGCTGAGAGAGGAAAGGTTGTTCAGCCTGGAGAAGAGAAGGTTCCAAGGAGACCTTATTGCAACCTTTCAATACTTAAAGGGGGCTTATGAGAAATAGGGACAGACTTTTTTAGCAAGGCTTGTAGTGACAGGACAAGGGGTGATAGTTTTAACCTAAAAATGGGTAGATAGACATAGGGAAGACACTTTTTTATGATGAGGGTGGTGAAACACTGGAACAGGTTGCCCAGAGATGTGGTAGATGCTCCATCCCTGGAAACATTGAAGGTCAGGTGGAGGAGGATTTGAAGAACCTGATCTAGTTGAAAATGTCCCTGCTTATTGCAGGAGGTGTGGACTAGATGACTGTTAAAGGTCTTCTCCAACTCAAAGTATTTTGTGATTCTGTGAAAAGTTGATTGAGTCATTCATACTTTTTGCCATAGTCATGAGTCTAACCAGGAGACAGACTGACTACCTTCTCACTTATGAGAGCCTATAGAAGTGACTTGTTTTATCCAAAGTAACTATAGTGTTTCTGTTTATCTTTCCTTTGTTCATAGAGTCAGAACCAAAGAGGTCTTTGAAACTGAAGCTGTTTTTTGTGTATAAGACACAAAACTGACATGATATCTGCCTATTATCCAGCATAATGAATGTATTTAATTGTCTTTCAAAAACATACATCTGACATATCCTGGGAAAGTTGTCTTTCACTAACAAACTCTTTAAGTGGTTGAGGTAATCAAGGGATAATCACATTGTTCCTTTTTGATTTAGTGTCACACATCCAAGAGAGATTCTGACTTCTTGGCGAGTTTATTTCTCTCCCCTGACCACGCGAATAGAATACAGAGACTGGATTCCTACTTTAAACAGAAACTATTTGAGATGGATTGTAAAAGTACAAGTTTCTTCAGAGTTACCACTGTAATCTAAGCAGTTTCAAATGTGGGTTTACTGTTTGTTCATGTAAGATGCAGTTGGTTTAGAGATTTCTGGGAAGCAATGTTTTTGCTGTGAGAAGTAGCATTTAAAATCGCTGACTTAACTGACCTTACTATGACAACAATACTATGACAATAATGCTATTAATTTTCTTCAAACTTCTTTATTATCTTTGGAAAGCTTTTAATGATATTGAAAACAGACATAATTATCAAGAAGCAATCTCAATAATGCTAGAAAACTCTGGCTAAATTAGTATGTTTGCTATTTTGGGTTTTGTCTTTGACACCTTGCCCATAACACTGATTCTTCATGTCACTGCATGGCATAGGAATGCACATTAGTTTATCCTTACTCCTAGAACATTAAGTTTAGCACTTGAGGCCTTTGACCTTGTCTGAGTGACTGGAAAATTACTTAACTTCTTCCATTTTAAACTCTAAAAAGTTGTGGTGGCAACAATGTTAACTCATGCAGCATGGCAATAAATTAATCCATTGTATCATTCACATAGAGGCAATGGCTTCAGCAGTAGTCATTCAGCAAGCAGGTAGTATGTTTAGTTTGCATCATCTGTATAACTCTTTGTGCAAACAGGCAATTTCCTTTAGAAGTCCTTTTATACACTTTCGTCAGGGATTCCTTCTAGGATGACTTGTGATCACAGACCACAAAATGATGTTCGAGTTTCCTTTCTGTTCTAACATTAGTGGTTTTAGACTCTAGTGCCAAGTCAGTGACAGTTTTCTGTTCTCATGGAGATCCTTTCCTAGCTATGCCTTTAATAAGGTGCTAAGATGGTGGTTCTGTACTGAATAAGAAGATTGACAGTGATTATTGCATTTTGGATCTGAAAGCTCTTGCAACATCATAAATACCATGTAAAGAGCAACGACTCCTCAAAATTATCAATCTTTGATTACTCAATGTTTCATTAAAAAAACTTCTTTTGTAGAACAGTAAGTGCAAACATGTTAGAAAAACACATTAGTGCAAAGCCTTTTACGAGGTCCTAGTTATTTATAAAATTAAGTGGTTTTACCTAGCATTAGTCTGATTTCTTATTATTTCTTAAGCCATTAACATTAATAAAACTTGCATGCAAGAGAGAAGATGTGGAAGACGAGCCAGGGTCAAAAGTCACGTAACAACTATCAGTACTTACGAAATCTCACAATTAGCGTCATGGAGAAAAAAAAGTGTAGTGGCTGCCAATAGAGTTTCACAATCACAGATGGAAGGAAAATCTCTGTCCTTTTGCCCATGCCATGAAGTTGAAGGTAAAAACTCAGTGGCATCAACGTGGAGCAGAAATGTTAGAAATAATGTAAAATGACTTCCTAGTGCTGGGAAGTTCACTGTTGTTAGACTGGCTTAATACAAATCCCATGTTAGCAGATGTGCCAGACCTATACATTTGATGTTTCAGTTGGGAAGGCAAGGTCATAAAAGCAGATTCACAGAAGAATTGTAGGTATAGGGAAAGGATAAATGCTTCCTGTAGCATGTCTGAGAGATTTAAGGAGTACTGTCCCAGCTTCGCTTTCTGGCACCCATCCCTTGGCCTGTCTTCTTTATTCCTTCTGGTAGAACAAGTTCTACAAATAAATAACAGCTCTACATCCTAAAGTGGCATTGTGTTCTCTTTCTTAGCTGGCCAAGTGAGGTAGCTGGAGTTTGTTGTGCATATGTTGGGTTTAATTCAGATTATGTTACTCTGTAATTTTTAAGGATGTGGATTACCATCAAAAGTGTTTGTTCTTTGTCTCCTTTATTCTTTCAATGAGTTTAGAAAAAAAGCACATGGGTGATACCCAATACCGACACACAACATCTATTAAAATCACAAAGCTGTGGTAAAAAAGACTGTAGGATATTAAATCAAGCCTTTCCACAAAACCCTATTAGAGATGCTGAAAAACATACATATTCTCAAGCCAAGAAATTCAGTGGCATGCAAGCAGTTGTCATATAATGTCATTGAGGAATATGGAATAAAACTGAGTGGCACCCATTTTTCTGATCAGCCTGAAGCCTATATTCATTGAATGCCTCTGTCTACCATCTTTTCCATTCATTTCTCCATTATCCCACTTTTTCCATGTTATTTACCTGTTATTCTAGGTCCAAGGAATCTAACTTACAAGTCTATTCAGCATACCACCTTCTCTAGTCTGTATCCACAGTAGATCACTTTCAGGACTTCATCATAAATAGCTTTGCTTTCCTTCCCTTTATGATCTCCCCTTTCCTTCTCTTGTATGAGGCTGTGACCTGAGACCTTCTCTCTTGATAGCTTATATGCTGTGTGCCAGTGTTATTACTCATATCCTCTATGGGCCTCTGTCCAATCCTCTGACTCAGTGGCAATGACTGACTGACCCTTCATTCCTGTGTAACCTCCTTCATCTTATACAGTCATAGAATTGTTTCAGCTGTAAGACCTTAAAGATCATTGAGTCCAGCCTTTGTCCCAGCCCTATCGACCACTAGACCATTTCCATAAGTGCAATGTCCAACCATCTCTTAAACACCTCCAGGGACGGTGACTCCACCACTTCCCTGGGCAGCCCGTTCCAATGCCTGACAACCCTTTTGGTAAAGAAATTTATCCTAATATCCAGCCTGAACCTCACCTGGCACAATCTGAGGCCATTTCCTCTTGTTCTATTGTTTGTTACTAGGGAGAACAGACCAACTCCCTGCCTCGCTACAACTTCCTTTCAGGTAGTTGTAGAGAGCAATAAGGTCTCCCCTGAATCTTCTTACTTCACCTCATCCCCAGGAACTATTTCTCATCTGCTTTCCCCATCTGAGCAACACCCACACACTTACAGCTTTCGTTTTTTCCTCAGCCAAGGATCTGGCAAGTTCCTTAGCAAAGATGTGTCTCAAAAAGTCTACCCTTGTTACCTATGTGGGGATAAAAGTGCAGATGTAAGACATATTTGCTAGCTTCTGTTGTGCTGGTTGTGGCCAGAAATATATCACTAAAGCTTTTCATATCTATCTTTAAGAACATTTAAAAAATACTTTTGCCACTTGAGTGCAGTGAAAATGAAATAATTCAAGTGGAATGAGTGATCTAGTAGGTGATCTAGAGGTGGATGCATTCTTGCAGAGGCCATGAAAACAACTGAAGTTTTAAATGGAATATGGAATAATGTAGTTTGCTTTTTTTGTGATAGTCTGCCTTTTACCACAGTGGAAGTTAGTAATTCTAAATAGCCACAAAGGCATGCTTCTGGGTTCATCTTCAGGTTTCCATTCTGCAAGCATGTCTAAAATTAGAAAGATTTTCTTTTGAGAAGGACTGTTACTATTCAAAAGATGTTAGCATAGGGGAGTTAAAATTTTTACATCATTCCTCCTGATTTTCCATTTAAAAATAGAAACTTTACATGGTCAAGTGAAGGAAATTCCATCTGAGAACTGAAGGTTCAGAAAAAGAGAATGATTTAGCTGATATTTGATTATTGTAAGGAATTTAGTTTTGTATTTTAATTACTAATGTGGGAAAATAATACTGGAAGCAATGTCATATCTCTTTAAAATGTCTCATCTCAGAAACTTTTCCTCTCTTCAGATTGAAAATTAAATAAGATTTTCTCAAAGTTCTGTGCAAGAATGTGTTCACGTTGAAATGACCCTTATGTATTGCATACATACAACCTATAAGCAATTAAAATTATTGATTGTCCTTCCAGTCACAGAATCCAACAGAGTTAAGGAACTGTTGCTTAACAAAACACATGTACCCTTTTAATGCTTACTCCATAAATTAAGTATATAAACTTCCAATGGCCTTTAAAGGATCTCAGAGGAGTTCCAAGAGACTCTCACCAATTCATCAAAACCATTGGTTTCTTTTGTTGACAACCATGGTAGAGTGTTGATCTGAGGGGCTGGTAAACTGGGAATTGCTGTTCAGCTTTCAGCCTCTTGAGTCAAGCTAGGAAATTACAAAAGTAGATATTTTCTTTCCAAGTCTTAGGCAAACCAGAAGGAAAAGGAATCATAACATTTCCTTCCAAGAGTTTGTCTTTTATTCCTTCAGCTTCAGAGACAAAGGTTAATGTTTGGATATTGAGAAACAGATTTCACTAATTTTTGTTTTCTGAGGAATTTGGTGAATAGCCACTCAGATAAGCTGAGCTAGCCCATTAGCTGCCTATTAAAGCTTTTCAACAGAGCTTTCTAAACACTTCTTAAATATGTTGAAATCTAGACAGAACTGGAAGGGTTTTTTTCCATGAAACAGCACCCAGCCAGTGTTAGCATTTAAACTGAATTGAATAATGGAGTACTTTGAAACATGGCAGAGACTCTAAAACAGAAAGGAAAATAATTGGTTCCCGACATCTCCATATGTTGTTCATCTTTACTGGCTCACAATTCCTTTAGGATTCCCACAGTAACAAGTGGAGAGCTGAAAGAGCTATCCAAAATGAGCAAGCATTATCTCTCACTTTATAGAGGTGAAGAGACAGAAGCAGTGAGAAATTGAAAGACAAAGCAAGACAATAACATGTTCAGGAAAAGAATTCAAACATCTTGAATTCTCTTTCCTAACTAGCTCAGACTTTCCACTGTAATGATTATGTTCTTATCTTTTACTCATAGACTATTCTCACTCAGCTGAAGAGTTTGGAGTTGCATCACCTTAATGAATTAATTTTGCTACTTTAAACCTGATTAAAGTTTTCTACTATGTATCTTTGCCACCATTAGCCCTAATTACCCTTTGGTCTAACTCTTTAAGGACATACATGTCTGAGCTTACCAACTCCTCATCTCCAACTCACATGCCCCAACTGCATTTAAATATTGTCACTTCCTCTCCTCCACACTTTTCTCTTACTTATGTTCCTTCCTCCTTTTAGAAGGAAGCAGGAAATTTTCTCATCATCATCTTCAACCTCTGACCTTAGTATGGTTGCGTTAGGAAAGATCCAACAGATATAAACAAGTCATTGCACAACACACAACACATTGACCTTCACTTTGTGTAGAAAACGTGAAACAGCACTTTCAGAGCTCCTATTTGCATGTTGCCCATCAGAAGGCAAAAGTTTCAGAAGGGCTCCCTAATTATAGGTTACATGACTCTTACAAGTCCCTGCAGTCAAATCTTGCTTTGATAGGGGTTCCATTATTTATGAACTGACTTTGTGTAGTAGGTGTATCTACCATTTTGCTTTGGCGCTTGAGATTTTAGACTTAACAGTGTTTTATGGCTGTTTGGTAACACATTTAGTGTTGAAAAACTATTTCCTCAATTCATATAGAATCAAAATAGCTTCCTGTTATTATATGTCTTTAAAAGCCCAACTTTCCCACCACAGACAACTTTAACCTGCTGTCTTGAAATTTATATTGATTCTGACACTAATCTAGTTGCTTTTGATATTAGTCTTTTACGTGAATGTGTGGAGTTCTTTAAATTTAATTGCAGCAGATGTTTCTCTGGATTTTCTCTCTCCCATTTCACTCTGGATTTTAGTTGTTTTTCCTTGGAAAGGTACATGAAAGGGAAATCCTTGTATAGTCAAATGTTTGTTTTACCATCTAAAGCTTGCAAAGAGTCCTTAGCCTGGACTGATTTCTTCTTGAAGAGCTTTAATTATTCATGGAAAGAAAAAAAAAAAAAGCCTTTGTCACTAATAGGTTTCTTGGTGCTTCTTGTAACAGTCTTTATTATTCCTTTCTACATAATTTTCTATTGATGAGGTGAAAAAAAGGCTTCCTCTGCTATCGAGAAAGAAAAGGTAATTGTTCTTTTTCCACATTTACTGATGCTTGTTGCGTTTCTTATGTATTTAAAGGACAAGGATGCAGAAAATGATGTTATTGATGGCATCACCATGGCAACAGTGCTTTGGAATAACACTTTCTGGCTTTGTTATTCTGCACACACACAAAAAAAAAAGAGGGGACTTTCTTTTAAGCACAGATTGTGCCCCTTTTAAATGTACCCATGAACTTTGCTTTTCTGAAGATTTACAGACTGGTTTGGGGCAGAAAGGATTCTGACATCATTTACCTCTCGATGTACATCACATTATGGTGTTAAAAAAAAAAAAAGACCAATAAAAACCACTTTGAAAAAGCCAGTAGTTTAAAGAGACACAGTATGGGAAGGATTCATAAATATTTCTTTGATCAGAAAGGCAAAAAAAAATTGAAATCATTTTGAAATTTATGAGCTCTAGCACCAGACCAACTAAATAATCAATCAAGAGACAGAGAAGAATGGAGGAGCCAAACACTTTGAGATTATTAAAGTAGTTATGACATAACTACTATGATATAACATAGCTTTAACCCCAGCTATTACCCACATCTTAAAGCATTTTGATCTGAAATCAAATTGCCCGTTCACAAAGCAGTTTGCAAACATACATTTTGCCTTTCCTATTCAATCTTCCATGGTGCTCAGGTATTAACAGTCTTGCTAGAATAACATTTTAGAAACAACAGCATTTTCCAAGGCATAATATCATTTTATTCTTTTTTGATTCTGCTTTAGTTCAGAGATGGATTACTTTATTTCTCTGAGACTCATCAGTGAAATATATATGTGTTTTTATTTTAAAAAAAAAAAGGAGTAAATATATCAAAATTGTGAACAAGTTGGAAATCCATTCTGCACCCTGTGATGCTGTTTCTGGTACTACAGTGTACACCTTCCAGTTTAACTTCTTGAAAGGGACAAACTGCATACCAATGGTGTATAGAAGTGGACTGTAGAAACCTTGAGATTTGAACACAAGAAAGCTGTGTACCTAAAAAGAACTTGTGTTGTATGCAAACATACTGCTTAAGTACTATCTTATTTATCTCTTAAGGTCCCTTCCAACCCTACCATTCTATGATTCAAGGGTTCCAAATAATAGTGCTAAAATTTTTGTTCCAGTTTGCATGATTTTTCTGAAAGTTGCCACAGTTGGTGGAAGTCAGCTGTTTGATTGCTGGATAATAACTTAGACCACTGGATTTTTCTAGTGTCAAAATATTAATGGAAATGTGAGGATCTGGGGACTATGGCACAGCCGCCTCTGGATCTTGCTTTACATTCAGATTTCTAGAGCTGAAGCAACTCAAACAAACCTAGACAGGACACTAGGAATTCTATTACTTTATCCCCTATCTTTGAGAAACACGACTGCCTTTGTGCTACACTGTCCTTTCTGTACAGGGACAAGTCTAAACTCCTTAACATCATGGACAATGTTTTATTTTGTAAGGAACAAAAGAAGAGAATGAGCTCTGAATCTTGATCATGTTTACTCCTAAAAAAATTATAATCCTGATGTAAGATAATAATTTCATTTGTGCTCCATATATTTTTTTGGTCCACCTGTAAAGTAGTGGACAGTCTTAATTTCTTGCACGTTGTATTTTGGGGTTTAAATGGGTCATATATGCATTAGTACCTGTAGCATTATATATTGTTATGAATATCACTTATATGTATACAGATAATGAAACATAAATGTATAAGTATATAATATAGAGAGTTATGTATAATACAATGTCATATAAACTCGTGCTACAATGTATTTTCTGTTTATGTAAAAAATAAAATAGGAAAAAATCTGTTACATGTAAGAAACTTTTTCCAGCCACCAATACTTTAAAATGTCTTTACACGTAGTGTTCATGGTAATAAAATAATCTTACTAGAATAGCAAAATTAGTATCAGATTTCTTCAAACAACATTGTCTGATTTGGGATCTATTATGCCTTAGAAAGGCAGGGCCATAAGTCAAGTCCACAGGAGACTGTTACTTTCCCTGAAAAAGAATTTAGGAGTTGTGAGAATATTCCCAATGCAGAATAGTCATTGCTGAGCTGATTATTCCACTTTGGAGTTTGAAAGTGAACCGTCACACACATCCAAGGCCTTTCATCATCCATGGCTTCCACAAGAGTGAAGTGTCTTAGTTAAAGTTTTAATAGAAACCCAAAAGCTTAATCTGTTTTATCCTGCTGCTTTGCAAGGTTTACTTACTACACAGCTTTCTTAAATAACAGAGTTGGAAAGTAAACCTGCTAAATATCTCTCCTTGCTTCCAAAGTTTCTGATCAAGCCCATAATAATTTTATGTTAGATTAAATGATGTTACAACAAGTTATGACATTTTCCTGGAAAGAGTTTGGGATGGGAAGGAGTTCTTGCAAGGCAAAGTGTTGCTGAACTATTTACTGTTATTCTATTTTAAAATACTTTATATGTTTAAAAAACTGCCCTGGAAATATTTATTTATTTATTTAAAAATTATTAGAGGTATTTATTTTTGTAAACCAAGGCTATCTTATGTCAGCTGTGCACTTGTCAGAAAGCAAAAAACCAAGATTTTAGTAATCTCTTTTTTAATCTTGTCATCCTACCTCTTACCTTACCTTTACTTTGATACTAAACAATTTAGGAAGTACAAAGTGATACTTTAATGATTTAAACTTTGGTTAGACCTGGTTCAAAACTTTCTCATGAAACAACAATGAAAAGCCATACTTTCAATTATTTTTTGTTTGTTTGTTTTTGTGCAAAGTGTCTGCTTTCTGAGATTAAGTCTTTTTAGGGGAGGACTAAAAACTTTGCAACATCTTTATGAGAAGTTCCACCTGATAGAGGTGAAGAAAATTTGTTTAAATACTGAATTTTCCTGTGACAAAGGGGAAAAAACATCTTTCAGTTATCTAGTCTATTGCTCTACAATTTTCCCATGTTATAAATGACTACTTTCTATCCCTGGAGAGAATCTTTTCTAAAAGAGACAGGTTTTCACATCTCTAGTATGTTATGAGGCCCAAAGACTTAGACTCCCAAATAAACTGGCAGTTTCTCATTTTTTTCATAACTTGGGATTTCTTTATAGTTACCGAATGCCTATCCATCTGAGGGCATTTCAGAAGGCTTTGATGATGATGTAATTTGCTGGCTCTGTTGCAGCACCATATCTGTGGGCCAGGATATCAGAACTACTCTAGGTTTATTAGCTCCAATCAAGGCACCAGAGAATATGATAGCAGGCATGAAGATTCAAGTGGAGAAATCTCATTTCTCAGCTATGTCTCCTGCATGGTCTTGACTGCTCTCAGGGTCATCTCCATCTGCCAAGAGACTTTGTGTGGCAGTGATTTCCGAAAAGTAGCCTTTTCTTTTGCTTTGTTTTACTGTTTAAGGAATTGCAATTTAAAGATGAAGCAATCTTGAATTTTCTTTGAGATAAACCATATCTATATGTGAGATAAGAGAGACTATTGGAATGGGTTTCAGTGAGCATAGGCTTCTATTGATAGCTAATCATAGAATCAAAGAATCATTACAGTTGGAAAGGTCCTTTAAGATCAAGTCCAACTGCTAACCTCACTCTGCCAAGCCCATCACTAAACTAAACCATATACCTCAGCACCTCATCTACACGTGTTTTGAATATCTGTAGGGATGATGAATCCACCACCTCCTTGGGCAGCACGTTCCAATGCTTAATAAACCTCTTGGTGAAAAAGTTCTTCCTAATGTCCAATCTAAACCTCCCTTGGTGCAACTTGAACCCGTTTCCTCTTGTCCTATCATTCATTACTGGAGAGAAGAGATTAACCCCCACCTCGCTACAGCTTCCCTTCAGGTACTTGTAGAGAGTGGAATGTGAGATGTAGAGAGTGCCATGTGGGAAGTAGAGTGAGATTGCCGAGCTTCTTTCAAATGATCCACCAAACAGCCATCACACAATCACAAGTCAGTCACAATCAACTGGGGCTGGATTTCAGACTGTCTTTCTTATTCTCTGTTCTTGGTCCCATGGGAACTGACATTTTCTGGATAATTTTTAATCTATTTCCTTTCTCTACCTGTATGTTTTTCTGTTAAATTAAACTTGGTCCATTCCCTACCATCACTCACTTAATCTTTCTGTCTCCTTTTTCTGAAATGACAGTACCTTTGCAGAATTGCAAATCTCTGCTTTTACTGTTGACAGAATGAAGTTATATTTCTGACACATGCCAATTTTTAAATCTTAAGACAAAACCCCTCTTCAGGACTGGTTGACACATGCAGTTTTCTGGCTGCCACTCAGAAAAGGAACATCTTGTCAAGAGCTCAGACTGCAAGCATGCTTGACGATGCTGTCCCTAAGCACATTTTATATCCAAACTAAAACCACATGTAATTGCTAAACAAACTTGAATTTGTTTATTTTGTAATATACCAGCAGCTGTTTTCTTGTACCATGTCCAGGATTTCTCCAGTTGGTCTACTTAATAGTGTAGAATTTTATTTCTTTAGTTCAGTTTGCCTGCTTTATTTCTTTTTATTTGTTGGGGTGAGTTGCAGTTACTGGAACAACTGTATTTTCCTAAAGCTTTAGGCAGAACCAAGCAACTTATTTCAGGAATTAAGATGAAAAGAGAGTCTTGTGTTCAGTCAGTTAACAATACGAAAAACATTGGACTGTGACAAAGGTTATTATCTTTCCAGTATACTCAATGCAAGGTTTCTTACTTGGCTCGTGTGGACTGTTCCTAGATGGGTTCTTAGTACCTATGACATTGTTATCAGATGACATTGTGATCAGGTGTGATGCAGGTGCCTCCATCAATTAGTTTCATCCTCTGTTTTCTCGTTGAAGACAGTAAATCTTAGTGGGTTTTTTTTTATCCTCATGTGAGGATATACATCTTAAGCTCTCACTGGGCAGCTGAGCTCACCCAGACATTCTTCACATCCCAGAGTCAGGCCCTTATTAGTGAGCCAGAAATGTCCAGATGATCTGATGCAACTATGCAACATAAAGGTCGGATCCAGGCTGTTGGAAAACAATCCTTCAGTTTCAGTGGAGCTAAGATCTGACCATATATATTTGTTGACTATAATTGGATTCTGTAGCCAAATGTTGATTTTCATCATTCTTGTGAAGCACGCAAGATGCTCGAGTTCAAAGGCCAAAGCAGGGGCAGTGACAGGGGCAGATGAGGAGCTGCTTTCCACAAGGCATCTGAAAAGTTAACAGTATGCTCTTCTTAGATAGCCAACCATCTAACTGCATTTATGTGACCATGCATAATATAACATTTAGCTTGAAACAGCTGTCTTGCACTTTTCACTAACATCATGTTCCCATCTGCATCAGAAACTTTGTATGTTTTGTTTGGCTTCCATTCCTAATAGAGTAAAACAAAAACTGTGAGAGGAGTTTCCTTTGTCAGTCTTCTAATTTGCTTGGTCACTGACCAGTGTGTTTTATTGTAGTACTGTAGTTTCTCACACAATTTTTTTAAAAGAAAACAAACAAACAAAACATCCCACTATGTTGATGGTTTACTCAACTACTAAAATGAGAATGCTTGTTTCTACTTGTATTCTTTCCTCTCTGAGCTGCTGAAGATATATTCTCCTCTTTCTAGTATCAGGCATTGAGAGAATGACCATCAGGTGAGCTAAAGACATTGTATTTCATGCTAATATTCTCTTACTTTATAGTTATTATACTTATAATACACTTGATATTATTATATTTTGCTGTGATATATAATACATACTGATAGAGTTGAACCGTATCAACTGATCCTAAGATAAATGGACTCCACTATTTCTTAAATTAACTGTTCTCTAAAAGACAAAATTCCTAACTATTACTGGTAGCAGTTTCATAGCACCGCATGGATCCCCTACACAAGCAGAGGTAATTATCCCCTATAACTAAGATTGATGGAGAGAAACTAACCACAACAATTGCTTGTTGTTTGTGTTATAGAGATTTATGCTTTACTTTATATACAAGGTACATTCATTAAAAGTGTGTAAAACAGTTCATAAATAATTAAATCACCGTGGCTTGTCTGAGTCTAGCAAGTCAATGACTTGCATATAACTTATATTTAATGTCTTTTAGGTCTTCTGGAAATTACTGCAACAGAATCTTACAACTTTTTTGTGATATATGAATTTTGTAAATAATGTCTACAACATTTTAAGTGATTTTTTTCTTTGCTACATAAAGATGTGACTGTAGTAAGATTACACTATGTACCTGATGCTAAAAACAACAACAAAAAAAGATAATGAAATTGTGTGGTTTTGAAAACACATGCTATTCTGCAAATCACTAGGTAGATATGGGTTAAGTTCAATATTTCTTGTATTTTCTTGCCACATTCAACCTGATAATATTCTAAAAGTTATTACCATAATATATCTTTGGTGCAATTTGAAGTACTCCTTTTCAGATGGTGTTTGGAATTGGCACGTTTATTTGGAAGTTATAAATATGTGAAATTATAACAACATAAAGGATAATGTAAGTGTAGATGAGAGTAAAATAATTACTAGAAGTCTCAATTAAGATAAGAAGAGGTAGCATTCATGAAAAATAAAGGCTCATCAGTACATCAGTTGTCACAGTAAGCCTGATTTAAGCACTTTCAGAGCCATTGAGCTGAAAACAATTTTAGAGCATAATACAACGGAGAGGTCATTGTATCAGACTGAACATTTTGCAGAACAGCACTATTAAGAGATTTGTGATAACTAGATGGCAGACTGGATTAATGTAGTAGACTCACACCCAAATCTCCTCTAGGCCAGGAACAAAAATGAATGTGGATTGTAGGTCGTATAGGAATGTCTGCCACTCTCCCATGAGCAATCTTTTTAAACTGGAAGCCAGAGAAAATTCAGGAATGCAAGAGGAGAGTTTCTCAAGTCATACGTAAAATGCTGAGAGAGGATTTAGTTTAATTAGATTAGTGTTTTCTTAAGTGGCTTTTGTCTTCCTGTTTATAATAATTTTTTCTGTTTTGCTGTCTTTTTGTAAGGTGAATTTACTGAGAATGTGTCTATTCAAAAAGTTGATTTTACTCTCTGCCAGCACTGCCAAAGAGAACAGGCACCTATTTTTGTGCTAGGCTTTAGAGATTGCCTTGAGCAACAGCATATGAAATTAAGATACTGCTTTTATTGACAGTTAACATTAAAATCTTAGAACTTTTCAACTGAGACAGAAACATTATACTTGCATACCTGAGCTCTGTAATACACTCAGCAGCATCTATGACCAGGGAACAATTTGTCTTCAAAGACAGAGTGATACACACACAACAGAAGAGAAATGAGGGCTACAAGGCTGTCTAGTAGATGTAGTTCTCTGGTTAAGCCTCAGGTAGAAGTTCTATTGCCTGATATTTTTTCCAGGTGCAACATACCGAAGAACTACCGCTGTGGACATAATTCTGTATTGTCATGGGAAAGGCCTAGAATAATTCCACAGGTGTGTCCCCTCTCTTCCCTGGTCCTACGTTACATTGGTCAGCTCTGAGAAGGAGAAACACATGATGCACAATACACTCCACTTGGCGCTGAGGCCCTTCTGCTGTGTTGTGGCTTATGATGATCGAAAGAAAAACTTCAAACATATGTAATAAGCAGGAGAGTCCTACACATTTTTTTCCATGATGGTGGTTTTTTAATTACTAGTTTTCCACCCATTTCTACAAATCAATCAGTTTGGCCTTGATTGTGAGATACCCCCAGAGAGAACACAGTATTTTGTCTGGAGCTGTGCCCTGCCCATGGCTGGAGAGAAGAGCTTCCTGGCTGCCTGCATATGGCAATGCCAACAGGTCTGAAAGCATGTTGCTCACCTCCCATTTGGGTCATTCTTTGTCCTGGAGCCAAGAGAGACTGAATGCTGAGGCAGACACCAAGATGCTTAAGAAACATCCCCTTTAACATCAGACCAATGTCATTATTTGTTCTCTTAGTTCCTTATGTAAAAAAGTGTCTGATAAATATTAAGTGAAATAAGGCAAAACTTTGTTTCTCAGGTGGTGATAGTGAAGGGTGATGATAACTCAGACCTTTTACTACTTCTATGCTAGCAGAGTAGTGTGCAGTCAGTAAATCAGGTACCCCACTACCAGCAGTGCACTCCATCCAGTTCCAGTACAAGAAAATATGTGTGAGATGTTTCATGTATTTCTGATGTATTTTTAGAGTTTGGACAACATCCTGCTAAAGAGAATCCTGAAAAAAAAAAAAATTAGGAGTATTTTTCACTCCCATTTATATGCATTTGTATAGCAATTAAACTAGTATTGGAAAGGTATTTAGCATATTTTTTGTGTTGCATAGTGTGATTTGTATGATTTACCATAAAATTGTCAGTATTGTCTGAAGAGTCAACTTGCAAAAAAAAGTAAATCTTATGTATCAACAATGATTTATAAATCATTTGTGTGTATAGGTTGATACAGAAGACATCTGGCCAAATATTACATTTCCTGAAAAACTAAATGTAGAAGGATAAAACTGTTGCAAATAATTGTAGATTTGGGTTAGATTACATTTTTAAACACGACAAGGTAATTATTTGATGTATTTTTATTTTAATATTTTTCAAGCCTAAACAGCACTTTGTTTAGGAATTTTTTGTAATCTAATTCTTACGGATTTTCAAAAATATTAAAACGTAAATGAGAAATTTCGTTGTGTATGAGTTCCTACTCTTTAATGAAAAATAGCACTCTTTCATTTCACCAGAACATACATTTTCTGAAATAATGGTTATCAGGGTTTGGGCATTTTTATGGTGTTCTTCTCCAGCTAAACATGAAACTGAAGTAGTTTTTCTACAGCTCCAACTACCCAATGAATACAATAATTGAAATTATTAATATGATAACTGAAATATTGGTATTTTACACACAAATACTAGCAGAAAATTCTATTTTACCCTTCACTTTTATTTCAAAATATAATAATTCTGATGTTTAATTTCTCCTGCCATTTTCACTAGTGCACAATTTCTCTTTTCCTAAGTGAATTTAACAATGGTAGATATTCAGTATCTGTAAGTAAACACTGAAAATCACTTGCTTCATTACACTTCTGAGCCATTAAATATCTTCTTTCATCTATCTAATTCCCCTCTTCTCATTGCCTCAGCAGTGTGACTCAATCAGGCATGTGTTATCTTTCCCAGATCCTTTTCTGAACATAGCACAGTGCAGGAATGCAGTTTGTCAAACACATTGTGTCTGAAATCCTTTGTTGGGAGAAGTGGAGAGAAAGAGATTATAAAATGCCTCAAAACCTTCAATAAGGCTGTTCCCAGGTTTCTTATATCTGTTCAGCCAAACAAAACATTCATACCTCACTTTGATGTAAAGGATGGTATAGTGTAGTATGTATTATATCTTCAAATAACATCTGTTGTCCAGGCTGCAGTTTAGAGAGAATAACTTATTTTGTGCTTTGACAAGCTTTTAGACTCATGAAAGACAACACAGAATGGAATTTAGAAGGGGAAAATATATCTGTTGTCTAGAGTATTAGTTTTCATAGGTGGTGGGATTTGAGATCCTGGTATTTTTTTTCACAAGAAATGAACAAAAATACTCACCTGGACTGACGTTGTGTGTTTTCTCTTGCTCTGCTAATATATAGCTTTCTGAAGTAAAGTTGAGTAGTGCAAGTAACTTCTGAAGCTGTTAGCTTCTGTCAACCTGAAGGAATCTCTATCTGGCTTTCTGTACCATTTCCTCCTCAGTTTTTTTTTTACAGAAGTTTCTTGGTAGCTGTCTTACAGGCTAATTTTTATTCAGCTAAAAACTATTTCGTATACAGAGAAGCTTTTGCTCAAATTCATCATAAGGCTTTGACACTTGGTTTCAAGTATTTGAAACCAACTTTTTGCCTCAGCCTAAAATTGATATGTATGCAAGAGGTGGCAGGTACATTCATGTGGTTTCTGTAAGAATAAAAAGGGAGGGCAGAGATCATTTTCATCTTTGGAAGCAAAAACTTTGCAACAGACCTGAAAAAAAACAATTGTTTGCAGTACATTGTCACTATAGATTGAATATTTTATTTTGAGGTGTTATTTTGAGAAATTAGCCTAGAATAGGTAGGGATAGCAGTGCTACAAAGTGACAAATGAGCTGCAGAGTCCACACTGATGTTGCACACACAAGTCTTTTGGGGAATATATACTGTTTTCACAGCAGTAAGCTGAGTTATACTGTGAATTATCAGTCAGTTTACTCTGAGAGAATTTGTATCTCCTTTCCAGGTCAGATATCCAAGGGGAAGTCTGGGAAGGCTTTGTAATGCAAATCTAGCTAGCTTTCGTTCACACAAGGAATGCTGGATGCTGACCCATAAGGACTGAGTTCAAGATTTCTGTGAATATGTGGGATTTGAATTAACTCAGTGATGAAAGCCTCTTAAGAGTATAAGGCATATTCAGTATCTAAATCACTTTTAGAAAGCTAAAATTTGCCCTATGATGATTAAGAGAAAGCTAGTTGATACAGCTCCTTGGCATAAACATTAACAGGAATCCACTCATGGCAGTTGGATGTTTGTTGAACAACTGATATGTTTTGTTTAATATAGTCAAAAGGGAAAAGTGATGGTAGGTTTGTTGGAGGTGGGCTGCACATATGGTGGATGGCAGAGATAATTGAAATGTATAACAAATACTAAAGGAAGAGATCCAAGCAAAACTGCTCATATATAGTCTTGTAGATTTTTATGTGCTAGAAAGTATAAAGCACATTAACAGGCAAATAAAAGTACACCAGACACTAACCATTAAATTTACACAAAATAAAAATTGGAAGCTCAGTTACTCAATAGTAATAATCTGTGATAACTGTAGTGATAACTGTATGACAGATAACATCCTGGAGTATCTTTTAAGTCTGTTATATTTTTATGAAGTTTGGAATGATAGGGAAATGACAGGTCCTGGCTTTCTACATGCAGCAGAGACACCCTATATTCCACTATCATACTCATTGTATTTGGCCCAGAGGAAGTTTGTCCTTTATTACACTGTTTTGTTGATCATTTCTCTCTTTTTAGCTGTATTCTTTTGCCTGGTGGAACAGAGTCCAGACACAAAATCAAAATTGCAATTTAAAAAGACTGGATTTATATAACCATTTTGTAATTTTATTTCAGTACTGATACTGTTTCATTTTCCTTTTTTTTTTTTTCTTTTTTACAGAGGGTATGAACTGTATGAACAAAGATCACGGGTGCGCACACATCTGCCGGGAGACTCCCAAAGGTGGGGTTGCCTGTGAATGTAGGCCTGGCTTTGAACTTGCCAAAAACCAGAAGGACTGCAAATGTAGGTAGATGAAGATTAAATTTCAAATGCCCCCAAATGTCTTATTTTCTTCATTGTTGTTATTTTCCAGAAGCCAAGAAATCAACTTTGTTTTGGTCAAAGGTGATTTGTAATTTTAATAACGTGGTTTTTGCTGCAGAAGGTGTACTTGGGGATGGATAAGAGGGATTGAGTAACAGAATCTTGGCAGAGACTCTGTTAGCAAAGTGGTAACAAGTTTTCTACCTTCCTATAAATGCAGAAGTGAGGAATCAGTTTAATACAGGCTTTTGTTGTAAACAAAAACAGATGAAGCATAGAGGATTCTGACTTGTGGTATTTTGAAGGTCCACAGTGATAGATGCATTGATAAATCTATAAATGGATTTAGTGATAAACTCACTATAGCTATCAAATTCAGAGTGCACACAGTCTATTTGTCTTGTTATTACCTGGAAAACGTGCAGCTGTGTCATATATACTGTTCTTTAAAGACAAACCGTAAGTCATGTATTCGTGAAGTTAGGATGCTGAAGATATAGATATTCATTAGCCCACAAAATTGGAAATTATTCTGTACAGGTTAAAATAACTGAAGCCGGCACTGTCATCTTAGAGCTTTCATGGAAGTCTTTGTGATGGCTTCAGTGAATGTTAGCACTGACTCCAATAGCTTGCTTTCCTACTTAGTAGCTTTGCGAGAGACAGAGAAGAAGAAAAAAGGAAGTGCAATAAAACAACACAAAACATATTTTCTGCTTTGCATAGGGCCAGTATTTTTGTGGTAGACTTTCTTCCACTTAAGCTTTTTTCTTCCTGAGATCTCTGCTGTGTAAACATGCTTAGATGATACTAGTTCCCAATTAGAAAGTCAAAAGAATGACCTGTGAGTATCATCAAGAAATACTGCAGGATGTTATACAGTCTGGTTGCTCCTCAATATTATCAGACTACACATGACCAAAGGCAAAAGCACAAAGAAAACATTGCCTTTATGGTAATTTTCATTCTCAATGTTTATTAAAAGTGAACACTGCATGCTATTAATTGCAGTGCAACATCAGCTACATGGGAGAGTATGTTTATTTATGTTGTTTATTATTTTTTCCACAAATTCCTTAGGAATTATATTATCCTTTTCATAGTGAGATGGTGACAGGGGGATTATAGCCTTTTCTAGAACAGTATCTCTAAATGCCTCAAGATTTAATAGAGTGAAAAATTGGAATCTGTTCTGTGCCTTGTGGTGTTCAAATTGTAGTTGGAAGTATAATGAACATTTGCTGACAGATGTCTAAGTAAGGATGCTGAGTTTTTCAAGGCTGCAGAATACACCAACCCCTAAACCCACAGCACATTTTGCAACCATATTCCAGAGTCTTATTTAAAATAACTGTACTTTTAGCCCTTCCAAATGCAAATAAATAGAAAGCTGTAGCCAGATAGCCTGGGACAATAACTGTGAAATTACAGAAGGTCTAGTTCTGAAACCAAATCTTGAGTTCTAAAAAAGCTTATTCACAGCTAACAATTTCAGTGGAATCGGCTAAAGTCTTGAGCTGGAGCTCTGCAAGTTCAGAGTATGGCTATGCTGAAAAAGAGGCATTTGTCCCTTGTCAGCCTGGACTGGGTCTAATAACCCTGTATATCAGGTACTGATATATCCCTAGTATATCCCTCTATCCCTGTCAATTATTCTAATTTATCATGATCCCTCCAGGAGACTGTGCCTTTCAATGTTTGTTGGAGCTTCCTTCTCTGTTTTTTACATCAACAAGTGGCAGAGATTCACTATGTGAATTTTTACCAGCCAATTTGCAACTGAATCTGAATACTGGGAGAGGTTTTCAGATGTATTGGCCCCAGCCCACTAGTGATGGGAAATGTGCCCTTCAAAAGGAAAAAAAAAGATATTAAAATAACTTAGCATAAAAGATTGGAGAGAGGCTCCCTGCCTTTTATGCATGCATTACAAGGTTATCATTACATCCTAATTACATGATTACATACCACCTAGTCATATCATCATATGCTAATAATGCAATCACTATTTTTGTCTTCCTTCATTTGGTATACATGATGGTCAGTGCTCATTAAATAAACTTTTCTTCTATAGCTTCCTCTCTGTAATTCAGTGTCATGCCTTTTCTGTTGAACAGTATTTAAACCTTATTGTGAACCTACAATTCTTAATTTCCTCATGGATTTTCTCATGATACTCATTACAGTAATACTGAAGTGTTCTGTAGGCATTGGTAATGTATTTCCGAACAATCTTGTCAAACTAAAAAGTAGTGCTATGCCTATCTTACAAATGGAAAATTAATATAAAGATGTTCATGTCAAAGTCATTTGGTAGTGATAGGTGATTAACAAGAAACACACAGAACCCAGCACAGCATTTAAAGCACTTTAATAAAGCCACACTCCCAATGGCTCCAGATGTAGTTGCAAATGCCAGGGAGAAAGGAATACTACAGTAGTAACTTGTAATCGATGTGATTCAAGTGACTCGCCAAGCCCTAAGCAGGAATTCTATGGCAGGGGCAGGTTAGTTTTTAGGGCTCTATTCAGTATCTGACCAAGGCCATCCTTTCTTGCCAGTCTCTTTCTGATTTTCTGCAGCAAGTGAGACAAGGTTGTCCAGTGGTTTCCACAGACCTGACTTTCCTCAGCCCCACTGTGCACTGAAGAAGTGTTTTCTGCATTTGTCATTCACACAGAATGGTAGAGATTGGAAGGGATCTTTAGAGATCATCTAGTCCAACCTCCTGCTAAAGCAGATCCACTTCCATCAGGTTACACAGAAATGTGCCCAAGCAGGTTTAGAAAACTCCAGAGGAGGCCACACCCTCCCTGGTCAGCCTGTGCCAGGGCTCCCTCACCCTCGCAGGAAAGAAGTTTTTCCTAAAGTTTAAGTGGAGCTTTTTGTGTTCCAGCTTGTGTCCATTACCCCTTCTCCTATCACTGGACACTACAGAAAAAAGTGTTGCCCCAACCTCTTGACATCCACCTTTCAAATACTTATAAGTATTAATGAAGTCCCCTCTCAGTCTTCTCCAGGCTGAACAGTCCCAAATCCTGCAGCCTTTCCTCGTGAGAAAGATGATCCAGTCCCCTGATCATCTTGGTGGCCCTGTGCTGGACTCTCTCTAGAACTGGACACAGGACTCCAGATGAGACCTCAACAGGGCAGAGGAGAGGGGGAGCAGAACCTCCCTTGACCTGCTGGCCACACTCTTCTTGATGCATCCCAGGATGCCATTGGCCTTCCTGGCCACAAGGGCACATTGCTGGCTCATGGATGGTTTATTATCAACCAGTATCCTAGGTCTTTCTCTGCAGAGCTGCTCTCCAGCAGGTCAATCGTCAGCCAATCTTGGTGACTCTCCTGGGTTGTTCCTTCCCAGATGCAGGAACCTGCGCTTGCCCTTGTTGAACCTCATGAGGTTCCTCTCTACACAACTCTCAAGCCAGTCAAGGTCTCACTGAATGATGAATCAGCCAGTCCTCCCAGTTTGGTGTCATCAGTGAACTTGCTGAGGGTACACTCTGTCCCCTCATCCAGGTCATTGATGAAGATGTTGAACAAGACTGGCCCCAGAACTGATTCCTGTGGAACTCCACTGGCCACAGGCTTCCATCTCGATGCTGAGCCACTGATGACCACTCTCTGGGCTCTGTCATTCAGGTCGTTCTCAATCCACATCACCATACACTCATCCAGCCCACTCTGCCTGAACTTTTTTATGAGGATGTATTGGGAGACTGTCAAAAGTCAAGGCAGATGACATCTGCTGCTCTCCCTTTAGCTAGCTAGCCAGTTCTACTCTCATAGAAGACTATCAGGTTGGTCAAGCAGGATTTCCTCTTGGTGAATCTGTGCTGAGTCATGATACAATAAGTCTATGTGCCAGAGATCTGGTATTTTATAGTGCTTAATATTACAATCATAATGGTTTCTTGGTGTAAATTTTAAATATGTAATTTCTCAGTTACAAAAAAGAGAAATCTTTCCCAATACTCTATGAAAACACGGAAGCATTGAGGCTGCAAGGGACCTCAAAAGGCCATCTAGAAATACACCAAGCAGAATCATATGGTTCCATACATAATTTCTCCAAAGAGCTGCATCCTTTAGATCCAAAACAGCAGTAAACTACCGTCTTTTCTGTGCACAAGCCATTAGAAGAATAGGCTTTGTTAGTGATTTGCATAGAGACTTGCTGGCAACAGAAAGAAGAGACATAAGAACAGGTTTTCCAGTGGCAAACCATTGGAAATTACTTCCTCTTTCTATAGCTGTATCTGTGATGGATTTCAAGGTCCTGTTCATGAATGATTTCGTTACAAATTTTTGATACACTGAAGGTTTTTTTGAACATAAACAAAAAAGAAGACATTGTTTGTTAATCTCAGTATTAAACTTTAAATGAACACTTTTTCTCATTAATTTTGCTTTAATGCTTTCTGACAAAAAAAAGTGGAGTAGATTAGTATGTCCCTTTGCTTTTAAATAATTTTTGGTTTCTTCCTCTAAGCAAGAGAAACTTCTCAGTGTGTCACTGCCACAGGATTAAGGCTGGGGGAAAATTGAAATGACGTATTTTACAACTGGATTTTATACTGGATTTTCACCTGCAGAGCTGTGGAGCTCAAGAATTTTGGCTCGAGTTACGTAAAATAAATAAATAAATTGCAGTCAAGACATAAATTCAAATCCTTAAAAAATGTGTTTTACTAATATTTGTAAGAGACAGGAAAAGGAACTGACCTACATTTGTGTTCACTGACTGGGTAGGAACTAGTAACTTTAGTGTACAAGAAAGCTATAAAAGTGTGTGATTCTGCAGGATTTACTATAAACCCCATCAGTTTAGTACATTTTTTTTGTGGACAAATTAGTAAGGAAAAATCCCTTATATTACATGGATCAGAGAAACTATGTTAAGATATTTTCATCTTTGCCAGTAGAGGCTTTCAGCAAGGAATGCCAAAAATAACCACTGCAGTCAAGTTGTTTTAAATGTACATTTGGCTGATGATTACACTTTAAAATCATCAATAAAAATAGTCTTGGCTAGAAATGTATTTAAACATCTAGTGTAAACACTTTCAAGTTCATTTGTGATGGCACTACAGTCCAACGAGGATAGAAACACTGAATGAACCACCATGTAGAACGCTTACTGCTCCTGCTTGTTCACATCCCAGACACAACTAGCCAGAAGAGAGCTCACGTTTGCAGTCAGGCTGCAGCCAGCAGATTCAAACAATCTCTGTCTGTTCCACTAGCTCTCAGCTAGGCTGCAAACCAGTGGTTTATCCATCTGCAGATTAACTAAGAAGATACTATTCCACACATAATGTGACAGAGAGAGAGGAAAAAGATTAACCAAAAGAAATTGCAAAAAGAGAGGTGCATAAGGACAGGCATAGTGTTGAGCAGGGAAATGATTTTTCAGCACAGGCGCATGGAAAAAGTGAGAGATTTAGGAATAGAGACCTGACATAAAATTTTAATTTGTTTTACATCAAAAATAAAAGCAAAAATGTTTATTCTGTATTGAAGGAAGTGAAACATTGCTTCCATTTGCTGGAAAGCACAATGGTTTGCTTCATGTATTTTTTCACAAAAAGCAATTAATAGCTAAGTTATGAAACCAGAGAAGGAGGAAGAATTCCTGGGGCTGGTTGTTTTGTAGGGGGCTTTTTTAATGTAATTCCTTGGAATTTTTTAGTATTCTTATGACTTGGAGTATATGAGTTCAGTTCCCTCCTCTCCCTGATGGGACTGAATCCATAATTACCATTTTCCAGCCTAGTGCCCAAAGTGTCAAGGGAACGTGGATCAGTCCACCAAGTCTCTGTCTTTGTCATTGATGTTCTTTCCAAATAGAAATGGCAGGCCTTCTTCAGAGGACTGCTCTTAACACTAGGGCATGAGTTTATTCCCTCACTATCTCTGAACAACAAAGGGGTTTTATTCAAAGTTTGCAATGTAAAGTATCAAGGATGCTTGCACCTGCAGTAGGCTCTGATCTGTACTCCCTTGGGAAATGAACAATTCCTATTGTGATCTTAGCAAGACTTCAGGGACCGCAGGTGTAAATTTGCAGTTTCCACACTGTCAGGAGGTTTTAAAGGGAATTCCATTGAGTTTGCTGTGGTGGGTCTCCCTCGGTTGATTTTCTTAGAATTGTTCCATTTTAAGCAAAATACTTAAGAGGTTCCTGAGAGTGGCATGGCTATTCAGCACTGGGACACTGACACCAGGGGTGGGATATTTCAGTTCTAGTTACTTTGGCTGAAAATTCCACTCCACTCCATTTTAAGAAGCTAGCGTTAAAGCAGAGTCACTGAGGTCAGTGTGAAATTATATGAGCTCAGCACTGTTGGGTAAAACCTCGATTTGATTTAGATAAATGATTGAAAAATCTCATTAACTATTATCTTGCTTTTGCTATATATTGTGATTTGCTACCATGGCTCTTATATAAATTCTGTTTTCTCTGTAAGGAAAATTCTGCTAACATCAATGTGAGGAAGTTCCTTCTGATTAGGGAAGTCAGTTTTTAAGTTGCTATAGTAGATATGTAATTTCAGAACATTGAATTCCTCCAAAATTACTAGTATGATATAACTGAATTATGGGTATAATGGATTCCCCCTGTATCTGCCAGTATATGTACACCAGTAAAGAACCTAGTCTAAATTACCTATATATTAAGACAGCAAATTCAATGTAGACTTCAGTCAGACCAGAATTGTGTTATTCAGCATCAGCCATTAAAACCAGCATGTGACAAAGAAAATTGAATCTGATCTATTAATTCATGTAAACTTCAAAACTCTGCCTGTCATAAAAAATGTTTGCTTTCATGTACATTTAGTATTTTTTCACCAGAGGATATATAATTGCTAAAGCCATTTTGCACTATATGATTGGAAGCAAAAGTGACATCTCCAATGTTTCATTCCTAGTTGAGGCCAGCACACTGTAAGGCCATAACAACCACGTGTTTCTGGTTTCTGAGAAGAAATGAAAAAAATCCCTCATGTTCCCTACTTTATTTTTAAATATTCTTCCACTATAGGAGGAAAAATACTTGAAATAATTGATTCCAAGAGTTATATACTTTTATTCTTGCTGTTTGGTATCTACTTCCTCTACTTAGAAAATCCAGGGGAAGGAAAAAAGAATTGCTGTGTATAGACTTGAAAATATGTGTCTGTATTAGTATCTGCTCATTTCTTCATCTTATACCTGTCACAGATATGAAGCATGTAGATGTTAAGAAGAGATGAAATTGGCTAACTACTCATACTAAAATTATGAATAGAAATAGTCTGGGGGAAAAGTAGCACACCTTGCAACCCTACCATTCTATGATATGTCTTGTTTTTCTTTCTGGTTTTTCTTTCACTGCGTGCATTGTGAGTAGGCACGAGGCAGGAACATGGCTAAGATAAGGGGGGTCAGAAAGAAAAAGAAATGCAAATAACTGCAAATGTAGATGTGATGTTGCCTAATGTCTTGGTTTGTTGCTGCTCTTCTATATTCTGAAAGGCCTTCAAGACTAATTGGTTTCATTGTCATTTTATTTATGTATACATATATACACATTCATTTGGGGCTTAACTAGTAACCTGTAACTATGGGAATGGAGGCTGCCAACACACCTGTGATGACACAGATACTGGTCCTGTGTGTGGTTGTCATCAGAAGTATGCCCTGCATTCAGATGGACGGACCTGCATTGGTAAGTACTTCTCTGCAGTGCATTTTATTTCATATTCCTTATAGAATATATATGTGCTCATATGTGTGTGTGTGTGTGTGTGTGCACGCGCGTGTATGTGTGTGTGTCTCACAGGAGCTTAGCACCATTGCCGACAGAAGTGTATAACATCAGTTTCTGGACATAGTAGCCGAGGTCACACTTATACAGAGAAGCATTTGTGTGTGTTTTGTCAAAATGTTTGTTAATAAATTATCCCTTTGTTACTCCTTTGCAACTTCTATTTCTTTTTGTAACCCTAATAATATTTTTAAGTTAAAAGGTGTAAAACATTCATAATTATGAATGAAAGTTCAGCTCTTCTGTTCACTTTCATGAATCAATTCTTCCTTACTAAGCAAAGTGGGGAAAATGCTCCTCTTTTCTAAGCTGTTATCAGGGAAAATTCACCATCATGATGTGCTTTCTTCCCTGTTGTATGTTTTATGATTCTAAAAATCACAGCACTCATAGTAAATAAGCTTTCACTCAGATTATCAGTAGGAAAAAGCCGTTCCTGAGATGGAGCATCTTGGGAGATGCTATGCAAACGTTCATGATCATAAAATGTATTATTTACTTAACACCATTTCTTTCCACTCTGCTTTTGGTTTTGCTTCAATTAAAAAAAAAAAAAAAAGATTTTTTTGCATACTGCAAGTTAAAATTTGGGAATTCTTACTCACGGAACCTAAAATCCATAACACTATTTTCACTATTGTTGTGGTCATGTTGACTTTTTGGTTTGTTTAGTTTAAAATTCTTACAAATTCCTAGTACTTTCCTGAGGTTAAAAAAAGAACAGACACATATTTACCATCTTTTCTCTCCTATATCAATATTGTAAGACAGAGCACTTGAAACCATTGGAAATCTGTCAGTTATCTTTAGTGATCCCTTGATGGGATCCATGGCATAAAACTCCATGACTGCCCAGAGCCTCACTCACTTCTGATGGGTCTGATTGCACAGATTATGTGTTTGGGTGAGGGTTATGCTGGTGGAGGGAGAGCTGAACAAGGTTCAGCGCTGGACTCTGCTTCGCTGTAGACACAAGCTATGTTTCAGCTTACGGGATCTCTCAGCTAGTACTTTTGATGAACACAGAGGGCTCCGTCGTACAGTCCCTCTGTGTAAATAACCCTCCCTGGAGCCTATGGCAGTTCCAGATGCAGAGAATTTGCAAGAGCAAGGACCTTGAGAGGAGGTTTTATTGAACAGATAAATGATCTTCTATTTATTAGCATTCACTAATGTCCTTGTATTGATGCTTAATTTTTTCCAGAGTGTAAAAATTATTTTAAAAGCTGTGTACACTGCACCTGTTTTTTACTTTTTTTCCCATTTTTGTAATGTTATACATAAAATTCCATGTTACATTCCTTGGTCTTGTGATGTAAGTCACATATTACTGCCTGTGCTGATTTTCTTCCCTCTAAGTAGTTCTTTCTCTTAGAATACTTTAAATTTTATTTTAATTTTTTTTTTTTTTACATTTTTATTCCTGCTTTCTGGTGATGGTTCCTGATTGCCTGTCTTGTCTGATAACTGACGTTCATTTAATTATTTACAGAGCAAAATAAATTTTAAAAAAACTCAAACAAAAGCCTCTATTGCAGCCTGATCCCATCTAGAACTAGATAAAAACAAAACAAAACAACTTCTTGTTACCACTCAACCATGTAGTGTTGCCACAAATAAAACCTGCCAGCCTCCTCCTCCTCCACACTTCAGTGATTCCAGTGTTTGCTGTCTTCAGTGGTGTATATATTGCGAAAGGCATCACTGCAAGAGTGCAAACTTCTGCAATGCCACATAAATACTTGTTGATCCTTTGTCTAACATATTTTGTCTTTGTTTGCTTGACTTATCTTTTTATTTTTTTGTGTTTACTGCATGTGAAAGTCCACACTTGCATTTTGGTTTTTGTTTTCCTAATGAGCATTTCCCTCTCTGTATAAATCATTTTATTTACCCAGCTACTGAGTCTCCATTACTCTTTTCCTAGAAGAAATCTTTAGTTTTATTTCACTTACTGATCATCTCTTCCCACACTTTTGACTGTTTTTTTGTATTTCTAATGAAACATAATCAAACTAAAGTCCTCATTATGCTGTATGAAACTCTTACATGTAGGATATCAGAGACTACTTTGTAAAATTACCTTTACTAACATCATCTTGCTTACTGCATGCTTATAAAATTACTAAACCCTGTTTTTGCGATATCTTTCCTATCATTGAATGTTTAGCTAGTAGTGTTTCATAGACAAGCAGGCAACCAGCACTGCCCAAATTGATCTTTTTTTTGTGTTTGTTTGGTTTGTTGTTTGTTTATTTTGTTGTTGTTTTTGTTTAATTTGCATGCTGATGTTTGATTTCTCCTCACCATGTGTCAATGTGTACGAGACTATGGTGCATCCATGCCCATCCATCACCGGATTCTTCTACCTCTCTCTGTCTGTCTCAGTCTTCTGCCTGCCACCTTCAGATCCTGATGCCACGATTAGCCTGAATCACTCTAGAGTTTGTCTTTGGTAGTTTGTTTAACTAGCATCCCTGGATTTTAATTTTCATCTTTAACAACCTTTCTGGGGCACTCATTTTAGCTATCTTGGTCTCCAGTAGGAATTCAGCTTCCTGTATGTGGTTAATTACTTCATAGTTGAGCATTCTTCCTCCTCTCTCTCTTTCTTCTTCTTTTCCCTAAACACCCTTTAATTTTTTCCTGGGGTCTCAAAGGGAATTAACTCTCTAACGGGGATTTAGTGCTTTTCATGCCTTGCTTCTTGGCTTTGGCTGTGCCATGCCAAGAAACTGTCTTAGGCAGCGGAAAATTGGGCTTGTGATTAACCAACTGCTCCATGTTTGTCCCTTACTTGTGTTTTAGAGAAGGATGAGGCTGCAATTGAGAGTTCTGAGTACAATGCCACGTCAGTAGCTGATGTGGACAAGCGGGTGAAACGGCGGCTACTTATGGGTAACACTTTTCTTCCACTTCCTTTGTTGTACTCTCACTTTTGTCTGTATGTGTGTTGGGGGGAGGTTCTCTTTTGGTCTCATTTGATCCCTTTGGTTTTGGTTTGGTTTGGTTTTTTTTAACCTGGCTTCATCTGCGTGGAAAGGTCACCAATTTTGTTAAGTTCTCATCTGTTGTACAACTTCATTTCTTATTTTTAAACTTTTTTTTCCTAATGCTGCAGCTTTAATGTTCAATTTCTTCTGCATAGAAAGAAGCTTTTGCCGCTAACCTTACTTACCTTATGCAAGCTACTTCTCACATGTGATT
Organism: Colius striatus; assembly: GCF_028858725.1. NCBI lineage: Eukaryota > Metazoa > Chordata > Aves > Coliiformes > Coliidae > Colius > Colius striatus. Next base: position 125,535,116 of record NC_084759.1, on the reverse strand, counting down.
TGTGTGTGTGTGTGTATGTGTTGCTGTAGGATTCCTGAAAAGTGTCATGTTGCAGGCCTGCCTGTTGACTTAAAAGTAGATGGTGACGATGGTGACGATATAAAACAATGTTCTATTACATATGTGGTGTTAAATGAGCGGCTCTGTTTGTGTAGTTAAAATTTTAGATTGAAATGTAAATATTATGACTGGAAATTCATTTATTTCCTTTGTGCAGCTAAGTTAGTAACCACTGAAAGATCTTTCCCTAGTGACTAGTGAGCTTCCGTATGTTCTTCTTTCAAGACTGAAGCACGGCTTGTTTCTTTGTGCTTTTAGAGCCTGAGAGTGTAAGGGATGAGGAAGTTCATTGAACAATGAAGATAATTCTTTAGCTTCTGCTCTCAGTTAACCCATTGTGCATTCTTGAGCTTGTCTTGTGTCATATTTATGGCCATTCGTGAGAATGACCTCTTGGAAACAGAAAAGGTAGAATGATTGAACCTCTGCCAGACTCTTTTCAGGTGACAAAGAGCACAGGGTAGAATAGATTACTGAATTATGCTAGAGGCTTGAAGTTTTTCAGGTGGTTTATTACTCTGTATTTCCCATTCTGATGCTCTGCTCACCACATATGGTTATTTCCACAAGGTTCTAAACATAGTGAGCATTGGTGAGGTGTACCCAATGGACCATTCACAGAGCAGGGATTCTTCACTCACAGAAGAGATTCTAGCAGGACAAGATTCTGTTCTCTTCCTTCTTGGTCACTGTTTCATTTCTTAAAATCACTGAGTGCTCTGCAGACTCCTTCCTAACTCTTTCAAAGCTCAGCTCTGGCTGTGAGCATGAACACCTATCTGGAATGATCACCTCTAGGAGACCAGAAGCCTCACTTTAAATATTTAGATGATTTCAGCAGGTGACAGTAATCATAAAGTTTCCACATCACTTGTGTCTCATCACCTATGACAAACCATTTGCTTAACGATAGGCCAGCATGCAACCACATGAAACAATATTATACCTCTGAAATAGTATTAGATGTTAATATTGAGTTAATATATTTTCCCTCCTATGAAAACTTGGGCATATGTTTATTTTCAGATTATCTATAATTGTTAATTTGAAATTAGTTTGCAGACCAAGCAACTGGCCCATATGAATTTATTGTTCAATGATGCACTGTTAACAAAAGTTGTAAGATATGTCATCTTGCTTTCTAAAGGCACTGTTAATGCTTTTAGCTGCAATTTCAATAAGTCTCATAGTCTCTCACAGAAGGTCAGCAAAAATACAAGCAAATGGCTTTTGTTCCACTGGAAAATGCAGTTCTTTAGGTTTAAATGCTGAGTTTGCCCAGCACTAACAGTATGTGCAATATAGTTTTGAGGAACTGAGCATCATAGTGCTCTGCATTGCTGCCTTGCCCTTCCATAAAATTATCCAACCTGAAAATAGGCTCACACTGTATGCAGAAGTCCAGACAAATAGAATTTAAAAGTTACAATTAGCAACAAGCTTCTTAGCTATACCATGTCTACAAGTTGCAAACTGAGCATAGACTAGAAATAAAATTAGAGAGATGGTTAAAAATTCAATTTGCCAAATACATCATTTAACTCTTCAGTACCTTCTGTATTAGCAGGTGTCAACCAAGAGCTGATAGTTTATCATGCTTTGTTTGAACAACTGATTCCTTAGAAAAACATTAACAAGAGATGAAAGTAAATTTAATTAGTAATTGGTGTCTTGTTACTTATGAATTTTTCTACTTGTTTATTTCTGATTTAGTTTCTTATTTCCTGATGCTCAGAAAATCTACAATATAACTTTTAATGGAGTCTTAGTATATTTCAAAATTGCAGTGGCATTTCAATGAATTCTATATGTCATCAGACATTTTCTCAACATCTATTTCTAAACCTATTTTAGAAAGTACTGGAAGGGTTCTTAAGGAAACTTTGTTACCAGCTTTTGTAAATGGACTGTGATTTTTTACCCTCCTGCAGGCAGCCTTGGGAGAGTAGGAAAACTAGATGACTTTATGTAATTTTAGTAGTCTGATGAAAGATGCTTTCAGTTGCAAGCCCTGGGACAATAATTTCTAGTCCCCTGTGATTTACTGTGTGAGATTAAAATGACTATGATCTTTATAACCCTTAGTATCAGCCAAGACTGAGAATAAGCTTGCATGAGATTGCTTTAGGAGAACAGAAACGCATGTCAGACATGATTGCCTATGCCACACATTTTGCTACACAAGACTGACCACCTCTGTAGCTCAGACTGACTCTCACAGGGACTGTGTCCTAGTTGTGCTGTGGTCCTGTGATTTGTGGCTAAATTTTAAATAGAGACAAGCAGATAAATACACTTCCTTCCTTCCTTCCTGCCTTCCTTCCTTCCTTCCTGTTAGATGTGGTTTTACCTAAATCTCATGTGACAGACAAGAAACTGGTCTTCTCTGATGTTCTACAAAAATCTTCCTTTAGAACTATCCAGTTATTCCTAGGAATCTTCATCCAGCTTTTTTCCAGGGTTCAAAAAGATTTTGAAGGCTTCCAACTGTCCTTTATCTCTCCTGTTTAGAGAAAAACATTTGGATTCAGAGTAAAGAGCGCTGTCATTAGATGGATGGCACAGAATGACTTGTCTCTGATCAATGATGTTGCACCACATTGCTGCTTATAACATTCGATTTGATTTTCTTCACTTTTCCAAGGGCCATTGCCATTGTAGCATGAAAAGGCTACAATAATTATATTCCAGGTCAACTTCTGGTGAGGTTCTGCCGTCTGCCAGAGTTCTGTGGTGGGTGCTATAAACTGGGGGTTTAGCCTTGTGTGTTCTGTAGATTAGGAAGGAAAGTGTTGATTCATCTGCAGAAGTGCACACATCCTAGTATTTAAAACCAGAGCCTTATTGTTATCTGTAAGATATGTTTAAATCCACCTTGTTGCAAAACACCTCGCACTTTGTATAAACCAATGCCTTCAGGTCTTCTTAAACATCTCAAAATAGTTTACCTTGCAGTTAGTTGAGCACTGCCTTCAGCTCTTAAAATTATGTTAAAATCTCTGCTTTGTATGGTACATCACTTTTTTTTTTTCTGAAAATAATTTAAGTATATTTCTTAGGAGCAGTCACAGAGACCTCCCAACTTTCCTTCATCTTCTTTTCTTCAAGAACCTATTTGCCAGGACTGTTTTTCCTGTCGTAGCATCACAGCACGACACTGCCCTACCTGATTAGAGGGGAATGATATTGCATTTCACATATTGTTCAGTCTAAATCTAGAATCCGTTTGAAACATCATGCCCTGCCTACTTGGATGACAACTGTTCTAGCATAAGCAGACAACTTCAGAAGTACCAAATTTCCATTCAGTTCTTCTAAGACACTTATCCTCAAAATATTTTATCTGGTGTCACATCTTCAGCCGTGGAAATTGCCATTATTCATGCCTCCAGTTTCCAAATCTCTTGCAGCCCTGAATAGAATTTATACGTCCAATGACTCCACAGTCTACAGCCGTAAAGATGAGTCATTCAGTAGTCTAGAGCTTTATCATTATATATATTGTAAATTATCAAGTCTCACTGTCTTAGCTTTACTGTCTTCTCAGGTCCTGCATTTTGCTTTCAAAAGCTTCTGAGTTTTTATAGAGTAATTGTGTGTTCATATCCTGAAGCTTTCTTTTACATAAAACTTGATACTATGGGTACAAAAATAGTTTTTATGTCATCAATTATGCCACTGGGCTGCCTCACTGCAAATAAGTCAGTTGCTTACAAAGATGCAATAGGCAGATGAAAGCTTTGTCTTTGAGGAACCAGAATTGCAGAACTGTCTCGTCTTCAGACTCAGGAATTCCTCATCTCCTAATCAAAAGTAGTGCTTTATTCTTTGGCTACTCTTTGCATCAACTCCTAGAACCAGGAATTTTTTTTTTAATTGTCTTCAAAAATGTGGTAAATTGCTACATTTTCACATCACAGGCTTCCACTAGATTGCATGAATTGTTAAAGTGCTTTAGTGACACAGCTGTGAGGTTCTGTCCAGGGTATTTCTTAGATCTTATCCTCTGTTCTGCACTTTTTTAAGAGGTGGGCCTAGCCCATTTCTCACCATGTTTCATCTCCCTCCCTGTACTCTCTGGTAGCCAAATGATCAGGTTCATTTGAACTTGAACCTAAGCAACTTCAGAACAACTGCAAAGGCTACATTTCTCTCCCTGACCTTCAATTCACCTGTTCCATTCTTTACTTAGATCACTGTTGTTCAAGCTCTCTTTGGCAATAACATGTTCCTGCCCTAGAAGATACAAGATTGGTTCCTTCTTTTCTCAGAAAGACTTTTACAAAGCTCTTTTCAGTACAGAAAAGAGCAACAGAACACTGAGCACATCTCGAAGTTACAGCCACCAGTAATTTCCCTTGCATATTTAAAGCCTGGGTAATGGTGCAAATCACACTAACACTGTGTCAACGGACGTCTTCAGAAACCCAGTTGCTACACTAAAGTTCACTTCTTCACAGGACGTGTTCAACTCATTGTGTGCCAGGACAGCTTAAGGTTCTACCATTGGCCACTGACTTCTTGGGTTATCAATGTGGCTATTTGCAGCCTACCTCAGATACAAGAATGTAATTCTCTTCCCTTTAAGCTGGCTTCCAAGATCCCTGTGAATATAAGTATATGAACTGTAGAGTGCATTGGAACTGTCCTGGACTTTGTTACTGTGAAAGTTTACCTCTGCCTAGATTGTTTCTGATGTAGGAAGCTCTTCTAGTCATTCAGAAAATCACATCAAAAAGGACCATCTTTGCTAGGCTGGGATATGTTACATGTCTACTAATATTACATTCCATCCCTGATATCCTAAGAGTGGCCTACAGGCAAAGTTGGGGTCTATCTGTATTTATGGCACATAACCAGTGATTAAAGTAGTATTTTCAATAGTTTGACTTCTGCAGATGCCTCATCTTCCATTTTTAGTAGCCTTCCAGGCATTTATAATGAGTACCCAGGTACCTGCCGGGAAATCCAAATTGCAGTCTCACTAATACCATTTCCTCTCCACAACAGTCACTAGAGATGTGAACTTTGGAAACTGCAATTTGGGCATTTCTCCCACAGATTAGCTAATGACAAAGAACATCACTGCATGTTATATGGGATAGAATCATCTCCTTTTTTACTTCAATGTGGGCTTGCTTTGAAACATGTACTCACACTGTCAGTTCAACTGTAAGAATCTCAAACATTGCAGCAGATAGCCAGAGACAATTCAGACTAGTAGATCCTAAGCGCAGGTCCTGCTTTGGACCCTCTCATGACATGCCAATACCACTTTCTCTCTGTGCTCTTTTATCCACTCTGATGCCTCTTAAAGGTACTCAAAAACATCAGCCAAGATAACTGCATTTATCCTGTACTGGCCAAAGATGTTTTGATTGCAGGAGATTTTTAGCCCAGTACCTACAATGGATTTTAATGAGCTGCTCACATCATATTAAAAAAAACCAAACTGTACAGTTTACACAGTTTGAGCTAATGGTCATGACTTGCTGCATTTGCAACAAAGGCAAACATATTAGCATCTGTTACATCAAATAGTCAGAGAGATTTACAACTTCAAAGGTGATCCTTCTTACGTTGTTGTTTACCCATTTGAACCTAAACTGTTACCCAACTTTATATATCGAGTCATCTGAGCCTAATAATCAGCCATGTGGTATTTTTTCCTAAACCCCAATTGTCTGAGGATCAGGCTACCGGGGACATCAAGCTTTCTTTGACTTTTATTTGTCTGGAAACAGATTCTTTAGGAGCACCCCTCACCTGATTGCCTCAGTGTCAGGAAGGTTCCTAGTTATAGCTATTTCCACTCCAGATTATCACTGCAAGTAACAGACTGTGTCAGGTGTGATTGTTAATGAGCAGAGGTAGAATCCTCTGAGGGTATGAGGGTATGTTCAACCCTCATACCCTCAAGAGTATGAGCTGAACATACTCCCTAAGAGTTCAAGGCAGAAAGGCCATCTGAAGAACCATCCTTGCCTCTGTAGCTGCTCCTCACAGAGCCTTCCAGGCGTTACGCAGCTCTTACCAGAGCAGTCCTCTACATTGTATGTTTCTGATATATCAAGACCGTCCTTTGGGTAGCTTGCATAAAATAGGGGCTACAGGGGCACACACCCAGTGTGTGAACTTCATATTGATAATCATGAAAGGAGGAAGTAAGATCACTTTCTTGAGAGGCATTGTCCATATGCATATCCATATGGTCAACCAGCCACTCTTCTTTCTCCTTGTCCACCTGGAAATTCTTAAGGCTCCAGAGCTAAGAACTGTAGGTATGGGACTATGATGTCTTCAGGCTAAAAAATATCAGGCCTTAACCAGCAAGGATGTGTATGAAAATGCATACAAATAACAGATAAAAACTTTCTAGTTTCTGCATCGTGCAGTCTTCTTTTTACTTTCACCTCTCCATGTGACACATTGCAAATTTAAGGATTACGGTATTTTCTGCCAAAGACCATCTTGGTAGAACAGCAAGGGATTGCCACAGCTTATGTTTTTTGTAATCATAGAGTAACTGTTCTTGAGGGCTTTCTAGTCCATTGTGTCTACCTGATTCAAGTTGTTGCCTCCAATCTGGTGTTTTGTTTGTTATTAATTTCAAGACTTTATCTCTTCGAATCAGTGTTTGCTTTTCAGCAGAGATATGCAGCTCTTACTTGATTACAGAAAAAATAGAATCCATAAAGTCAGCTAGAATTACCAAAGTCTCATAATTAAAGTGATTTTCTCCTGCCACATGTAAAATTATATCATGTCAATATGGAAACCTTCTGCAGTCATTCTTTCAGTCATCCAAAGACCTCTGTTCTGGTGGTTCACTGTGAATAACTTCTCCAAAGTCAAACCTCTGTATTGAATTACTGTATAGAACACACAAGGATTGTGTAATTCGTATGGAAATGTACCATTTTCTGGATTTCAGAATTCTGTGGTGGAGCCATATTTAGCTCCTTTACTGCTCAGGAAGGTGATATAAAACTGTAGACCTCACTGAAGCTCTGCATTCTTTACCTTAAAAAATCCTTTGCTCTTTTGAGTTTCTGGCAAAAGCCGTTCTTTTTCTCTGGAAAGTAAGTTTTGTGAGAAGGCTGTTTTTCACAATGCTTTTGCCCGGAATGATCTTCAGAAACAGGGAGATACAATGTACACAGTAGTCTGGTTACAACATTCACTTGAAATTTGAGGAAACGATACTGAAGATCCTTTCATGGTGATTCGTCACCCATATTCAAGTGAAGTGTTGGTCTGTAAAGTCAGCTTAACTCATTATTGCCTCATGAAGGTGCTCTACCTTTGGGACCAATATTGATAACCGATAGCCTGATAAAGGCTTGAGATTCTTCAGTTTCAATAAACATGAAAGAACAGAAAATGGGACCTGGTTTTCTAACATGACATGTAATGCCCGAAATACCAAACTATTGGAATATAGAATGTTATGAGCTCTGGTTTTGAATTAGAAAATTTCCAAGAGTCTAAGATTGTTTTATGCAAATTAAAAATAAGTTCTGCAGGCTTCATTTTTGGTTCTCTCTCAAAATGGAATGAGAGTTTCCAGGTGATCCTACTCCCTGTTTTCTGTCACAAAGGGCAGGGAGGTAGAAAAGGAAGTGGTGTTTTCAAGTTTCTTTGAAAGCAATTCACTTCTATCATAGTTATAGCCTACCGAGTGTCAATTTAAGCCAAGAGCATCTTTCCAGTATGTACTTCAGTTCCTAGTTTTATTGTACTGCCTCCTAGGACTCTTTCAAATTACTTTAAATATGCCTTTATTTCTCTGAATGGCTTTTCTCTGACTTAGAAATGCTCACTGTCAGAAGCCAAATGTGTTGCTCTGTATGCATCACAATCTTTTTGTGCTTTAATCAATAAAGCATTTAAGACATATTATTAACAGGCATATTGCCCAGAGGATGTCTAACACAGTTACTGACTGTGAAACCAAAACCTCACTTTAACTCTTTCTGTCAGTTCTACTTTACTATATTAAATCATACAAAACAGGGGGAAGGAATCTCTGAGGTCATTCATGCATTCTCTCTCACCCAAGGGCAGATCCTTTCATCTTGAGTTATCGTCACTTTTATTCATTGAGTTTGTGAATGGTGTGCTATTTCCTGTAAAAATCCCTTTTCTTCATTTCTTTGCTGATGATAAAGGCTCTGACCTTATCCAGAATTCCTACTAATACCTTCTATTGTTTTGCTTTATCATTTTAAGTGAAAGGATTTGTCCAAGGTCAGGAGATAATGCTCCTTCGCAATGTTCAGAGTATTTCAGCTTTTCTTAAATGCAGCTTCTCTAGTTCGAAAAAGCACCACAATCACAACTAATAGTTCTATTTTGAAGGGAGTGGACTGGGCTCATCTGTTACTTATAAAACACCTGACCCAATCTATCAAATGACATTCCCTAAATACATAGTGTTTCCTGAAGAGGACTCAAACTTGTCTGAAATGAAAGCTATGAGATTCATGATTCAGAGCAAGATTCACCTTGTCTTTTCTTCACACATTCCATATGTGGCAGTTGAGAATTCTCATCCTATTTTCATGCAAATAAAATTCTACCAATCATGAAACTTCAAGGAAATGAGGAGACAAGCATAACGGAGTGAAGAATTCCACATCCTGCAAGTTACCCTTTCTGTCTCACCTTTTTCATTCTCTGAAGTTCTTTCAGTTTCTCCTTCATCTGTTCACAGCTATTTGTTTCTTTCATTATACTCTTCTGAATACTCTTTCTCTATCCTTTCAGCATCACAGAGCATAATTTGCATGAGAATAACATAGTTTCTCACTTAACTGGAAATTCAAATATTTTAGTAGTGTGTTTAGTTTTTCCATGTTCTTGTTGTCCATTGGGTCCTTCCGTGTACCTCGCAGTTTCCTTTGAAATCTTAATTCAAAAAATAAATCCAGTTTAGATTTAAGATAGGGCTCACTGATATCCAACATGGACTATCTAGGACTGGTTCTGCAATTTCATTTCTGCTGAGTTGTACTGTAATATTTGTTGGGAATCGGTGGAAGACATAAAGGAAATTAAGAAGTCTTTTGATAGCTATCAAAGTGATGAACATTAACAAGACAGTTTTCAGCATTCCTACTTTAAGACTGCTAGATATTTGCCTTTCTTTTAGATGTCCTTTCTTTCACAGATATCCTTAATGTATCCTCACTTGTTCAAATAAAGCTTTCCTGTCTTGTACACATAGTCTGAAGAATCAGTCAGTATTTCACTGTGAATTAAATATAGACAAATCAACTAAGTTTTTTGTGTTTAAGGTAGGTAAACAGGTTATATCTTTTTCAGACACAGTAACAGTTTACAACAGCTTTAGTTACAGCGCATCTGCTGAGGAACAGAGGTTGCTAGTAGTTTAACCCTTTTTGCCACTCCAGTTGCTAGGCCTGCACAGTGTTGTAGTGACTGCAAAATGGCATTTGTGCTTTTAGACAGTGAGAGTACCACACCAAGTTATGTTCAGCATCTTTTTCTGAGGACTCTTTGTGACTGCCACCTGGCTCAGCCTTCTTGTGCACCTTTACAGTGCAAAGCTTATTTTGGTTTAGGTCTTCTTACAAAAAAACATGATTGATCACTTTGTTACTTGTCCATTTCATCCCTTATACCCATGTACTACATCTTTAGGTCTTCTTAATCTTTTTATCCTTTAACAGAATAATTTAAAAATGTGTTTATATTACCTTAAATAAATGTTATCATACTGAACAGTATATCAGAATTTTTTACTGGATTGATTGAGACTAGGAAAACATGTAGGTGCAGGTATATGCACAGTTTCCAGAGTTTATGAGATTCATTTTATAAGTAGAACATAATTAGAGCTCATCCAAAATGACTTAACCTTGGTTAAGACAAAACTGAGACACCAACCTGTCTGTTATATAAGGCTTTTCCATATTAACACAATTGCGTATTGTGGTAATCTAAAGTAATTTAAGAGTAGATATAAAAGACTAAATTCTCTTATCCCTGTAAAAAGTTATGTTTACAGAGGAATAAATTATATCAGGGCAAAAAGTAAATCAAGAGTGCGCAGTGTCAAGTCTTGTTTTTAATTTCTGTACTGTTGGTAGTAATTTCTGTAGTAGTAGCAATAAAAACAATGCCCTTTTACATTTATAGAGTCTGTGTACCAATGAATTTCAAAAGATCTTATGAGTATAGGAAGTACTGCATCTATTTTAAATGAGGAGACTAGTATGTCACAAAATTTCCTGTGAGCTCCAATGCAGTTCATTTATCAAGGGTGACACAGATACTTATGGGAAGCTAGGGAAGAAATTTAGGTGTCTTTATTTCCATTATCCAACTTGCCAAACATGAGCATTTCTACTGAAAATATCACAGAATCAAAGAATCATAGGATATTGGAAGGGACTCATTAAGATCTTTGAGTCCCTGCTCCTCACAGGACTAGCTAACACTAATACTAGGAGCATCACCCAGACACTCCTTGAACTCTTGACAGACTTGATGCCATTTCCATGGGAAGCCTGTTCCAGTCACCAGCCACACCCTCAGTGGAGATCCTTTTCCTAATGTCCAGTCCAAACTTCACCTTATGTAGCCTCATTCTGTCTTCTCCTGTCTCATCAATGATCACTAGACAAGAGATTTGCACCTCCTCTTCTACTGCACCCCTTGAGGAAGGTGTAGACTGCAATGAGGTCACCCCTCAGCCTTCTCTTCTCCTACTGAACAACCCAAGTGACCTCAACCACTTCTCCTAAATCTTGCCCTCCAGAGCTTTCCCCATCTTCATTGCTCTCCCCTAGTCACCCTCTAATAGTTTGATGTCCTTATATCGAGGCACCCAAAACCGCACATAAGATTCAAGGTGGAGCTGCACTAGTGCAGAGTAGAGTAGGACAATCACTTTTGTTGACTGACCTAGCCATGCTGTGCTTGATGCACCCCAGGACATGGTTGGCCCTTTTCGCTGGCAGGACACACTGTTGACTTGTATTCAACTTGCCATCAACCCAAACTACCACATCTCTTTCCATTGGGCTGCTTTCCATTCCCTCGTCCCCCTCTTTGTATGTATAAGCAGGATTACCACATCGCATGTGCAGAATCCAGCATGTGCTCATGTTAAGTTTCATACAGTTGGTGACTGCCCAACTTTCTAGTCTATCCAGATCTCTCTGTAAGGCCTGTTTACACCAGTGGGAGTCCACAGCTCCTCCTAATTTGCTATCATTGATGGTACTAAATGTGTCAGATAAGTGATACGCATGTATCAGATTCCAAAGAGATCTTGAGTTTGAATAGGATGCTGAGTAGACATGAACTATGCCCTTGAATTTAACAAGCTGCTTGCTGTATTTGTGGTACTTCCTTTCTCCCTCTTCTCCCCCACTACTCTTTATCAGAAATAAAGTAAAGGTTAAACTCAAATTCTTTAGTCACTATAGGATATGTGAATCAGTTTCATATAAGTTGGAAAGGACTTCTGGAAGTCATGTGATCTAACTCCCTGCACAAAGAAAGGGCAACTATACCATGTCGCTTAGGGCCATGTCCAGTTGAGTACTGAATCTCTCCAAGGAAGAAGTTTTCACAGCCTCCCTGGGAACCCATTCCTGTCTTTGACAACTCTCATGGTGAAAATTTTTACCTTGTATCAAGCTGGAATTTCCCATACTCTAACTTCTATTTTTTGCCTCTTGTCCTCCATTGTGTACCTCCAAGAAAAGTTTTGTTCTATCTTCTTTACACTGTCCCATTAGACAGCTGCAAGCAGAAATAATAACTCCTCTGAGCATTCTCTTGTTAAGACTGAACAGCTCTCAGCTTCTCAGTCAAGTCAGCTCTCTAAGATTTACTTCTTCTGAGTGCAAAAGTGAGCATTTTGATGGAGTGACATTGATGTGTTCTCAGCTCCTCCTGCTTATAGGTAAAACCTGGGGTGAGGAAATTCAGTGTGCACACATGCCTTCCTCTGAGTTCTGTGGGAAACAAAAGAGTGATCAGCTCAAGCTTTCTCCTTTGATTATTTTTCTCTTTATTCTTCTTGATTAGACTGGCCCACAATTTCTTCTATATACAGTTCATTGTTCCCTCTAGCTGTAACATTACATCTGTGTAGTAAGAGCAATGAATTAGCTATTGGATGCCCTTTAAAGCATCTTCAAGAATCATGCAGCTGTCACATCCTATATTTCTTGGGCAATTTGCAAGTCCATCAAGTGTCATAGAATCATAGGGGTTGGAAGGGACCTCTAGGGACCAGCCCAACTCCCCTGCAGAAGCAAGTCCACTTAGATGAAGTTGCACAGGAGCATGTCCAACTGAGTTTTGAACACCTCCAGAGAAGGAGTCTCCACACCCTCCCTGCCCAGCCTGTGCCAGGGCTTCCTCACCTTCACAGGAAAGAAGTTTTTCCTTATGTTTAAGTGGAACTTTTTGTGTTCCAGCTTATGTCCATTACTGCTTGTCCTGTCACTTGAGACAACAGAAAAAAAGTGATGCCCCATCCTCTTGACATGCACCTTTTAAATATTTGTATCAGTCGTCTCTGCTCCAGGCTGAACAACCCCAGTTCCCGCAGCCTTTCCTCATAGGAAAGATGCTCCACTCCTCTGACCATCCTGGTATGCCTGTGCTGAACTCTCTTGAACTGTTCCCTGTCTCTCTTGAACTGGTGAGCCTGGAACTGGACACAGTACTCCAGATGTCATTGCTCCATGCAACAGGGGGTAGGGTCACTTCTTTTTATATCCTATTTGTACTCTTGCTAATACAAGCTAGGATGTTGTTTGCCGCCTTTGCCTTAAAGAAGTGCTGCTGACTTCTATTCAACTTGTCTACCAGGGACCACAGGTTTTTCTCCAAAATTGCTTTCTAGCCAGTCAATTTTAAGCCTAATCTTTTGTATGTTATTATTCCATCTTATACATGGGACTTGGGTTGGCCTTCATTGAAACTCATAATATTCCTCTTAGGCCATTTCCTCCAACCTGTTAAGTCTCCTCTGAATGGCAGCCGAGCTCTGTGGGCTGCCACTCCCTCTGATTTTATGTCATTCGCAAATTTGCAGGCAATGCCTTCCATCCCATAGTCCAGGTTCTTAGTAGAGACATCAGGCAGTATTAGCCCTAATATCACCAGCTGAGGCTGATGGATAGCTCTAGTGACAGACTGCCAGTTGCTTTGTACTACTGATTCAGTCCTTTGAATGCAGCTGTCCAGACAATTTTCCACTCTTGTATTATCCACATATCCAGTCCATCTCTCACCGCTGTGGTCATAAGGATACTACGTCCTTTGTCAAAGTACTTGCTTTGACATCACCTAAGATGTAAAACATCCACAGCTCTCCTCTTACCCATAGTCTAAGTCACGTCACTGTAGAAGGCAGTTGCGTTAATCAGGCAGAATTTACCTTCAGTAAGTCAATGCTGGCCATTCCCAATCATCATCTTGTTTTTCATGTGCTTGCAAATGGCTTCCAGGATGATTCGTTCCATAAACTTATAGGGGTCTAAAGTGAGGCTGGCTAACTGGCTGGCTGCTCAGTAGTTCCCCAGAGCCTCCTTCTTGCCTTTCTTCTTGTCTACCATGTCTACTTGCCAAGAACCCTACCTGACCTCCTGGCTTATTGAAGACTATAGAAGGACAGATATTACTGTATGATCTTCAAATGCATCTCTTCTACTGCCTTATACCTAGAAAAGTTTGTTCAACTTTGCATCATATGTCAGTTCTTAAAACAGTGCTTTGGATCTTAGTTGGCCTAGGCTGCCAGAAAAAGAAAATAAAGGTTCCAGTATTATTCCAATATTATAATGTTGCTCAAATTCCAAGATTTTGAGCAATAAACTTAAAGTCATATCTTACTGTTTTGATCATGGACATGGGGCAGATGTCTTCAAGGCAGTTTTTCAAAGGTTTTATGAAATAATTATCCACTTCCAAAAACCAGATTTGATTGAAGCAAATATTTTGAATGACTATGTTTACCAATATCATAAAAGAAGATGAAATTTACATTTTCAGAAGTGTTTCCAAACCATGACACGTGTTCAGAGTTTTTTTCAGGAATTAATAAGATTCAAAGCCAAATAAATGGTGTCAGTCTTCTTTTTAAGGAAGTGACCAGGCTGTATTGCCACCAGGTAGAGATTCTGCTTTAGTTTAAAAACTTCAGAACTAGAAACCGGAGAACTTATCTTTCACTGCTAAACAATTACAGACACCTAAGTGACACATTAAAGGACTGAATACTCATATAGCTTAACCTAGTAACTCAGTCAACATTCCTGATCCAGTGCTGAAGGAGTGACAGCTCAAACTTTTGGTTTTCAATAGGATATTTTAATATCCAGAAACAGTCCATATCTCACAGTGCAATGGGCTATTCTTAAAAAAATAAGTCTCCTAATTGAGTAAACCATAGGTATAGCATGTTGGTAATGATTGTGGTTACTTCTTCTCTACAGATGCAGAGAGCAGAAACATGAGAACTTGTTCCAGAGTTAGGAGGTTACAGTGGAAAAACACAATGTAAGCTGTCCCAGACTGCCTTAAGTAAATAGATGTCCCTTTCTTTAGATTCCTGTTTCTTTGTGAGTTTTCTGGTGGGTATTCAATAAGGACATAAGTGGGGCTGAAAAAATCACTTTAAATTCACATCAAAGTCCAAGAGTTTCAAATGGTGAGGTTTATCAGAGTTGGAGGGAATCTAAATGTCAGTTACATGGCAATGCATTATTTTTGTCTTCCTGTTCTTTTTCTGCTCCCTGATCAGAATTAAAACCATTAGAAAAGTGTCCAAAAGTCTGAATAAACAAAGAAAAAAGAGTAATGAATATGCTTGTATTTCATAAGATTATAAGATTATATTTCATAGTGAAAAAAACAGTGGGAAATAGCCTGTAAGATCTGATCCAGATTTGAACATCCATTCTTTGCCTTCCATATAAGTATAGATTCTCCAGTGTGATAACTTGGATATAAGCAATTAGCTTCTGCTCTTTATTTGAGACCTAAAACTGATATTTCCATTTCAAATGTGTGCTAAAATGTGGTGGTGGTGAGGTGAACAATGAGTTGAAGTAATTTGTAACAGAAACACAGGTGGTGACACACTTTGGTTTATGCTGTATGCAGACATCAGTTATTGTATTTGATGTAGCTCACAATACCTTTCCCACATTCTGCTATCCATGTTCACTTTCTTTACCGATATTTTCTCATGACCTTGAGTTTAAAGAATTTCGTCAATACATCTCTCTGATTATTCAAAATGTTCAAGGCACTGTCAGATGTCCTCTTGCTCAGTTGGATCTTCATTCTGTTAGAGTTCATCATGTATTAAAGTCAGAGTCACCAGGAAAATTGAAGGGTATTTATCCTTTTTGGTTTGTTTTACTAAATCTCTGTGAAAATAAGAAAAGCTGGCTTGATTCCCTCTATTTATACATAGAAATAACTCTTGCTCACTGAATGACCCTTACCCTATAGATCCAGTCATCCATGCCATGGGAAAAAAAAATTGTTGTGTCTATTCATTTTCACTGGATGTCATCCAGAAAGCAGAAATATTACTGCTTATGTTCATCTCATGTTGATGAACTGCAATAAAAGACTCTTAATATGCCAAAATTAATCTGCTAACATGAGATTTACTGCTTTCTGCAATGCCATGCCAAACTTACATCTTCAGCACTTTTTCCTGGTTTTTAACCTTAACAACACTTTACTCCTGGCAAATCATCCTACCATTAAACTATACTCAATTAAAAAGTTTTAAATGACCTGAAACTTTCTCCCTTCTCTGAAACATAAAATTATTTGATATGTTGGCTTATGGGGAGACGCACACATTCACATAACAAATGCCAGCATTATCATTCATAGAAGAATTCTTCAGGCAACAGTTTCAGACTCTGAGTCTGTAAAATAGTAGTTCCCAGGAGAGTAAATGAAAATTAGAACTATACTACATAAACAATTCAGTTTAGGTCCTGCAAGACCTAAGGTGAGCAAGAACTCTGCCTGAAATCAAAGAGTTGCAGATTCAATTCCATTTTCAGAAAGCTGTACCAGAAAACTTGTCAATCCATATGTTAGCTGTGCTTGCTGGTAGTTATATGTAAATCCATTGATATACTGATTGCTTTTTTTGCATGATGTTATTATATAGCACACATGGCATCAAAAATTTAAAATCTATTCAATAGAGCATGTGTCAATGTATATGGATGGCAGAATTCTATCCCATGATGTTAATGCATGTGTGCCCCAAGCCCTTGCTTTCAGTTTGCTCCTAAGTGCCAGCAGCTTATTCCACAACTGACGTAGAGGCCTGTGCCGGTGCAAAAGAGGAAAAAAAAACCCACATGCTTATACATTTTTTCTCTTATTTTGAGGTAGGGAAGTCCTTCCAAAGAGCTAGTTTAAGTTCACCTTGAGGGCATTAGCACAGGCTACTTTAAAATAAGAATCTTTTCGTACTACTCAATTGAAAGATAAAGCCTTTTCTGTTCTGTGTAAATAATTTTTGATCAATGTACTATTCTAAGGCAATTCTCCATTAGCATATCCTATAGCTTATTGTCAGACCCTGTCCACAGGGTACAATTGTGACACAGACTGAATATTCAGCAATAGGACTCTGTAAATCTGAGTAAGTAATGACAAAGACTCTTTAGGGAAAGCCAGAATGAGGTGAGCCGAGTAGAATAATGGCAGTCTTGGGGGGAAGAGGGGTATTTTAATTTAATCAAAGCCAGAGCAATTGAAAAAGATACTATTAAAAGGACTTGCTCTCTGAAGTAAATACTTTTCAGATAAATGCACAGTTCAAATTGACGTGCTAAATTGGCATCCTTACATCCACTCTATTCTCTGGATCAAAGCAAAGTTAATCATTGTACTTGCCTTTTATCTATTTTATGGATGTGTGTGCGGGTATGTGTGCGTATGTACGTCTACAATGTGCGCATGTGCACACACAAGTAACAGAAAATAATGGTGATGAGGGAGGAGTTTTTGCTTTTTCTGTACTGAAGCTGAAGGGGTTGGGTTGATTTTGGTTTTTTTGATGTAGTGATACCTAATAGTCATTGCCGACTGTTGTAAAAGCTCAGAAGTATTGCAGCTTTCTTTTGCCTGTGTTTGCCCAGCCACCCTTCTACATACTACAAGCACTGGGAAATTTCAATGACACAGCTTGGAATGGGTTCAGTGACCTCAATTATGCCCTCCCACCCACTCCAAACTCCTTTCAATTTGCAAAAAGCTTTAAGTGGACAAAACCCAGATGCCTTTTGCTTGTAGTTCAGTAAGAACAGATTGGGCATGTAGATTCTTGTCAAAGTGATATATGTAGTTCATTTTCCATTAACTCTTTCTTAACTAAGGACTTTAAATTCTCAGTTCCAAGTCTAGCACTCTGCTTTGCTTTCTACTGCTTTTTAAAGTTCATTATGCCCACAACATCGTTGAAAAAAATGAACCTTAAAAAGCCTTGGCTAGACATTGACTGATATGAAACAGACTGAATGTTTGGTTCTGCTTTTAAAGGCAATCAATTTTTTAAAAAAAGACCAAAGTTTTTCATATTTAATAACCCGTCCTATTGTCTAAGGCAGTTCAAAAGCACTGAGTATCATAAATAAATACACCAGTTTGGGGAGGAGAAAGAAATTATGACTTGTGGAAATGATTTACCAGTCAAAACCAGTATGTGGGCCCTGATGACCTTGGGAGCTTGCTTCAGTTAGCTTGCTTAAACCTAGATTGCTTTCATAATGTTGTAATATTGCTCCAAAGAGTTGGTGCTTCTCCCCTCCCCCAGAACATTTCATTACACTCCCTTTCTCCCTCTCTCTCTCTCTCTTTCTCTTTCATTCTGCAGAAACATGTGCTGTCAATAATGGAGGCTGTGATCGGACTTGCAAGGATACCGCAACAGGGGTGCGATGCAGTTGCCCAGTTGGATTTACCCTGCAGCCTGATGGGAAAACGTGCAAAGGTCAGCTTCTGTTTGCTTTGCAATGCATCATTTGCCTTCAGCAGTTTCAGTACAAGATGTAAATACTCAATTATTTAATCAATAATTTTAAGTTAAGGCAATACTGGCATAGTGATTGCAATGGAGTTCATTAGCTTTCTCCTTCCCCAGTTTTTCCATATTTACCTATTTCAGTCATTTTTCTCTCTACTAATTAGAGGGTTTTATCACTGCAAAGAAATGAGATACAGAGGTCAGGCTGTTTCAAACTGACCAGAGGTTTAGGCTGCAGAAAGCCTTCAGTTTCAAAGGACAATCTGATATCTTTGTAAAACTTTCGTCTTCTAATCATGTCTGAATTTGGCTCTTCAAAAAGCAGGTTAAAAATCTCAAGCAGTGTTTTGTTACCTGCAGATAATCAACCGGTTATTATTAAGTGAAGCCAAGCAAAAGATGCAGAGGTATTGCTCAAAAAACCCAGACAATTGTCCATTTTAGCCTCTTCAGAGC
This sequence comes from Colius striatus, assembly GCF_028858725.1. Classification (NCBI taxonomy): domain Eukaryota; kingdom Metazoa; phylum Chordata; class Aves; order Coliiformes; family Coliidae; genus Colius; species Colius striatus. The sequence continues at coordinate 125,516,542 of NC_084759.1, read as the reverse complement.
TCCAGCAGACAGCTGCAAAGGAAAACCAAAAAGACATTTTTTAGTTCACAGAAAAGAAACACTCAGCTGGTGCTCAGATTTTACTTTTCCAAAGACAGCATAAGAACTTGGGCATTTTTTCCTTCATGAGCATGTTAAAACTGAAGTCAAGGAAAGAGAGAACAAAAAAGCACACCTGATATCACTGCAAACATCTGTTTATAGTTAAGGAGACGGGGACAGTTCTCAAATATCCATATAGAATCACACTTAATGGCTCTACGTATGTGAGTAGCTTTGGATACATGTTAATAGGACCAGATCCTCCATCAACCATTTTCCCATCTTCCTATGTGTTTCTTATGAGCTCCATTGCAAGACACCTGGTGATGGACATCCAGGAGGGCATTGCATGTATTGTTGACACAGTGACTGCTTTTCTGTCACTCAGTGATTTAGCATAAGTTGACCAAGGAACTATTGGGACTTTTTCCCTTCAAAGTAACCAGAAATGTCAGAATATCTTCAGTCCAGGGCTTGACGTTACTTAAAATAGTAAAACCCACAAAAATAAACAGAAAATGTGTGGTTTCCTCTTGCTCCAGGCTAAAAAATCTCAGTGCTTGGGCATGATCCTATTAGTATTTATAGAAATAACAGCCCGTTTGCCTGTTTATTTGAAAATAAAACGTTTAAACTGCCATTGCACACAATGTTAATAGTTAAGGGTGAGCACACATCAAAAATCAGTCAGTTTAGTTCAAGCCACACAAAAATAAATCTTCATTTTTACAGGCAGACTAGCTAAGCCATAGCAAAGCAGTAACAGTGATTCCATCGAGTGTTTAAAAAGGAGGCATTTTAATACGGTAACGTACACCTATACTTGGTCATAATGTTTGTTATTGAAACTGTATCATGAAAAAAAGATTAATTCTAAATTTAGAAGTTTGGCCATAGAATGAATATGAAACAATATTTATATAATAATCAAGTCTCTAATTAGTGTTACAGACAAAATGAAATATTCAACTGATCGTCAAACCCAATACCCTAGCTCTAGGCTCATTCACATTTTTTCCTTTTCCTCTTTTTTATGAGAAGAAAATATAAGAAACAGAATCTGTATTTTTATGATGCTGCGGATTCTTTCTTACTTTCTTAAATAACCAGCAACTGGAAATTAATTCACATGGTTTAATGAACCAACTGGGACATTTCATTTTGACTTTTATTGACATTTTACAAAATACTCATCATAAAATGATAAAATACATTTTGCATTTAATTTAACTGTAATTAATAGTATTTATGATAAAATACATTTTACATTTAATTTAACTGTAATTAATAGTATTTATCTAATGTATTGCACTGTGAGATTTCTGGGATAGATTCTGCTTCCCTGCAGCTGAAGTAGCTTTGCATTTAAATCTGTGCACAAAGGATCTTTCACATAAACTGACCAGTGAAGCTGTTTCTGTAGCCTTTGCAGACAGCCCTTAGTCAAGTCATCTCTCTAAGGTTTACTTCTTCTGAGTGCAAAAGTGAGCATTTTGATGGAGTGACATTGATGTGTTCCCAGCTCCTCCTGTTTATAGGTAAAGCCTGGGATGAGGAAATTCAGTGTGCACACATGCCTTCCTCTGAGTTCTGTGGGAAACAAAAGAGTGATCAGCTCAAGTTTTCTCCTTTGATTATTTTTCTCTTTATTCTTCTTGATTAGACTGGCCCACAATTTCTTCTACATACAGTTCATTGTTCCCTCTAGCTGTAACATTACGTCTGTGTAGTAAGAGCAATGAATTATCTATTGGATGCCCTTTAAAGCATCTTCAAGAATCATGCAGCTGTCACATCCTATATTTCTTGGGCAATTTGCAAGTCCATCAAGTGTCACAGTATCTTCAAGTGAGGTTTTTCATGTAAGCATAATTTTAAGAGAGATTATACTTCTAAATATGGGAGAAAGATATGTCATTATCTATGAAAGGAAGGTAGAGCGACATGGTGTGTAAGAAAAGCTCAGAGATATTGGAGGAATAATTAATATATTGACCAAAATATGTAATTGTGGGTTGAGCAGAATGATTAATATCTTTAGGTTGAATTTAGTAAATAATGTTGACCCAAAAGGATGTTTTTATGGGAAACTACGATTTTTCAGTCCATTTCGTCATCTTCCTGTCTAAGACATTTTACATAGTGCAGCTACTATTTGAAATTATGTTGCTTAGGTTCAAGAGCCTTAAATAAGACTCACAGAAACATTTAAACTTTTGAGTACTCTGAGGTGGACGTCATGTAATTTCATAACCTGTAATTCTATCTCACTTGTAGGTGATTTCCTCAATACTATAAATTCACCATCCTGGTATTTTGTGGAAGTCTGTTGCCACTTTTCTTGCTCATTTTTTTAATATAAATTGGGTACATTAACGTATATTTTTATTTTAAAATAATGACATAAATAAAAATATTGATTTTATAAAGAACAAGAATTCCTAGATAATTCTGTTCAGAAATCAAGGCTAGTCTGGTTTAGGCATTGTACAGACATATAATAGAAAAAGAGCTTACGGTCCAAAATGTTCACAGGTTTTTATCTAATAGTTTGGAACTTCATTAGCTGTTTAGTATAGACAAAAGACAAGTTTACATACACAAGGAAAAGCAATTTTTAGAGAAAGAGCATATGTGAAGATGCTTTATTTGCCAAAAGATAGCAAATAAACCCTAATAATGTTAACTAATTGTTCTACGCTTTGTTTGTGATATCATATTGTATAGTTCTATCATAAAAGCCAGGATGGATTCAAATCACAGAGTACAGAACTGAATTAGGACTGAAACTCTGGTATTTCTTCTAGAATCAGAGAATCAAGGATGCAGAAAAGCAATTTCCAAGTACAGAAGGGATCCACCTTCCACAGTTTTGCATGTTGACCTCTTTCACAGGCTTAGTGGGAAATGAGAGTTCGTCGTACATCAAAGAATCAGGCTCCTTTTGTTAATGCAGTGTGCAGTCTGATTTATACCAAATGTCAATAAAAAAGGAAAAAGAAATCATTATGGAGAGAGTTTTAACATGGCAAATGTACAGGTAGCTGGATAGCCAGTAGGAAGACTAGTGTAGCAGAAGGTTGTTTTGGTTTCTGGAAACTGAAAAAAAATCTTTTTTTGTCTTTGATTCTTCCTTATATATATATTACATACTTGACCTTGTAGGGAAAAAGTGCTATCTGTGTTCTAGTTAGAGGGACCTTCATATACATTAACAGTGGCTTGGATAAAAATTAATTGACCTTTGCTGTTCTTTAAAAGTCAGTCTCAAACCAAAGTTTTCCCTCAACTGAGTTAGCGCACGATCAAGAATGCTCCTTTTTACCCTTCACCTTTCCTACCAGCTTGTCTCTTAGTAGGCCACAGAGGCTTTTGTCAGCTTAGAGACACATCCCAGGCAGAAAGAGTTCCGTATTCTCCCTCTAATTAATGCTATTAGATTTCTCCTACCATTGTAACTAGGTAATCCCAGTTCATTTGATGCCATTGATTATTGTGTTACACGTGACAAAACAGTGTAGGTCATTTCCTTAAAGGCCTACCAAGTCATCCCACAGATGACAACTAGCGCAGATAGAAGATTACAAGACATAGTGGCCCAGGATGTTTATTGCTCATTGTGTCCCATCTGCTTTTTAATAGCCTATATAATGTGCATATCAGGGGTTCTGTGAACCCTAGTTCCCCTGCTTGTTGGTTATGTGTATTCTTCCTGCCGATTGCCCTTTTCATGGATATACTTGTAATCTGCCCTCGGTTTAGCATTTTAGTGGCATTAAGTACAGCTTATGTAACTGATAAAGCAGGAGATACATTCACAAAAAATCTCATGGGGTTTGAGAGTAATGAAGTCAGACTAGATTAGACTTAGCATAGATTTCTGAAGAATGTTTCAATCCAGCTGCCAAACTGGATCAAACAATAAAAAGCTCCTCTGCCTGAGGGAAGCTACAGAAGGATGGAAGGCAAGCTGAGCATAAGAAAGTTCTTCTAGGACTTATAGCAGCGTAGTACCGGGAACTGACTGCAAAAGACATCTGAGAGAGACAGGGGCTTCCTTTGTGGGTTCTCTAAGAAGTGAATTAGAGCAAGAGGAAGGGCCACAGGCTTCTGACATGGTGTAAAATGCCTGGACCATGTGTCTGCGTGCTCCATCTCTGCCTCAGGGATTTAACAAAGAAACTGTGACCCCGAGGCACTGTTGTGCCCTAGAATAATGCCGTTTCCCAGCACTGTACACATAGACATAGAGGAACTGAGCAGAGTGCAGCACTTGCTGAACTCAGAGTCAAATGGAAGAGCAAATATAAATTCTAAGCAGGAGAAGAGAAGCATAAGTGGATTTCTAAGGGTTATGGAACAAGTGCCACATCTTAAATATGACTTTTCCATAAACATCTATAAAGTGACACCTAACTTTGCAATGCCCCGTAGATGTTTTGCAATAGCAAGATGTGTGTTATTCTGTTCAGTTAACTTTCTGTTTTGCGTCATTTTCATAGATAAGCTTGACTGGGATTTTTGGGAGGCAGACACTCAGCCAGGATAGGATGTCAGTGATTTTAATAGCAATATGATATTACATTGATAATCTGTCATCAGCTGTGGCTAAATACATCAGTATTCATTCATGTGCATGAACAGATGTTTGCCAGGCCCAGACGATCTCATGGACATGTATTTAGGAGACAGGAAGGTCCCTGCACGTCTCCACCTAGAGATGGGGCATTTTATTTACTGTGCAACACTAAGTATGCCTTTCTTAGCCCTCTGGCATATTGTTTAACTAGAGCAGTGTTACACTGAGGTTATGTGACTGGATGCTGTTTAGGCAAACATTTCTTCTTCCCGCTGTCTCATTGTCATGGTTACTCAGCAATGTGCTGTGCTCTTTACTTCCTTGAAATAGGCCCCTATCCTTTTGCATTCAGATGCAGCAAAGAAATGTGGCACTTACGTGCTTAAATACTTGACGGTGCTTCAGTGGGAGCATCAGAAATGTTGAATGGTTTGTCCAGTAACTCAGTTCTATAACCTATCTTATCTTTAAGCAATCTAGAAAAGAAGAGCAGCAGAACAGAGACTAATAAACAATTTCAGTCAAAGGACCAAATAAAAGTTTATTGAAATGAAAGGGAATTTTTTCATTGGCTTTATTAGGTTGACATAGTAATTGACCTTTATATCTTTCTTCATTGCAGACTGTTACAGCTGGGAAAAGCAATTTAAATTGGTTTTGAACACAAAAGTGAAGCCCTGAAAGTGAATTAAAGTTTGAAAATTGAATTGTGTCTGTGAGGAAGGGGCATGTTACAGAATGAGTTTCAATGGAGCAAAATATGTTATGTTTTGTTAAATATGAACTGAAAGGTTTCATTAAATTAAATTATTAAAATTAAAGCTTGACATCAGTTTGGTACGAGACTATGACTCAAATGTTGAAGGCTTTCCTCTTTTTTCATTCAGAACACACTAACACTAAGTGAAAAGCTCAGAATGAACAGTTTAGCTGGCCAATTTGGCTTCATTTCCTGGCTACAGAATATCTGTGAACAGTTATGATTTCCTCCATCATTCCATTAGTCAAAATTACTTAAAATTTGGTTTAGGTTTTTTCTCTAAATTAGATTAAATTGACCAAAGCTTTTAGAATTGCGTCTTGTCAGCCCCTATCAATTCATATCAAACTGACAATATTTCCTATTTTTTTAGAAAAAGATGCCAGAAGTTGCAGGTTTTTTTTTATTGTTTGTTATTAGTAACATGCAGTTGCTAATCTGGTACTTCAACTGTTATCGTGCTTGAGTTATGATACTACTTTTGTTTGACTGGATAAGTTTTAGAGTGGTATATTTTTTCTACTGATTGTCTAAATGGGGAAGTTTTTGCAGTAGGAATAATTACCTATGATGAACTCTCGTTTTGTTTGATTAATATCCCTTATCAACTTTTCATCTTTTTTACATGCAAATAAAAGTTTGACAGTAAAATATATCCCTGCACAAGATAACCTCTGTTAAATATATTCATCAGTCAAGTTTACACCAAGGCAGATAGAACTTTAGCAGCACATACGACCACACTTCTCACATTATGTAAGTGTCTCGATGCCTTCAGAATCAGGTCTATAGGTTTGGAGCAGCTCCTCTGAACTATTGATTTGTTTTATCTGAGAGGTAAATGCAAGACAGGCACAAATGAATCCATGTGACAGGACTTATTTACTTTTTGGTTTAGGCACTGTTCTTGTTTTCTCTCTTAGCTGTAAAGAGACCTCTTTGAAAGTAGGCACCCAAATGCAAAGCTTTCCTCAATTAGATTACCACAGAAAATTCTTACATTTCTGTTTAAGTGAGATAGTCATTTTACCAAAGGTATACATGACTTTTTCGTAAATGCATAAGAAGCATTAGAGAAGACATTGCTAAAGTAGCATGCTGAAGGGTAACCCAAGTTTCCAGCTGAAGCGTGTTACTTCCATTTGAAGGTGCACATCTGCAAAATGTTTGTATTTAGCTTCAAGGAATATATTGCATTAGAATCACTCAGCTGGAATTATGTTCCTTGTTGAATTAATTCACATACAGCAGCATTTTAAATTGAAAGAAACTTAAATTATCTCCTCAAGACTTTAAACTTCTAGAGGTTGCTTATAGAGGCAAATATGTTCATAGCCACCCAACTACTCCTGCTTGGGATCTGCAGTCTACTTTCTGTGCATCTACCATCACCAATACCCTTTAGTGTGATATCTGTGATACTCTATAGTGAAAGGAATATTGGTGCCTGCTTTACATTACATGGCCCTAGTATCAATACATATTGTATTGGCACCCATTGCATGTCCTGGAACATACAAAAAGAACTTTTTCCAGGTCACCTTTCTGTAACACCATAAAGATTTTCTTAATTCATGTGAAAAGGTCAGTTTAGCTTCCTCCACATTAAACCTGAACAATTGTTGAGGAACATAATTATAATGGCATTATGAACCATTAGCCATAATGACCCATTAGCATTTTCCAGTGAACTCTCAAAAAAAGGGAAAAAACATACAGGCAAATGGTGTGAAAGAATAAACTCAAATGAAGTAAGTTGCAGGCAGTCATCACCTCTACTGCAGAGTGCTATTGTCCCAGCAAATGTCAGCATAAATATTAGTAACAAAGTTACAAGCACTTAAAAGTGGGTTTTTTGAAAAGGGCATCTGGCAAAGCCAGAAAAGGCAGAGACCTGCTTGTGTTATCCTTTTTCCTTCTGATTACGTTTCCCTTGATAATTGCAGCACCTGCAACGTGCTCATCTTTCTGTGTCTCATCTTTAAGATAATTTATCTTAAAGTAGTTAATAGAGCTGTTGTAGTCTTACTTTTAATACTGGTAAATACTTTTACTACCATTGCTGCTTGGTACCAGAGTAATTTGATGTACAGCACATTAAATTTTGTTAACATTCTACTGATACAATACCTTATATTCATAGCTTGATTCGGAAAACAGCACATGGAAAGTGGTCTCTTAGCCTTGCTCTCAGTCAAAGGTACAGTGATGACTAGTAAGAGCAGCTTTTCCTTTAAGCTAATAACCAACTTCTCTTTGCTTGCTCTGGATAAATAAAGCTATCTGGGTTGGATTGCTCTGGGATATCCCAGAGAACAGTATGTATGTTGCTTACAGTCTGTTAAAAGTAACTAAGGGGAAGACAGGATGACTCTCAGTAGGCTTGAATTTACAATTTTCTTATCTGCACTGGAAAAAAAAAAAAAAGTGCAAAATTTTGCAAATGAATCAGATTGAGATACACTGAGTTCTTAGATGCTCTATGAAGAAGCTGACCCAAGCAGATAGAGAATTTTAACTATGATTCCTGGGAGTGTCAAGTGATACGAGGCTTTCAGGTGATCAGCCAGATACACTTCAGGCTTCTTAGTGGAAAATTTCTCAGACATTTCAGAAAATTTAATGGTTTGAGGATTTCAAGTCAAGAACCTCAGGAAAAGAAAGGTATTGAAAATTAGTTTCATTTTTAAGACAGAGGTTGTCATCCTCAGACTTTCATGTAGACTACACCTTCTGTGACTTTTCCTTTCATCCCCAAGGCCCATATTGCCCCTGCCATGGATACCAAACTAGAATATCTGTCTGCTCTTCTATGCAATACCACTCAGCGGGCACCAGCTTTGATTTTGGACCCTGTGGCTTTTAGTTCTCTCAGGAATCATAATGTCCCATTTTTTTTAGTACAGTCAGAAAAATAGGTGGCTCCAAGGAAAAATAAGCACAGCAGCCTTGGTAATTCCTGATGGGATTAGAGGTTTGACATCATATGGCTAAGCAAACTCCTGTTTGCACAAGCTTTAAGATATGTGTATTGGAAAATAACATGGAACAGCTGACACCCTCTGAACTCATATCCTATTGCAATAACATGCTCATAAGCACACACCAATAGCCTAATCCCAGCCTATAGGGCATCCACTTGTCTTGAAAATATATCTGAACTGCATTACCCATTCCACTTCCCTTCAGAGTCTGACCAATGAGGAATAAAGTAACTCTTCTTGATCTCAATGGTAGAAACAAAATATAAGCAAAAAGTGGTGCAAAGAGGCCTGTGTTCTCCACTCACATGTGAAACTCAATTCCAGTCCCTGTCTGGTTGCCTTCTGCCTTCTGTGTTACTCCCTCAGAAAAACATCCTACTCCAGAGGAATCAGACTCTGGTACTTTTTGTCAACAGCAGGACATAGCTTGTTTTGTCAAAACCAGTTTACAAGCTGTCTGGAGTCAGAGGATAGAATTTTAGAAGTTAGATATTAAAGTATGTGTTGTCTTTTAACAGCCTTTAAGTATTTATTGAAGTGGTTTATTTTGAGCCATTCTTTCTCCCTGATGGCTTTCTCCCTACTTCTCATCAACTTAAACCAAGAGTAAACTTCCCCATAGTCAAATCAAGATCTAGTTTTCATAATTCATTATATAGCAACTCTACTCTCATCAGAACCCTTACATAACTCTGCCTTCAAGCTAAAACAGCTTACCCTCCCAGCGGTTATAACTAGAAATAAGTTCATGTAGAAATATAAACACCATTTGAGTTTGCTTCTCTGTATGTGTAAGCAACAAGCTATCAGAAAATACAAGAGATGAGATTAATCACAAGTAACTACAGACATAAATCAAAACAAAAAATACCTTTGCCCTCTCCATGCTGAACACAAGGCAAATAGAATTCTTGTGGCTGAAGTCTATGTTTTGTTCTAAAACCAAGAAAAAACAATGCAAAAAGCTCTTGTGTCTTTGCACAAATAAATTGTATGACACTGAATGAAGAATGAACAGAGGAACATCTTTGCCTTGCATGAGAAGTCAGCACCTAAATAAATTCATGAACGTGAGACTGATGTGAAGAATGACAGCAATGAAAATGTGGATCTTCCAGTAACTAGACCAGTGCTTTTAGGAGGAATGAAAAAAGTCATTTTCTTTATACATGTGATGCACAGTTTTAATGTGCGATGAAATGTTCAATTAAAATAGCTGATTTTTTTTATTGTCTTCTGACAAACAAGTGCAGAGGCAAATCTGGCATCCAATGACAGAGCATCCAAGGGGCAGAGAGAGGCACAGAGAGAGGACAGGGATCAGCAGAGTTAGTGGTAAAACCATAAGTGGTGGCAATGTTAGAGACAGAAAGATATTGGTCACCAACAGAAAATGTGTGGGATTTCGGGGAGGAAAAGATAGAAAATTCTTGGTGGTAGCTGGCTGCAAGTGGTCAGAAGTCTAGTGTGGGGATCAAAAAATAAGCAATTGGACACTGATATGTATGTGTGTCAACTGGGCATCAGAATGATGAATGTTAGATATATGGACATAATTTTATCCAGACCATCTAAGAGAGAATTGAAGTTCTAGGCCACAGTGAGGAAAAATGAAATGCTAAACCCACGGGATTTAAAAAAAAACAAATGAGAGGAAAGGCAAATTTTAGATACCAACACAGATGTAATTTGTCAGAAAGAAGAAAATTGAACAAAAGGCAAAAAAAGAAGAAAGGGCACAGAGCACAATTCAAGAAACAAAATTGTGGTAACATCTGCCTTCCAACTGTTGCTGCAAATTCGTCTAATCTGGAATGCGTGTGAAACTTCATTGCTCCTTCTCTATTTTTGGGGAGATTGCTACCTTCTTTTTTTTTTTTTTTTTTTTTTTTAGGTTAAAAACATACAATTCATTTGTCTGATGTAGACTTATTCACAACAGATAAATTAATATAACAGATTACCTGCCATTAAAAATTTGGAGAATCAGGTCAGCAGCCATGTAACTCATTCAGTTTTGTTCCCTCCCAAGGGTTCCATCTATCCCCACAAAATAAATTCATGTGTACAACGTTAGGTTTTTTTCATGACTAGGCAATATCCTTGTTCCCTGGAAACTTGCAGTTGTTATTTGTCTTTGTGAACTTCCTCTTTGAAAATGTCAAATCCTTTAAATTAATGCTTGGGAGGGTCATATTTTGCATTTGAGTTGTTGAAAAGACCTTGCATTTATTCATCAATATAAAGCTCCCTGAGGATCAGCAACCACAGTTTATTATGTAAAAGTGTGAAGTGCTTTCTGTAATTTGGGAGTTGACTACTCACATAATCATAGCTACCAACATTCAAAACTTACAGTATTTTTTCATTATTATTGCTTTTTTTCATCAGGCAATACAGCTTGCTTTTCACACAGCTAGATCGTGCTCTCAGGGAAGTCTTCTCTTACCTGGTACAGAATAGATCCCTAATTGGTTGAAGTAATAGCTTCAAAAAGTCTTGGAGGGTTAGTTTTTGGTCCCCAGCCAAATTTCTTTGATTCGTTATCAGCTGTGAGGCATTTGAATTATCAGGGGTTAATTGTATTCTGCTGTCCTTTTTAAGCAGGAGCAGCTTTATCATAGGAAAGCTAGCATACTTTAAATGGGATTCCTTGATACCATTTTTATTTTTAAATTCTGTTTAATTAAATAAACCAAAATTTTAGAAACAAAGAGATTTTTGGAAATAAGCACATGCAACTTTACTGAGCAGGTAATAATTCCAAAGGGGAAAACAAAAGCCATAACTAAAGGTAAATTCAATTAATATGCTAAGTCTAGAGATTCTTGTGTCTTGGTCTGACAGTGCACAGCTTGCTCATTTGCCCCAGTGCTTTTCATTGAGATTATGTGGAAAAAATTAATACTGTAAGAGCAAGGTCTTGATTTTCAGTGAGACCTAGTACAGAGAAAAGACCCGGGGTTGTCAGCTTCCCAGTTTTGTCTGATTTATACCTTAAGAAACACTGAATTAACTCCTTTACTATTGCTATTCTGTATAACCTTCAGCAACGTATATCATTCTTCTGACTCAGTTCCTCCTTTATAAAAGGCATAAATGTAGAATGTATTTTGGTCATAGTGGCTGTATGAATAATTAAGGTAAATAAGTAATCCGCCCAATGTATTTGCTGAGTTCTTTACTACCATTTCAACCTCAGCCTCAAGGGCTGCATGTACTTACGTGGTCATTGTTACCCCCTGCATTTCCCAGAGTCTGGTGTACTGAATTTTCCACATGCTTTGTGGAAAGAGAGATCTTATTTGCTGTCCCCAAGTAACAATAAGAGTCTAAACTGTGCACTTAATTTCCCCCTCTCCAGTGTTTTATAAAAAGCATTTTGGTTGATAAAATGTTACAGTAGAAGGAGAACTAACTTTCCATTCTGGGACTCCTATGGCTTTGGGCAGGTAGTTTTTGCATATAGCCCAGCCTTGACAGTAAAATAATCAGTCCATTTCTTTATGTCTCTTGTCCACTTTACATTCTGTTGTGTCACAAAGTAAGATAGCTTGCACTGTTTGGGTTCATAGCATTGCACTAACATGTTTTTCAGTTTAAAAAAGAATTCAGTGTTCAGCAAAAATTTTAAATGAAAATCCTTTCTTTTCACATTAGATTTAGTAAATCCCTTCCCTTTCACAAATGAGAAATCAGGGCCTAAACTATTCTGACAGCGTTTCTAAGTTCTTCACTTTCGAAGCTTTTTGTGTTTTAAAAATCTAATTACCTGCAATAAGAAAATAATAGGATATAATGTTTGTTTTACAAGGTGATTGATCTCTTGGCAGCCTGGCAGACTCTTTTATTGATTGGTTGGTGGATAATGTCAGAGTGGATATGTCCTGGAGGAGAATAGCTGACACCTAAATCCATATGTGACAGATTACCATCTGACAGGTTTCTTCATAAAACTGCAAAGATAACAGGTGAAAATGGAGAAAGTGGCATGAGGGAAATGTGTTGAAACCTGCCTCAACCTTTCCATGCTCTAGGAGCATTTACACAAAGCTCTCTATTTTGTGGACAGGCTGTTTTCAGGATGAGGGAGATTAAATTTTAATTACACTCATTCCTGTCTGCCCAGTCAAGTTTTATTTCTGTTAATTAGGAAAATGCCTTGCCCCACAACCTAGCCATAAAGCTAATTAAACAGAGAACCTTCATTTGGTACTTAGTGGAACTTCAGTAATGATTATCATATATTACAGTTAATTAGCACTGTGGGAGGGAAAATAAGGATGTCGCTGAAGTGCAAAACTCAAATTAGAGGTGCTGTAATATATGCCTTATTTTATTTTGTCTCTATCTGATGCAGGGAAGTCACATTATAACCTGTCTGCTTCAATTTCACATTTGTTAAAGGAGAATTAATTAAACTTATCTTTCCTGCAGAAGTGTTAGGTAGGTTTAATGTATGAAAGCTGATAAGATGCTGGCCTTTGAAATCCTCATGTAGAAAACAGTGCTTAAATAGAACTATTCCTCCCTGAAACATGCAAAACATGTTAGAAACAATGAACTACACTAGGAGGGCAGTCACAGGTGGAGTGGTGGAACAGCTCACATACTTCCTGAAGACAGTTGTACAGTTCTGCACCTATCCATAAAGTCTTCCAGGGCAAAACACTACCAATATAGAACAGGCTGCTCTATCAAACCATTCAGAAACCCAGACTAAAAATTAGAACCAACTGTAATTTCACTAAAAAATCTTGAGAGTGATTTGAATTCAAAATGCTTTGTTCAGTTCAAATAATCTATTTTAAAGCATTGGTCCTGAAAATATTGAGTAATAATTACCAATACCCCACTATATAGATGGAGTAAAGTATAGAGGTGTTACAACTTGCTGTAATGAATATCCCTGGCATATATTATTTTTAAATGTTATTTAAAGCATTGCAAGTGTAGCCTGACTGGTTACATTTATGTTAATCCTGAGTCACTTAATGTATTTCAAATTTTATTGCAAAGCAACAGGCAGACATTAAAAAAGTTGCAATCTGAGCATTTCTGGTGGCTTCTGTAATATTTGTAACATAGACCAACAAGTAGAACAACATGTGTTTTGTGTAAGCCTGTGATGATTGACACCCTGTTCTAAGCAAGGTAGCCTGTTAGGTGGTGCACTAGGCTTGAACTGAAGTGTGGATGAAGTGAGCTTGTTTTTCTCTGCCTCTATTTCCCTACCTTTGACATGGGGTTAAAAGTTTTGTGGCTGCTTTATAAAGTACTTTGTGGTCTGCATGCATCAGGGAACTAATACATGTGTCAACAAGGCAACACTAGTTATAAGGTTTAGGGAACAGTGGCAATTTGTAGGAGCATAAGAAAAGAGAAGAAAAACAAAGGAAAATCATGAAAGCAGGGAATAAGAAGAACTAGCAGACTAGCCACTTTGCAGAAAATATGTCTATATAGTCACTGTATGCTTAGCATTATTAACCTTAGTATGCCATCATTAATAAAAACAAGAACAGTATGAGGTTTCTATCGTGATTTTAGGTTGATCTGGGAGTATATTATTTTCCTGGAGCTAGGTAGCGTTTTAAAACTGCAAAGGATTAGACAGACACAATCAGTTCAAATATTTGTCCAGCCATTGAAAGGAGAAGCCTCACTTCCGCCTGTGATGAGGCTTTGGAAATCTCCATATCCTTCATTGTTAAACAGCTAAGTGAAGATTGCACATCGATTACCCTTTCAGTTGCCTTTAAGCAGCTTATGTGAAATGTTAAATTCTAAGTTGCCTAAAATCCCTACTTTTTAATTTGTTTCTCTGACTTGTATGCAGCAAGGCAAACTTACGTATGTTTATATGCACACACGTGCACCCACACCTCCTGATCAGAACGAGGTCCTTCCAAGCAAGAGTTACACAGAGCAGATTTTAGAACGGTACAAGTGGAAAAAGAGCAGTCATTCCCATTAATCTCGACAAGGATATGAAAAGAAAAATAATGGACTGCTGTTCCTTTGCTTACAGCTGAAAAGCTTTACTTAAAGCTGATTCCACTGCTTCCTTGTATTTTGAGATCCTCGGAAAACTTAGGATAATCATTTATTTCATAAATACTTTATTTACTCCTTCATTCTTCTAAAATTATTGCCCCTTCTCTTCTGAAATTAGCTTTTGAGTGTCCAAAAGAACACAGAGCACTTTGGGAAACTACGCAGAATGCACATTTTAAAAGAGTACTTGGATCTGTTTATTAAAACCGTGATTTTTTAAACAAATGGCACAGGCTCTGGGGTCACATAAGCAGATCCAGAGAGTAGTCATACTTGACTTCACTACAGTGTCTTTCTTGATGCCAGGCCTTTGCTTATGGGATTTGCTGCAGGCCTGAACTTTAGGTTTGACAATGCACGTGGAGCTGACTGAGTTACAGAAGCTGTGGCGGAACTTCTCCACTGTTTGTAAATAGACAACCCAGGGTGTATTTCTGGGTTCAGATGGGCCCCCAGCTTTTGTGATGGTGTTGCTGTGTTCCATCTTCAGACTAATATGTACAATTGCTTTTTTCCCCAAATATGAAAACTTCAAAGAAGGTTTTAGCTACCCTTTGTGCAACAAACCTTTGTGTGGGTTTTTTTCAGTTTCATGGGAATTAACTATTTTCAGGGCTAATGGGAGGCTAGAGTGCTCAGTTGCCTGTCAAGGCATACCTTCACTGGACAGTTTTTGCTAGTAAATATTAATGCTTCTGTGATCCTTCATTGATCTGTATTTTCCATTTCTGCATGTCTCCCATTTGTGCTGGGGACATCAGTTGTTATTTGTAGCAGATCATCAGCTTGTATGAGCAAGGCATCATTTAACAGTATCGACTTCCTGCATTAAGAAAAAGCCTTTGAAATTCAGTGCTAACACACTGAAAGTCTGCCAGACCTCCTAGTTTGAAATGACCAGCACGTTGTCTGAACACTGATCATCAGGGCATTTTACATACAATCCCCCATGGAGAAATAGAATTCTTTGTATACTTTTGCATTCCTAGGAATACAGTGGAGCAAGAGCACTGTGGAAAGTTTGAGCTATTCTACTGCCACCTGCATCATCAGTTGAAAAGGAGCCACTTGAGAACTAAGTTTGAAGACCTCATGTTTATAACTTCACTACAGATAGTCTCAATAATAGCATGGGGATATTTGACTAAACAATTTCAAAGCTAGTAGAGATAAGATGATGGGTTTCCACTGTGTTTTCTTTCCCTACATGTTAGGTAGACCTGCATAGTGTGGGAAGTTCAAACATGCACTTGACAACGTTGAGTACCAATCAGTTTAAACGTAAACAGGGCCTCACCTTCTCACACAGTGGAATCATTTATTTTCACATGGATCATAACACAAATTATTTATAGCTATGGAAAGAAAAATATTGGGGATGTAGAGTTGGTGCAATTTCTATGGACCAGTTAGACATGATACGGTTGGATACTGCTCTCTTCCAAGTGAAATGCAGAAATACACTGCTCTCCATAGAGTGAAATAATTTTTACATGCCTTGTCAGTCTCGCTATGGCCGTGGAAAGAAATACAGTGAAAGCAGAGACATTGCACTGTTTGTGTTATTTAGAATGTTTTTGTAGCTAACAGATTTGACCTCTATTCTGTTTTGATGGTCCTGGTTTCAAAAGGCCACGTCACGTTTTCCAGATAGAAGAAATGAATAAATACTTTATTTTCCTGTGGTCTCCCCCAGGTTTTACCCAGATCCTGGTTCAGAATTATTCCAAAGAATTGCTGGGATAAAACTGATATGCTGCATTGTCAGTGGAGTTACAATAATTAACAGCTTCAAATCTACCCTCTGAGGCCAGGAGGGTTTCATTTTTGTCCCTTATGGTCTTCAGAGATCCTGAAAAGAAAGTTAGTGAGTCTGGAATTTGGAATTTAATGTGTGAAATGCAAGGGCTATCATTAAAAACATTAATCCTTTTTTCAGAATGGTGTTTGACAGGCTGCAAGTAATTTCTGCTTCAAGCAGGCTCAGGCAGCAGAGTAGCCCAAAGGTCATGCTGTTCTTATCATGGGTAAAAAAGATCTTCTTCATGATGGATAGCTACTCTGTGTGTTTATGATGCATAACATATTAGTAATTTTAATTCACAATTCCATTTGTCCAATAGTTTTGTCAGGTCAAGCTAAACTGCAGTTAGATACACCTGTGCTATGCAAAAGGATGGGACTGTTAGGGCAATCTATCATAAGACATGCAACAGAGTTAAAATTGCATGTACTGGAGCTGGGAGGAATCACTTCTACAAATGGAAATACCAGCCTGCACAAACTGGGACAAGAATCACTGCTGATCACGACCTGTGCTGGTGACCACAGCTGAAAGAGTGATCAGGCAGCAAATGGGTTGCTGCCACCAGTCTCACGGTATTCTGTAGAACAACCTTCAGTGTGTTCTTCACCAGTTTTATCAGGTTGAGAGGTTAAGCTTATCTGTTCTTGGCTAGCCTAATCACCAGAACTGGAGGACCACAGAGAACAAACACAACTCCTGGTTTCAGATCACTTTGAGGACTTTGTTACCTGAGACATAAAGATTTGAGCTGTCTTTGTGCAAACTAGTCAGGGTGTAATACCACCACTGTCACTACCTGCCATTTTACACTCATGCTTTTAATAAGACTGAGTGCAAAAGCCACTCCTCTGCAGAATCAGACACAAAAGTAATAAGCAGTAGTATTAGTTCAGAGGGTCTCGGAGCAAATTTGCTTTCTCTTTGTCACAAATGCAACTCATAAGGAGACCTTGTAATCCTTGTTGTTCTTCCTTATTTTAGTAGTGCATCCTCCCGTCAATACCAGTGCAGCAAAGTGCTGTTTAGAAAAGAGGGATGAATCTGCCTCTCAGCTGTTAGAATGTCTAGATTTACCTCCTTACTCATCTTACTGCTGTTTGTATTTTACATGCAGAAGCATAAGAGCCATACCACTCTCCAACATCAGTAATCATATGTTTTCAAAAATGAATATTGTTCCTTCATTTTTGAAAATATGCACAGAAAGTCATCCTAAATTCAAAGGTTTTCTTAAATGTGCCTTTCATTCACCAGCATCATGCTGTCTTTGATAAATTTCCATCTCTGCTTATTAGCCTTTTTGGCACCTAGATTTGCATTTTTCAAGATTTCCTTTTAAATGGCCAGCTGTTACCTGAAAGTTTCAAACCTCTTAGAGAGCAAGAGGCTTGTTAATAGGAAATACCACCTCCGACTCAGTTTTCTGAAAGATCTTTTTTCTTCAAGAAGTGGGCAGCCAAAGCTCTGTATCATATTGCTGCTTAACTGTATGTATGCCTAAGAAGAGCTATTTTTTATCGCTGTTGTTGTCCTGGGAAAAAAAGAAAAAGAAAAAAAAAAGTGGTATTTTTTCTTTTTTGAAATGAATGCAGATGCATGTTTTTATGAGTGGGGAAGGATGCAAAGATGCCCTGTATTTCAAACAAAGTTCTGTGACCTATTATATACATATTGCACAACCTTTTATGGAATGGAAAGGGGAGTGGTCATTCCAGTTCTTCAATGCCTTTAAGAGAAAGTGTAAGGTGGAGCAAGTAGAATCACCAGTCTGAAATTCAGAACAGAAGTCTTATCAAGTTCTTCAATGTACTTCATAAAGTAAGAGCCATTAATCCCATCCTTCATTGACATATACAGCTTTCAAATAAGGGCACTGAGTGAAGAAGCAATCTTTCACGTACACTCACAGTTGCTCTTCTGTTACACTAAATCAAAAAGTTTTTGACACATGAAAATAAGTATTCAGTAGCACTGTGTTCACAATGGACAAACTAGCATATAATGCTAATTGTGAACAACTGTATCCTACATTTGTTTACGTAAAGATAATGAAAGTATTTTTTTCAGGATTCAAGCATATTTTACTTCATGTTTGTTGCTATTTCAATTTGTCATGTGTTCCTGGATTTTGACAGTTTCTAGATAGTAAGAGATTCACATCTTACACAGACTGAAGTCTTCTGTTGGACAGACCACTACATCTACATCTGAACATTCTTTTAACATCAAAGTGTCACAGCTTGGGTCATCTGGTAGTTTCAGTTCTGAGGGAAATATCTGTCTCCAGAACAACTGAGCCCATAGCTCTTTTGTAATCCTTGTGAGAAAGGTTTGAGAAGGATCCATCTGACTAACCTGATTCCTAATGGAGACAGAAGCCTCCTTGGGGCTCTGAGTAAACTCCTGTACTCCTGCCCTGAATTACTGAATTGCTGTCGTGAACTAAATTTCTGCCTGTTCATTCTTTGCAGACATTGATGAGTGCTTGGTGAACAATGGTGGCTGTGACCATTTCTGCCGAAACACGGTCGGCAGCTTTGAGTGCAGCTGCCAGAAAGGCTATAAACTGCTCACGGATGAACGAACTTGCCAAGGTAATACTTCATTTATTTTACTCTTTGTGTAATAAGGATGTTCTTTTCAGTGGAGTTTTGGGGGTTTGGTGTTTTTTGTAGGTCATTTTTAACTTAAGCATGCTGTCATAGGAAGTAAAGTTAGAAAAGACCTATCAGATTTGCATTTTCTGAGATGGGGTTAGAAGATTTTTGGAAATGTCTTGCTTCAATGTTTTTAGTAGTAGAAACGACAGTGTCCTGTTGAAATGGAAAAATCCATGCGGTGTAGCAGACTAGGCTCGGGCAAAGAACCTTGTGTTCAAATCATCTAACCTGCTATGAGGACACAGGCTTGTCTTATTTACTCTAGGGTGATTTAGAGTAACTTACTGGAGTAGAGCATTTGCAATGTTTAAGTTGAAAAAAGAGTTTAATTTGTGAGCTCCCCTTTGCCTGACAGATTCTGTTTATGGAGGGATAATGGAGGTGTTTTGTGACAATTCAATTGAAGTGTGGTTTATATCGTTTGCTCTGTGCGTCATGATTTGTTGTCTAAATCATATAATGTTCTATATTCTATGAGTAATTGTGTATAATAATTTCCAATTTGAGTACTAACAGTGTACCTTTGGAAGCATTTGAACTCTGTAACTTTACTCTTTAAAAGCCTCTTGGAAAAGGCTAGATAAATGAGCATGCGTTAATAGAGGAGGGGAAGGATGACATATTGAATTAAAATTTTGTGCAGGAATTGGCCTTTTATTAATAAATCATCATTTGCATGGGGTTTTAACATGTAAAAGTTGCAAAGTCCAAAACACCTTTACTATTTTAGAGCTGCTTTATTCATCAATGAAAGAGAAACCAAGGTCTGAAAATACATATGTAATTCAAAACATCATCTGAGAAGCCTACTGCACCCTGGCTATGTGATTAGACACAAAAGAGTCAGTGCAAGACTGGTTTCAGGCTGGGACAGTATGGGAAGAGCTGAAAGTGGTGTAATTGTTGCCATGCAACTAGGCAGAAATAACATCGGAGAATTGTGTCAGACATGGGTAAATCGACAAGTTTTGATGTACTTACTAAAAAAATAGGGACAAAATGTTAAAAAGAAATGTTGCCTTCCTGATGTATTTAGTGATAGTTAGGAACACTTTCTGGTTCATGAATTCCATGTGTCATGACATGTTCTCATTGTGGTATGAGTCAGCACTTTCACCACTGAACTAATTGTAATTACACCAGTGAAAAGCTGAAGAGAAATGTCAAGCCCTGAATTCTTGTTAGGCAGGTGCTAGTGCAAAATTGATTTGTTCCTTATGTAATTTTAGTAATAGTCTTTGAAAGCTACCTATGAATAATCAGATCTCTATCATAATAGTGGGAAACTAGAATGAGTGCTGTAAATGTTCTTCAGCTGAGTTTTGTTTCTTCCTGTGCCTGGCTACTGAATGCGTGTCACTGGTAACAGTACATGCCATGCAAGGAGTGAAGCAGTAGCTCATCTTCGCTCCCTTTCATGATTGGATATGGAGATAAAAATATCATCTGACCATCCTACTTTTTCCATTGTCAGTGAACAAAGGCAGGCACTTTGTCTGCCTCTACATGGTACTAATTTGTCAACTGTAACAGACAGATTAGTGCAAGCCCAGAGAAATTTAGAAGCTGGAAGAGTTCCTCCAGTCCCCGAAATGCTGGTTCTTCATACTGTGAAATGGGGAGGACAGTTATTTTTGTTTGAAGTCTGAAGTATTTGGGCCCCAGAGACCGATCACAGCAAACATGATTTGTGAAGGGAGAACTGTGATAATTAAGTTCCTGTCTGGTGCTTAAGGTGATAATTGGTAACTCATGCAATCAGTAGGCTTGCTAGTAAAGAAAGAAGGAAAGTGTGTGTAGATCGAGAAAGCACAGATGTATGAAACACCTGTACTTTGCTTCTCCCACTGCAAAAAGAATATAGTTAGTGGAAGTGGTTATAGTTATTAATATCAGGTCTGACAGAAAAATGTGGGTTGAGGTTAGTGACTCTGCTGGAATATAAATCATCCACAGGGGTTTTTTTGGTAACAGCCAGTCAACACCGACCATAGAACATTACTGAGAAATTCAGGGAAATTTATTTTGGGCATATTAGTCTTTCCAATGCACAAAATAGAAAAGTCTAATTTGTATTTCTAAAAGATGCTGTTGTTTTTGTTACCTCTGTTGTTTTGATTCATAATAGAGTTTCTATGATTTACGATCTTGCTGTCAACATTGCCTTTCCCTTCTGGTTTTCATTTTTAGGCAAAGATTTATTTCAGTTACAAATCAACATGTTTACCAAATACTCATTTAGGACCTTAGAAGTCTGCATTGTTCAAGACTGAGTCCTATTTAGTACAGGTGGCCTTCCTAGTGCACAGGGACTTAATGTCCAAATGAATTAATTGCTAACATCAAAAACAGATTCTGCTAACTTTAGGCAAAATGCACATGGAAACAGCTGGTAAGCTTGCGTTTTTATGACCTGCAGAACCTCTGGATAGGTCTGTGGCTGTCTCTGATTCATAGGCAAGAATCAGTGAAGAAGAACAAAATCACAGAGATACGGTTCATGTTAGCAACATCTCTCAAACTGGTTGAAAAATACAAGTAAGCTGTTGCTGCATAACTTTCTTAATATGGTCGTTAACTTCACCGCAAGGCAATTTTAAATGTTTCAATAAAATGATTCCTTCATATTCCCTGTGGAATTCTGATATTGTCTCACCTCACATCATTTCCGTGATAGTCTTTCATTGTAGACCTCAGAGCTGACATTTAAGATCACAGGGTAATTGTGTCAAAGTCTCAGACTTTGTTCTGGTTGTTTGCGGAGCTCCCACCCCATCCTACCAAGTGCCTTACACACATTCATCCTCTCTGTAAAAAGGAAAGTGTTCCTCTCTCACTTTTTTCAGACAGGAAGGGTGAAGCCAAATATAGCAGCTTGCTGAAGATCACGCATATGAATGCCTGGACTGCCTGGAGGATAAACCTCCAGATTCTGTGAATCTGCCCTCTGTGAATGTACTCATTACAAGAAGTTGGTTTGGGTTCGTCTTTTGAAATGAAAGTTCATTGCTTTTTAGGAACTCTGAAGCTTGCTGCTCTCTTGGTGCCACTAGCTAGCCACACTGCATGTAGAGCACTTGTGTAAGCAGCCCTTGCATTTGTAAAGAGTATTAAAATGTTCTGCATTTGTCTGTTTACAGCTACACCATTTTTAGCCCTGGCTGCAAAGAAAACGATTGTCAATCACAGATTACTTCTGCTAGGGAGTGGTTCTCACGCTGTGGCTACTTGTTAGACAAGGAGAATGTGGGGGTTTCCCTTCCTTTCCCCTCCCCTGCATTCCAGCCATTTAGAAGGAGACTTATTTGTAACCCAGAAGGTGAAGAATCCACACTGTCTTGCCAGTGATATTGTGGAGCCTGATACTGCTTTCCCAGAGTCTCTCTTTTCATACAAACTTTAAAATAGATTTTTTTTCCTCCTTTGATGGTGAATCACTCTGTGACAGTACCAAACCCATCTATTGTGTATTTTTTTCACAAATCCCTAAAGTCTAAAGTATTGTAAATTCTTTGATACAGGAAGAAATTGTTGGATCTGTTTGTATTATTCTGGCAAAAGAGGCATGCATCTCCTTTGAGCATGTAATACAAATCACATAGCTATATTTATAGTAGAGAGGGCTTGTGTTTCTAACCTTTATGGTAATTAACAGCAGGACAACAACTCAGATTAGTTTTAGAACCACATCAGCAACAAAACAGCAAGCAAGACTGTTAAAGCAGCAAAGAATGTGTGTAAGCTCAGACATAATTACCTTAATCCTCAGCCAATATAAGTTTTAGTCAGTTAACTTAATTACTTATTCAGTTTCAGTTTGTTGTGCAGTGATCTTGAAAAAAATTCAACAATAAGCAGTCTCTCTGCTCCACTCAAGTTCAGGCTTCATTAAGCACCCAGAAAAATGTGTGAAATTCTATCATAAATAATTTTCTCTTCATGCTGCAGGAATAACCTTTTGTGAAACAAGACAAGGAGAGACAGCACACACTTTTGTCGTAACTCTCTTCAGGGAGTGATAGAGTTGGAAAGATGAGTTACATTCAGGAGAAAAAAAATGGTTTTTTAAGTGTGAACATCCACTGATCAACATGTAATATTTCAGCCTGCTAAATCTATACTCTTGCACTCTGCCCCTCTCTACCTCTGCCAAATCCTTCTATGCTGAGGAATTTGAACTTTTGCAGGGGACAGTTCAAGGCATTTGCATCATTCTAGTCCACTTACAGCCTCCAAAGCAGACTTAAGTGGGGCTTGATGATTGCTGGATCTCACAGATACAATGTTCAGCCATAGTCTGCCCAAGTAGCCTTTTTACTAACCATTTGAATTGATACAGTCCCTGTAAAAGGAGATGGTTGTCCACCAGGTAAAAGTACCTTTGGGGCATGTGGAATACCTGCATGGGCCATATGGCATTTTCGGGCTTTCTTTAACGCCATGTGTTCACACACTCTATGCTACCTTCCTACCAAATTTTAAACAGTTGTGATCGACTCTTTTGTAAATAGGCACTGGAACACAGGGCCTCATAGTCTGCTGTTGGTAGTGCTGGTATCTGTCCAAAGGAAATCCAGTGATGCAGGTTTATACAACAGGAAATTCCGAACAGAATTTGTCCCCGTAGCTTCATGATATAGTAAATTTTCACTCTAGTGATTTTGTGTGGGCACAGTTTGCTAGAGGTTTGGTGGTTTTTAACACTACAAAGCTATCCAATACAAATCCAAGTATAATTGATTTGAGGTGTTTTTTTAATATCATTATAAGAGAAAGATGTGAGCATATAATATTTGTGTATTTTGACTCTTTCTTTTAAAACAAATGTTTCTTACGTGCCTCATTGTGCTCCCCCTTCTGCTCTCCTCAGCTTCATTTCCAGAGAAGTGCTCCTCAGAAATCTGATGCTAGTTGAGTGGAGCAATGGCTAGAGACAAGGATAACATGAGCAGATATTGAGGCAATTTTCTCAGTAACTCTGCCAGCAATTGCAATGCTGACCTGCCAAACACCTCAAACTTTCTCCAGCTCTGTTTTTTTTTGTTTCTCAAGTTGTCTCTGAGAAGATTTGATGAGTGTAGCAAGTTTTGTAAAATCTTTCTGATGTGCTACAGGATATACCTTTAAACTCCTGCCATCCACGATTGTTTTTTCTTTCTGATCTGAAATACGATTTGCACCCAGCCTAAGGCCTTCTGTGTTAATCCACTGCCTCACAGAACTGTAATCCATGCAATCCTAAAATAATTATGTTAAATTACTGATCTTTCCTTACTGACAGATAGGTCTTCATTCCAGAGAAATTGATGTGATTAGACCTAGCTGACCCTATGATCGATCTGTTGGAATAAGGAGGCTTTACATGGGCTCCCAATGCATAATTGTCAAGTGAAGCCTTCTTTCATTCCAGAATGACAGAAAGAAAAATAGCAGCTTGAAAAATACAGTAACTGTCTATGATCCTACAGGCCTGGTCTTGAAACATTGCCACATTAATATATGTAATATCCCCTCATAACATACACCTTTTCACTTCTTTGTACAAAATATGCACTATTGGTCTTCCAAGGGCAAAATTTGAATCTCCCAGCATGGTATCTCCATTTTGAAAAGTGGTATGAAATGAGGGATTAATCATACAGGGAAGGACAGATAGAAAGTGTTTGTGGGAATTATTTTTGGCCTAAAGAAGCCCACAAAGATTACCTACAAAGATCTCACTATACTCTTCTGTATGGAACCATTGATGATAAATATGGCTGTACAGGACCAGTTTAATCTGAAATAAATCAGCATATCCACACCAGCAGCACTGAATCACCAGACATCTTTAACACAGAGTGGCCAAATTAAAGAAAAAAAATAAAGAAAGAAAGAAGCCCAAGAAGTTTGCACCCATGGGTTACATGACAACAACCTGCCTCCTCCATTTGATCACATAGCCCCAGTAAAGCAATAGGCCTTGTCCCAGTCACATAACCTGATGAAGGTCTCAGAATGAGGGTACACCTCTCACATTAATTTATATAGAACACAGCCACTCATTTTTTATTACTTAACTAAATGTATGGGTAGAGGTCAGGGCTGGAGCATCTGTCCCTCTCTCTGTCATTGCACCATGAAAACGGAGGTCAGGGAGAATCCCACATCCTATGTCCCAGTTTTAAAATCCTGAGGAAAATCCTGGGAATAGCAGGACAGAGGAATTTTATATCATGGTTCTCCCAGCCAAGCCAAGCTACCTTTTTACCTTTCTTCTACCCTCCCAACTCTCCTTGCTCTGAGTTATAGCCGACCATACCCTAGTGCAGTCCTAGAGGCAGTGAGCTGTGAGAAATGTTCACTGGGTACAGCTGCACCATAAAGCAGTAAAGAGACTGATTAAACCCTTTACATAATCCCTATCAGTACTAGAACTAATGTATCACATAAATCAGTTTAAAAGACAATGGGTGAGGCCCAGACCCCTCAGGTTCAATGCTTCAACAGTATGGTTTGGCCAACTTCCCAGTGAAAAATGTTGAAAAGTTTTGTTGTCGGTCTGCTCCCTCTCTTTCATTTTCTCTCCCCTATTAAATACATAAAATAAGCAAATTTTCAATAAAAGTAATATTATTTAGCCTTCCTCTACTTTCTCGACCGGTAATAACATACAGCTTCACAGTCAGGTGAGACAGTATAAAGACACCAGCAGAAATTTTGCTTCTTGGTGTGGGGATTTTTCATAATATTTAAAACACATTTTTACCTGAACCCACACAAACCTCTTGCTGAGGTTGTTACCCTTATGGTCAGGACCGAACTGTACCAAGTGGAAAGGGCTAGCAAGCCATTAGAGTGTTGCTGCCTGTGTCTTGTAAGCAAGATAGGAGCAGGGACCCCAGAGAGAGTGAGGAGCAAGTGAGCTTACAAATCCCCTCGCTGAGTTTTGCCTTGGTTTGCTTGTGCATTTGCTCTAAGTTTGAGAGAAAATACCCAGGGCCTTATTTTGCTTTCACTTACATCAGAGAGAAGGCTACCATACTCAGCAGACTTAAGGTGCATTCACACTAAGGGAACCTGCTGGTCCTTGTTATCTTACACCACTTGAACAAGGTGAGTCAATGCCAGTGTGTGGATGTTTAATCAGAGAAAGAGAGATTGGAAGAGACTCAAGTCATTCCCCTATCAAAATTAATTTGTGACACACATGAAGGAGAGTGATTTTGCTTTGGTGCATTCATCCACATCAGATAGGTGTGCTGTAAAATACAAAATGCATTGACTTGATCGAGGCTAATTTTCAGCCAGTTCAGCAGAGTCTGGCCCAGTATGTTTAATTGCGTGGACACTCGCTATATAAACAACAGTGCTAGTTCAACCACTGGTGTAGCTCAAGAACCAGTGAGAATCAGTGCTGCACTGGAGGAGATATTGAGAGCTGCTTGTGGAAATCCGACTAGCTCACAGCAAGAAAATTCAAGATAATTTCCCTGTCACCCATGATGTTCATTCCCTACGTTAGATTTTCTCTAAGGCATTCTGTGTCACTGAGTCTTACAAAAATATCTTGCTTATGACAAGCACCATATTGCTTCTAGCATCAGATTAAAAAAAAAATTACTCCACTGGGAAGCAATGTGTTACACTGTCAATAAAAGGAATAGTTCTCAAATCCTTTGTTACTGTTTCTTACTCTTGGTGTCAGGGAGATTGTGAATAGTGGTACAGTCTGCCTCTGTGAGAAAAAAAAAAAAAAAGTTGCAAGATCATACCCAGAAACAATAAATGCCCCAGGCGAGAAGTAAAATCAGCTCTAGCCAGTACAAGTTTGTTTGCCAACTGATACTATCTCTCCT
The DNA here is from genome assembly GCF_028858725.1 of Colius striatus. NCBI lineage: Eukaryota > Metazoa > Chordata > Aves > Coliiformes > Coliidae > Colius > Colius striatus. Next base: position 125,489,815 of record NC_084759.1, on the reverse strand, counting down.
GTTGGTTGTAGCAATTAAGTCTGCTGAAACATGAAACAATTACATCCCCCCCCCACCTCCAGTTCTCTACTCTGCAGCAGGGTGTTATCATTAAGTTAAAGGTGCATTTTCTTTGGTTGCTGCTCCTTGGAAGGAATATTAAACTCACAATCTAGGCTTTAAATCAGTTTCTAATGGGATGAGACCTAATTTGAGGAGGGCAGATGGGACAGATTATTCCATCTCTATTTTCCCATGAAACTTCTGACACAGGCTACCGTTGGAAGTAAGATACTAGATTAGTTTGACCTCAGGTCTCATTCGGTATGGTAGCTCTTATATTCCAGTGTTCATATAAAGTATAGTGCTATCAAATTGCTTTTTACAGCTCTGTCTGGCCCCTTCTCCTTGATGATGTGTGTGGGAAGCCAAGCAAAACGTTCCATTAGTGTTTAGAAAGAGAATTTGAGATATGTTTTTCAGTTGATGCTGTAGGATTTATGATGTGTATAGTGCAGAAATTATTTTACTGGACTAGAATTATGTTAAGTGTTAATGAATTACCAGGATATGAGTCAGCCTTGGAATAGTTTGAGCAGGAAGGTAGCATTCTTCCACAAACAATAATCTGTTGATAAATAGTGCTGAAAGCTGTAATTCAATAGGGATTGTTTTTAAAGAGAACCAGCGAAAGACTGCATGTATACATAATCTGCATTATTGCAGTGGTGCACATTGAGATAATATCATGATTTTGTGATTCTGTGGTATTACTGCCCTCAGTCATTTAATCATGTCAGTTAAGGTCAGATATCTGCTATACAGAACTCCAGTGGAATGACAACCTGGTCTCCAATGCTCAGAAAGTTCCATTTTCCTGTGCTTGCATCAAGTGCCCTGCTTTGTTTATTTTGTTCTAATGAGAATAAAGGCCTAACTTATTAAAGCAAAGGAATGTGATTTTCTTCCAGTAGCTGCATTATGAACTGCTACTATTTGTTTTGGTAACTTGGAGATAAATTCTTAGTTAGGACAGGTGAGATGAAAAAAAAATCTAAGATCAAACATTAAGAGGCAGTGGAATGGAGAAGTATCCTCTGCGATTTTGCTGAGTGGAAATTTTTCAATGGATATTTGCAAAACATTTCTGTTAGTGTTTGATCTGCTGTTTCTTGACTCCATGAAGGCCAGCCTTTATGGGCAGAGTTTTTAAGCAAGCCTTTCAAGCAGAGCCAGATAACAGCATTTCTTGTGTGTATTCAGTGGCCAATGACTTCAGCAAGAGCTTGGAGTAAGCTGGGAATGCACAGATAGCTGCAAGAGAGGTGAGGGAAAGTACTGCATTTGAGCTTTTGGTTGAAATTGGAAACTCTGTTCTTGTACTTGCTCTTTTAGCACCATCAAATAACACTAGGCACATTTTCACCCAGACTAGTCCCTTGTTCCTTCAAGAAGTCTCACTGGCAACTCCTACCCAAGGATGATGAAGCAAACACCTTAGCAAAGAGAATAGTTTCCTCTCTTCAGAAATATGTCTAAAAGTAAGATTCATTGCAGGACAAAGGGAATATTCCTTCCTTGATACTGAGAGGGTAAAACCTTTTTTATGTTGTCCCATCAGGCTGTTAAGATGATGAGTTACCAAATTGCTGTGTAAATAGTGGCTTGAGCAGAGTGCTGACTACTAAACATATTTATGTTTGTAGGAAAACAAATAAACCTGTCTGAAGTTTCTCTTAATGCACTTCTACTCCTGATATATAGCTTCTCCTACCCCAAGGACTTGACGTAGTGGTATGGTTTATTGCCATAATAGCAGTAGATAACTTGCCTTTACTTTGGAAAATGATTGATTTGGAAAAGGATACATGTTTGCTAATAAAATCTTGGCAATGTTTTGATGAAAGTACTTTGTTTTCTTAAAAAATGTTGGGAAAGTATTGACTTTACTTGCATTTCAGATTGTCCTAGCAAAACAATGGTAAGAGGATAAACGTAATAGGAGCCAAAGCCAATTACCTCCTACTGGGTTCCTCACATTAATAGAGGAACCTGAGCACAACAAAGCCTTCCTGCAATGGAGAGGGGTAGGAGGGGTAGGAAAGATCTAGGACAGGTAAGCACAGACCTGAGAGCAAGGGCACTGTCTGGAAAGTCTACAGCCTAAGCATTGGTGTAACTTCAGTCTCAAATTTCAAGATCTTGGTCACACAGAAACTTAGCCTTCTGCTTTTCTTCTCTCTATACCTCTTTCTCTTTCCCTTTGTATCATAACAGGTGTAACCCTTGCAGGTTGGAGGCCCTTAACTTGCTGCTAAATTATTCTACCTGGTTGTCACTTGTAGAAATACCCATACAAGCCAATTGGCTCAAGAGGACCTATATATTTGTAACATAAATAATTTTGTTTCAAAATCTTGTGTCACTCTGTACCTAATATGGGGAGTCTAGAAAGCAAATAAAGTGGATGTGAGCAATGTGTTCGGAATGGTAGTACCCCACATCTGCAGATCAATGCATTTGCTAGCACATATGTGAACTTTTCCCATAACAATGAAGATGCAGTTGCACAGCCTGATCACCAAGGACTTATGCAGGGCACTGAGAAGAGCTGTCATCCAAGAGCTACAAAACTTAATGCCCACAGTGCTACAACTTTGTTGGTGCACTGTACATAACAGATTTGATTCATCACAAATACTATTGACCATACTCATGCTTTCATTCTCCAGGCTAAGCATTCAGAGATAAAATTTTAAATTAGGCTCATTTATCACGGCTGTGTTGACCTTTCTCTGTTTTGCCATTGCTGAAAGGTTGCAAGTGTACTCAGACTTTCTTTGGCACATATCCTTTCAGCAAGCAGTTTCCAGTCCTTTCTGATCCAATAGTGAGTAGATTTTGTAGCTCTCAGGAAAAAAAAATACATCTGACAATGTACTTAGCTCAACTCATTTTCTATTGATTTTTAAAAGTAATAGGTTCTAAAAGTGAACAATACTGTTAAATGTACTTAGGCTTTTTTTAATACTATTAGCTTTGATTTTATTTAGAAGATAGTCATGCTTTACTCAGGTTCAGATCCATCTTTTGCATTTTTAAATCTCTTAAAAATCCTTTGGAAAGTCTTTTAAAAAATTGTTATTTGCAAGAATAACAATAAAGAGAAAAAGTAAGGTAAGAGCAACTACAGTGGTCTTATAGTGAGACTAAGTGTGATGTGGTCAATAATGAAAGCCGGTAATGATTTAAAGTCTTCCTTTCCAGATGCCTTTATAGAACACCTCTCTTGTGTGTCTATGACCTTGGGTAGACGTACTAATTTTATGCCATTGTGTCTAGTTATTAGCATGCACTTTTTTCATATTCCATAAGAGACACTGCAAAAATATTTCCTAGTTTGTTTTTGTTGGTTTTTTTTTTTTACTTTCCTGTTTGAATGTATCTGCAGAGCTGTCTCTGGTGTGTCTCTCTGCAAACTCTCTGGAGAGACTCCTCCAGCTGAAGGTTCTTCTGCCATCTTTGTCTCCTTCCCTTATCTAAGAACAGATGGGGATCCCTAAAGTTTCTTCTCTTGGAGTACTGGAATACTCAGTCTGAGGGTGTCTAGGGGGTGACTGTACAGAGAGGATGTACAGAGGGTGCCACATGGCCAGATGTATAGGTGCTTTGGAGTTCAGGCTAGCAGGAGGTGATCCATCCTCAGCCACAGCACAGATCTGTGGTCTTTACCCCACTTCAGAAGTTCACACACCCGGTGCTGAAGGTCATTAGATTAAACACGAGGTTGAATAAGTTCGTCCATCAAGTGATTTCACAAACTGAGGGAGAATCCAAGGCAGGGCTGATTGAAATATGGTCAGAGACATCAGGGAACATTAGACTAGGAATTGTTCTGGGTGCTTTGCCTCATGTGAGTGACAAAGTCAAGTGTCTACACAGAGGAAACAAGCTTACCTCATTAGATAGGAAATGAACTGCTGCCTGCCACTCAGAAAGCTCAAGACACAACATCGATTTTCTCATTCCTCTGCTAGGACAACTGATCAAATTCAGAAATGCTGATCAGTTCAGCTCAGCTGAAGAAATGAAGGAAAAGCAGAGTTTGACTTGGCACTCAGGAGGCCGGATACATTTTCCTCCTCTGCAGTTCCATGGGCAAAAGCTGCCACCACTGGTCTCCAGCTGTCCTTGCAGTACTGAGATTTAGCAAGTAGTTTTATATTAGATGAAATTATTGTCTGCCAGTAGGGAATCAGATACTAGTCCACCATCATTCTGGTTTTTAGTTTAGCTCTGATTACAAAAAAAAAAAGAGGTGGTGAGATCCTTCATAGTGATGTAGGGGAAAATGTTGGAAACCTTTTTCATTGCACAACAGCAGAGAAATAATAATGTAATAATAATGGTGGTGATGGTGATCATGTATTGCATTACAGAAATGTAAAAAACCTTGGTCCAAATCCCACCGACTGTAGTCAAAGATACCCCCAAAGACACCAAAGTTAGCTGCCAATTTTTGCCTGCCTGAAATTGCCAAATTCTGCAGTTTCCATCCAAAACAATAAATCTTCCTAGACCCTTGGGCAAAGCTTTTGGTGATCCAAAAGCAAGTAAATACCTCCACGGCTGATGCATGAAGCAGAACAATATTATAATCACTGATTGGGAGCAGAATTGACTCTGCAGTGCTGACAGGAAGAGGAATGTATGGTGGTCAGTTGACTTGGCACGTGTGTTTAGGGGAACGAACTCATAGGGAATAGCTATTGCATTAAGATGTCGTTCTGCAGCCCTATTTCTGCAGACTCTGAGGAAGCCCTGAGGGATGCTTGTGGAAGTGAATGCACTTGCAGACTCTGTGTGGAAAAAAATTAAACAGGGAATTTTTTAAAAAAAACTGAAAAGAGAAGGAAAAATTAATTTGTTGGTTCGTGAGATCACATAAAACTCCCTTGGAAAAGTTCCTAAAGAAAGGATTGTATTTACTCTGGAGAGGGAGCAAACAATTTAGGCTTTCAATTTTATTGCCAGGTCTCATTTTTTAACCTGCTTTCCTTCTGCTTTCAAATCCCAGAGATAGCACAGTGGTTCCCAGAAAGGGCAACTAGTCTCTTTTGATAAGGTCTGATAGCAGAGACAAAGAAAATGAGCTGCCATTTGCTTTTAAAGACTCTACCAAATGTACTGTCTTGTTCTTCCCAACAGCAGTTCCCTTTGCTGTAACTTCTAGGTAAACAGTTGGAAACCAGTTGCTCTCATGTTAATGAGGGTGATGAGTTTGCTGAGTTAAGAGTTGTCCCCTTGGTGCACAGTATCAAAGAAAGATCTGACTACTGCAGTTCCTCTAACCACTGAAGGGGCCAATGAAAGATTACTGTCTAGTGAACTGAGCTGCTCTGGTGATACAAATTCATACAGGCAGCCAAGCCAGCCAGCCCAAGGGAACTACTTAGTTGGAATTCTGCTTTCTTGTGTGTAACCTCAAACCCAACAAAACAATATGAGAAATATATCAAGAGATACCTGCTGATTCCTGGAAGGATGGGGTATGCATTACATTCTTTTAAGAGAAATTTTTCAGCCTGTACAAAATTTAGCAATTAAAAAGGGTCACACCAATTTGAACTCTAAAAATTAAACTGTTGGAAAAGACTAAGAGATCGGTCCAGAAAAGCACCTATACAATTCTTTTGGTAACAGAGAAGCTTTTAGAAGTTACCAAGCAAAATGTTAGAGGTTGCTTGAGTATAGGAGGTCAGACTAAATGAATATAGTCATCTTGCTGTCACCAAATATACTCATTCTATCAAAATAAACATCCATTTTCTATCCACACTGCTAGGACTTCGAAGACATCATTCAACTTTGGACATATAGCTGAAGTATGGGAACACACAGAGAAATGAGAAATCAGTTTTTCCCATATATTCTTTAGAGCAAAATAAAAGTATCTAATATCATCAGACCACAATGATAGACACTAGAAACAACTGTGACTCCCTAAACAAAACTTGCACCAGAGCTACAGAGTGCTGATATTACATTTAGTACTGTACAAAGATGAGAAAAGACATAACCTCCCTTAATAGTGATGATTAGGTGTTTGACAATCTCAAGATCAAGTATATACGGTTATTGAATTTACTACAGATATAGATAGGCTGAGAGGAAGACAAAGACAAGCTGCTTCCAAGACCCCAATGTACTGTGTAAGAACATATAGACATAGTGGGATACTGAGGTTGTGAGGCAGAGCTAAGTAAATGATAACACTCGTGCTCCTTAATACAGCTACAGATTGGAAGGGATGGAATCCCCACTCCAGATGTTGCATACCATGCTGGATTATACCAGTGGAAAGCATGGCCTAGTTGCAACTGTCTTCCAGAGCATTTGGCTGTTCAGCAGAGCAGTTCTTGCTTAGCCAGCCTGGAAGAGTCAGCAGGCTCAAAGTCCATGGAGACCCTACTACTGTGGCAGAAACTCCCTCTATTAAGTTGCTACAGGAAAATGGCCAGTGTGTTAAACCCAGAGGAAGGAATATGTCGTAAGTAACGAGGTCTGTGTTAAGCCACTGCCATGAGCAGAAAGCATTGCCTTCTGGGACACCAAGTAGCTTCTGTGAGTTGCAGAGCAGAAGCAAAATTGAGCCAAATTCCTCCAGTGGTAATGGGACTAGAGGCACACTTGTATGACTTTGGTGCCAATTCAGGTCCTCATTGCTCTCCATGATTCTCATGTGGACTGAAACATGGCCATGCTTGTAGCATTACCACCTTGATCTATTGCTAAAGATCAGAGATATACACTTTGGTATGTATGAATCAAGGATAGAGTTCAATGCTTTGTCTGGTCTGGAGAAACCAGATTAGCTGTAATTTGCTGAGAGAAAATTTCTGTTCCTGAAGTGAACCATGGCAATGTTTTTAAATGACACATAGAACAGCGGGTTTATCTATATTAAAGTGGGTGGAACCAAAGATTTCAAAGAATTTGTCACTGACTGCAACTATGTACCTATCCCTGAGTAATGATTGTTTCGTTTTATACTGCTAAATCTTTGAAATATCTCCTCTGTGCAATACTCACATAATAAGTCACAGGTTTCTAATTATTTATTGCCTCTGCTGTGAGTATATTTTTCAGATTTCTTTTGCAGTTTATATACATTTATTTGCTTTATTACCACTTTGCATTCTAGGAACAAATCATCTCTAATAAAACCTACATTTCCTTGAGAGCAGAATCATTTTCCTTCAGAAGTCTTTCATTCCCTGATTAGGGTATAACGTTTGGTCTTCACTAATCACATAGTTAACTGCAAGCAATAAAATTCTTAAATAAATAAATGCTCTGGTTCAAGTCAATGTTAGTCATAATGGACAGTTTCCTACTTAAATTTCTGAAATACAAGATGTAACTGCTATTTACGCACTTATGTTGACATTAAAAGTATAGCAAGATTTGTGGGGGTTTTTCTGCAGTCATTAGTATGTTATTAACAATTAAGTTTCAGCAACAAGTTTACTTGCTTGCAAGTCAATAATTCAGTGGGGAAGTCTAAATGGATGTTTTTCAGTTAGTTCTAAAGGTTTGAGGTTGGACCTTTCCTTTCCTTTCCTTTCCTTTCCTTTCCTTTCCTTTCCTTTCCTTTCCTTTCCTTTCCTTTCCTTTCCTTTCCTTTCCTTTCCTTTCCTTTCCTTTCCTTTCCTTTCCTTTCCTTTCCTTTCCTTTCCTTTCCTTTCCTTTCCTTTCCTTTCCTTTCCTTTCCTTTCCTTTCCTTTCCTTTCCTTTCCTTTCCTCTTTGTGTTAGCCTGCTCCAGAAGCACTCAGTGGGAAGGTAATGAGTTAGATGGTTTGTACATTACTACATCTTTCTGTGCTTCTTCTTCATTAGTTTTATTATTGTAGACTTTGAAACATAAGAAGAGGTTAGCTATAAGCCATTCCTTATGATCAGTGCTGGATGTATGTTAGAGAATTATGTTCACAGATACATTTTTACTAACTGCGAACAGGAGTAAGTCACCATGGATCAGAAAATGTGAGATGTGGTGGAAACCCCATCATATGGCTGCTGTAGCAAAATAATATCTTTCCCAATACCAAATTTAAATGAGCATTTGTTGGAGAACGTAGCTTGAATCACGACTCCCTATGGTCCAGCAACCACTCAGACTTAGATATGTGGTTTCCCTAATGTCTGTCAAATATTGTTGGAAACCACACTGGCTCAGCTGTAAGGTGAACAACATTACATGGGTGGTATCAGTTCCCAGCAGAAATCAGAGGGGAACAGGGCAAAAGCAGAAAATAACCTTCAGCCAAAATACATATTAAAAAAGCAGTAGTGTTTATTTTAAAAACATCATGTAACACTTCTTTAGAGTTTCTATGTATGTGTGCTTAATGAATGAGAAAAAGGAAAGTCTCTGTTTCTCAGAGGAGCCAGGGAGTTAGAAGCTGAGAAATGTGAACACAAAACATTCTGACTAGCCTGGAGCTTGGCTTTTGTGCATGATCAGTTGAATTGGGTTCTGCACGCTGAGTCCGCTTTCAGCTTGGGGGTTAAAAGTCAACCAAGGGTATGTAAGAGGGACAAAATAAAACTGTGTCTTGTGGACTTGTGGATTAGTAGAACATGGTCACGTTAGGAGATAACCCTTGTACTGAGCAGTGTCTTTGCTGTGCACAATGCAGTGGGACTTCTGGGCCATCACTTTCGGCCTAGGGGTCTAACACTACTAATACATGAATCTGAAAATCACAGATTCCTTGCTGTATATGTTCTTCACAGCATCCTGCGCAGCAGTTAGGAGATATGTGTAAGTCTTTGATGCTGTAAAGAATGTATATTTAAGCTAACTGGGAGAATTGGGAGTGCATGGAGTCATGACTGTGATAGTTCCTCAAAGAATTACTGTAATATTGTGACAATTTTTGGCTGAAGTGATCTACCAGCATTCAGAGTGTCATGAGTGTCCTTTTTTTTTTTAATAGTATATTTAAATTCCATATATATTTTTTTCATATCTGTGGTTTAGTGTATACCTCATGTCTCACCTCATTGAAAACAGAAAAATCAAATATAAGATGGGTCCTTTGCTTACAGTGTTCACAGTCATTACTGTCTCCAGTCTGTCCCAAATCCCTGTTACATCTTTTATTAATTTTGAGCCACTTCCCTCTTGTTCTCTGTAACATAAATATCACCATCAAACAACAGTGATCTTCCCTTGCACATTTATTTTTAGACCACATGAAAAATACTTCAAGCATCAAGATTAAACTCTTACTCAAGTATTGTATATGGCCTGTGTTTTGGAAGGAAGCTCCCAGTTTCATGAATTAACTTAGTTGCCTAGTATATGTCTTAGAGGAAAGCTGTTGTGATGGCCATTAGTTTTCCTTAACCAAATTCTTCACTTGTAATTAATATTAACAAGCAAAATGATGTTATGTAAGAAAGAGAAGGGGGTAATTCTTATTTTTGCAGTAAATTGTTAATATGAGATTGGGCAAACTGGGTGTTGAATTGTTTAGTGCTACAACCACAAGTCCCAAATAATTTGTGTACCTCTGAGTGAACTTTGCATGTGTATTGTCAAGGTTTTATAGCAGTTTCTATGTCAATTTAAACAGTGCTATTTACAAGCTTCACCTGTAAATGTTTAGTGTTGAGCTGCTCACTTGCAATGCTGAGGCTTTTTGGAAGTGTCCTGCATTACATTCTAATTTCCTGATCATGAGTTTCTTTTAGTTACTCTGAAAATTATTTTAGAGAAGAAGGCAATGACAGTCATGAATACAGGGAACTGTATTTAAGGATTGGGAACAGAATACAGAAATCACAGAACCACAGAAAGGAGTCTTTTACTTCAGAGCTGCTGGTAGGAATCCAGCTCAGTCTCAGACGTAGCAAAAATCATTGCTGCATGATGGCTTCTTGGTGTCTTGCACTGTACATCCACAAATGACTCAGTGTCCACATCACACAAACCACCAGAACAATTGGTGCTACTGTAATTGGGAGTCTACTGGCAGCATCAGTGGAAAGGGCAGGGAACAGAATGAGCATGGAAAATGAGCTGCTTTCTCCCTGCTCCCTCGGGTCACCTTTGAGCCACACCTGTGTAAGGAAACTTAGGAGAAATTTGATCTGTGCTAGCTCCCTTCTGGAGACAGATGGAAGACTTTACTTTCCAGTACTGACAATCTGACACCCACTAAAAACATTATATTCAAGAAAAATGAAGATCATTATGGAATAGCTTAATGTGTGAAAATGTGAACTTAAAAAAAAAAAAAAAAAGCTAAGTATGATTGAAAAGTCAACAGTAAAATCCAAATGCTGACTTGAAATAATAGAAACAGAACCAAATATATCTTACCAAGGATGACCACCACTGACAATTGCTTCTCTCAAAAGCACAAGGAAATCCTGCTCTTTTATTTTTTAAACCATTGAACAATCTCTTCAAGTTGAATCTCTTCTAGGCAAAAAAACAGAGTGTTTCCGCTGTTCAAACATTCTCTTTGGAGATGTGAACGTGGATTGATAGAAGAGATATTGGGCTTCATTCAGCCTGAGATGATGCCTTGATCTCATAGAAGCAGTGACTGGAAAGAGATCTCTCAGTAGCACACGACAGTGACTTTAGAGAGGGTTGGGCCTGCCACAGTGCACATGAATTGGTGGTGGAGGTTGGAAGGGACTTCTGGAGACTGTCTGCACCAACCCCTGAACTTGGCACTTCCACTGAGTCATCTGCTGTGAAGGAGGGAGTTCCTCGTCTTAGAATTTATATGCTACCATTAGTAATCCTAAAAACCCTGCCTCTGGTAGGGAAATGATTGTGTGCTATCAGAGATGAATTTGGCCCCATAGTTCCTTTAAGCTTCAAGCAGTTAAGCTGTGAAGGCATCTCTTAATGCTTTGAAATGGCACAGTCACATAGGCTGATTACAGTGATGAATGGGACACAAATTTTTGACTAAGTGAAAGGAATGTGTCTGACGTCAAATAAGTGCATTAGCAAATCTGACGTGTTCTGAGACAGCTCGGACTATTTGGGAATTCATGCCAAATTCATCTAAATATAGAATATTTCCACTGTAGTTCCTCAAAACCAAAAAACTTTTGACTTTTTGTGTTAAAACAGTTCAAAAACTTAATTCTAATAACTTTACATAATTTCAAGAGCACCTCAGACCCAGAAGGTTAATTTCTCAGTATTTATTTTAGTGCATGGGAGAGGGAAAATTCAGAGTAACCCAATACAAAAATGTATATGTGTGAGTATGTAGATGAGTGTGAGGGGGTTGACCACAAAACTGAAAGAGAAATTATTTGTTCTCAGTTCACTCACTGTAACCTCCCCCATCTCTGCTTTTGTATTTTTGGGCTTTTCTTCAGTAGATAGTTCTGCATGGTGTTTTTTGTACTGATGAGACAAGATTTAGATATCTGTGTTTGTTCCCAGCTGTGTAGTAGGCAGGATTTGAAACCCAGGACCATGAAGGTAAAAACCAGTTGTAACTCTATTTTCCTCAATCTCTTGTAAGATATACCTGTATCATGAGGGTGATGGGAAATAAATACATACCTTCAGTGTAAATACGGACAAGTATTGTGGAGCATCACAAAGGTGTGAGAGCCAACTTCAAATTTTCTTGGAGCCAGAGGATAACAGCACCCAGAACACAGATTTCAAGAGTTTAAAAAACCCAAAGGGTGAGAGGATTTCAGAGTCCTGTATCACACCACTGGTCTCTTTTAGCAAAGAACATGTGGTGCATATTTTTCCCTTTTCTATGACCAGTGCTGAATTCCTCAGGGGGCTGGTGATTCTGCATATCAGGCGCTATGGAAAACTTAGTCCCTCTGGCAGTGCCTATCCCTACCCTCCACAGGGAAGGAGGAGCGGGGGCCAAGGGGCTTGGTGTTATGCAGGGAAAAATGTGCACAGAGGCTCTCTGCTTTCAGTCAGACAAAGCAAGATGCTGAATTCAGCAGAGGTTGAATTTATGAGAACAGCGGCAGGAGGTGGGATGAGGGGTTTAAATGGTGAAAAAGCTTTTAATAGCAGTCTTTGTATTATAATAAAAGTGTTTGTTTCAGCATCTCTGCCAGCCAGTGTAAGCAATATAAGTTTATGAGTAGATGATATTTGTGTGTAATACAAATGCATTCATCTATCGTGAGTGTCTATTGCTTGGCAAGCAGGTGACTGGTCATTTTATTAGGGAGATTGTTGTTTCCACAGCCAGAGAGAGATATACATGCTTCATAATGTATAGAAAAACCTGTAAAGGCCTAAGCTACGATATGTAACACCACAAAGCGGTATGTGTGAAAGCAATGCATAAACCCCATTGACTAAAATAGTACAGGAGAAGATCACTTTCGAGAAATATGAGATTATTTTTTTAAAAGAGCCTTCCAAGGTAAGTCAAAGTCCAGAAAATGAACTGCTTTTGTAAACATCCCGCAATGCTGTATAGCGAACAAAGTTATACACGAATGAAACCATGATGTATGATTTGGCTTCTTATGCATTAAAAATCCTTTAAAAATATAACTGCAGTGTTCATTCCCAAATGATTTTACTTTATGTATTTATTTAGAGACAACCGAAACAGTTTGCCATTTATGTGTATTCAAAAGGTGCATATTTCCAAGACTATAAAGGAAATCTTAAGAGGAAATTACTTTCAGAACTCAAATAATGATATTTTAAAATGCATAGGAAATTGCATTAGAAATTAAATAAATGTTAAAAAGATAAAATCTCAGTTATCCTTTTTTAGATGCTTGATCATAACAAGTGATGGAGATGCACACATAAGACTGGATAGCAGGGATTTTTGTTCATCATGTATATTTCATTTTATGTTGTGCATTTGCCTTAACAGTTGCTTTCCACATTGTGAATTCTATTATGTGTTGATGTTTTGAAACACTTGAAATTTGAGCTCATATAAAATACAGCTGTTTACAACATTCTAAATTTGTGCATCAACTCTCACACAGACTTTGGGGTTGTGTACACATAGATAAAATCTTAATTTTATAGTCCTCAAACTTAAGTATTTGCATTTATAATAGCAGGAAGAGAACTAGAATGTTTTAATAAACATCAGAACTTTATAAATAGTGCTTGGATATAGAAATTGGATAGTATACCCTTAAGTATTGGTGAGATTTCAACTCTTTTCAAGCACCTACAGCTTTTTAAGCATGTACAATATGAAATTTCCAGTTATAAACAGTGGAGATTGGTCAGATATGTGAGCTATTAGAGGAATACTATTCCATTCATTTATACCCCAGGAATATTGGAGGAACGAGATTTGTTGAAATTACCGCTTTCAAATAATGTCACTGTATTAATTTATCTGACTTTTTAACAAAAAAAAAAAAAATGAAGAAGATTTTTTTAGAAAACAGTTATTTGAGGATAAAATTCACTCAAAAGTGTTGTTCTTCTGCACATGTTACTACTTAAGGTACCTTTAATGTAATGGTTTTCAGCAAGTCATTCTGCTGTCAGATAAACCTTTCTATTACCATGCACAGCAGAACCTTTGTACTATCTTCGAAGCAACGTGCTGTTAACTGCTGTCTTCTAGGCTGCTGCATGGAAGAGATTGTGTAAATATGGGTTTCACATTAGTGAAATTAGAGATAATTAGAGATGCCCAACTTTTTTAAGGGGAAGAGATAAGATTTTCTTGAATCGACTGAGATTTTCCTTGTCTTAGGAGCAGCCCATCCTTTCCTGTACTGCCCTATTGTCAGGCACTATTTTACAGCTGTGCAAGTCTGTACAGTCTTGCATAGGCAGAACAGAAGTCTGCAACCATTTCCTTGTCCTGGTGGACAAGATGTCAAAGGAATGGACAAAGAAAGAGGAGATGACTCGATACAAGCCAAAACTTTTTTCCTATTGTGCTACAAACTCCCCAAAACCTCGATACCCCCAGAGTCTCGCTGGGAAAATATTATTAGAGGTTAAAGGTTGCCATCTAATGGTGAAGAAATATAATACAATCTTCATGGTTCTCTTACCTTTCTCCATGTACCTGCAAGTCTTTTCTGTATAAGGCCTAGAGGAAAGAGAAAGCCATTTTATTCAGATTTTACTTGGGATGGTACCTGGTACAACTCAGTGTGAAATTCCAGACACTGTCTTGAACTAAATTCTGATTTCTTAATGCTTTTTCTATTAATTCAGATATAGATGAGTGTTCCTTTGAAAGGACCTGTGACCACACCTGCATCAACTACCCTGGAAGCTTTGAGTGTCTCTGCCATAAAGGCTACACCTTGTATGGACTGACACACTGCGGAGGTTTGGAAACTGAATTTTGCTTATCTGTTTGTTTACTTTGTGAACTGCCTGCTGAGCCCCTCATTCATTTAGCTGAAGATTTTAGAACTAAAGATGATAAACCAATGAATTAAAAATAAAGCTAAAACATCGTGAGCTGAATGTGACTAAAATTTAGGCATCTCAACTTTGCTGAACTATTCCCAGGAGAAGAAAATAAATAAGAAAATTTTGATGTTGGCACTTGGCAGCCTCAGTTTAGGCAAAAAGCCTGCAACTGTGACAGAGGCATCTGCTGTTGCATGGATGCAGCCCTTTTTCCATCATTTCAAAGCAGCCTCAAGGCTGGAGTTCATCACAGTGTACAGTGAAAGCTTCCTTACAGAGCTTACAAGCACAAAGTACCAATCAGTACCTCACTTCAATGGGAGTGAGATTACTCACAACTGTGATTACAGAAGGAGGGCTTCAAACGATGGGCAGCAAAGACCACAGAAGGGTGTCGGTTTTACAAAGTTTACAAAGTTTGCTTCTTCCCATCTTCTGTGGAGCTACTTCAGTTCTTCGACCTTTGTGGTATAACTGACAAGAACTGGTGCTGTAGTGTTTGATTATCCAGAAGAGACGTGTTTTTAAAGTGTACCATAGGGCAGTATTACCACAAGGACCACATCAGAAGTTCAACTTCTGCTTGATGTATGAGGGAGAATGTGAAAGCACTCAAATCCAATGTTTACCAGGGTTACCAGTACAAAACTGCCTACCACCATCCTGGCTTAACACCCCCAGGTATCACTGTGGTCTCCTGCTGGAACATGAAGTGGGGTAGGTTTTGACTGTGTTCAGAACACTTGGTCAGAGGAGAGCAAAAGGATTTTTGAGGTTTTTGTTAAGAGTATTAAGTCAAAATTATGCTTTTAACCAATGAGGTCAGCATAGCATAAACAAAAGCAAAAAGATAAAATTATAATAAAACCTGAAAGTTCTGAATCTAATTTACTTGTTAAAAAATGCTGACAGAAAAGAAACTTTCTATGTTATTTTTAAATGTAAAACTAAATGAGTTTGTTTACTTAAAGATGCTTAATAGTTAGTTATTCAAATTATTCAAGGTACAAACTAAGTAAAGCTTGCATCGTACTATAAACAAAGACCTGACTTTAAATCCACAGAAGCCATGTATTCAGGCCAGGTTCTGACCTGAGTCAAACTTGGCTCAGGGAAAGAATGCTAGAGGAATTACTAAGAGTAGTGTTGGGCCTTCATGGCTCTTAGTTTGTGGAGCAGGCATTGTGGTACATATTATATGCAAGAGTTATCCTCTATGTATTTCTAAGTAAATCATGCTGCAGAGTGAGACAAAAAGACACAATTAAAGACTTACGTTATTTCTGTTCTGTGATTCGGTTTGTACCTGATGTAGCAGAAACAGACACTAGACCCTCTCTTCTGCCCAAGAGCCAAGTTCATCTGGTTTTGTAGGCTTAACCTGAGACACTGCTAGTGATATCTCTGCTTGGCTTCTCTTTGGGAGAAAGGTATAGGAAGTGTATGCTCGTATCTCTTGTATAGAGCAGAGTAAGTAACAAATTAATTCACTGTACAGTAGAGGCAAGCAAGAAGAGAAATGAGAGTCCATCTAAGGAAAGAGTTTGGAAAAAAGTGTCCACTTCAGGGCAGTTCTGAAAGCAAAATCAAAGTTTGAAAGCTTTTTGGATTGATGTTATGTGAGTTGTGGAGAGACCGATCCTCAGTTTCCCTGTTGATTCCTAGATGACTTAATGCATGTATTAATTTCAGGAAAGCCTCAAAGTTTGGGCTTTAGCCTCAAAGTTTGGGCTTTAGCCTCACACGTTAAACAATATTCATCCTCAGCTCAGCTTCAGTCTTTTAAATAAGATTGTAGTAGGGCCAAAGCTCTAAATAGAAATACTCAGGGCTGAACTACAGGCCTATATAACCAGGTTCAAACCCTCTGCTTTTTTTCCATAACGAGCAGATCCAAAAACACAGCTCTGAAACCAGACTTGTCCAGGCACTGAGCTTTGCCTCTCAGGCCTAGCATCAGTTTTAGTCAGCCCCTAGAGAGTGATGTTTCCAGTAGAACAAATCGCTTACCCTATTACTGTCATCCATGTGGCACAGAGAAGTCAAAACTAGGGAGAAATAGTTTTCTCTTCATCTTGCTTCCCCTCTACTAATAATTAATAAACCACATGGCAATGTCCCTGATCTGAACCTTCTATTATGAGGGGCAATCCTTGTTGCTCTCTCTGGGATTCTTTTCATGACATCTCTTGTAATGTAAGTCATGTGTGATAAAAGAATCTTTTAAGAGAACAATGCTAATTCTTACACCACCTGTTTATGTAAAGTCTTACTTGCAGTATATATTGGTTCATTAAGTGACCTTAGGAAAGTCAGTAGAACCTATAGGACTTCAATGGCTTTGGGAAACTGGCTGCTTTTTCAGCAGTTTACTTGACAATAAGAGCTCAAGTTTGAACCGTTCAACCAGAGCTCAGCAGCAGGAGCACCGTGGACTAAATGTGTATTTCAAAGTACAGGTTCCCACTAGGAAGTATCTAGTATACTATTCAAAGTATAGTAAATCCCACTTAGCAGAAGCCTGACCGCTATGTACTAAATTTTCTAGAAAAAAGTTTTCTTCTGGGTCTGTCTCCCTTGTCATTACTTGAAGCTGCTGACCTCTAGAAGTCCTGACTCTGACCCTAAACTCTTAACATTTTCTAAAAACATGCCTGCCATATTAGGATGTCTTTCTCAGTTTCTTTTATGCATGTTTTCTTGAATTTTGCTTAACCATGCAGGCTAAAGTCTTGCATCAGAAAAAGAAAGCTGTTTCTGGATTCCAGCAGCTTCCCCAGTAAATACTCCCACATTTCCATCAAGTGCTCCAAGATGCCAGAGGAAATTTGACTAATATGTATGAGCCCGCATATGTTAACTAGTAGGGCATAAGTGTATGCTTGAGCCCAGTCTCCCTCATCAACCCCACCTCCTACCTGGGCCTCACTCTCTGGCTTCAAATGGGAACACTGGGCTTCAAAACTGGGTCCTTGGGAGAACTGACTGAACTTAGACTGTGTTCCTGCAAATTGTATGGATTCTCACAGTGCCAGCCACACAGTAATTGGAATTCAAGCCTGGACTTGATTTGGGAAGGCAGTTAGACACTCAGCCTGTAAATGTTTATGGCCAGATCTCCCTTTAGAAACACATCAAGTGACAATTTTCCTTCTACAGTTACATTTCAAGGCCTATCATTAAGCCAGAGTATTAGCAATTCAGTATTTCCCATGTTGATTTGGTGTCATTCTAGCTCATTTGAGCATATGTCAAATGGCACAACTTGTACGCTTTGTGAAAGTCTGTTACGGTCACGCTATCATTTTGGCAAGCAGATGGGTAGCTATGTTCAAAGGGCAGAAACCACTTGTTGTTGAGGTTAGTGCAGTGCCTAAAATAACAGGCCTGTGGTTCATAACAAGGGCTTTTAGGCTATGGCTGTGCTAGAAAATTAAAGAGTGTAGAGCAGTAAAGCGTGATCTCTGATGGTTCACCGGTGCCATATGAGAATTTTATCATGTGCCACCATGTCCCAAAGGTACCTTCAGTGTGATCCAGAGCTGAGTACACAGCAACATAACTCCTGTTGAGCATGATGGTGGGAAGAGAGGAGATGAGAGATCAGTCATCTTGGCAAAAATACATTAATGCCGATGGCATAAACTAAAAACAAGAAGGCTCATAGTGATTAGATACTTTTCTAATGTATGAAAAGTTGATATTCTGTGGAATATCTGTGATAACATATCCAGTAATTGCTTTGCAAGTTTTTATCTGTCATTTTTATTTGAGGAGCAGTAAAAGACTAAATAAACTACACTTCAGCAATTAGGTTCCTATCAAATATATAGTTTCCTCCTTCATTTGAATCATTTCTAAAAGAAAACTCTGTGAATCACTGTGGAAAGTTTAACTAATCTCACAGATGGTTATGTATTTGACATTTTTTCATATAATGCAATATACATTATTGTCCAGATGCTACAGAGATTTTTGAGCATGTTTTGTATCTTGTGAATACTTCCAAGAATTTCAGTGTAACTAGTCCTGGCAAGTAAATAGTATCATATGCATAAATCCTTGAAAGAGTGGAAGTTATATATGTGTTTAAGGACAAATACATGCAAAATACACTAAAGTTGTTTGATGTATTGTCTGCATTTATACATGTTTATATAGACTTTAATACAAAAGATATAGTAGAAACTGTCTTAATACACAGAATACATGTGTTCATAAAGTTAATACTCTCCTCAACTTTAATTATGTTCACAGATATTGATGAATGCAGCATCAGCAATGGTAGCTGTGACTATGGGTGTCTTAATACAATGGGGAGCTATGAGTGTGTCTGTCCACCTGGAAAGAAGCTGCACTGGAATAAAAAGGACTGCATTGGTAAGTGTGGGAGGCTGACTCAGAGGTGACTGTGGTGATGTTCTCCAGGAGGGTGGAAAATCCCATGTTTTTTTCTGAAGGGTTGTCCTGGTTTTAGCTGAGGTAAAGTTAATTTTCTTCCTGGTAGCTGGTACAGGGCTGTGTTTTGGATTTTTGCTGAGAACAGTGTAGATAACGTGGGGATGTTTTGGTTATTGCCCAGCAGTGCTTGCACAGTGTCAAGGCCTTTTCTTCTCCCCCTCAGACATCAGTCAGTGAGTGGTGAGAAACTACACTGAGCACGACTTAGTTGGTTGTTTCTTTCCTTTTATTTCTCTCCTTTCCATTACTATTATCATTATATTTTTCATTATTATTATTTTTTATCCCACTCAGAGGAGGGGAAGTGAGCTAGCAGCTGTGTGGAGTTTAGCTGCTGGCTGGGGTTAAACCACAACAGGGGTGCTGCTTTTCCACTATATAAGACCCCAAAATCATTTTATAAACTCAGGTAGGACCTGTTCCTATGGGGATCCATGCACTAGGATATAACCACAAGTGGATTAGACAATGAGCAATATATTCCATTTTATTTGTGTTATTTTTTTTTAATTTCACAAATCTATTCACACAAATCTAAATATTATTATTATTTTATGCATTTTGTAATTTTGTTCTTAATTTGTCCTTTGTCCACCTCTATGACCTCAGCTATAACTCTACTTCCCTCCAAGGCTAATTTAGAGCATTCAAAATATTTAACTGTTTACAAGTAGGACATGTTATTCAGGTTAATATCTACATTCAAAGCAATATACCCCCATTTTTCAAGTTACCTCCAAAGGTATCCTGTTTAATATAAAGTAGTGACACAGGCTGTGTCAAAAGTATTAATTGCAATGAACACAAATCCTGAGACCACTGAAATTATGTCACTTGTTGATAGTGACACTTTCTGAATTTCTGTATCCTTTACGTAGATGACTTTTTTTTCTGGAGTCTTATTTGAAGTACAGCAAATGTTAGCCATGGCTACAACCATTCAAAGTGTTTTCAGTGAGACTTCAATTCCATTATCACGGCGTTTTTGGGAATAGCATACCTTAAGCCTTTCATAGTCAAATTTAGGTTGTGGGGTTTTTGTTTGAGTTTGTTTCTTCTCATAGATATATTTGGGGCTGATGCCTAATACCTAACTGAGAGCAAGGCAGAACAGGAAAGGGGAGGGACCTTACTTAAGGGAAACTCTGCACATATTGAGGGAAAGCACTGTAATCTGGAGGCAAGAGCATCACACTGGCCTCTTGCATGATCATGCAATTGTGGCATTTTTTTCACTTATGTAGATAAATCAGTACAGAAAGCACTTTATTAACCAAGGTGGGGCAGGGTGGTGGGTGAGTAGCTCAAAACTGGGTTTCAGTCTTTGCCACTGGCTTTCTTCCTAACCACAACCAAGTACCTCATTTTTCCAACTTATTTTTATGTATATTACTTTCATTACTATAGAGAGAGCAGAGTACTATAGGAGTAAGAAAGGGTTAACTCTGTTTTTTAAGTTATCCACTAGGTCTCCCTGAAATGTACAGGTTAGTCTTCTGGAAAGGAGTTTGTAAATTAACAGCAGGGACTACAATTTTTTTGAGATCTGATATATAGTTAGACCACAGAAATTTTGTGCTATATTCCCTCTCAACCAACTATGAATGCTGTTCCAATGATAAGAGGATATATGGAAAATATTTTCATAGGTGTACATTTCTCTTCATTATTTGTAGTACTCTGTTGGAAGATGGAAAATAGAACACCCTTCTCTATTGATATACATTGCTTCATTTAAATTGCTTAAAATGAGTATCATCTCCCTGCTGATCGCCTGCCTTTATTACCAACATTGTTTAGAGAAAACTGTTCCATATTGTTGTAAAAGCACAATAAAAAGGAAGAGAAACATATTTAGTGATCCTGAATGCCACATGATTTGGAGACATTTGCAGTAACAAAATCCTCTCTTGCTCAGCAATGACATTTTGTGCTTGTGTTGTGTCCTCAGTCCAAAGAAATTTCTTTTAAAATATCACCAAAGGAAATTAAAGGCCTTAGGAGGGAGGTAAATGGAGGGCAATTATTCCCGTATTTGTGATGTGGACATCAGGTGTGTTTAAGGGACTTGTATATATTTATATTTAACCAGCAGTGAGGCCAGGAACACAAATCAGCTGGTGGCTTCTGGGCCCCTTTGTATTCAAGCCAAGCCAGGCAAGGCTCATTACAGCTACCACATTTGAATTGCCAATTCAGACCAGCTTTATTGAGCTTTTCCCAAAGACTGGTGGACCCAAACCAGTGTGGCTGCCGCAGCTCTGATCTCCTGCCTGCCTTGGTGTGTGGTTCAGTGGTGAGCTGAGGGGTAGGATAAATGACATTTGCAGTAGCAGGGTTAGCCATGAGCAAAAGAAGTGTCAGCCAGGTCCGTCTTGTAAGGTGAGCATGTTTGGAAGAAGTAGCAAGGAACAGTTGGAGAAAAAGTATATGTAACTTGAACAGGCATTTTTTACAGGAGTGAAGCAAGAACTGCTCCACAGGCACCTGGCTGAGATCTAACCAGTGAAATATCTGCTTGAAGAGGTGCCCTGCTGCATTTGGCCAGCAGTCAGTGCCGAGGTTAAATATCTGGGGGAACAGAGGGAAGTGGTGAGACTGCCCCAGTGCAGGTGGTGATGGCACCTGTCACCTGCAGCTGAGGACCTCATTCTTCGTGTGGAGAAAGATGTGCTTGAGTAACACTTCAGTCCCAAAAGACATAAAATTAAAATAAATGCAAGACTGGAAATATCAGAGTGGTATTCACCTCAGAGTAAAGCACAGAAACTGATCCAACAATTCGTAACAACTTCATGTAGTTTCAGCTAAAGCATAAATCACCCCTTACCCAAATATGAAGAGAAGCTTGTGAGACCTCGGGATACTCTGTCTTCATCCTGCCATGAAGTTGGGAGGAGAAGCTGGAGCCATGTATTACTTGACGTGGGTGCTGATGAGAAGCAGCTGATATCTATGTGTGTGTCACAGTAGCCCTTCTAGCATTGCTCAGTGTGCTTTGGCAGTAACTAAAAGGACCGCTGGGGCTATCCATCACCATCCCAGTGTGTCCAGCCTCACTTCTGCCTGGCTGGGAAGTTTTCTGCTTCTGGAAGCTAGATCGTGGAGCTGAAATCCAAAAGTCTGCACGAGTTGGAGTGAGAAGTAGCAAATACCATTTTAGCAATCATGTAAATAAACAGGTCTTTGTGAGGATGCCTCCTGTGCAGGGTGTGGTAGTTAAACCAATAAAAGCAGAGAGCTGTGCCTCCAAAGGAGGGGAGAGGGCATCTTGGGTCGTTAGTATTACCTATTGCTTCTGTGATCAAGTTGTGTACACAGAATTGTGCTGATCATTAGAGAGACACCTACTTTTCAGCTTGCAGATCTGGACCTGAACAGACCCAAGGGGAGGATCAGCGGGAAAGACTGATCTGGAGTTTAGGTTTAATAATGTGAATGAGTTTTGTTTTCAAGTCCAAGCCCAAGATCCAGATACCCTTTCCCCAATATGTGTTTTTTTCAGAAATGCCTAGGCCTGAGGTTTTGCTTTCCTGACACTTCTACCTTTCCTCGCAAGTGAGTGCACAAGGCTCTAAGTTGAGCAGTGTCTTATTTTTTTAATTTCTCTTTGTTTTTTCTCCTCAGAGATGGTGAAATGTCTCCCAAACACCAAACCAGCTCCTAAGGCTCAGCTAGTGTGTAGTAAGACAGGAGGCATAGAGAGCTGCTTCCTGTCATGCCCATCCAATACCCTTTTTGTTCCAGGTTTGTACAAAAATAAGTCTAGCATATGACTCATTTTTCTCTGCTAATTTATTCATGATTCTTGCATTCAATTTTTGTTATGGCCATCTGTAAGTGAGCAAAACATAATTATAAATTGACTTAGGCCAGACACACACATCGTTAAATACAAGAAGAGCTGACTGTCAGTCACATTAGAGATTTGACCCTTCATTGTTTGAGATGTTAACCTCCTCCAGTGCAATGACAAAAAAGCAACTGCTTTAACCAGGTGCAAAAGAAAAATTTTAGTGTATTAAATTGCTATGTCAAAAGTGAGGAGAAAACATTTCCATGAATTCCTGTTTTTCAACTTGAGATCCCTGTGACCATCCAGGCATCTGTGTGATTGAGCAGGAACTGAAACAGTTCCCAAAGCAGAGGGTTTCCCTGAGAGGAACTCAGCTTAATGAGTCCAGTGTGAGGCAGGGGCAGGAGAGAGTGGGACATGCTGGCCAATTTAACACTGCAGCTGTGACAGCACATGATCAAGCTCCCACATCAGCCAGGGTCACATAAAATTTCTATCAGCTCAGCCAGTGGAGCCAAGGATAGCCTAGCAGCACCTCTGGACCTGTCTTACTGTCTCATATGAAGTGGATACAATTCAGTCTGACTCAGGAGAAGGTATGGAAAAAACATCTCTCTGTATAAGTTGTTGGCAGTTGCTGGTTTTGAATAAATTTTGTTGGCAATGGTTCATCTGAGTGTTATTTATAGAAACTCAGACATCTCACCTCTCTCCACCACCCCCAGCCCCACTCCTTTTTTTTTAATCATTTGCTACAGGTAATTTTCATCTACACAGTTTTGCAAGGCAGGTGGGGCAGGGGGCTGCTATTATTTTTTCATATACTTTCTGATTCTGATACAGGATTATTCTCCACAGAGTGTCTACTTTTCATGTTAGTCCTGGCATTGTATGCAGTAGAGTTGTTCACGCTTCATTTACAGTTTAGCAGAGATTACTGGAACCATGCATTTATCTAATTTGTATGCATCAATACAAGGCTTTATCTGTGCAGTACATAAACCCTGGTATGGTTCTAAGTATGTTATTTTTTTCTTTCTGCCAATGCACTCCGCCAGAGTCTGAAGCTAAAATTATTACTAAAGTACATGTTTGTTCTATTAGAGACATGATCAAAGCGTAAGGACTCTGCCATGGACAAGCACAAAATGTTTTACACTTGTGCACCATGCGATTATTTACAGCTAACCTGATGCCAAATTGTTTATAAAATGCAACATTTCGGTGCTAGAAGAAACAAAACTTGTAGACAACACTGTGAAGCAGTAGCCTTTAGCACACTGTTTCAGCCGTTTAAAATCCAAGTTCAGCACTTAAAACATCTCCTTATTTAGCAGTTTGTCCAAGCACCGAACATTAATGGTGGAGGTGACAGGAGAAGCAGACGTTTTGTGAGACCCTCGCCACATGTGCTGACTCTGTGTTCTGCTCCACAGATTCGGAGAACAGCTACACGCTGAGTTGTGGCGTTCCCATCCAACAAGGCAAGGCTCAGCAGAAACGCAATGCCACCCTGCCCAGCTGCGCAGGTAGGTGCTCCTCCAGGCCTTTGTGTCTAGGAGATGGAGGTCCCCCAGACCATATGGGATTTGCAAGATGCTCAGCTCTGAAGCTACACAGGAGTGGAATTAAGGTAGTGTGTGTTTCATCCTATGCACTCTTGCTTTTCTGCAGCCACTCCTGAGGGCTGGAGCATGCACCTTCCAGCACAGCATCATGTTGGTACATCAGTATAGGAGCAGTGGATGTTTGAAATATACTCAATAAGGACAAATATTTAGGATGGTTTACTTTCCATACTCTGGAAAGGCAATGGCAAATATATCCAAATGGCATTTCTTCCAAGGCTTGGAAGTGAGCCAGAGGGACCCATCAGTAGCACAAGAGCAGAAGGCTATTGTGAGTCGCAGCCCTCACCTGCAACATCCTTCCTTAGGAGCACACTGTTCTACCTGGGGACTTCCAGTAAAAGGGTTATTGGACTTTTATAAGCACAAGCTGTGTTTCATTCACTTATTCTTGGAAATGGATGGATTGTTTTTGCAGAGACATTTCAAAATGTGTCTTAAAGCTGACAGCATAAAAAAAAAGTTCCGCTCAGAATGATTGAAGTCATAGAACCATAGAATCCTAGAATGGTAGGGGTTGGAATGGTAGTCCAACCCCCCTGCAGAAGCAGGGTCACCTAGATCAGGTCGCATAGGAACATGTCCAGGCGGGTCTTGAAGACCTCAAGTCTGCAAAATTAGAAGCAGCTGAAACAGCATCCAGCAGTGGGAAGTGTCAGCCCACTTTCTGTATCATTACCTGCTGAGTGAGTCCTCTAACCGTATCTTTCTCACATATTTGGAATGCAATGGGAGGTACGATGCTGTGGAGTGAAGTAATGTGGCAGCAGATGTGGCTATCTTTGGCACAGAGTCACTTCTATAGTTCTGCTTTGGCAAGACCCTCGCAAGGAAAGAGACCCACATTAACTACCCTCCACCTGCTCCAGGCCCCATAGGCAGTCTCCAGCAGCTGGCAGGTGACAGTCCAGGCCCAGCCTTTTCCACCATGGGCTCTGTGAGGCAGTCAGGCAGCGGCTATATTTGCTAAGCAGTGCATGGCTGCATAACAGCCACATCATGAGACATAACTGCTTTGGATTTAAAGCTGAATAGTAAAGCTTGTAAGCCATAGACAGCAGCCAAATGAAGACATTTGCTTTGAATGGTTTTCAACTGCCAAGAGTGTACCTCCGCTAAATTAATCTCACTCCTGGTTGTCATTAGCAAGAGCAGAACTACAGCCACAGAGTCGGAAAAGGAAAAAAAAAAATGGTAGGATTTAACCTTTTTCATAGTAAGAAAGAAATGCACCCATGTTTCACCAGGTCTGCTGGAAGGGAAGGTTTGTGCAGAGCATGTGCAATACCGGCAAATTTGTTGATGTTTATGGACTCAAGAGTGAGTGCTTATGTAAAAAAAGAATGTATGGAAATGGACCCTCTTGTACAACGTGCATAACTCTTAGGCTGTCTCATCTATTTTGAGTCTGGTTTTAAGATTTTTGAGACTGTTTTTAATAATAAGTTTCAGACTTTATTTCATCTGCATCCTAAATGATAGCTTTTTTTTTACTTTATCTCAACAGATTCATTAGCCCCTCCAATCAAACAGAAAGCTCGGTTTAAAATTAAAGATGCAAAGTGCCATTTACGGCCTCGCAGCAAAGAAAAAATAAAAGATTCTGGGAAGCAAGTTGGTTTAGGTATGTGGTTTCTTCTAACATGTAAACAGCATTGTAACTTTTTGTATGCTTGCCTGTTTGCATTTGTTTTTTCACACCGCGGATGGAAAAAAAGTAATGATTTTCATATTTGGAGCTGAATTTCAGTTCAGATCGAAGTTCACACTCCAGCTTAGTGGTGCTTTGGATTTGAATCTAACAGTGCTAAAATGTCACCAGTTGCTTTGAAAAAATCTTTGTGCAAGAGTTTGGAATTAAGCTGATCTTTTTTCTGGCTTTGACAATGGCAGAAGTATCCTAAGACAAAAGGCTATGACCAACATGAAGTTATATGAAACAATGTCAGTTTGATTTGATTTAGTTTTCCTCAATGAAGTTTAGAAAAGAAAACAAAAGCTATTCTTTATTTGCTTTATACTGGATTGGTATCTTATTGCAGCAGCAAAGACAATCCCTGAGCAGGAAAGTTATAATCAAAACCTGATGGTACAAAGGCTCTTTTGTTATGTTGAACTGAGTAGTTATGATGTTAGAAAAAACATTTAGAAGATTGAGACATAATTATCAAAAATCTGATATTAAAACACAAGCCTGATACAAGCTAAGTATTAATCAAAGTATTTTTAAATGGTTTTAAAACTCAATATGACTACGTATAGGGATTTTTTATTAGTAGTAGTTTTGAACATGAATTTTAAAGTTGAAAAAACCAAGATATTTAAATGTTATATGTATCCAACAGATCTTCATGACATTTATATCTTGTGTTCCATCCCCTTGATATCATGACAGGGAGAATTATAGACTGCTTAAAATATTCCCCAGCTTAACATATTTGGATTTCAGATTAACTGAAAGTCTTCTGGATTTTAATACACAATATTGGTGTAATTGCAACAGCTCTCATTGTTGCTTAAAGCAACTTAACAGCTTACTGCAAACGTCTGCAGTTGATAATTGTCTGTTGTGCCTTATCATCACTTTTGCTAGTGAATGAGAAGTCATAGATCAGCCCTGAACAGAGAAGTGTAAAAATAGATATCCTAAAAAATTGCTAATGGTTTAAAGATTTTCTTTTTTAAATTTACACTAATGTTTTCTCTTTACCCTGCAATCTACACATTTATCTAATTTTTCAAGTGTTGGCTTAAAACAAGTCTCAGTTGTCAAGACATTTACTATGTCCCTATGTATTGTCTTCTTCTAAGAAGATGTGATTATCAGACTCATTTTCAAAGTCATAGCAGTTGATTTTCTGACCCATTATCATGGTTTATCCTCAGCTAGCAAGTGAACACCACCATAGTCACCATGGGCGTGTATTTCTTGGATGCATTTCCTTGTCTTTTGCTTGCTTTGCTTTGTGACATGTCATCTGAACTTCTGGGTCTAACAGTAAGATTAGAAAAAAATTCTTCACTTAAATGGTTGTCAAGCACTGTAACAGGCTGCCCAGGAAAGTGGTGGGGTCACCATTCCTGAAGGTATTTCAAGATTTGTAGATGTGGTGCTGAGAGACATGGTTTAGTGGTGGAATTGGTAGTGTTAATGGTTGGACTTGATGATCTTAAGGATCTTTATCATAAGAATCTTAAGGGTAATTATTCTCTGATTTGCCCTCCGATAAATCCTTCTGATAAGTTTTCATAACCTCCCAATCAAAGACTTTTAAAATCTTTGATATCTGGCGATTGGCATTGCTGAAAGAGATGCAACACCAGCTAGTAGTTTCTAGATGCTCAAGCCTGCTGCTCTCATAAATTTATTAAAATATACTCTCTTGCATTTTTTTAACATGAAATGACTGTATAAAATATTGCTGATTTTAAATGATTTCTCTAAAGAGTTTTCGAATCTTTATGCAGAAAATAGGCAATTATCGGCATTGGAGGTACCACTGTGCAGCTGAGCATCACCACACTGTAATTTTGCCTCCTGTGTTCACTAGCAAAACAAGCAAACCCAAAACTGCACAGAGGAGGTGTCTAACAACACATATAAAATGTTACAAAGCCTGTCACTGTGTTCATGATAACCCAGCTGATGTATCACTTATTAGCCTGTCGCTTGCTACTTTGCTACTTGATTTCTTTTCTATGTTGCTTCTCTTATACAAAGGAGGTCAATTCCCTTGTACAGACAACTGTCAGGTCACCTTTGTGAATCTCAAGTGCGATTCCTCCAAGAAAAAACGCCGAGGCCGCAAGTCACCGTCAAAAGAAGTGTCCCATATCACTGCAGAATTTGAAGTGGAGATGAAGTCAGAAGAAATCACAGGTTTGTGATGGATCTATCTCTGGAGAGAAATCAGAATTTGATTCCTCAGTGTGTTGTTAGAATCTCTTTGATGCTATTTCTTCAACCTGCCACGCAAACCTTTTTGCGTAAAACTCATTCAACGGCCTTTCCAAACTCAAAGTTTCAGATACTTAATTGAAAGGAATCAGACGTGAGATTAAGGCAAAGGAACAAAGATTGCAGCAAAATTCCTTCAAAGCCTGGAGTTATGTGCTTTAATTGAGTCTGATTTCTTTAAAAGCAGAAGTGCTAATTGATGCACAGAGAACTTAAGGATTAGGCAGAAGTTCTGCAACAATAATGATAAAAATATCCTCCAAAATGTAAGTTGCTGAAACTTCTGAGAATCAAACATTTTTATCAGACATTTGCAAAAATCATGGTTTTGTACCAAACTTCAGGAAGAAAAATGATTGCTTAAAGTTATTCATGAGATGTAATAATATGCTATGAAATCCAGCCAAAGAAAATATGGGCTGAAATCTATAAACACAACAGTCCTCAAAGGCAGGTTTCTTAACCCTGAGGGATACCTCACTGGCCAAGTGATTCATAGGGTAATCATATCAGAAAGCACCTTTCTTTGTGTCACTCGGGTATTTTGGTCAGGGAAGTGGGAAAAATTCTTCATCAACTGAGTAAAGCTCGGGTAGAGAAAATTCAGAAACATGAGTGGTGTCAGGCTGAACACATATCTGGAAGTACAACACAGAGGAATTGATGCTTTCTGCAGCCCTCTCTCTGTGCACTCAGTATAACCAGGTTTCTTAATGCTAGAGATAAGAGCACACTGAGTGCTGTTACATTATGGACTGTGAAAGTTTGATGGGTCTCGGTGTATTGTTTTGTCCTTGTAAAAGGCCTGATTTTGAATACAGTGAGCTGCTTCTACAATTTGTCTGGAGAAAACAGTGATGCAAGCAGCTAGGCTTTTTGTTAAGCACCCCTTTTTAAACGTGAATCTCAATTGCTTCTAGTTTTGTTATCATTTCCCATCTAGACACCTGTAACATTGACTGTGTTCGGAAAAGGATGGAGCAGAAGCTGCAAACTGCAATCAAAACATTGAGGAAATCTATTAATAAACAGCAATTTTACATTCAGTTTTCTGGGACAGAATATGAAGTGGCTCAGAAGCCAGCTAAAGCTACTGAAGGGCATGAAGCTTGCAGTACAGGGCAAGTGCTGCAGGATGGAAAATGCGGTAAGTCCTGACAACTCTACTCAGCCACATCCCCAAAAACAAGCAATCCAAAATTAACTTGTCCCTAGTGAGCTAGGCAGGAAATATATGAGATAACAGATGGTTTAGATCAGTATGGTATTATATGTGTGGGCCACTGACAGTTCATAAGACTTTGAAGGGTGTTCATTAAATGATTGCAGGAAAACAAAAGAAGCATGTGTATGCATAACTTCCCATGCTGTCAGCTGGTATGTGTTGAGGCCTGCCACAAGGCAAGGTCGGCAATTGGTTGCTCCCAGCATCTTATGAAAACATAATTACAGTTCTGTAAAACAATAATATGGTGTTTGCCTAGATGCTGTGTGTTTAGTTTTATATCACCTCTCTCACTCTCCTCACCTCCAAAGAATCTGTGACCCATGGACATACTTACATTTAACACTCAAGAGGTCCAATTTAAAAAAAAAAAAAAAAAGCATATATAGGAATCTATTTTAACTTTATGTAAAATTCCTGATTTATTTAAGCCTTTTCCCAGATTATCCATCTCTAGTGCTTTACTAGAGGCAAGGTGCTGGCCAATGGCAGTTCTCAGTACTGCAAGCTTTCTAATCACTTGGAGTCATTCTTCAAAGTCAGTATATCTATTTTTCCAGCTTCTTTTAGAGACCAAATGATTTGCAAGCAAACAGGAATAGTTAAGTGCAGATCTGACAAGTGCCTTTAACGAGTTGGTTCAGAAGCTGTTTTCATCATATAGGAATAGCAATTTAGAAACTGTATTGAAAGGCTGTTGCTATTAGTATCAAGAAACCCGTATGTTTTAACTACTTACATCCATCAGAGAAAAATGTTTAGTACAGTTACGTGCCCTGTTGCAACAAGAAAAGCATGTATATTCATATCTGTACATAAGATGGTTTCCAGTTGAGGTACTCAAGTGTCAAGAGACATACAATATCACGTGGGATATATTGCCCTCAGAGAAATCTCTAGAACTGATGACAGGAGACAGACTTTATTTAGTCGTCTGCCATAAAACTAACACGTAAATGCACGTGATGTGAACTACAAATTCACGTCACTTCCCATATGTTATGTACTACTGCTTTAATTAAATTGCAATATACTCCTCTAATATACTGCATCAGCTTTATTAACATACATCTGATAAACACTTCAGTGCAGCACACTGCCATTTAATAGCTTAAACAATAGAAGGACCTTGCCCTGATGTAAATTGACCTAGACCGCAGTGGAGGTGGGCCTCTTTACTTTGGGTGAGGATCCTGGACTAACACATGTGAAATATATGCCACTATAATACTGGGGCCAAAGAAATCCATCTTCCCTCCATGTTTGATATGAAGGCAAATAATGTGATCAAAATTGAAGTCCTTACATAGATTCCCCTTTTTTTTTCTCAGTTACCTGCAGCACGGGCACCTTTTATAGCGGAGAGCATAATCAGTGCATTCCTTGCTCGCCAGGAACATATCAAGACACAGAAGGTCAACTTACCTGTGAGCCTTGCCCAAGTAACGATGGACAGGGAGTAGCGGGCGCCCGGAATGTGTCAGAATGTGGAGGCAAGTTTAATTTGATTATAAAAAGATTGGGTGTTGCCACACAGCCTGTGAGGCATGGAAGCTAAAAGAGGGGAGAGCCTTCCACACTTCTGTCTTGTAAAGGTAACAGAAGAAATCTCTGTGCACTTACAAGCAATACACAAAATGTTTGGCTTGTTCCATCCTCTGACATTGCTGACAAGAAGATGGGACCTGCGACAGCAATGTAAGTTATGGTATGGAAATAAGCAAGCCAGGCAAAGCGCTTTGCTTCAAGTTAGATATGGAATCTAGATATACCTCGACTTGTAAGGACTTGTCAGGTATATTGTAAGCCAAAGGGATGGATTACTTTGGACTGGTATTGGTGAATCTAATAGACCTGCTGATTTAATGTTTTGCGTGAGATGCAGTTCACCTGGTCCCACCAGCAGCAATCATAATTTTGAAATAGTTTTGCTGCCAGGATCTGTAAGCTGGACTCAGAGCTAATGACTGCAAGTTTCAACGGTGCTTGAATTCACTGTCACTTTTGGCAAGTCATGTAGTATCTCTGACTCAGCTTTGTGATACATAAATTAGATGATAATGCTGATAATACCTGGTTTCAGAAGACTGATGTGCTTCCACTCTAACTTGATTGAGATAAGGTTTTAAGACACAATTGTTAATCACTTTCTTTGCCTTATTTCATTACAGATGAGCAAAATTTAGTATATAGCTGATACATTATTTGACTTTGAAAGAAATCTGTCCTATCTGCTATTCAGGTTCTATCTTTAAAATTCATACATGTAATTTACATTAATGTTTTCTTCAAGGATATCTAGAGTGAATCCACAAGGAATGCCACTTGAGAAACTGCTGTCTTTTGCTCATCCACTGCATGTGAAATAACTCATGTCTCCAGTCCAAACATATGATAGATTTTGCTGATTTACTGTATGAAGGAACTATCACAAGAAAATTCTCAAAATGCCTTTGCATCTTTGTTGTGTTGATTTGTCTTTATCCAAAATCCAACATGAATATATTATCAAAATAAAATCTGTGTTTATAAAGGTTGCCTACAGGATACTGACCAAAGCAGCACAATGACTAGAAGGAAAAGACTGTTTTGTTTCAGGGCTCACATATTAATTAATATGCTACACAAGAACAAAAATAAACCCTTCTGAATATTTTTGCAGAGTGGATCTGTGTCAAAATGTTTGTCGTCAGGTCACAACAGTATGTTTTTCTGCTCAAGTCTCCCCTTTTCTCTTTCTCTAAAAGTGGCAAGAGAAAATATGCTTTGGACTTCATAAACCTCCCTGTCAAAGGTTTTATCAAAATCTCCATAAAACATGTCAGCATATGCGATGGAACAGTTTGTTTTGATGAACACAGATTTTGTTAGAAATGTACTCACCACCTGTAATCAATAGTATTTTTGCATCATATCTTCTGGAGCAGTAATGCCTACATAATAACACATAAACTATGACTGAGATCCCCACCTCTACAGGTAAGGCACCCACAGCAAGTGTGTAGGAGATTTTAAGTGCGTGTTGCATAGAACTGAGGTTGTAGCAGCAAGTGAATAACATGCTGTGATACTTTATGTGCAATCCATGTAGGTAGAAGACCAAAACACCATTAGAAAATCTAGTAATTTGTGGCATTTCTCAGGGAAATTACCTTAGATCTATTTTGTTGGCAATTTCAATGCAGAAAGCAAGAATGGAGCGAGTTAGTTCACTCATATACAGGTAAGGACTGAGACATAGTAGTGCTGAAAGCACTTGGTATTTAGCAGTATTAAAACCCAACTGTACCACTTCTTTTAAAAGGATGTCTGTAAGACAGACTTCACAAGTACTTCATTTTCACACTAAAACCCAGATCCAAGTCCACTCTTCATTAACTGTCTTCACGTTAAAGTTTAGTGACCAGATGGATCAGTTTTGCTACACAAACAGTAGCAGAATTGTCTTCAAATTAGTAACATCATATTTCTCAGAGATCTGTGTCACAACAGCCAGCTTGTGCAGTCATATTCCAGCCACACGGGATTGAAGCACAACTAAATCCCACAGGTCCTAGTCTCACATGTCCACAGGAGTTTGATTTCTCTGGGGACAGAACTTGAATTTTGCTTTCGCTCAGGAGCTCTAGTTCATCCTAAGTGCCAAGTACCCATGATATCAAATGTCCCCAACATTTCCCAGCAAGTGTCAGGGTTCTTAAGAGAACCCCAACCCCACCTAAAGCTCTCAAAACATTCAGGTTTTCAAGCTAGTTGTTTCTGCCTGCTGTTCAGGTTCTCAGGGAAGCCAAATTAAAATGTATGGGGATTAAGCAACCTCAGGGAACACCTAACATCTCAAAGTCCTGGTCTCCCAGGATGGGGTGGTGTAAAGATATGCATTAATGCCATAATCATGGAAAAACTTGACATCCTGATTCTCAGGTAGGTTGTCAAGGTGTAAAGTACTCAAGTGAACAACAACCAAGCCAAAAATCGCTGATCAGAAATTGCCTGGAAAACAAGTTTGGAAACTACCTTGTATCTGTCAGGAGACTCATTCACAAAGTGCTTTGCTTTACACAAATGATCCTTTTCTGGCAGAAGAGCTTCTGACAAGCACTAGTTTTCACAGCTACCCGGAGAGCTGCCAGTGTCAGCTATTCTCCCAGACAGGGTGCTGGACTAGTCCCATCCAGTCTGGTAAATCCCATGATCTACTGTTTCTGTATCTATAAAATGAAAATAGAAAAAAACCCACAATTGCTTGCTTCATAGATATGGTGCAAATATTCATTTTTTCCTACAAAGTGCTTTGAAATTCCAGATGAAAGGCTTGGTGGAAGTACAAAATATTCTAACAACATCTCAACAGAGCCCTTGCCAAAACAAAAACCAAAAAAGAAATAAACAAAACCAAAAAAAATGAACAGAAACGAGAGTAGCAATGTGCTTATTAAGAAACTAGTTGTATTTACTGTTGTTTTTAGGAAGCAGTTACAGGAACAGTACAAAATCATCAGGTAAGATTAGAATTGATCTGCAGCTGTCTTGATGTTACACACTTCAGTTAAAGGAAGTGTTACTAAATACTAGTGGATTTTATATTTTTTTTCCAGAAAAGTCAGCTCCCTAATATTGATGATTATTTTCCATTCCTAGGGCAGTGTTTTCCCGGGCACTATTCTTCAGATGGTTTTAAACCTTGTAGGGTCTGTCCTCTTGGTACATATCAGCCTGAACCAGGAAGGACCCTCTGCTTTCCATGTGGGGGTGGTCTTGTGACCAAGTATGAAGGTGCTGTTTCCTTTCAAGACTGTGAAACCAAAGGTGAATATCAAATGTTTCCACAATTCATATTCCTGTCATTTGCCCTTTTGTTTTTAAGCTTCAATGCCAAGTGGCTTTCAAAGGCTCCAAAACATAGTCCCAGCATATAGAAATGCAGTGTGTGATTAAATTAAATGGTCAGGAAATCTATAAGCCTGCTTGAGCTTACAGATCTCTAAAGGTCCCTTCCAACTCTACCATTTTATGATTCTATGACTGAACATCCTATATATTCTTATTTACCAAATAAGAAAAATGGAATGATATATAATGAAAAACTAAACACATTATGTGAAGTTAAGGATTGGTTACTAATGCATTAGGCAGAAACTGTAAGCATGCAATGTGTTGCATGTTCCATAATGTCAATTTCCAGTGTAAATGCTGAAGAACAAATCTGCCCAGATGCATTTTAGTTTAGTTACTGAAATGACACATTGGCCCTGGCAAACAGACACTAATGGAAATCTCTCTCCTCATGTTGTGAAAGGCATTTTTATTGTTGAGGCAAATAAGTATCAGCTTCCATTTATTACAAACTCATTGGAAACCACCATATTAAATGCAGTGAGAAACATCTGTAGCATGTGTTACTAGTTTGTAAGGGTTTAGCTCTAGTCTTTAGAACATAATTCTAGTTAGAAAGTCCTTTGTAAGGGGAAATACGGGGAGCTGGTGTCTTTTTTGCCTTTTATGGCCTAATAAGTATATTGCACAATGAGGATCATGAGGCATGTCCAGGGTAAAGTTCTGTTCTCAGTGAAGATTACTACTTTCTGAAAATAATACACCTCATACCTTACAGTTCATTGTTCTCCTGGACACTACTACAACTCCACAACACACAGATGTATCCGATGCCCTATGGGAACATACCAGCCTGAGTTTGGTCAAAACTACTGCATCACCTGCCCTGGGAACACAAGTACAGATTTTGATGGCTCCACTAATGTTACACACTGCAAAAGTAAGTCTCATTTGTATTAGTTGTGAGATTAAGCGTATCTTCAGATCTGAACTGCAACTCGAAAGTTCCATTCATCAAGCTTGACTTCATTTCTGTATTTCCTGGTTAGCATATATCTACTGATAGAAGGAATAGTAAAAATGGGGAAAACAATGAGAAAAAACACATATAAAAGTATTACTTGATGCATATGAGGTTTTAGCTTTAATGTAACTTGGCAGAGTGGCGACCACAACTTAAAACTACGGACCTCTTGGTTTCCTAGATCCTGTAAGTTGTCTTGCAGTGATGCATATTCCTTCATGTCTTTGTAGAGCAAAACGTCTTCTATCAGAATATCTGCCATCCTACAATAATTATAAAACACTAGGAGATACAGTCCTGCATACTGCAGATGCCAGTGGTGACAGTGAAATCTTCTAATAGGCTTTTTTGCTGTACTCAGCCTCTTTATCTTCAATTACCATTTCAAATATCCCCAAGGATTCCAGCACAATTTTATTTGATCTTTTGTGAATGACTGATTCTTTTAGGCAAGCAATTTTTTTCATCTCTACCATGCTAATTTTAGAGAATGTCTCCCTAAAAATTAATGTCATCTAAACTAATTACTCATGTCCAAGTCTATCCTAATTTTTTTCTCATTATTATGTACCATATGTCTTTGAATCCCTTCATCATTCCTAATGTAATTTGAGTAAATATGATATTTGTAAATGTTTTGAAGATGTTTGATGATTTTTGTGGAAAATAAAACCATCCTTGTCACTTCACTGCCATAGATGCTCCCTGTTTTCAAGCCAATTTCTGACCTTGCATAATCTTTGAGGCCTGGATTATGCAAAATATTTAAATGCATATCTAATTTTACATGGGTGGGTAGGCCTGGAGATATCAAGGTTCAGTAATTTACCGAATCAGGCTTCTGTGGCAAATTCAATGGGAGTTTTAAAAGCCGATAAAGTAAAACTGATCCATCAATGAAGTCTTTATTAACTGGTTTAATCTAAGATAAAGCAAGGCAGACTTGTAGTCAAAATAAGATTGGCTATTAGGATCATCACACTCATGCAGCTAAATCAGGTTAAAAACCAAGTGAAATTAAACCAGAATATCTTCCGCATGCCAGGGCATGTCAGCATGGTCTCAGTGGTAACCACTGTGTGAGTGCCTCCATGTTTACTTAGCTGTGTTCGTTTCTTAATCAAATGTTAATGCAACCTGAATGAAGCATTGTATCAGTTTACACACCGGAGATTAAGGTTTTGCAAATCAGTTGAAGCAGCCCTGCAAATCAAGTGTTCCTTTAAAGACTTTCCATGCTAAACAAAGAGGCAGCTGGAGACTGTATGCATTTCTAAAGCTGCAAGGAGGAGTTTAGGCTTGCTCTTGACAGATCTAGAAAAACACCTCAAAACAGCTAATCAGCTAACACAAATGCTTATTTGTGTTTCTTCACAGACCAGCACTGCGGAGGAGAACTTGGGGATTATACTGGCTACATTGAATCACCCAACTATCCCGGAGACTACCCAGCTAATGTGGAATGCATTTGGAATATAAATCCCCCCCCAAAGAGGAGAATACTCATCGTAGTACCTGAAATATTTCTCCCAATTGAAGATGAATGTGGTGATGTCTTAGTAATGAGAAAAAGTGGTAAGTTGCCAGATAGGGGTTATACAAATAATGTATTGCAAACTGACTGAGTGGAAAGTTCATACTAAAGGGACAACTGTCTTCATCTATCTGGTGTTTCTAAAAAGACTGATGAATAAACTGGCACAGCAAGTTAAGCACTGTTATCAATAACAATCAACAGAGTGATATTAATTATTCAAGTGTCTTGGCTGAATCACAAAGCAGTTAATGGGCTTGTGTCTGGACCAGTTATCATATGCGATGTTACTGCCACTCTAGAAGTCAACAAAACTATATACTATTAGGAGAGCTCGCTCCTGTCACCTGTACAAGTTATGCTCTCTCTCACCATTTGCAAGTCTATATATGCTGCAGTTACTGCTACATCTGGGCAGTGACACAAGTTAATACACCTTACACCCTTAAGAAATCCAAAGTTTTACCAATTTTGTGTAGAATGTGTTGTGTCTTTGTTATTAAGTTAATTCAACAACTTCTGAAGTTAAGACACTAATGAGAGGCACTCCTATTTGAGTCCTGTGTTGGCATCCAGCTCCTGGTGATCTGTTCCTAAATCTCAAAAAAAAGTCAAGCCTGAAGGGAAATTGTTTATCTGGAGCTTTGTTTAAAACCACAGTGTATTTTATTTGCTAAAATAATTTTCACAACTTCTTGACATCTCTGTATATGAGAAGAGGAAACCTTCTGACTCGAAATTGTATCTGTCCAGATCAGGTTTTTAAAAGCAAAGCACTTACTGTACAAAACAAATCAGTTGTCTTTCTAATCCCAAACTGTGGTTCCAACAGTGAGTAAAGGCAGAAACATCAGGGAAAGGTTTGCCATCAACTTCAATAATGGTAGCAGTATCAAAACAGCACTGGAAAATGAGGGCAGTTTTTCAGAGTCCTGCTTTATGATCACTGTATGTTTGGCATCAAAAGAGCAGATCTTAATGAATATTTAGCATACTTCCATATGGTCAGCTGCTAATGTTACTGTGGAAAAACTAATGGCCATTCCAGAGTTACAGTTAGATCCATTTGTTTTTACAATTCAGGAATCCAGATCCCATTCAGTTCAAAAAAGTCTCTTCTTGCCAACACTGGTGAAAGGTGAATCAGCCCTAGCAAGTTCAGGCTTTAGGTTACACTTGTTGTTTTCCCTAGTTATCCTGTGGCTATAGAGTGGTTTTTCTGCACTAGGTTAAGAAGCCATTTTTTCCTTTTGTTTGAAATTTATTTCAACTTAGATGATTTCAAGATATCCTGAACCATCCATCTATTACTTATGTCAAGGATAAATGAGAGTCTTTCTGGTTGACAGATACTAGCTCTGTTTCAGTATAGATAAATTCCATTTTCTTTTCAAACCTACAACCAGGTGTTTTGCACTGGGAAGTGCTGAGCCAGTAAGAAAAGCCCTAAGAAAATGTTATTTATTAGAGCTATCACTGTAAGGAGAGAATAGTGTAGATAATCCTACATCCTTTTAGATGTTGGGAACAAGAGGCAGTGTAGCGTCGAACAGGCCTCTGATCCACACGCAGCATGCTGGGCAGCCCCTGGCCATAGGAAAGGTTTTGTCCTGTGAATCATTCCAGCTGTTATAAGATTTTCTTGCAAGGAAACAACTCAGTGTATAATTTCATAGAATCATAGCATCATAGCATGGTAGAGGTTGGAAGGGAACTTTAGAGATCATCTAGTCCAACCCCCCTGCAGAAGCAGGTCCACCCAGATCAGGTCACACAGGAATGCATCCGGGTGGTCCTGAAGATCTCCAAGGAAGGAGACTCCACATCCTCCCTGGGCAGCCTGTACCGGGGCTCCCTCACCCTCACAGTAAAACATTTTTTTCTTATGTTTAAATGGAACCTTTTGTGTTCCAGCCTCATCCCATTACCCCTTGTCCTGTTGCTAGATACAATAGAAAAAAGGGATGTCGCAACCTCCTGACATCCACCATCTCTATACTTGTAAATATTAATGAGATCCCCCCTCAGTGTCCTCTTCTCTAAACTAAAGAGCCCCAGTTTCTGCAGCCTTTTCTCATACGAAAATGCTTCAGTCCCCTGATCATCTTGGTGTTCCTGTGCTGGACTCTCTCCAGAAGTTCCCTGTCCCTCTTGAGCTGAGCCCAGAACTGGACACAGGACTCCAGATGAGGCCTCAAGAGGGCAGAGTAGAGAGGGAAGAGAACCTCCCTTGACCTGCTGGCCACACTCTTCTTGATGCATTCCAGGATGCCATTGGCCTCTTGGCCACAAGGGCACATTGCTGGCTTGTGTTTAGTTTATTATCAACCAGGACTCCCAGGTCTCTCTCCACAGAGCTGCTCTCCAGCAGGTCAATCCCCAGCCTATACTGGTGCATGGGGTTGCTCCTCCCCATGCTCAGGACTCTGCACTTGTCCTTGTTGAACCTCATGAGGTTCCTCTCTGCCCAACTCTCAAGCTGGTCAAGATCCTGCTGAATGGCAGCACAGCCTTCTGGGGAATCAGACAGTCCTCCCAGTTTGGTGTCATCAGTGAACTTGCTGAGGGTACACTCTGTCCCCTCATTCAGATTGTTGATGAAGATGTTGAACAAGACTGGCCCTAGAACCGATCCCTGTGGACTTCACTGGCCACAGGTCTCCAAATTAACTCTGTGTCTTTCATCACCACCCCCTGGGTTCTGTTATTCAGCCAGCTCTCAATCCACCTCTCCACCAATTCATCCAAGCTACACTGCCTGAGCTTTCTGACTCTCAAACAGAAACAACATTCACATGAGTGCTTCTCACCGCACCTTTACATAAAGGCGAGGCTACGCAGTGGCGTAATCAACAAGTGGGAGCTGCCTGCAAGTTTGCCTCCTTACAAAGAGCAGGCTGAGATAATCCTGCAGCCAAGGGATCCGTGCAGCACAGCACAGGCCTGAAGGCTATGCTGGATGGCAGCACAGCACAGGCCTGGCCACACCCAGGTGAAATGCTCTGCAGCTCCTCAGTGTGCAATTGTCTTTCCATCAGAATCCCTGCTCCAGCTGAAAAGTGGTTTACCACTCTCAGATGACCTCCCCAAAATGCCTGTGGCAGGAGCTGGGCACCACAGCTGCCTGGGTGCAGCTGAGTTGCCATTACCTATCTGGTCAAGTTGCCATTACCTATCTGGTCGCAGCATACGGAAACCCTGGAA
Source organism: Colius striatus (assembly GCF_028858725.1). Taxonomy (NCBI): domain Eukaryota; kingdom Metazoa; phylum Chordata; class Aves; order Coliiformes; family Coliidae; genus Colius; species Colius striatus. The sequence goes on along the minus strand of NC_084759.1, from coordinate 125,449,726 downwards.
TACGATGCTAGAGTGGTACACAAAATAAGTAATATTGACTATAATTTTATAAATGTAAAACAATATCTGTGGCACTTCGCTGTCTACTTAAGCTTCTTGGGGTGGGATGGAGAAGTTCCCACTACTTGTGTGAAAAAACTTACATCTCCTTGTAGACCCTTTCTTCTATCAGAAAAAAAACTTTGTTATCAGGAATCCGCCAAATGAAAAGTGTCTTGTCAATTTGACATTTCTAATCTCTAGATCAGGAAGCATGCAAAAAGTTATTTTATAAAGAACATTTATTTATTTAACCTTCTTTCTAGCTTCTCCTACTTCAATTACCACATATGAAACATGTCAGACTTATGAGAGACCTATTGCTTTTACCTCAAGATCGAGGAAGCTTTGGATTCAGTTCAAGTCAAATGAAGGAAACAGTGGCAAAGGATTTCAGGTCCCCTATGTGACTTATGATGGTAAGAGTGGGATTGTTTTCCATCTTTGTGTTATATCTGAATTACATAAAATTGTCTGTTAGAACCTGTCTTATGTTGATGACAGGGAGAGAACAATGAGGAAAAACTTGAAGCAACTAATTTTTAGTCCAGAGGATTCCTTTAAAACCAGTTGCAAAGACTTTGACATAATAATTTATTTGTATTACTTTTTTCTAATGCTTACAGAGAATTCTTTAAACTTAATATTTATCCCACTGAATTCAATAAAATTCCTTTTAGTTGGCATTTATTGCATGTATAATGAGAATATCATTCACTGCTGTGTACTTTAGGAAGCCCCTTCATCAAGTCCTACTGGTAACCCACACAGTTTTGAAAAGTATAAATTAATAAAATCCCAAGTCCAACAGAGAAAAACAATGATGCAAAAAGTAATATATTTTCAGTAACCACTTTCATAAATCCATGTTTTAAAACAGTCTGGCTTGTCATATAAATTAGGCGTTAAACTATATATTTTATACTTTGTATTTTGATTTCTGTTTTAGTGAAGCTAAGAATTTTCTATTATACCTTTGGCAGCTGCTAGTCCATTTATCTTCCAAACACCAGGGACGCTTTGTGAATTATGAGAAAATCTGTATTAACATGGTCATTCAGGAATCAAAATGAGAGCTGTTCTCAGGGCAGAAAACAGGGACCTGTTTATGATTGTGCTGCTGACTTCACATATGACCTTTGACAGTAATTTCATATCCCAGGCTTTGTTTCTTCATCTCTAAACTTCAGATAATAAAGCACTATTATCTGAGGGAGTAGTTTTCAGGGCAAAAGCTAGTATTTATATGGTTAGCTCAGAATTAGTTTTCTAAAGCAGTACAGAATTTCAATGTGAATAGACTTCACCAATTTGAGAGACACTGAATAATTAACTGGATACTACATTTCTCTGCTCTGTCTTGAGGAGATGATCTAGCTAATGTCTGGTTATTAAGCTCTCAGAGGATGTCACAGAAACACTCAAATGATTTTTATTTTTTAGAGGATTACCAACAACTAATAGAAGACATTGTTCGAGATGGACGGTTATATGCATCAGAAAACCATCAAGAAATTCTAAAGGTAAGAAAATTCTGCTTATTCTGAGGCTAACCAATAACTCCTTTTACTAAATATTTTCCCAAGATAGTTCTCATTACCCTGATAGGGTCATAATATTTAAACCCCAAGTGTGACTCCAAATTAAATTCTCTGTCTTCTAAAATTTATGCTGGTACTTGGAACAGCACAAAACCAGTAGCTCAGCTGGGCTGAGCACGTGTACGTGCTCCTTGCTGAATCAGAAGCCAAATGAAATGTATGCTAATGTGATTATATGTTAGAAAAATTAGTCAACCAAAAGTGAAGAACCCATTGTTTGAAGAGCCTTTTTCAGGCATGTGTTCACATGAGTCATTAAGTTAGAATTTCCTGTGTATTAAAAAATGTATCTACCTAAATCACTGTCCTGCCTCAACAAGACACAACCATAATGTACCATTGTAACCTGTACATGAAATGATTTTCCAGGGGAACAAGCAACACAGTGGAGAGAACTGTGGAGGAAGGCTGCTGGGCTACCACCTCCAACAAACTAATTAAAACTGAAAAAAAAGCTGTTCAGAAGGCAAAATTCAGCCATGTAAATGTAGGGCTTGGAAGGACAGGAACCGATTACCAACAAGCTATCCTGGCCAGCCTTGCCTCAACCCTGTCAGTGTTCTCTCACTACAGCTGTGAGATTGCTCTGGTCCCAGCTGCAGTGTATGTACAATCAGGCAGGGGCTTGGTTGAGGCTTTGAATCAAGGCTTTACCAAGGTACAGCAGAATGTCCTTAAAGAACTCCGAGTCATTAAAGACCATCCTTTTGTCTTGTTCATGGAGAGAAGGCCTTGGACAACAGTGTGAAACAGGCTGGAAGGGCAGTCAGAGGCAGTTTGCACTTCTAATGCCTAACTTCTGTAGCCAGTTTATGGCTGACCCAGCTGCTACCCTCTCAGTTCAGGACCCTCCAGGAAGACTAATTGCAAAAGAACACCCATCACAGTGTAAGATTCATCACTATAAAACTCCACAGCAGTGGAGCAGTTTCCTTATGCTGCTTTATCCAGAATCAAGTTTTGTTTAAAAAAAACCCAAAAACAAAAAACACTGATTGCTGTTCATTACTTTTGAAAGCTTTTTGCAGATACTAAATCCAAACCCTGTTTTTTTTGCTAATATATATGTTGTCTCCCATAGGACAAGAAACTGATTAAAGCTCTCTTTGATGTATTGGCACACCCACAAAACTATTTCAAGTACACAGCACAGGAGTCAAAAGAGATGTTTCCAAGATCATTTATAAAGCTACTGCGATCAAAAGTTTCCAGATTTCTACGGCCATACAAATAGTCCAGTGGTATTCCATTTTTTTGGTTTCTTTGCATTCCTGTCAAATATTGTCTTTCCTCCATAGTAGAAACATTTGCTAATTTGAAGGCTCTTTTTTGAAGTCTTTGTTTTCAATTGTATATTGAAGAATACCTATAATGTTTTATAATCGTTAAAAGCCAATGTTCTGAACGGGATTTTTACCACAAAAAACAATTGTGCATCCCTGAGTGCACCTAGTTGAAGCTCCAAATTTGAATCTGCACTAGTGCATCTTCACTTTCCATTTGAACTCACATTATGTACAAAATATTCTTTCTAGCCTTTAATTTTTCATCAACTATAACTTTTGTTAAAGCAAAGAGGGAATCTATTCAAATCTGATTAAACTACCTGCAGATGATAAATTCTGTTGTAGAAAGAAGCATGTAGTATAAATAATATTTGGTTTTTGAATTGCACTTGAAGATTATATTTGAATCTTTAGAAGAAAAAAAACCACAATCTAAATTTTGTTATTTCTCATCTGTGGCTTAGTGGAACCTCTCTGTCCAAGCAGAAATCAAAAAGGGGGAAAAAAAAGAATGAAAAAAAGTAACAGATGTATTATTTTGGTTTATGAATTACATGAGATAGTCTCATGCCCTAATGTCCTAATGTTTTTACCTATTCTCATCTGAACTTCTTCAGAGGTTTGCCACTGAAAGTTGCTTCATTGAAAGAGATATAGCTCTCGATTTCTATACACCAGTTGGTCCCTTTGAAGGCATTTACAGTAAGATAGGTGAGAAATGAACAACAACAATACTAGTCGTCTTGTTTTTCTTTCTGTTAATTGAGCATCTAATTAAGTACAATATATAAATATATAAATATATACTTCTATTTGTGGGTACATTAGTAATGTTATCTTTAGTTTCTGTAAATATTATTCATGCTTAAATCTTTACTCTCACCGCAACCTATTTACTGAAATCTATTTCTGACTTTGCTTAGATGATTAAATGACTTCTCCAAGTGGTTGTCAATTGCATTAACACCAAACTGAAGCCTTTTGGAGTTTTATAATACTGCATAATGGTTTACTCTGGGATAATCTCTTTCTACATGCATTATTCCAGGAAAAATAACATCAGTTAAGGGTCAGCTGTTGCATGCATTCCAACAGTTCCCTCTGAGAATGACACACCTGAGAGGAGCTCTTCAAAATGGAATTGGTTTTAGATCTGCTATCCCTAATACACTGGGAACATAGCTGTGTCAAAGGCCTAGACTCTGAGGTGTGAGGGGGTGAACAGGCCACAGTTTTGCAGATGGGCTGGAGGTCAGGCCCAGCAATCTCCAGAGACCTGGCACTCCGCTGCATCATGAGTTTGCAACTGCAGTGCCTATCAGCCAACACAGGGACTGTGTGACCTGTGAGAGAGCATTGAGTGACAGTTACTGGTGGTTAAGATGATGATAAATCCTGTGTTTCCTGCTGTTTCCTGGCTAGTTTAAATAAGAGTAGCTTTCTTATTAGTATTTCAACCTCTTTACTTTAAAGTCCCTTCCTTTTGTATATCATTTTCCCTTTTGATCCTATTAGTTTATTACATGGAGAAATTAACTATCACACCAGCATCCTTTCAGAAAAAGGCTACCATATAGTTTTGCTGCACTGCAGTATCTACTCTGTAGTTCAACATCCTCTTGGATGCTCTCAAAGACATACATTAAGGGTGGTTATGGTTAACATCTTATTTGATTTTGAGCAAGTACTCTTTAAATTTACAAAGTTGGTTCCTGTTAGCTACATTTCTAAGAGAGGCTTTAAGTATTCTGTTGAAGTCTTCTACTTAGCCATCTTGTAACTTTGCTTGCCTTCTTTGCTTTTCTGTTGAAGAGTTAAATTTTTTTTTCTATGCCTGCACAATTTTCAACTTAGGCTCTAACAACTCCTGTTTTTCACTCATGGATCTTAGGTCTTTATTAAGCTTTCTTATATATATGTGTATATTTATGTATTAACTTTCAATTCAAAATGTAACATCTCATAAAAATAATTTTTTAAAGGCTGTTAACTTTTTCTGAGGATGTTGAATCTACTTTTATTAAATATTGATCAAGAGTTACTAAAGATGGACATTTCAAGGAGAAGCTCTTATCAGTCTTAGATGCCGTGCATGCCTGGAACGAAAAAAGTTACATGTGTTTTTTTTTTTCTTTAATAGGAGTTATTTGTAAAAACAAAAAAACAATCTGAAAAAAAGCAAAAATCTTTTTAGGTGCTTAATTACATATAAGTGAATAGCTAAAAACTACTTCAGCCAAACAGTATTTCAAAGTCTAATAGGTTGTTCAGAATTATTAGAATGGGTCAGGATTGAAGACATTCTGCTGAAAGATACTAAGGAAAGGATATGAAAGATATGAAGAAAAATAACTTCCTTGTTTGATTAATGATTTACAGCAATATTTAGTATTTCAAACTTCATTAAGCCAATTTTGGAACTTGATGCTGTGTGATGAGTTTAGTAAAAATTCTTGCTAGAGTTTTTGCTTAACAATATGCATGTTTGGATATATTATCACTGTATTATATTGGTGCCAAGCAGGACAAACTTCCTCTCTGGAACAGGACTGACAGTAATTGTCTTACAAGTCCAGAAGCCACCGGCAGCACTGTAACATTTTCCAGGTTCTTAGCTACACAGGGAATTCAGTGACAGTGACTATGAGAGGGTTGTTTCCAAGCTGTGGCCGCTGTTAGTGGCACCTTGGTGTAGCTGTGAGTGGTGAACGCAGGAGGAACTAGCTATATTTAGCCCTGGTACCACCTGCCCTGCCATACAGCCACATTAGACAAAACCAGGTTTCTGTGTACTTCATCCTGACAGACAACCTGAGAGTGCATGTTAGCTCATATTCCCTGGAGCCATGTCAGGCCATGGGCTTCACTGTCAGGACAGGGTGCTCATGGACTCCTGTAGCAAATGCAGACTCTACGTTGCTGAGGAGCAGAGAAAGAAAGAAAATAATTTGGTCTTCAAAAGTATACAGTGAAATAATTCTGAATATATAAGGGATTCCTATGTGATACATTTAGAAAATTAGCCAGGTTTGAATGTTTGCAGCTCTGCATAGAAATGCCCTTGGATGTGCAAATTTCTACTGAAATAAAGTAGCAACAAGTGGTAAATAGGATTATCTGAACCAATTTCAGCTCATTTGTACAACAGCACAGAGTCATCAGCTCTAAAAGTTAAAAAGGCTTTGACTTTTATACTAGATTTATAGTTAGATAAACTGGCGGTCATCAAATAGAAGGTGAGCTCAGCTCTTCATTTGTTTTCGTAGATGTAGGAGGTCTTTGCTGTCAGAAATCAGGGAACGTACTGGTATTCTACAATAACAGTACAACAACGAAGGTTGTCTTCTGTGGAGAAGACACGTTTATGAATCAAAAAGGTCATATAAGGAGAAATTTGGTCACTTTTAAGAAAATCAACATGGTGAAATGAATCAATATATCGCCAAATATAAAATTTTGGCCTTTACCTTAAACATTGCATTTACACATAGCAAACAGTAAACATAGCCCTGTATCTGTGCTTATAGAATTACATGTTGTATGCAGGATAGGTGCAACAACATGTTTACGTGCTATTGCAGGCAGGCTGAAGAAGTGTCCACTTGTGATTGCCCAATTCTGTGTCACAATCTGAGCTTTTAATTTTCAATTTGCAAATGCCTGTATACTGAAAAGCTGCACCTGTAGCACTTACCATTTTAAGCTTCTCCTCCTGCTTTAAATACTGCACTTATTTTTAGTGAGGTGGTAGTGAATCATCCCTAAACATTCTCATGTGCCACCAAATCACTGCCTGCATACCTGCTGCGGTCTAGGAGACTGCAACAATCAGAAGTTGCTCATCAAGCCCTAAGAGGAGGGTGGTGAAAGCGCTTGTTGTGATTGCAGTAGGCAAGGTGCTTGTGTGTGTCACTGGAGTACAGGAAGCATAAGGATTAGGTATTCAATGGATTGGTACCTTCAAGTCTTGCCTGCAACAGCAAGAGTTACTCTGCCTGAAGATTTAGCTCACTAAAACTGAATTTAAAGCCCCTGAAGTGTTCTTTCAGCCCATTTTCTTGCCCTGCCTTCCTTCCTCCGTCATACACTAGATGTTTACCCTAAGAACAACTTTTCAAAATAAATTTATTTCCTCGCGCTTTCCCTACAGAAAAAAGTTAATTCACAGTGTGTTATAACTACTGATTTTTCCTTACACATCAGTTTCATACTAAGGTAAGCTTACTTCAAAGTAAGTAAGCTGACTTAAAACTAGCTTACCTAGTAAGCTAGGTTTACTTTAGCTTAAGTTTAGTTTAGTTTTAGATTAGCTTAAATATATCCAGGCTTGGTTTTCAGAGAGTCCACATTCAGAGTTGTCAGCTGGTTTTGAAAGAGCACAGTTCACCTGTAGTCCTCTGTCTGTAAGCAGAACACAAGGATAATGCCAGGTGAACAAGGAACGTGCTTACATGCATCAAACATTCAAAGAGTAAATTCAAACCGCACCCTATGCCCCTTTGTAAGGCTGTCCCACAGATTCAAACTTTTTAAGTCAGTCTTATCTATAAATCACCCGGTTTTAATCTTGCAGATGATGTTATAAACATCAGAAGCAGTAGTAGTGGTACGATTCTTACCCAGGAACTGCTGACGGGTCTTTGCCAGCAAAACCTAACTGCTCAGTGACAGTTACCATTTCTGGACTCTAAATACCTTTGAGTTCTCTTAACAAAGAAACTGGAATGAAATTTTCGATAACTGAATCCAGTGACAAGTTTCTCAGCCACCTCAGGGGTCTGGATTTTCCTTTTTCTAAGGATAGGAATGAGCAACACTGGCAGTTACTTGTACCTGTGTCATGAGTTCAAGCAGTTGGAGTCTTTTCATAGCTTAAAACCACTGATTGACAGGAATGGTAGTAAATGGACAGGTTCTAGAGACTCTCAATACTTTGAGACTTTAATGAAATAGTTTTCTAGGATGAGAGACTGTCGTAAGCACTTGGAGGGAAAAAGAAAAATACTCTTGTCTCCCATAAGAAGTTAAGGAAGAAGGGAATTTCTATAAGGTAATTTGAACTTGTTCCTCAGTGTGAGACTTGGATTCAGAGAGAAGTCTCTTGTTTGATCGTAACATTTTTCACCTGACTAGAAACAGACTGGGCAATGAACTCGTAGTGTCAAAAAACTGTTATCTAAGTATCTGAATATATACCATTCCAGTTTGTTATTTCATTTATTTATTCTGTTTCATCACTTAAGTTTTTAACCTATAAAATTAATATGTAATATACAAGAGTAAAATGTACAGAAGTACCTTTAGATGTAATAATTTAAACCATCTGTATTCAGAAAGGGGAGATAACAAGTTTAAAGATATACAAACAATTGCAATTCCATTTTAGCAGAATTTCTCAATATCTAGAAAAAGAAGTGGCTTTGCTTAATTAAACTTTATTTTAAGGATTGTGAAAATATCTCTTTTTTTAGAGTTTGTTTTTGTTACTTTTTTAATTAAAATTATTTTGTAAATATTGTTTTGTATGTTTTATACCTTGGAAAGGCCGTTAATTTGCATTGACAGCAGCAGATACTCAACACGACGATTAAAGGGGTGCTTTAGGAGACTGGGGTGGATATAGTCAGGGGTCAGATCCATCCTTCCAGATTACTGCTTCTGTTATTTCTGTAGTCTTACTGGCATCATAGGAAGAGTTTTCTCAGGCAATTTAACTTGCTAATTTTATCAGAATTGATTGTCAAGTTCTGTTCTGAAGTGCTTACCATCTTCGTAACACATAAAGAATATGCATTTTAAAGTCAATGCATGTTCTTCTTCCGTTGTCAGGGTCAGAAACAGCACAAAACTCAGAAATGAAAGGGAATTCAAAAGATTACATCCAAATGTAGTGTAAAGACAAGGGAAGGTACAGTATCTCTGTGTGCCTAGGGAGCAGTGGAAGTGATAAAGCTTCACATTGGATGGGATCATAGAGCTTTTTTTAGATAACACTGAGGTCAGTGGCAGTTTCACGTGCATAAAAGTCACTATGATCATATCCATCATCTGTTAAGCTGAAATTTCCAGTAGACTAGTTTTCAAGGGAAAATACCTGGAGTGTTATATTACTTTTGGTGCCACTTTGCTCCATGTAAATCACTGGGTATGAGTGACATTTTAAACTAAACCCTTGTAGATGCTGCTGGGACTTCTAAGCTTTATTACCAATGTAAATTATGTACAAACAGCAATTTCCACATGACATGTACCATGATAGTTTAGAGCAAAGCTAGTGAATAACTGTACAAAATTTGATACTTAGAAAATAAAAATACAGTGGTCTAAGCTTTACCAATATTTTAACAATACTGTCAGATTTGTAGTAGCAAATGTTGTTGTAAATGTACCTTATAAGAAAATACATTTCCTTTTGCCTCTGTATATTAATAGCTTTGGTTTCTATGTCAAAGCTCAAAATGAAGCATGTAATAAAACTTTTGTTAAAATCACTTTCATAATAAACGTAAAATGGAATGGATACCCCTGCCTGCCATTTATTTGTGTATGTGGAAAGGGCTCCACACACTAGTGTGATGTAGATGGGAACCAGAGAAGAACTTGTATTCTCTGATAGCATTTTTATGTTTTGGTCTAATTTTCATCTTTAGGCAACAGAGAACTTTTTCTTTCTTATCAAACAACTGGAGTTTATGTGATGGCATACTGAGTTAAGTTCATTCCAAATGGGTTTCCAGGAGAGTTTTTCAGAGCAAAAAGAAATCCTGGCTACAGCAAAGCAACACATCACCAATATCCCTACTGGACCTTTATCCATTTCTTAATATAATTCTGACGTTACTTTGTTTACCCCATGCAGGTGCTCTTTCCCACACCCCTTTATTGAGAAGCTGCCTCAAAGAAAGAAGAAAAAGTGGGAGGAAGCTCTCTTCCACTGATGGTCTGATGGGTTATTGCCACCACAAGCTGCTGAGAAGACTAGGTTGAGACAAAACTGCACTTGCACCCCAAGTGGTGATTTAAAGAGAGATCAAAAGTGTCCTTTCCCTCTCTAGTCCTGCTGTAGAAAAAGTGCATTTGCCCAAGCCCTCCTTGTTGCTGAATATTATGGTGATAGTTATACTTTTGCAGTCCAAAATCAGTTATACTTTTGCAGTTCAAAATCACAAAGCAAGTAGAATTTGTACAATCAGTGGCCTGAGTGACACTCCTGATACCGGTAATGATGACAATGGACGATGACAGATAGACATACTATCTGTAGTGACCTCAATAGCTCAGTTAGGTCTGATTTAAATCATCTTCTGCAGTGCAAGAAGCGTAGGTTGTCACTAAGGGTACACACTGCACCAGACCTGACAAAAAGCACAGATTGGACAATGTTAAGAGTTTTTTCCAACCTAAATGATTCTATGATCCTGTGATGTTACTAATTCAGTCAGTAAGACCTCATAATGGGTTTGCCTGCCTGCAGTGGTTGTTAGGGGATGAGCACAGCCTGCGAAGCATTGTTAACACTACAGCAGACACCTACTTGTAGAACAGGCACGGACCTCATATACCAGCATGGTACGTGGTACTCCGGACTCCCATGTAAGCAGCTGGTCTTGTTAAGAGAAAGCATTTATCGTATGGCAGTGTGCACTATCAGACTATCAGACTACAGAGGTGCCATGTGAGACAGCACTCAGCTGTCATTATAGCTTCAGACCTTTAAAGAAGTAGTAGGGAAAGTCAGCTCCTATCAAAGACAGCAAAAAGTTGTCAAAACTCAAAAGTTCCTAAAGGTCACTGGAAGTCAAGTACTGATAATGAAGGAACTTGCCTACAAGGGCAAAAGCCATGGAAAATTCAGCAGTCAAGACAATGCACACGAGTTCAAGGTTCTAGTTTAGTGAAATAGATGTTGCCTGGTGAGAATCACAGAGGTGCCCGTTTGCATTTCGAATCTTTCCGTGTGTTCCCAACAAGCTCACCAGACGCAATGGCCTGATGAGCAGCACTCTGTGAGACCCTGCAGGTAAGTGAAGGCAGATTGAGCATAGACTTTTATTTTCCTCTTTGTAAAACCCTAGTTGTGTTTGTGGGGGGAAAAGCTGCTTCACATACGCTAAACTCATGATAAATTCCTGCTACAGGGCAGGAGCTAAATGAGCTAAGGAGGATAAGTCATCGAGACTGCTGTGACAGAGAGGCACAATGGCTGCACCAGTTGTCCCCCTACATATAGTGCCAGAAGGTAAAATCATCTTTAGGTAGGGTAGTGCTAATAAGCTCAGCCTTGCTGAGAATTTGTTGCATTCACTGCAAATACCTATGTAAAGTAACCCATTACATTTAACAAGCAGTTTACCCGAGCAAGGACTGTATCATTCAGGCATTGTAAATTAGTCACTTCCTAAGAAAGCAATCAGAATAATATACTCTGGCAAATTTTTATTTACAAAGATTATCCACAAATACCTGCTCTCGTAAGGAGAGGCTGACAGTGGTATCTCTGGGCTATGGCTCTGGCATTACAGATGAGCTACACCAAAGTAGGAACAACTGCTCCTGAAAGCTTCGCTGCAGCTGGCAGCTGAAGTGATGACAGGAGAGCTCTTCTGAGCTCTTCTCATTGCTCTAGGAATTACTCCTGTTATGGAAAACCAGCAAAAAAGTGGGGTAGGTTGACAAAGACAGCAGTGGAGTAAGACCACATTAAGTAACTGTTGCACAAAGTCAGGGAATAGCCTGACCAATAGAGTTGGTTCTGTCTCCAGAGTTTTAACTAGTGATTTTGACCATGTTCTATTAGTACTTGGAATTTATCAGCAGTGATATAGCCCATCCCCAGACCTGCAAACCCACCCAAACAGCCTGGAACCACAGACAGCTGGCCAGCAGCCAGAACTCCTACCCAAAGTGAGGTAGAAGTGCAAACAAGCAGTGAGAAAGCATCTGCCTGCTCTTGGCAAGAACAAGAATTAAGTAAATCTCATGTTCAAGCAGGATCATGATCTCCTTGCCCCTGGACAGGGCATGGTCATTGTGGCTCTACTGAACAAAGAAGTGAAAATACGTCCCACTTCTCTTACTTGGTCTGTCTAGGGAAAGAAGAGATTGACTTTTGTTTTAGGTAATTAAAAAGTTTTACTTAACTATAAAATTAGTATTGTCTGTTTTCTGGGAACTTTCTCATTTTTATAATTCATCTAGCAAAAAAAAAAAAAAAAGAAGTAAATGAACAAGTAGTTTGAATTAGCAGTACTAAACACTCCCAGCTTGAGAAAACATTTTGTAGTGAACAAAATCTATGTAAAAAAACAAGTTGTGTAACTTGCTATACTTGATATAGGCTGTGTAGAACCCTACCGTGTTGTGTGCATATGTAACATGCTATCCTATATTGGGTCTGTGGCAACAGCAGAGATGAGGGAAGGGTGGCATTGGGAACCTTTTCAGGACTGGTAAATTATCTAATCTCCACATGCTATAATACTAGCACAAGATCAGTACCTTAGCCATCCTCTTTTCCCAGATCACAATATTATCAAAAACACTTCCAAACTCAGAGCAGCATGGTTGGACCCTAGTGAAGGAATGTGAGAAATACAACTATATTTTAACATTATTCTGTGTAATAAAATAGGTCTCCTTAGTGACATCTTGGTGAAGCCTTTATACTGGGGAAGTGTGGGAACACAGCACATGGTGGGGCAGACACAGTCTGAGGCAAAGAGGAAGATTTGCCTGCATTTACTATTCAGATATCCAACTTGAGGATTGTGGTAGGTTGACATCTGAAGAATGGTGATGTATAGTTAACAGCACAAAGGCATTGTTTTTGATCTCTACTCACTCTGTGCCTAGCCAAGTTATTGCAGATCTTTAATATACAGACCCACCTCCTGATAACTGTGATTATGCAGAGAGAGGGATTGCTGCTCTGCGTAGTTATCTAGGACATCAGTCCAGCAACACAAGATAGGACAGTGAGCAAAGATGTATATTTTCAACATGGCATTCACATACATGCTCCACTAACTGCATTCCATGAATTGGAAGCTTTTTTTACCAGCTACTGACCCTAAGTTCCCATTTCTAGAACCTGCCTTTTATTTCCATGGCTGTAGGAAACCCCCCTTCCAGCATAGTGCCATGCTGCCAGCAGGAGCAGCACTGAAGTGAGATTCTGGCTTGATTTGAGGACAAGCTGGCAGGAAAAGCAGTTTGCACATTCTTTGGAGCAGACAATCCACAGAGGAAGCAATGCAAGTGCTCCCAGTAGCAGCAGCAGCTCTCAGGAAGCCATCCCAGCAGGCACAGAAAAGCCCTGACCTGCGCTCCAAGCAGCAGCCAGTGTCAGATGCCTCACTTCACTCTTGCAGCTTTATAATCATGTCTGAGTTGAGCCTAAAGCTACTAGTGACATTTAGGGAGCCTCATTTTAAACGGGTTTAGGCTGTTCTAGGGAAAAAAATCTGAGAGGAATGGATTTTCTTAGAAATATCTTCTAACCAACTGGGCAGCCACTTCCCTGCTACAGGCACTTGCCAAGAACACACACTACCCTCTTACCCTGACAGCTATTTAAGAGAGGCCTGGATGTCCAAATTGACTTGTCAAAAAAACTTTTTTTTTTTTTTTAAATCACAGAATGTTAAGGGTTGGAAGGGACCTCGAAAGATCATCCAGTCCAACCCTCTGCCAGAGCAGGGCCAGCTAGAGTAGATCACACAGGAACTTGTCCAGATGAGTTTTAAATCTCTCCAGAGAAGGAGACTCAATAACCCATCTGGGCAGCCTGTGCCAGTGCTCCCTCACCCTTACAGGGAAGAAGTTTTTCCTTGTTTCTTTAGAACCTCTTATGCTCTAGCTTTTACCCATTACCCCTTGTCCTATCATTGGACATCAAGAAGAACCTGGCTCAATCCTCCTTACACTTCTCCTTTACATATTTGTAAACATTAATGAGATCATTCCCTTAGTGTCCTCCAAGCTAAAGAGCCCTAGCTCCCTTAGCCTTTCATCACAAGGGATGTTCCACTCCATCATCTTTGTGGCCCTGCGCTGAACTTCCTCCAGCAGCTCCCTGTCCTTCTTGAACTGAGGGGCCCAGAACTGGACACAATATTCCAGATGCAGTCTCGTGAGGGCAGGAAAAAAAAAGGCTTGAAATTAATGAATTAGTTTGACAGCATACACAACTTAAAGAGGGCACTTCCTGCGGTTGTGACGGGCAGTGAGCCCACCATGCCTCACACCCCACTTCAGAGCCTACGGCTGAGTTCTTCCCCAAACGTTCCTACATCACCAAACACTGGGAAACTAAAGCAAAAAAACTCGCGGCCAGCATCACACCACGAATGCTGAGACTTTATTAAACCGTAGGGGCAGAAGAAGGACATAAGCGGAACCTACAGCAGCTCGACACGCTAAAACCCCAACACACTGCTTTTCCCTTATGGTTGACTCCCCTGAGGAGAGCCGGCGGCCGGCACCGCCCCTCAGGGCGGTGAAGCCCGCCCTTGCTGACACCACGCCTGCAGCTCCCTCCTTCTTTCCCTCCCTCCCTCGCCGAGGCCGCCTCTGCTCAGCGTGTTCCGGTCTGCGCCGGGGCGGGCAGCGGCAGCGGGTAGCGGAGGTCTCTCGCCATGTCGGAAGACGGTGAGGAGGCTCTGGCGGCCTTCGTGGCCTTGCACGGGGCCGCGCTCCGTGCGTCGGGAGTGCCGGCCCGCTATTGGGAGAGCCTGTGCCGCAAGCTGCGTGGCGAGGTGAGTGGCCGCGGGCCGTTGCCAGGGGGAACAGGGTCGAGGGAAACCCCTTCGGCGGGAAACACCGCGCGAGGCTGGAGCTGCGAGGTGTTTCCTGCCGAAGGGGCTTCCCTCAGCGAAGAGTAGTGGGGCGTAAGATCCCCTCTCCTCCCTTCCGCAGTTGGGTATGAAGCACACACTTGCCCCTGCCGCGGTGGTGAAGGGAGCGGGTCGTCCTTTGCCAGACAAGGTGTAGAAGAGAGCCAGGAGGTTGCTCGACGGAGAATCGTCGTGCCGGTTGCGTTGCCGAAGCCGCAGCTTGGGGCTGTGAAAGAGATGAGGTGTATTATGTGTGTCCGGTTTCTTCTTATTGTTGTCAGCATAAAGCTTAGAAGCGCCTAGGGATCCTGGTAATTAGAGATCCACTGAATAGAGGTGATGAACATCACTCTTTGTTATACCTTCTTGAGTTCCCTGTTGTAGCTTTAGCCAAGCAGCATGCAGATCATCCTTTTGCAGGAGCTGGATATGTTTCAATTGAAGCTGACACCGGGAGTCTCTGGACCTGGCTCTGGACTTGGGAATATAGGGCACTGGAACACTCCAGGGTGGAGAATCCCTTTTCACCCATGTTTTTAGCAACCATTTGCTTCCTCCCAGGAGCTTTGTGATGTGAAAGGGAAGGGAAATAAAGTTGAGAAAAGGAGTCATTTTAGACAAAGAGCTTATAAAGACATAAGTTGAATTTAGATATTTTTTTAATTTTGTACATACACAGTCAGCCTCGGGGGTGAGGAAAGAAAGCTGTCTTGGATTTGTTGGAGTGAAGGAACAAGGAACTGAAGCAGGAAACAAGCACAAGCTGAAACCAGTTATTTGGAGACTTGAGAGTGCTCCAGGGAGTCTGGAGGAGTCTACCGGGAGAAGGAAATGAGAATGAGGTGAACTTTTATTCCTGGGTAGAGAAAGAGATCTGATGGGAACCTCAGGGTATGGGAAGAGAAGGGACCTAGCTAGTGGTGAGGTGCAGGAGGGCATGATGAGCAGTGAAGTGTGGTTTAACCCCAGCCAGCAACTAAGCATGACACAGCTGCTCCCTCCATCCCACAGCCCCCCTCAATGGGATGAGGAGGAGAATTGGGGAGGTGGGGGGGAGGACTGGAAATTAAAAAAAAAGTAAAACTAGTGGGTTGAAATGGGAACAGCTTATTAACTAGAATTAAATAAAATATAATGACAGTAGTAATATAATAATAGTAGTAATGAAGCACAATAGGGAAGAAGAAAACCCAAGGGGGAATAAAACAATGAAACCAATTGATGCTCAGTGCAATTGGTCACCAGCCACTGCCTGATGCCCAAGCAGCAATCTGCCCCCTTCCCTGCCAGCTCCCCTCAGTCCATGTACTGACCATGACATTCTATGGTGTGGAATAGCCCTGCGGCTGGCTGGGGTCACCTGTCCTGGCCGTGCTCCCTCCCAGCTTCTTGTGAACTCCTGGCTCACTTACTGGCAGAGCAGGAGGAGAAGCAGAAAAGGCTTTGACACTGTGCAACCACCGCTGGGAAATAACCAAAAACATTTCTGTGTAACCAACTGTCTTTTCAGCATAAACTCAAACCACAGAGCTGTATCAGCTACTAAGGAGAAAATTAACTCTATCCCAGCCGAAACCAGGAGAGAGGTGGATGAGAAGATTAAACAGGCGAGAGGGCTGTAATGTAACACCTATGTACAAGTAAACTAATTCCTAATTATATGAACTTGTTTTCCCCATCCCAACTTTGGGACAAGAAGTCTCAGTGTTTATAGCACATAAGGTCAGGAAGGGTCTGAATATGTTCGTGCTGCTTTCTAACTGTTGTGTGTCTGGTATTCCTGAAAACAGGAATACATCTGTATTGCAGAGAAAATAAATCTGCATAAACATATGCTCAGTCACAAATTTCCTGTTATATCTCCTCTGAGCAAGCATACATACAAGTGGCAAGAGTATCTACTGCTCTGCTTAAATAGGAAGGTATGAGGAAGGACATATGAAACAGAAAGCATTGTAAAACTGGTAAGGAAACCTGAAATGTCAAGCTGTTGCATTGTGAGATGCCATCATTAGAAAGCAGGAGGAGGTAACTGACAAACTGGAATTGTCCGGCAACATGACATACGTTTAAGGTTTGTGTCCTCTGGCTGAAATCCTCGCATGTTACCAACTTTGTTGGGGAAGGGGGATGAAATTTAGAAGGTAAGACAACAGAGTGAGAGGAAACTCATGGTCCTGATCTTTTTACGGAGGCTAGGATGGCAAAAGGCAGGATGAAGAAAGCATATGCCCTAAGGCGGCAGGCTGCTGCTTCTCTTTCATTTTGCTTGCAATAGTGGCTGAGCGTGCTCTCTTGTACTTAAGTGTTCCAATGCCTGTGGAGAGATTTAATGATTTCAGTGTGCTTAGGAAGATAATTGAGGCTGCTGCTGGTGCTTGTCTCTAGCATTGCAGCTTCTGGGTTTTATCCAGACGGAGGACAGAAGGATATGGAGAAGACTGGGAAAATCACAGTGAGGAGTGCAGTCAACTGAGGTGAGCTCTTGAGGATGTAGAGACAGAGCTACAGAACCTTACTTAGAATGGGGTCGTGTGGAATGGCTGGAGGAGCAGCAGTAAATAAAACAGAGGTGAAGGGAAAGGATTAAAATGTTTCGGGAGTCTGGGGAGCACACAGTGAGTTCCTTGTTTCATATGTGAAGATGGAAGGAATTTTTCATTTGTCCTAACCTGTTGCAAAGATTAAAACTTCCTAGCATAGAACTTGGAAGGTTTGCATCTAGCATCCAGATAGAAATCTCTTACATCAGTACCACTAGAACCCAACCAATCCAGGCAGCTGTTTGCCAGCACACACACGTGCTTCAACATACATAGTTGAATACACCTTCCCTCCTCTGTGAACACTACTGCTTTTGTGGGAAGTGGAGGGGTTTGAGATGTTTTGTTTTTTTTCATTTACCTTGAGATCTGCTGGAGCAGGTTTCCCTCTGAGAGCATTATGTAACTGTCAATTAAGTTGGCTTGCTCATTCAAAACACAGTATATCTGAGAGATCAAAAAACCTGCTTTTGTTTATTTATTTTGCATGTAGCATTCAGGGCCTGTTGGGAGACAGACTTTTTGCATTTCTGGCAGGAACTTGTAAAACAACACATGTGTTTGAAATCATTTACTATACACCTTGAAATTCTATTTCCAATAATAGTGGTTGTTTCTTATGTTACTGGAGAAACCATGAATAGCCTGCTTCTAAGCCTGAGAAAAACAAAACTTGCATCTAATTTTATTCTTTCTTTTTTTGTTTTCCCCATTCATAGGCTAAGTTATGTGACGGGCTTCTGGGTACTGCAGCAAGATTTTTGTGGCCCTGAGATGTCGCTGGCAAAGGATTGCTTAGAGTTTCATTCCAGTTAGAAATAAAGGCTTTGAATTAATTACTGATCATGAATGCAGCATGATCAATACTGCTGGACTGTCTTCCAGAGCAAGGGAGGGCAGGCTGTTGTTCAGAGGCTACCTGTGGCCTTCAAAGCAGTTTGCAATATGACTAAAATGCTGAAGATGCCTTTGCATGGCAGTTGTGGGGACACATACCTGCTTTGTTAATTGCATTCTCTCATTCATTAGGTTTGTTAGGCTGTAGCTGCACTTGGATGTAAAGAGACAGTGATTTTGCCCAAGCATGTTTTGCTTGCAAATAGCTGTGCCACCAAAATGTATCTCTACCCCTTTGTTATCTCCTAGAGAGTATTATTTACTCTGGTGGAGTACTTCATGTGAGTTCTCCCTATTCTGCTTCAAACAAAAGGTGATATTTTTAAAACCAGTGGCATGATCTTATCCACCTGTTTTTAGCTTAAGATGCCTTTAATGGAGCTGCTGCATTACCAGGTTCACAGTGTGACAGATCTTCTCAAAGGGAGGCAGTGAGGACAGCAGTATCATCCCCCTGCTCAACAGGCTGCATGTCCATTTTACTGACGAGGCACTTCTGCCAAACCAGTCAGTTCACTACTGAACTGTTTGCATTATCAATTAAGAATATTTAAAACAACAAAAAATTTCACAAAAAGCCACTGATTAAGGTAGTCTTGAGCTGCTGCTCTGTCGAGTGAATTGCTTCAGATAAGGAAGATGCCTAATTCACTTTCTCAAGGTTATAATTCTCTAGGAGAAAATTTTTTATTAACCAAAACTCTGCTGGAAAGGTATTTTAAGTGGAGATTTTTTAAGTGCAACTGCTACAGTCTCATGCAGCTGATGCCCTGTTGGAGGGAGAGCTTGAAACTGTAGCTTAGGGGAGGGGTTTGGAGTCAGTTCATTTTTAAATCTTGCATTTACAATAAAAGACAAAGCCAACAGCTGTGCTTTGTTGTAGAACTTGATGTTGAAGTTCATCATGAGTGTTTGGTAAATGGGTGGAGCTGTGGCAAGTAGTTGGCAGCTGGCTCACCTCTTAGAAATTCCTTAAGAGAAATGTCAAGTATGGAAAGCATACATGGTGCCACACTGGAGCAGGTGCCAAGTGAACTCCAGTGAATCACACTTGTGGTTTGAATTTTCTAATGACTGCTAGTCACTTCACTGCAGTTTCTTCTGCTAGCTAATGAGCTTGATGAGGACAGCTCTTGATCGAGCAATGATGTGTCACTTCAGGGAGGCGTGGAACCTGTGTGTGCCCAAGTGCACTTTAGTGCCTGCCATAGACTGGGATTAGCATTTATGTGATGAGCCAGATCAGGGAGCTGATCCAGCTGGGAGCTATCCTGCTGAGAAGAAAATGTGAGCACTACTGATGGCCACACAAGAAAAGGCTTTTCCTTTTTGTGGGAACCTGGATGAGGTTACATGAATGACTATGAATTTTAGAGACAACTAAACAGAGACTTAAAAAAACCAGTGGCTACTGTGTAACAGCACGAGGTTGTGATATTATTTTATATTGAAAAATGTTATTCTCTTCTAGCAAAACTAACAAACTAGAAATAAATTAGAGCTGCTGGCTATTTTGGTACCTGCTGAAGTGCAAGGTACTAAGTCACTTTCTGATTTTTTTTTTTAAATAGGTATATTTTTAATCTCCAGTGAAGTGGTTTTGTAAAGTAATTTTCTTTACCCTAAGAAAATATACACATGGAGTTAGCCACCATACTGTTGGCACTTTCTTTTTACACCCCATAGCCCAATGGAAAATACTATCCCTTGCTCCTTAGAAGGGAATTTCAGGCATTTCTCCACTTGGGTCTGATATCATGCTGTGGCTTAAGATCTGAAGTAGGTGTTATTTCCCTTCTGCCTTTTTCCTTTGGTAGCTGTCTGCTTTGTCTAGGTGGCCTCGCTCTACAGATGTGGAGACAATTTACTCTCCCTCCTCTTGGGACTTCACAGAAATAGTTACCCTGAAGGAAGGCTCACTTAGACAAATAAAGGCTTGTTGCTGCCACTGGGATTTTACAGCTAACAAGCTGTCAATGATTAGAAGTAAGGACTTCTAATAATGTGGTGTCAGAGGCTAGTACCTGAGCTTGGCATGTGAAACCAGTAGCTCTAGAGGTCACACTTCTAGGTCTTCTTCCTTGCTACTTTCTAGTGAGATTAGATTGCAGCAAATGATTGGTATGCTCCTGCCTGTTTCATTATGTAGTGTGTGAGTGACTTAGCAAAATTACTCCCTCTGAAAGGATTTGAAAAGTCTTCTGAGGCTTTACATGGTTTTTTTTTCTTCTTAAAAGGGCATGTTCACTTTGAAGTCATAGAAATTGTCAACAGAGTCTTGATATTCTGCAAAAGACACCCACCATCTGGCAAGGTTTTGGGCAAAGTGGAAACTTGTGTAGTGACCAGCCTAATTTATGTAGGTTCTAGGTGTTATGGCCAGAGTAAGCAAGGATGTAACCAATCCCCTTTCAGCACATTAGTATAGGTAAGTGTATAGACCTCAACTTGCAGCAGTATAAAGGAATCTCCCAACTCATTGACAGGTGAGTGAGCATGGGCCGTTACTTTTGTAGGGAGAGAAGAGAGGTAGAAGCATCCTGAGATTTCTTAACTGGTTCATAACTCGGTTGGTAAAAGCTCTTTTTCTTCAGGGACCTTAATGTACGTCAGTATGGTTGTGGAGCCTGGGTAACACTTGATTTTTCACATCTTAAATTGTTTGTTTTAGTAAAGTTGAGCAGAGATACTCTGTTTTCAGCTTCTAAAATTGTTTATACGGAGTTAAACTAATAGATAATCATCCATAGACCTATTGGTACCAAAGAAACCAGCAAAGCTTTTTGCTAATATTAACTAAAGAAACTTCTGAAACAAATAGCTGTGTTACCTTGTGAAAGAATAAATATTGTCGTTAATTACTCTGTTAAGTTAAAAATGACAGTTTTTATCAGATTGCAGGCCAAAATTTCTACACATGCCCTTCAGCATTGCATTATGCATACCAGGATACTGCCTTGACCAACTGCTCAATATTTTGTTCACTTTCTGTCTTAGGTATTTGATGCTGGTGACTATTTTGGGATAATGCAAGTAGAAGAGGTGGATGAAGAAGAAGAAGGTGATGAAGAAATGGAAGAAGAGTTAAAAAAGAAACCAAATCCTGGAAATGAACCCTGTTTCAAAGTTATCATAACAAATGAGAATGGGCTTCAAGCCTCCAATCCCAATAGGTGAGTAGAATTAGTATTCAGTCTTTGAGTAGTCTTAAATCCTAAATTGGTATGGACAGTTTGCTTTAAAACTTGTTTGATCCTCTTCAGAAATCCTCTTACTATAAGACATAGCTGACTGTTTGAGGAAAGGTGCGTGCCATGAGACGCATCTTGCAAAGGGTACTAGGTGTACAAGTATCTTAATGTTCCTTTTTACATCATGTAGGAAGATGCTTAGAAGCTGGGTTTAGTAAACTGAGTGAAAAAAAAATAGGGAAAAGGTAACCTTGAAATTAATTCTGCAGAAATAAAACAGACAAAAAATTTTGTTTGAGAGACTGTGTGCCCTTGGGGAAAAAAACCCAAAAAACCACCCTGAGAGAATAATTGTGACCTTCACAAATATCAGACTAAGGAGATACTAAGCAGCTTCAAAGTAATGTTCCATGGACTATTAAATTTCCTCCAGTTGGCTAAAATGTAGTTCAGGAGTGCGATTGTGTGATTGCATACTATGCATGTACATAATCGAAATATCAAGTTACTGTTGGCTTGCTTCAGAATCAGCTGATCTGGCAATATGAAATATTGACAATATGAGACTAGTATGCAGCTACAGAACTAGAAGAAAGTGATGTAAGAAACAGCTTAATGTTACAAGACAGTTTTTTGTGTTCTTACCAGTTTCCAATGTAGAACAGGCTGTTTGTCATATAATAGCAATGAGATTAAGTCATCTCTGCTGGAGATATGAGTGTAGTCCTGCTGATTTCTTTTGCCAGAACTTTTCTTACTTTTTCAGTCTTAAGTAAACATACACAGAGTCTAAAAATCTCAATCTAGCCTTGATAAGTAAAAATAACACAGAGCATAGGTATCTGCATGTACATGCCTCCTTGAGCCTGTCATTGCTTTTCTAAATGTACAAACACATTTAAATTATAAAGTTCAAAACACCTCCTATGATAGTCTTGGGCTTCCCTGCAGTCTTTAGATGCGTGA
The DNA here is from genome assembly GCF_028858725.1 of Colius striatus. Taxonomy (NCBI): domain Eukaryota; kingdom Metazoa; phylum Chordata; class Aves; order Coliiformes; family Coliidae; genus Colius; species Colius striatus. The sequence goes on along the minus strand of NC_084759.1, from coordinate 125,427,369 downwards.
ATGTGGGAGCAGAACACTAACGTCCCTGTTGCTAACACTTCCAAAGAGCTCGTCCTTAGCATTCTCTGGAGTCTTTAATTTTAAAATTATGAGGTTTCTTCTGTATGTGGAATCTGAGATACAATAATTGTTCAAGGATACTCACTGTACGTGACAGAAGACATGGCTTTAACTTTCTGAAATTGGTGGTGGAGTCATTTTTGGTTGGGGGAGGGTGTTGTGGGGATAGTTTGTTTTAGGGTTTTTTAGCAAGCAGAGGTCAGAGTTTTTTTCTGACTTGGTTCAGTGAGAGGATACAAACAAAATGGAGAACCTTCTGTTTGAATAACTTGTGTGTTTGTTTAGGCCACATGATTTTTACAGTAGGGATTAAACTTATGAAAGGAAGCCCAGGCAGTTGTGTGTGATTTTATTTTGAGCTAGACACGTAATTCTTTTAAAATGCTGGGTTTTTTTCTGAAAAGACCTGGGGGAGGGAAACACCCCAAAACTAAAGGACAAAAATAATCAAAAACACTGAAAACTTAATCACTTTTTTTTTTTTGGTAGCAAATACAGGCTTTTGATCAGACTTCTCCACCTAGTTTAAAGTCAATGGTAGATGTCACAGAAGTCATAGCTAACAAGGTCGTTGAATATTTTTTTCAAAATACTATGTTGTTTTCCTTCTTCAGGCAAGAGTATCAGGTTGATGCAGTGTTCACAACGATCAAAAGGGAAGAAACTTGTGTTCCCAGCCTTTAAAGGGAACTAGTGCCGTGTTCTGTTTGCCACTCATTTTCATGGAAATGCTAATGCACAATAAGCTTTCTAGAACAAAACCAGAGTCTTAAGTTACTGCTGGGAGGTTGTTTCTAACCTGTAAAATGACGACATGTACTCTGGGAGTGACTTTGCAAGTAAGAGAAGACTTGGTTGTCAAAGCACCTACAAGGGAAAAACAGAGCTTTTATTCATAGAACGTTTTGACTATGTACGTGTGAAAATACACTGTTGTAATGTTACCAAAACTCTCTTGAAGCATTTTCCTTATCGACCATGCCTGGACTTACCGTGTTGAACACGCCCGCCAGCAGCTGCTTCAGGTGCCTGGCTTACTGCACAGAATGACGAATCTCATGGGAATCGACTTTCACGGGGAGATCCCAGATGAGGGCAGTATTGAGCAAGTGTTGCAGGAAATGTGGAAATACAATCAGACCTACCAGCTTTCTCAAGGGGTAAGTCTAAAGCTTCATTAAGATGTTAAAAAGTTCTAAGCAATCCTAAATGAACATGTTCAAGTATGTGGCTATTAAGAAAGAAACATTTCCAATTAAAAAAAGGTCCTTTACAGGCATTTCAGAATAAACTTCTACTTGGAAGGAGAGTAAGTGCTGTGTAGGGCTAAAATGCACATTATCTTGATACCAGCTTTCTGATGAGAACTTTGAGGAGATTTTTATAGAGAGGGAGAGTCTGCTGCAAGAGAAGGGAACTGTTACATGGGAGTCTTCCACTCCAAACTTTCTCATAGTGAAGGAGAGAATCTGTAATAAATCAACTGTCTCACAGAAAATTGTGTGTCTCAACTATGCTTCCCATTTTCATTGCCTGTATAGAGCGCTTTACATACCTGGGCTATATCTACACTGCCAAATAACTTCCTGGTTTGTATTTGGCAACTGATTGTCCACACTGTGTAAATGTTAGCTTGCCCTCAGGTGACACCCAACTGGCTTCAAATGGAACCTAAGTGTTTCTATACATAGCTTACTCCAAGGTCTGCTACTTTTAGGTAGTGTGGATAAGACCACACCACATTTGGTCCCCCTGCCCTACATAGTCGTTCAGCATTGTACCAGCATGTCTGATGCCTTCAAACATCTTCAAGTGCATACCCGCAGCTTCTGAGGGAATGCAGCCCTCAGGCTTCAGTTAAAAACCATTTTGTAGGGTCCGCAATGTACGTCTTTTGGATTGAAGATGAGAAAGGGGAATTCTTTGGGCTGAGTCCTATGCCGAATGGGCAGGGCTAACCCTGAGCAGTTTGAGCATGACCAACCTGCACCTATTAGTCCAGAGGTTGGAGATTGTTCTGCTTTCTCTCTTTCCTTAAATAAAGGATATAATTCCTTAAATAGAGATCAAACAGTATCTCTTAGTCTTTCTACCCTATGTCTTTGTTTCCCATTTTGTTATAACAAATGGCTTGTGGATCAGGTGGAATTGTCTGTGTTCCCACTTGTAAAGTGATTTCCTGGAAGAGAGTTAATCCAGCCTGTAGCTGAACTTGTCATCTGTTCCCTTTTCTGTCACTAGGCTGAATATCTTGTGTAATATCTGCTCTGTTTCTGCCTTGTAAAAAGGCAACAGTAGTGCTATCAAGCAACTCAAAAGTGTGTTCATTCATGATTTTATCACGGTGTGTTGCAGGAAAGGCTGCTTTGGTGATGCAGTCTCAGCACTTGCACTCTCAGCTGTTGTTGGAGCAGGCAGTTCAGCTCTCCTTCATTTTTAAGCTGTAAACTTCAAACTCCTTTTAACAAACTGATTCTGATAGAAACTGAAGGAAAACTAATCCTACCAAGCAGCTTTCTGCTGGTTTAGCTCCCTGAACTGGCTGGTTTGGTACAGGGGAAGCGAGTCTGGGAGGCAATAGCAGTAGTTATAAGAAAGAGGATGGGATTGTGCAGTTGAGATGGGAACCTGGCTGTTCTCAGCAGTGGCTGGATGGCTAGGCTGGTGTAGTCTCAGGGTTGCAGAGATGAGAGCGTTGCTCTGTGCTTAGCACCTACTCACAATCTTGGCTAGAGTCGAAAAAAAAAAAAAAGATGGTGTAGGGGGTGCTGCCAGTGCCTTGTGTTTTGTAACACTTTTCTAGGAATTGATGTGTGCAGGATGTCTCACTCTCTTTAATCGTACAGACTGCAGAGGAGAAGGTTCCTGTCTGGTACATTATGGATGAATTTGGATCACGCATTCAGCATTCAGATCAGCCTAGTTTTGCAACAGCGCCTCTGTTTTATATGCCTCAACAAATTGCTTACACTGTTCTCTGGCCTTTGAGAGACCTTGAAACTGGTGGTAAGCATATGTCTAGTTATTTTTTATGCTCACAATAGAAGACAGGCGTGTTCTTACAAATCATTGAGCACTTCACAGCAGAACAAATATTTTAAGACCAAGATGACTACCTACTTGTCATGCTACTGAATTTTAAAATGTTCTGCCTGGTTTTTCCATAATTTATGAGGGGGGTGGCCTTTGTCAGTCCAAAAACGTTGCTGAATTTCTGTTGACAGGGAACTTAAATCTTGCATCGCTGTCTTAGTGAAACTACTGATTCTGTCATCTCAGAGTTGGGGTTTTTTTTAAAAAAAAAGTCCTTAAAAGTCTGTGTTTGTAGATTTGAGTCAGAAAGGCAGGTACTAGGAATTGGGAAATGCCATGCCAGCGACTTACTTCCATAATGTCGACTGGGAACCAGCTTATGCTCCCATCATGTGGAGATGTATCCAGCTGCCTGATTAAACTAACATAAGTCAAGTGGTTTCAGGCTAATTTTTTCATCTTAAATAATACCTTTGGTTTTTTGTAGTTCTTTATATATAATTTTACATTTAAATACCAAGAGTTGTGGTGTTATTACCTGTTCAGTTGTTGTGTGATGTGCCACGGGGAAGATTTTCAGTGGAAAATGAAAGGTAGTTCCTAAAGGTCCTTCTTGTTCTGCTGCAGACGAAGTGACTCGTGATTACGCTTATGGGGAAACAGACCGCTTGATCAGGAAGTGTGTTTTGTTACCGTGGGTGCCTACTGAAGTGTTGGATGTCAACAGTTTTACGCCAGAGCCATCAGATGAGCATTACCAGGTATGATTTGAACAAGTTAATCTCATAGTTCATCTTTTTTCTTTAAAGAAGCAGCTGTCTAAAAAACATTGCAAGACTTCTGATTTTGTTTCTTTTTAGGTTTGAAGGTTGATTGAGAGTATAGTTATTAAATAAAAACCCCAAATCACTTCAGAGAAAGCATGCTGAGGCAAGAAATGTCTTCTGCTTAATATCTTAACTGTTTAAAAACTGAAGCAACACAAGTGAATTCTAATACATTACTGTGGTATTGTGTAACTTTTTCACAAGCATCCTGCAAGATACTTCACATGAGGTAGTTATCTTCCAGTTAGATACTTGATATGTGGCCTAATAAGCTTATTGATTGGATTTATTATTGTAGCACTTGTGATCAGCCTGGAATTACAGAAAGATTTAGTTTGGTAGTTTAGAGACGGTTATATTTTTCAACCTGGCTACTCATTTAATGTCATGATTTCGAACCATTAGATATTGGAACAGAAACAGCTTTCATTTGATGGCACTGTTCTGAAGTACTTGTCTGTTTTGTTTTGAGCTCTCCTTTCCATTGAAGCTTTATGATATTTTTAAGGACATGAAAGTAACATTGCTTGGAGTCTCCTTTTCATGAACCAAGTTTGTATGAGGTTCTTTAAGAAAAATCAAGGAATCTGATGCCTATATAAGACTACTGTACTGGCCACAAACAGAATTCAAAGTGCAGCTTCTAAAGATAAATCTATACCCCAAAGAGTATGTATGTTATGATGGAGGATAGGCAGAAAGTGTTGGATTCAGCTTGTTAAGCCAGAAATCAAGCTAACCAGCTTCTGCCAAATAAATGTATACCTTCAAAATACCTAGGCTTGTAACCTAAGTCAGATTGCTTAGGATTTTGCATTCTTGGAAGAGGGATAGATGTACTTTGCACTTATAGATGAGGACCAACAATGCACCCATAGTTCATGTCTTACAGGTGTTCATGTCAAAAGTGTCTGGGTGTCAGATAAGGCAGTTTTTTGCATGTGTTTTAGCTCTACTTTGGGATAATTGGCTTATGTTGAAGAACTGTGTGTGGCAAATGGGCAAACCTTTACTACCCCACCTTAAAACCATCTCGAAGCATCTTATTTTTTTTTTTACTGTATCTCTGCCACTCCGCTATTGAGATGAGATGGCAGTAAAATATTGAACCAACCGACTCTAAAATGTAGATTAAAGTCTTAACTGGTAACAGACTAGTGAAGAGGAGCTTAGAGCATAGCACATCTTTGAACAGCAAAAGAGAGATGGCTAGAAAGAGATTCCATGCTTCTAACACCATCTTCTGTTCTCACATAAGCAGAGCTGAGTGTGCAAAAAAAGAAAGTACAGACTTCAGAGGTCTATTTACAGCACTAATATACGAGCCAACAGTTCTTCAGGGAAGTACAATTGTGTGAAAATGTTTCTGAATGTTTATGCAAGTCATACCATTTCAAAATTGGTTGCTGCTATCACTGTACAATTTCTGCAACTGCTTTACTACTATGTGCAAGTAATCATTTGTTGTTAAGTTGGTTTTTACGATAGCTAGGGATGTTTTATTTCTTATTCTAATTTTCCTTAGAATAGTGAAGCCCTCAGGTTTGTTTAATTTAAAAGAATCACTGAGTTGTTAAAGCAACTTTGTGGCTTAAATCTTAACTGGTTTTTGGTTTGTTATCCAATTCTGGTCTCCAACACAGACCTTAAATGTAATTTAAATGGTACTATGGGTAATAACTGGGCAATGATTGCAGAATCCAGTGTCAAGGGAGACAGCTTATAATGAAGTATCTGGGATGGAAGAAGTGTCTTTTGGGGGGGACTAGAGTAGTTGCTGTTCTGTAACAGCTCCCTGTGTTCAAGTTGCAAAAGATACAATAATGAATCCTCTGGTACTGTTCTGAGATTTGTAGCCATCTCTTCTTAAAAGTACTTTTGTACTTGTACTGTCCAATTTATTTTGGAAAGTGATGTCTAAGGTCTTTGATTAGGACTGTGGTTTTGTGTACGCTTTTCAGTTATGTGTGATTGTATCCACTGTTACATCCTTAAAGGTAAAGAGGTGTGTCTGTGGCTGGGCAGACAATTAACCACTACAACTTAGGACAGCCTGCAGCAGCTGGAACTTAGGGAGCAGTTGCAGAACAGCAGCTACTTAGGTTTCTCAGGATGTACTTCTCTCATCCCAGCATTTCTGTGGACTGCTTCCTTTGGAAGGGTATCAGCAATGATCCCAATGTATGTTTTCTTTTGACAGTCAGAGGTGTTGTAAAAGATGGAGTGAAATTTTTCAGGCATGTTTGCAGTTGAAGACTGCAAAAAGCCTTTTGCTTGTTTTTACAGGAGTAAAACTAGGTTCCAGCCTCCTGTATTTTTTTTTTTAATCTGTAATAAAACATTGTAACTGAATGGTCAATCTTTTGTTTTGTTGTAAATACAGTAACTTCTTTTTACTTCATATGATCATCTGTGATTTGGTATTTTGTTTAACGTTTGAAATGGGAATTTCTCAGGGTGTTGATAAGTCCTGCTCTTGAAGCCATGTTTCTTCTTTCCTTTTTACTAATAGCCTTTCCCTGCTAATAAAACACTCGGATGAACATTGGATTGTACCGAGTATTCTAGCTGTTGCTTCTCTTTAAAGATGATGTTTTTCAGGTACTTCTCTTATAAAACCGATTATGCACGCTTTAAAATTCAGTTTGGTCTAAGCTGCTGTTCATATCTGCTGAATATTGTGGTGTTTGACCTAAGACTGGTCATTTATTCTGCCTAATATTAACTTTTTGTGGTTTTTGGTTTTTAGGCTATTTTAGCAGAAAACAAGGAAAAACTGCCTATAACGATAAACTCACCGGTTTATGACAAAGAAAAAGTTTTCAAGTATGTATCTGCAAACAAAATTTTTTCTTACCAAGATTAAGTATAATAGTTGTTCCTATGTGACCCGGTCTAGGCAGATCTGCTTTAGCAGGGGGGTTCAACTAGATGATCTTTAGAAGTCCCTTCCAACCTCTGCCATTCAGATTCTGTAATTGCAGTGTACTGAGGCAAAACAGCCTTTTCCAGCTTTGAAAAAAAGAGGCAAGTTGAAAGTATGTTTATATGTAGGTACTTAAGATTCTAACTTCCTAGTTCTTGTTGGGTTCTTCAGAGTAATGGATTTTCACAATTTCTAAGAATGTTTTTTGTTGTTCTTTTTTTTTAAATGAGTTCCAGCTTCTGGGTGAAAGAATAATGTTCTAACAGTGTTTTCACTAAGAAGTATAACTTAAGTATGTAAGAAAGGCTAAAGGCTTCTGCATTATAGCATGTATGTCCATGTAGGGACACATGTGCTTCTCTGTAGATGTAACAGATAAAATTGCCCAACAGAAATCTTGTCAAAACCCTGGATACTTTTAACTGGATATGTGCCTTACTGTAGAAATGGAGTGCATCATGGGAAACTATTCCAGGAGAAAGATGAAAGAACATTACAAAAATAAGGGACTTCTGTGAACAAAAACAGTGGCAATGTGTGGCTAGACTGCCTTATTACTAGTTTTGTTCCAGAAAAAAACGTATTACTTGGCATGTGCTGCAAGTTGCACTCCAGGATGTTTGTAGTTTGACGCTGGGATCTGACTTTTTGCTTTCAACATTTTACTTCAGGGATAAGGTTAGGCTAAAACATATTTGCCAGGTACACTCACACCCCTTGTGTTGAGGGGATTTGTTATTTACTACATCAACTTTACTTGAAGAACTATTGAAAATCAAAGTAGCTTTCAGCTGATAGGCATTTGTTAACCTGCTCAGTGATAGTTCAGACTTCATTACACAGTTGAAATCTCTGGTTTACAAGACCATGACGATAAGCAAAAGCGCTTTTTTTTTCTCATTCAGTGTACTTGCCTGTTTCAGATAAGGGAGTCAAAGGTAGATGCATTCCAATAGAGGTGGAAAGAAACAGTGGATGTTGGGAAATGTTGACTGACTTTTTGGTGCTGCCCCTTCATTTTTCATCTCACGTTTCAGGTGAATGGCATTCACATCAGGGAGGGAAGGACAGAGGAAACGCATGCCAAATCCTCCTCCTTCTAATGAATGTCATCAACACTCTGTACATGTACTCCTAAACGTTTTCCTCTCCTTTATCTAGCTCCTATCTGGAGAGGAGAAAGGAGTGAAGCTTTGTCTCCACAGGAGGTCAGAAGGTCCTTCTTGTGTTCTGAATTTCATTTACTAAAGTTCTTCAAAGAGCTGGGTAGCATCTCAGAGTCCAGATGACCTAGTGGGAGCTACAGTCTTCCAGTGCTTTTGACTTCTTTCAAAGCTTTAATGGTTTGAAGGCTGACAGCACAGACAAGCAGAAAGATGGAAACATGGTAGCTGGATAGATGTGTGTAGCCTGTTGGTATGTTCTGCGTTGTGTATTGCCAGTGGCTTAGGGAATTCAGAAGAAATTAAATGCACAAGGTAGCAAAGGTTAGAACCTGGGACAAATTCTTAATAATTTTGTTTCCAAGTAGAGCTAAGACAGAATGGGAAGATGAAATAAAGGTTTAATTTGAATCCTGAAAAGTAGGGAAGCAAGTACATGTAGTTTGATATAGCAAAATTATAGGTTCAATTAATTCTTGTGGCATTAATAGTAACTGTTGCCCCAGGGAGATTTTTCTATTCAGCTGTGCTGATTGCTGTCTCGAAAACAAAAACAGTGGGTAGAAGAAGGAATTGTTTCAAAGGCAAAATTCATGTGAAAAGCCCTCCTAGTCTGTGTTGGGCTTGATCATCTGTTTTTCCTCTTGATCTTCTCTTTCATGTTTGTTTTCATTTACAACAGTCATTTTTTAAAGATGCCCAAAGAGCTATTATGAGACGACAACTCTTTGTTTTGATCAGTCTTGTCAGCTCTATGCTTTGGGAGTTGATTCTTATAGCTAACTGCTTCTTAGCTTTAAATGCTTTGAGTCAATTAAGTAACATCTAACAAGCTTAATCTTATTTGCACAGTTTTATGGAATAATGTCTTCTTTAATACAAGAATTTGTAGCACTCCTACTAGGATTTATGTATGGCAAGCAAAAATAATTAAATGGCTGGGAAGTTATGGTTAGCTGGCTTCACTAGTTCAATGTGTCATTGATAGAGGAATGAAAATAGGTTGGCTGATCCCTACAAGGTTGCAATGTAGAAGTTCTGTCATCTGTCAAGCCTAGAATGAGACTTGGTGCATTTCTTAACTGTCTCTATTTTTATATATATATGTATATGTGTATTATCAGAATAGACACCAGAATGTCTATCAACTTATTTCTCTAAAAACAAGGGAATACCATAGAAGGTCCTACATGCTCTTTAAATAACAACAGAGGAATCAACCAGTAGTTGTTAGGAGCCTGCCTTTATGGGCTGTGTTACTCAGTGCAGAGGTCTGATTTGTTCAAATGTATGCATTAATACTGAATATATTAAAGTACGTAAGGGGATTTGACCACTAAACTCAGTGATAAGTGTTGGCGGTGAAATATGTGAACTTGATACAATGTTTCTATGAAACCTTCATTCCCAAAATTATATCGGCTCCCTTCCAGAGCCTTTGACCGTCTGGAGACTTTTATGGTAAGAGGATTGCTTATAAATGGAGTACCTTAAAAACCTGGAACAAGTGGAGTGGATTCCTTCTAACCTTAACCTCCATCAGTTATTTTGTTGTCCTTCTGTATTTAGTAAAGATCCCCTGTTTCTTTGGTGCTACATTTTTGTGTTCTATAAGTAACTCCCAGGAAACATAATCCAGAGTGCTCTGACATGAATTTCTTAGCAAGACTTCAAGATTAACAAAGCAAGCTTTTTATTGTTAATGGGAGTAGCACCTCTGTGAAATCTTGTGTATAGCTGTAAGCTACTGGGGGGAGAAAAAAGAAAGTCTTTCTAATAGTCTTTGATAACTATATACTACAGAAGATACCATTGTCTTCTGTGTGTCTATACAGGCGGCTCAGTGGGAAATTTTTGAAGGAGAAGTGTTTGTTTTTTACAAAGAGGTTTTGTTGTTGTTTTTATTACTTAACAGATGGGAGGAGGAAGAGTACCAGATTCTTTCTTTAAGCCTGCTGTTCAGAATGACTGAATGCAGGCCACTACATGTATTTCCGTGTGGTGTAAAGCTTACGTAGAGTGCTTAAGTGAATTAACACTCAGGATTTTTTTTGGATGTGCAAGAGAAGGTGGCTCACCTTTCAGCTGAATCCCCAATTTGTGTAAAGAACAATGTGCTCTTCAGCTGAGAAAAGTAGCTGGTGCGCAGCCAGCAGTGGGAGTTTATTACTAGATGATGTATTTGGAAACACGAAATAAAAAGAGAGGGCAAGGAACCTCTGATTAAATGGTGTCTAGGAAATTATGTGAAGTAAGATTTATTGAAGTTATCAGATATTGCCAGGCTTTCCAGGTGTTCTTCCATGCTGTGCAAGGCTAAATGCCTGTAACCACAACAGCATTTTCCATACCTTGCTTTTTTATGACTCAAATGAGGGAGTTTGTCACTATGGTTTTGTTTGGCCTTAAGCACAGATTAATCCATTTTAATACCTTGGGTGTTCAGCCTCCTTGTTACCCTGATTGGTTCTCATGACAATTATTCCATCAGCTAATAAACCAGAGATTTCAAAGGTATTTGCTGTAGCTGCAGCTGGAGGGGGTGGAAGCATTACTCTTTCCATTCCCAAAGATCCCCTACTGAGTTACTGCCACAAATTTCATTAAACACCTTTTTTTCGAACTTACCTGTAAGTGCATTTAAGGTCTCTGGTACTTTGCATGCAAAAGAGTCCTGTTTGTGATTCTTCATAGCTCCAGCTAGCACGCAAGGTTTCACTTCTGCCCTGCAGAAAGCATCTGGAACTGGACTGTTTTTGCAGATAACTAAGCAAATGATTTACAGCCTTAGCCCAACCCTAACCATGGCAGTATTCCAAATACATAGTATTAGATAAGTTTTACCCAACTGTGTTGCTTTTCAGAATGAGTGTAACAAACACTGTACTTGGCTGTGTTACCCTTTTTCCTGAGATGGAAATCAAATACCTCCCACGTAGCCTGGAGGGGAAGCAGGGTGCTGCATTCCAACACTCTAACACAAAAATTTGTGCGGTGTGTTGGTGGAGAGGAACCTCAGGAACCTCACAAGGTTCAACAAGGGCAAGTGCGGAGGGGAGGGACAACCCCATGCACCAGTACAGGCTGGGGATTGACCTGCTGGAGCGCAGCTCTGCAGAGAGAGACCTGGGAGTCTTGGTTGGCAATAAACTAACCATGAGCCAGCAATGTGCCCTTGTGGCCAAGAAGGCCAATGGCATCCTGGGATGCATCAAGAAGAGTGTGGCCAGCAGGTCAAGGGAGGTTCTCTTCCCTCTCTACTCTGCCCTCTTGAGGCCTCATCAGGAGTTCTGTGTCCAGTTCTGGGCTCCTGAGCTCAAGAGGGACAGAGAACTTCCGGAGAGAGTCCAGCACCGGGACACCAAGATGATCAGAGGACTGGAGTATCTTTCTTACCAGGAAAGGCTGTGGGACCTGGGGCTGTTTAATTTGGAGAAAACTGAGAGGGGATCTCATTAGTATTTGCAAATATCTAAATGGTGGATGTCAGGAGGTTGGGGCATCACTTTTTTCGGTTGTATCCAGTGACGGGACAAGTGGTAATGAAAAAAGCTGGAACACTTTTTCCGTTTAAATTTAAGGAAAAACTATTTCACTGTGAGGGTGACAGAGCACTGGTATGTTCCTGTGTGACCTGACCTAGGTGGACTTGCTTTAGCAGGAGTTTGGACTAGGTGATCTCTAAAGATCTCTAAACCCCTACCATTCTGTGAAAATGTTTTTGTACCATGTTAAAGGGGTTCAATCACAAGAAGGGGGGTTGGAGCAAACCTGTTACTGCATTTATTGAATAGATTTAACAAACAGCTCAGGTCCATTGTTTAGATCTGATAATCTCCTTGCTACTAAGACTTATTAGCAAGATTTGGATCCAGATACACAGGACCAGTGTTTTTGTGGGACAATAACTTGAGTTGTAGGGCATGTTTGTAAGAGACTGATCTGGCTCTGTAACAACCGTAGCAACTTCAGTTCTCTTATTTCTTGTGTTGCCTGTGTTCTTGCTTGCATATTTGTGTTAGGGATATTGGATGCTTCAGCAAGGACTAAAAGTTGCTCTTGGCAAAACTTGTACTGGATCGAGTACATCCAGATTTAGTATTTTACTCTCCTCTAGTGTGCAGACTTTCAAGGGACAGCCACATATTTCAGAAAGAAGTGCTAATGGAGCCATACAAAGATTCTAAATTTGCTCTGTTGCAACAGCAGAGAAAGATTGGCAACTTCATTTGACAGGGATGCCAGGCTCACTCCCTTCACCTATAATGAAGTTGTCTCTTTTAGTCTAGGGCTCCAGCATAAATGGTACAACCATTGTAGTATGTGACACATGGAGCTATGCAAAACATCTCGTATACTTTATTTTTAAATGATGTACTTCCCCTTGTGACTGGGCAACTTTTACAGTTCATTATTTCAGACAAGTCTTTCTCAGGGGAATATATCATCCAATTGGTTAGTACCAGAGGAGCAGAGGAAAGCTATACAATTGTTAGGAGTATGTCTGGAGAGGAGGAAGAGTTATGTCAGTTTCTCATGGAAAAAAATAGTGGTTGCTAAGTCTGTTTCAATGAGAAACATGAGAACTGTTTTCTGTGTCAGTCTTGTTTTTGAGTCATCATGCTGAATTCTGAATTAAGTGACCATGCTTTAAACTGAAAAATCACCACACTAACCTATGTTGCTGTCTGCTGGTTTTTAGCATTTTAGACAGCCAAGTCACTGGTTTTGAGAGGGGAATTTCCTAAGATATGGAACATCTTGCCTCATTTTTTGTTCAGTAATACATATCAGATTTGGCTTGGATTTTGGTGGATTTGGGGTTTTTTCCTATGGGCTTGAGAGGGGATTTGTATTAAAAATAAAAGCTGTGTGTACTTCCTGCACATACTTAATATACTTTCATACGTTTTGATCGGAAATAACTCTGTGAAGTTCTGAAGAAATGAAAAGAGTCTTCTGAAGCTGCTGAGTTACACTGACAAGATTTCCTAAGAATTTGTCTCTCCTAGATGGCAGCAGGTGGTTTTGTTTTGCTTGGTTTTTTTTAGAGCTCTTCCAGCAACAAGGTATGAGGTCTCTCGTGCTCAAGGACCTTCCATGTAGAACACTGAATTCACGTTAGTGCTTCTCTGGCAGACTGTCATTATCTTCTGAATTGCTATTTTTATGAAGATGTAGGAGTGACACTATCTTTGAGACTTGTCTCAAAATAGAATTATTTTTAAATCTGTCTCACTTCAATTTAAAATGTTTCAGTGGGTTAAGAAGAGGTCACATCACAGCATGTATTGGTAAAGCATAACTCCTGTAGAAAGCTAAGCTTAAAACATTTTTCCGTTCAAGCACGAGTTGATCAGTGTCAGAAAACAAACTGATGTTTTTCTTCATATGCCTTTTTCTTCTTCCAGGGTTTTCACAGACATTCAGCAAGTCCTCAACAACCTGACACATCCTCGGTTTGTGTTCACAGACGACGAGGGAGAAGCAGACATCCTCTACAACTTCTCACACTTCAAAGATTATAGGTTGCAATTGTTCCTCTGATAATACAAATTATTTTTTTTGCTATAAAAACCTGTGTTCCCAAAGGCTTCTCTAGCCTTTCTCCTTCACCTAACATCTCTGTTTTTAGGAAGCTAAGTGAGGAAAGGCCTGAGGTGATGCTCAATCAGTTCCCATGTGAGAACCTCCTGACTGTCAAAGACTGCCTGGCATCCATTTCTAGAAGAGCCGGAGGACCAGATGGGCCAAGATGGTTGCCTCGTACTTTTAACCTCCAGAAAGAACTCCCTCAGTTCATCAGCTACTTCCAGCAACGTGACAGAAGGTGGCTTACGTTTCTGCTGCTTTACATGTGCTTCTTTCTTGATCCCACTTTCCTAAAAGACCAGTAGTCTGTATTTTGGGCTTGGCAGCTGTTACACCACCGTGAGTTTGCTCTTGCTGCATTGACATTCGGGTGACTTTGACCTGGAAAGTGCGAGCTTTGTAGATATTTTCCTTAAGAATAGTTAATGCATTCTGAAACACAGAAACTTTGCCATGAGTTGAATACAGGTTTGAAGGCTGTTGCTTTTGTCTAATCAAGATCTTATCTCTTGTATTTAACAGACATACAAAGGATCAAAATGTGTGTGCAACAAATATTGGTGTGTTTTCCAGGGGATCAGTAGCAGTTATTTTTTGCTCTTAAGCCAGAGGGGGGAAAATGTTGAATACTTGGATTCTGTAAGGTTGTGAAAGTAAAGTTGAGTTCTAATGTGCTAGCCTAAAGCTGTTGTGAGTCTTTGGGGTTTAAAATCCACATTCTTTTTGCTTCTGCAGCTGCCTTGGGGTGGATGGCAACTCAAGTTTTGTTTATGTAAGAAAGAAAGAGGGCATTAGGTGCTTATAGTGAAATAACCTCTTAGGCCTGCCCGGCAGTATTCGGGGTTGAAAGGCTGCTGCTTTGCTTGCTTATGGTGCCACCTGTCAGACATTTTGTTTGGCCATTCTTTGCTCCATGTATTCTGTTACTGAGTGTCATGACTGGGAGAAAGTGCTTCTTCCAAGTATCCCTACTGTGTGGTGGTTTAATTCCTTTTAATATCAACCATTAATATGTGGTGGTACACAATGTGTATGTAAGGAATAGAAGGAAGGGGACAGAAACTTTCAGTTAAACAAAACAGACCCTTTTTAAGTGAACACTGCTAACTGCAGCTCAGTTTATACTGTTCAGTCACGGAGCTCAAGAAGTTTCTCAGATGCTCTAACAGATTGAGGAAAGGAAGACATCGAGCATCACTGCACTGGCTCTGAAAGAAGCACTGAAAGAACAGCATGTTGCCTGTTTTCCTCAAGTATCTTTCAAATAATTTTGCCTCTTGATGTGACTAAGTACTAGAAAGTTAGAAGATGGTGGTGTGGTTTCATTTCCTTACGATGTGAACTGTTGAGACCCTGTGTGATTTGTTCCCAAAGAGATCAGTTTTGTCGCTGAAGTTGAATGATTTCAAGTTGGTTCCCTAAGAACACCTCAAAACTGCACAATCTCCTGCCAGAATGCTCTCAGACTCCTGGCAGAATGATTTCCACACTGTGACCTGTGCATGTTTATGATGATACTGTCCTGTTCATGGATTGCTTTTCTCCTTTGAAGAACTCGGAGGCAGAAGGAAATAAACAGTGTGAGCACACTAGGCCCTAACTGAAAGGATCAGTGAAAGCTAATGCTACCTTTTCTCTGCCTTATGCCTCAGGCCTACTGCTCCTAGCTGTCAGTCAAAAGTTCTTAGTTCTTGCACTGTAGCCCACAGCTTTGTAAAATGTTTGTTCAGGGGAGTACACAGATCAGCTCAAGTTTATGTTTGAACAGATGAACAAGGTGTGCACTTAGATAATGTTGGCTTCTCTCTCTCTCTCTCCCTGTCAGAGGAGAAGACAATCACTGGATATGCAAACCATGGAACTTGGCCAGAAGCCTGGATACCCACATCACCAACAACCTCAACAATATTATCAGGCACAGGGAAAGCAGCCCGAAGGTGAGAAAGCATGGGGTTGAATGTGGTGTAAAGGGGAGAGCTGAAAAAAAAGAAACCAACACAGGTCTGAAAATACAAAGAAGGAAGCTATTCTCATCAGAATTCGGATGCTGGCCTAACAGCATACAGTTTCGATCAGTTCAGAGTTGATTCAGAGTCAAACTGGTCAGTTCCGTTTGTTGCAGCAATGAACTCAGAGCCTGGTGTTTTCTTGTTTAAAAAATAAAACTTGCCCTGCCAGTGAGGAATGCTCCAGTGGGGTGCTGCTTTAAGGCTAATCCCCAGACTGGCAGGTGAACACACATTAGCCATAGTTAGTGTTAGCCATCAATTTTGGAATGTTATTGCATCTGCCCCTGGTTGGTCATTGTTGCTGATCTACAGCTCTGCTCAGTGACAGAGTACCATCTCTGCCTACAACAAATGAACCATGGAGCTTTTTATAGGGAGCCTGCAATATGCAGTCAGACCTGAGAGTGTCACTTCAGCTTTATGTCTTTTGGTGTGCAGACTACGTGGATTTTCTGGAATGCAGAAACGCACAAAGAATTGCTCCATATTTCTAGATCAAACAACAAATAAACTGTAAATAAAATTAATTGTGTGGGGTTTTGGGTTTTTTTTTTTGTTTTAAAAATGAATACGTTCTGGCCTCCCACTTTCCCCACCCCGATGTCTAAGTTTGATACAAGTACTTACTTGTTTAACAACATTGTCTTTTGGTACTCATTCCTAAAGAAAATCTGAAATGCATGCAAGGACACCTTAAATCGGCAAGATCCAGTGCCCTTTGCTTTCCTTTCAGTTCCATTATATTTACTGTGTGTGTGGGGTGTGGTTCTTTTTGCTTTGTTGTAGGTAGTGTGCAAATACATTGAGAATCCAGTGTTGTTTCACCGAGAAGACGTGGGGATGGTTAAATTTGACATCCGTTATGTGGTGCTGCTGCGGGCAGTAAACCCCCTGAGGCTGTACGTCTATGATGTGTTCTGGCTGCGCTTTTCAAACCGGTAATTGCCTTCTCATCAGCATGGAAGGGCTTGGAATTCAATCTGATGCCTTGGAAACTAAGGAACTGTTTTATTCTGTAGGGCGTTTTCACTTGATGACTTGGATGACTATGAGAAGCATTTCACTGTCATGAATTACGCTCCTGGTGTAACATTAAAACAGGTAAGCAAACAGCTCAAACACTCCCTCACTTTTATGTTGTTCAAAAAATCTTCTGTCTGTTGCTGCAGAACCTGTTTCACATGCACCTAAACAAGCAGTTAGGGTCTTGAGAGTACCCAAATCTTAAACAAATACCTTCCTAGATACTTTTCCCTCTTCCCCTCTCATCATCTGTGACTATGTAAGGTAATGCAAACCTACATCCTGGATGTAACCCACATTAATAGAGACCGGTAAAAGAATGATTAAAATGGCAGCTAATCATTGCATTTATAACAATAAATACCGTAACAAGGAAGGGATTCAGGAAGCATCTAGTTTCCTAGTTCTCTACCAAAGTTTGTATGAATGGCAAAAAATACTTGATAAGTCTCTTGTCACTTGATTTCACAGTCATTCCCAACCAAAACACTCTTTGTTGCTAAACTGTTTTAGGTACACTGTGAAGAATTTATTCCTCTGTTTGAAAAACAATATCCTGAATATCCTTGGACAACGGTACAAGTAAGTCAGTAATTCATCTTTCTTATGTGAATGTTCATGGATCTTTTTTTGCTCAGCAGACTAGCTTTTCCAAAAGTGTAGGGCTGTTCCAATATTTTTCCTTGTAAGACAGCTTCATGTGTATCAGTTCCACAAAGAACATCAAATGTTAACCTTTACTTTAGATGCATTTCTTAACTCAGTGTAATACGCTCTCAAACATTTTGTTATCAGCATTTGAAAATTTTATTTCATGATTAACACTATGGGAATTTTTTTACATTGGACCCAGTAATAAAGCCAGTCCTGATTACCCTCAGGATCCTGGGTCCAGGATATTCTCTTCTTGCAAGTTCCATCTTGTTTGCAGAAGATTGCCAATAACCTAAGGCTGTGGTTGTGAAGATTTAGTATTTTGTGTAAAAAGGCGAGGAAGTCCAGGATATTAAAGGTCCCTTCCAACCCTTACCATTCTATGATTCTATATGAAGTCTGCTGATCACTAGATGTTGCTCACAACTGGAAAAGTTCTCAAAGCTTGCCTTCACTACTTTTCAGCAGAATATTAACTCTCATGCTGAAAAAGTCCAACCACTGTGGTATTAAGACTCTTGCTTCCTTTGTTCTAAGAAGCTTCACAAGATAAGTTGGTGCCAGAACAAGTAGGAAACTAAAATAAATGGGAAATTATACAGTAATCTCAGTGGAGTGGCATCACAGGTTTTGGTTTGGCTGTTTTTAGCAGAGCTGTTAAGAGACCTAAAGGTCTCTCTGTACACTTTCAGGTTAGCTTGCTATGCAGTGCACCAGATAGTGCTCACCCACAAGATAAGGATGTGCCCAGCTCTGCCCAAGTGGCTGCTCCAAATAAGCACTGGCCCTGTCAGTCCCAGGCATACTGTGCTTGAAGGGTTAGCTACAATATTGGATGGTGCAGAGGCTGCACTTGTATACGGTGGCATATTTAAAAAAACAAATTAGGCTGCTTTCCCCTCTTTTTTTCTTAAAGACCCTTCTTCCTCTGAGCTAGTAAGGTAGAGCCCTTGTTTGTTACAGCCCTTGTTTAGTGGTTGATAGGGCTGGTACAAAGGCTGGACTCTATCCTAAAGGTCTCTTCCAGCTGAAACAATTCTATGATTCTACATCAAATCCTGCCTCTGAAACTGTGATGCAGAATTTGCAGCTGCTGACCCAGCTTCTCCATGTCAGTGAGCTGGCCAGAGCCCTATCCCTGGTCATTGCGTTGATGATTTTTCCCAAGGAAACAGATGGTTCCCTAAATACTAGGGTGTCTTCTATCTGCAAATAGAAAGCGCCAAATGCTATATTTACATAAAACATGCAGGAAGGCAAATAAGAGTCTTCTCATTGATTCTATTGTTGTTGTTGCCTGTAATTCATGCCTGAAAGAGACGCTTGTGAAGAGATGGTTCAGAAACATGGACAAGACAGAATGGTTTCACTCTTCTCATCAGGAGCTAGAATATGCAGAATGAACCATAGCTGAGCATTTAAATGTGTGGATGCTTTCAAAAGTGAATAAATTACCCAACTCAGGGTTGATTTCCATAAATTAATTTACATCAGTTTTTACTAGAACCTCATATCCAATCAAAGCTATTCAAGACTGTGACAGGTTTTGCAGTATTAGGTTTGAAGTAATCTGGAAGTGACTACAAGGGGTGAAAAGAGATGTCAAAATATGTACTGTAGGTTACCCACAGTTGTACTGTGTGCAGAATAGGAAGCATTGCACCATCTTTCCATTTGCAGAAGGAATTAATGGTTCATTGCAGTCATAAACTCGGTGCTAAAATTCCCACCTATCTGAGGGGTTTTTTCTGTTTTCTTTTGCTTACTACCTTGGTATTTTGACAAACGGACATCTAGTGTGAATATTCTTAAAATCTCTATGTCCCCACCAGCCTTTTTAAAGAGCTGTAGGCAGGTGGAAGACTTATCGTTGCAGGACAAAATGAAGCTAGAATACAACTTATTAGGCAGGGAAAAGTCAGAACTTGACAGTTGTACTGCTGGTGTTCACAGAACTCTCCCAGGTTTTCTTTTTCCTCTCCTCAGAAGTACAATACTATATATAACAACTGAGAAGGAGGTTAGTTCAATATTAAATGCCCTGTTTCCAGATTTCCATGCTGCTGATGTGGTCCATGGGAAAGCCTGTGGATACTGCTGGGTGCCTGGGGCTTCTGCTGTGGTGTCTTTAGGTTGAAATGCACATTTTGAAGCTGATACTGTGTGGGTTTTCATCTGTTGGCTAGTGTAACTTACACAAATTATTTAAAAAGCTGTGTGAATTAAGTAACTAAAAATGCATTTACTGCTTTTATGGAACCTCCCTTCTCATTCAGAGACCTTTTTCTGTTCCTAGGCAAATATTTTTAAGGCATTTGCTGAATTGTTCCAAGTCGCTTCAGCTAAACCCGCACCTCTCGGCATTTGCGACTACCCATCATCAAGAGCAATATATGCCATTGACTTGATGCTGAAATGGGACACCAGCAGAGATGGTGAGAAGCTCACTTCTTTGAATGTTGAATTCTTTATATTTGTGAACCTTTTCAGAAATTCTTTCTTCTGTCTGAACTCTTTACTGTTCTTTAGGCAAGTGAGAGCTTTGGGCTCTGTGCCTCCAACTGATATCAAAGCTTATCTGGAGTTGCAGATCTGTGAGGTTAGCAACTGCCATTCTGTTTGACAGGAAGGATGGGGGAGCTATTAACCGTGCTTAGCTGGTGCCCTGCTGCCCCTGCTACTGCCATTCTCTATTTAAAACAACCAACCATACCACCACACACGCACAGAAAACCCCTACTCTACAGCAGTCTGTTCACTCTGACAGCAGCAGCAAGTTTTCTTTCCCATTTATGGTGACAGAATGACGAACTGGTGAAATACCTGTCTCACCATGAAAGCCTTAAAGAGACATCTTACTGTCACTGGCTTCTAGGCTTAAACCAGTGTCTTCAATGCCCAGTTATTAAAGCAAGGAAGGGACCACATATGTCCTCAGGACTGTCACTCATTGCCAAGTCTCTGTAAGAACACATATGTGAAGCTGCTTGATGTTTGTGCCACAGCATGGCTGACAACCTGGAGCCTTTCTTCCAGCCATTTGAGGAGGACTGGTAGCAAAATTTGCCAAACAGGGCAAATTCTTTTATTGTCTCCCCAAGAAGATAAAAAATTTCATGTAAGCATGCTCGACCCAGATATGAGTTTCTTGGGCAGAAAATCAGCAGAGGCACCAACACAAAAAGGACTGTCAGCAGAACTGAGTGTACCTTTTCTCGTGTCCTTGTGGTCCCTGAGATGAGGGAGAAATTAATTGCTTATGCCCAGATTTGCCATAGGAATGATTAGATGGTTTATGTTGAGTAGGTGCCCTTTGCCCACTGCTGTGGTGACCAATTCCATAGATGTTGAATTGCTTCCATGGAGGGAAACAATTGAGAAACGGGAGATGGAGATGTAGAACTGAACCTTTGCTCAGATCCGGTGGAGCAAGGATTTGAATTGGAGTCTGCTGTGTACACATCACATGCCCTTTCACTTGTCTCGGATTTGTCTTGAATGAGACACACAAAGCAACTTGTTAACGTTACTAGCTTGAGGAAAACTATTGTAGTAAAAGGACCAACTCATGTTACAGCCCTGAGTGAACAGGAGCTGCACAAGTCCTGAGCCTTTTGGGCATGAGCCGTGGCTGTGATGCAGGAGATGGGCTCTGGACACACAGTCTAGCTGCTCCTGTCCAGGGCAAAGTATGGTTACCTGTGGAACAAAGTTGGAGCTCCACACCAAACGGGAAGTAAAATCCTCCGTTTCTCTTTGCACAGAATGCATTTGATTTCCAGCTGTACTGATGAAGTTTTAAGAAAGAATCAAACTTCCCAACTTCCTTCTAGGAGTGAGATGAACTGGCAAGTGGCAGTGGCTGGAGCATAAAGGAACAGGACTGCTAGAGTTATAAAAGTAGATACCTAGGAGCTTTAAGAAAGGAAGGTTTGTACTGAAACACGAAAGGAGAAGCAGAGGTTTCTGGAAGATGTTTCAGACTGTCAAGCAAGACATCTGTATTGGGGAGAGCCTACTGAAATGCTGCAAATTCTTATTCTAAATGAGGCCTTAGATTAGCACAGCAATTGCAGAATCTCTTAGATAATTGTCCTCTGGTTAATGATGGTAGAACGGACCTCTCTCCCTCCAAAAAATCCCAAATGCTCAGAAATGAGAACACGCTATTGATTTGCCCACTGAAGTCATAAAAATGGGTTTTCCAGTCATTTCCTAGAATCTCTGGCTTAAAGAGACGTTAGTGATTCAGAATTTCTATAGAGCTTGTATTAAGAGGCAATGTCTGTGTTCCTCTTTACAGGGAAAAGAATTATGCAGCCTCAGATCCTGGAGGTGAACTTTAATCCTGACTGTGACAGAGCCTGCAAATACCACCCTACCTTTTTTAATGATGTCTTCAGCACTCTATTTCTGGATGAAGCAGACAGCTGCCATGTGACGCGCATTGTCTAGCCACAGGAGGCTTGACTCTTACTAATTTCCTACTCAGATATGTGTAACAGCAAGATTTGTATTTCAGTTCTATGAGCTGCTGGTGCAACTATTTTCCTATACTGATAACCTGGGGGGGGGAAAAAAAGAGTTCCCATCAGAAAATACATGCATATAGCATATACTATATTGATAATTTTGTCTGCATTTTCTTTGTCTTGCTTAGTTCTAGAAATGACTTTGACCAAATATCTTGTTTATTGAATATGGGAGACCTCAAAATAGGACAGTAACTGGAGCAATTGACTTGTTTTTCAGGTAGCCTGTTTGCTTGCTTGCAGGGAAACCTTACACATGTTCCTCCCGTCAATATTAAAACTAGAATTTACTAAATCATGTGGGAGTTTGTATATCTCTTTCCTAGCTAACCCTTGTTATTCAAAGAGCTAAAATGTTCTAATGGGAATACGGTATTTCAGTGCAATGAACTACTAGGGTGATGAGATGAAAGATTTCACCGCTCTTCTCATTTTCCTTACTTTAGAAAAGGCAAAAAACCCCCACAACATTTTGGAAGTCTACTGCTGGCTGTCATCTTGAGTCTGCCCCTTAAAGAAATTAGATTTTTTTTGTCAAGGGCTCAGGCAGGAAGTGAGAAGGATGCAATGTCTACAGCAGCACAGGAAAGAAGAGCCCTGAGAAGAAGCCTGAAGAAATGAAAGTGACCTGGGTGACTCTGCTAGAAGCCCAAGCAATCTTTGGAGTTCATAGTTTAGCGCCTAAGAGGTATCTGAGAGTGGGGTGTCAGTTTGCAATTAATCATTCTTAATCTCTTCCCCCATTCTGACAACAGAGTTAACTGGCTGAAATGTAGCAGTTTTAGGCTGTACTTGTTTTGTTTGTATGTACAAGCTGCAAAAATTCTGCTGCCCATCATGAAATACAGAGCACATGGGTATTTTTTTTTTTTTTAAAAACCAGTTGCAGCAATTGGGATCTGCTTGAGTGAGGTACAGTTATAAAACTCTGCAAACGTTTTGAGCCTTGCTTCAAGCTTTGCAAATAAGCAACATGTTACCTCTCGTGATGGGAATGGGAGAGGGATATTTTAGGCTCTTTTCAGGCTGGTCTGCAGAAACCTACTACTTCCTGCTGATTGGAACACAGGCTGGAGAAGATAAACCCTCTGTGTCTTCTGGAAATTCAGTCACTGCACAGGTGGGGCAGAGGACAAGCTGTATCACACAGCCAGGAGTGGTGTGGCAGCCCTGTCTGTCTCTTGCTCGTAAGCCAAAACTGTTTTGGACTCCTTACTTAAATGTGATTAAAAAAACATGGTGAAGTGCTTAACACAGATGTGTGGCTGTTTGGGTTGCAGGGGAAAAAGTTTGTCTAGGATATAGAATATAGTAATGAGTGCTTGAGACTGGACCTAAGGGGACATGCAGTGCTGCTCAGCAGATGTATTTGTCACTCATGGGAGAGCAAAAGGCCCTTTCTGCCTGTGGAGTACCTGAAAACATTTAACAAAGTGCCTTTGGATCTGGAGTAAAGGGGAAGGTTTGCCCTCATCACAAAGGGAAAAGTGATGGCTTTTTTTTTAAAAAGTACTAAGATTTTGGCAGCGAGACCACGATTTGTGGGCAGAAATAGTCTGTTGTGCTCTTATGTGAATGAGATGGTTTTATCTTGCAGGAAGTGGTTGCATTAAGCATCCCAGATCTTACTGTGAGCTACTCTTAACTCTGAAGAGGAGAAACATTTGTATGCAAGCAGCTGCAGTGAGAAGGTACAGGCAGGAGACTGATTGCAGCAGGCTGCCCTGCTGGGCCACAGCCCTCCTGTGGCCTGGCTGACAGCTCCACTGCCAAGGGTTAGTGGAGTACATCAGCGCTGCTTGGCCAGTGCTGCTCGTGGTGCCTCAGAGGTGTGTGCAGGGGATTGCTTAATATTTGGCTCCACTCAGTTTCTGCCCCGGTGCTCTGAATTCCCTGGTTCGCCTTGCCCATTGCAGGGGTGAGAAGAGATGAAGGGGCTATCTCTGATGGTATAGCATCCTGCTGCCTTTAGTATTTTTCTTCTCAAAACCATTTAAAACAAAGAAGAACAAGGTTGTCAAATTTCCATGTAGTTTAATGCATTTAGCTGACACTGGATTGCACAACGATTCAAAGTGGTAAGGCACAAAAGGCAAGAAAGAGCTCATCTTAAAAACACTTCCAGAGTAATAAAGACCAGAAGATAAATATCTGGCAGCTGTAGTGGAACACTTCATAGCACTAAAGGCACCATGTCGAGTGGTAAACATGAAAAATTCAGGCCAAAATCATGCCTGTCACTGTTTAGTCACACTGCAGTCAGGCCTGTCACTGTTGGGAGCAGCTTTCTGTAAGCTGTGGTAGTGTCTGGCTGGATTTCTTCCTTGGAACATAATGAAGTTGGGAGTTTGTGCTTATTCCTGGCAATAGTTAAAATGCTGTTATAATATAAACTATAATGCTGTGATATACAAAGCTCCTACTTCTCAGTCAGCACTACCTTTTTAGTTTGCTGTAAAACCCAGTTAGGTGGGCACTCCTTTATGACTTGCCTGGTAACGGTGTACTTGTTTTAAACAAATATTGCTTTGTCAACCTGTAATTAGTATAAACTAATGGCATAAGTACTTCAGCTAAAACATAAAACTGTCATGTCTCTATGTAGAAAACTCTTGTGGGGGGAAAAAAGAACTCTTTTGGCTGAAAACTCCTTATTCAGGTTGTTTCTTATTGCCATTGTCCTTCCAGATACGGTAATTCAGTGTAGAAGCCATGGTTAGCCAAGCTAAATAAGGAATCATCAAATAAGCTGCTGTCTTGTTGATGTTGAACCAGGAAGCAGTTGTAGCTGTTGCCATACCAGTTGTAAGCACAAGAGTCACCAACCCCTGAAACACAAGAAGGGGGTTAGTGTTGGTTTTACTTGTTACGTTTTCTTGCCTAGGTCATCTTTGTCTGGCTCTGTCCACCTAGCTCTAATTCCTTCTCAGACAGAAAAAAAAAAAGATTTTTGCTGAATTATGAGTCAGTTTGACTCAAAACAATGCAACTAGTCACAAGAAAGGGCACTGCAGCTGAGAGCAGGAGAGGGAGAATAAAATCCCTCTTTCTCATACCCTTTTGTTTTTGGCAGGAGGAACTGTTCCATCAAATACAAAACCAGAGAGACTTTGATCAAGTCACTTTGCTGAATAAATTTAGGGGGTCTTTTTGTGGCACAGATGCTGCCTGAAGAGATGCAGTGTTTAATTAATCAACTGTAGACTGCAAGGTCTTCTGCTGTTACAGCATTGGATGTCTATTTAGAGACCCAGGCAGATATTTCATTTTGAGGCAAGTTGTTTCTCTCCAGGGTGCAGAAAATTACTTTGTGCCTAAAACAGGTGCTGATTACCTGAGTAATGTTATGATAAGCTTCTTAATCACTGCTGTTTGCCAGAGATATCTAGGAATTCCAGTGAGGCATAAACATTTACATTTTCTAGTCACACAAAGCTCTTTTCAAAGGGTGGCAGAAAGATCTTGGAAACTAAACATTTAAGGATGGTGTAGATGTGTAAATTCTCTCAGGTGGCTGCCAGCCTGCATTAAAGAGAATTTCAGATGACTTCTGCAAGCCATATTCTGACCCCAGGCTCATTGTCAGAGAGAAAAGATTATGATGCAAAATTTTCACGTTAGCACCTTGCAAGTGACACCAGAAACCTGTGAGCAGCAAACTTAACTTTTTCACTTACCCATCCCATTTTGTGAGCTCCAAAAAACACAGGAGTCCATGCCCAGTTTAATGCCAGCTGCCCTGCGTACAGACCCAGGGGAACCACTGACTTTTCATTGAAGCCTCCCAATTCCTTCCACACCAGATAGGAGCCATATCTGGAGAGAGCAAATAGAAAGTGTAAGCCGGTATTTTTGTTAACAACTACCCATTCTTGATGAAATTAAGTCACTTCAGGGCGACCCAGATTTGTTTGGAAAAGTAGATGTCCAGGCACTACTTGTCAGAGTAAGTGACAGGACAGGGTTGATCACCTGCTGTGGGCAGCAATATGAAGAGAAGAAAATTCCCTGTCCTGCCAAAGTTCTCACAGGTGTATAGAAGCAGAGGATCTGCTACATTTCCACCTTAATGGAGAATGACATGTTGAAATGGAAGCAAGTTTGAGATGCAAGTGTAAAAGGTAAGTCAGAGAATCACAGAATCATTTCAGCTGGAAAAGACCTTTAAGGTCATAAAGTCCAACCACTAACCCATGTCCCTCAGCATCTAATCTATGCGTCTCTTAAATATCTCCAGGCATGGTGACTCCACCACCTCCCTGGGCAGCCTAGGCCAGTGTGTAACAACTGTCTTGGGGGAAAAGTTCTTCCTAATCTCCAATCTAAACCTCCTTTGGTGCAACTTGAGCCCATTTTCCTTTTGTCTTGTCATTCATTACTGGAGAGAAAAGACTGACTCCCACCTCCCTACAACCTCCTTTCAGGTAGTCTAGGGAGTGATAAGGTCTCCCCTCAGCCTCCTCCAGACTCAACAGCCCCAGCTGCCTCAACGGCTTCTCATAAAACCTGTTCTCTAGACCCTTCACCAGCTTTGTTACCCATGTCTGGACACGCTTCAGCACCTCCATGTCCTCCTTCTAGTCAGGAGCCCAGTGAAGGGCCAGAACTGAACACTATTTAAGGTGTGGCCTCACCAGCACCAAGTACAGGGCAATAGTCACTTTCTTGGCCCTGCTGGTCACACTATTTCTGATACAAACCAGGGTGCCATTGACCACCTGAGCACACTGCTGGCTCGTGTTCAGCCAGCTGTCAACCAACACTCTGCCTGGCAGCTTTCCAGCCACTCCTCCCCAAGCCTGTAACGCTGCTGGGGGTTGTTGTGGCTCAAGTGCAGGACACGGCACTCGGCATATTGAGCCTCATGCCCACAGATCCAGTCTGTCCAGATCCCTCCCTCAGCCTCTAAATCATGAAGAAACTGTTAATTTTGGTACTGGGTGATGGTGCTTTAAAATAAATTTAAAAAATAAGCAGTGTCTTTTAAGATGGATGAAATATAGAAGTAGGAATGGAGGCGGGAATGGACAAAATGAATGGCATCTCAAAGCACAGGCGAATATGGGTATGGATGATGTTAGAGCACATTTCACATGAGCACATTTCAGAAGAGAGGAGTGGATGAGACAAAGACGAAGAGAACAAAGATTTTAGGACTTCTAGGGGAAGAATTAACCACAAGGAGTATCCAGCAACCTTTCTTTTTGTGAGATCCTGGCTACTGAAAAATCTTCAAAAATGTTTTTAATATTTTGAACAGATCTTCTTAATGCCACGGAAGAACAGTTCATTGGAGGGATCCCAGGATGTCAGTTGCTAAACAGGAATTCTCAGGATTTGGGAGACTTACTAATTTAAGGTTTATTTTTGCATTGAAGGACTCTGATGAGAAAAGGCAGCATTCATCACCTAGAACTACTGCTTTTGCTCTTGCCAACTTTTAGGCATTTTTTTAGGAGCAGACAGACATCCACAGGAGTAGCTGCAAGGAGTTTGTAAGTCATACAAGAAGGATTTTGATTTTTTTTTTTTTTGCTGTTTAACCATGTTAGTGACCCGAGCTTGTTTCCTGGCTGTTGCTTTCGTAAGGACTAAACAATGGGGCTTTGATATCTTGACACTTTGATTGCAGAGAGTGTTAAAGGGAGCTATGAGTGGGGTAAGTATTAAAAACTTAGTAGTTTATCTTTTTAAAAGGCATCAGGACCCAAATCTGTTACAGAGGCACAGTGTGGACTAAGAGCTGTTCACGCATCCAAGTTTGACATCCGATCAAGACCATGACATACAAATCTGCTAGGAAACTAAATGTTGGGACAGGCAGGTAAGCTTATTAAATCTTGGTTTTAGTTACTTCTTACTTTTAACATATTTAAGAAATTCTAAAGGAATGAGATGTCTTGGTAATTCAAGGACTGTGTGCACATGATGGATTACAGAAGGCCTGCATATAGTACTGGCCTTTAAAGACTGTAGTATTTAAGATTACCTGCAGGATGACTACGCAGTAGTAACTTGGGCTTTAGTGTCTCTGAGACTATATAGTTAAGCCAGTGCTATTCACAATAAACATGATCTTTTCACTGATCTAGACGTGCAGTACATAACCCAGGACCACTTGCCTCAATATACTGACTGTGGTATTATCGAAGTGAGTCATAAGCTGTCACAATTTGGATTTTTAAAATATTTAACTTGGTATCGAGGTTTATCACGAGGAATCCAGAAATAGAGTGACAAACTGTGCAGTAAACTCTTCATGGGAAAGCCACTCAGCTCTTGTCTCTGATAAAAGGCATTTTTTTCATTCACGTGACAATCACAGAATGTTAAGGACTGGAAGGGACCTCGGAAGATCATCCAGTCCAACTCCCCTGCCAGAGCAGGGCCACGTCGAGTAGGTCACACAGGAACTTCTCCAGGTGAGTCTTGAATGTCTCCAGAGAAGGAGACTCCACAGCCCAGCTGGGCAGCCCGTTCCAGCGCTCCATCACCCTCACAGTGAAGAAGTTTTTTCCTTATGTTTTGTTTGGAATTCTTATGTTCCAGCTTTTACCTGTTGCCCCTTGTCCTATCATTGGACATCAGTGAGAAAAGCCTGGCTCCACTCTCCTGACACCCATGACAGTAACATTCTGATTAAAATGCTAACTGCTGGAACTAGAGGAATAGAGAGCAATTTTTAAAAGTATGCTCCCTAAGGGGAAAGAAAAGAGGATATTGACAGGAAAGGAATGACAGTACATGAAGCTGTAAAATTATAAAGCTTTTCTGGAAAGAAAATGAAACCAAAATGAGAGAATGTGAGAGATAATTTAGCATTCAGATACAGTTCCACATATTGCATGGTTGCTGTATTTTGCAACAGGTGATGTGATTTTTAGGATTACCTGCAGGATCACTATGCAATGTTAACCTGAAAAAGATATAGTCTCTCTGAAACTTTATACAGTTAAGCCAGTGCTACATACAGACTAGAAATCACTTTAAATGTATTGTCATGATAGAAGAAATGGGACAGGTAAGCCGTAAAAGGCATACTGCAGCCTAAAAACTATTACTATTGGATTAGTAACAACGTGTATTTGATAGCTAGGAAAAAGAAAAAATAATTTTGGTATGTAGCTATTTCTTAAGGATTTAAGTACAGAAGAGACAGAAGGCACCGCTTCATGCTCAGAGCTGCATTGACCTCTGTTGAGGCTCTAGGAGCAGAATGCCACTTCTCTTTCATGGCACAGTTCACCAGAGTTAATTTAAAGGCACATCATGTTGGGTGGACAGCTTCTAGAGCAGCCTATGAAGAGTATCAAAACTGCCCAAACAATCTCCTGAGACAACCTACCTCCATAAATATTTTTGCTACATCTTCTTAAAAGTAACAGCTGCCAAAATACAATATTATTAAATGGTTAGGGTTTCTGTGGGAATGGTATTTGGCCTTGTGATTCCTTGTTCATTTGACAGTAATTGTTGTGCTGTCAAGTATCTTAAACTAGTTGAATAAGGAGGCAGTAGATAGCTTCAAACATTTACAGTTTAACAGCCTGAAAGTTTTATTTGAAAGGCCATGTCTATTTTGGTTTTGTTTTCTTTTAATTGAGCCCTGTTGGAACAGAACTATCCCAATCCTGCTCCCCCCACCTTTCTTCTTATTTTCTTAAAAGTACTGAATGACATATGTAGAAGAAATCCCAGTGCTGCCTTGCTCTATCACTAGCAGCTTGGCAGCAATTCCTCTCAGAATGAATACAGAGAGCATGTTAATGGCAACTTTTCAAACTCCTGTTTTTGATGTGGATAGTTGTGCATGCAAAATGTCTATCAAACCCACACACAACTCACAAAACATGTTTTTACCTGTTAACAGCTCGACACTCTTTCTTACAAACATACAGCCAGAGATACAATAATAGTCCTCTGCTCCAACATTACATAATAAGCAACTCTTAATATGACATGAAAAACGTACCCCATAGATGTGTAGAGAGTTCCCCAAACAGGAGCAAACACCCAGTTAGGTGGACACCAGGATGGCTTCTGTAAATATATATACCAAGATGGAATTTCCCTTTTGGTTATATTTCTTCCTAAATATCCTCCTGCATGGGGCAGGAGGGTGAAACCCACTGCTGGGGCCCAGGATGGTACTTCCATTGATCCTGAAACAAACCCAAACACGGTGATTAGCAGAGCAATTTGTAAACAAAACCACAAAAAATACTCAAGTTTCAGCTGATTTTAGAAATACATACATGTGGGGGATCTGAACCATAGTCTCATCCTCTCACTGAGACAGCCTGCAGCTGAAAGGAGTGGATCTTGCCCCATAAAGGAACCTATTGTTTACATGTGGTGGGGATGGGTGCTGAGGCCTTTACTGCCCTCTTGGCTTTGTGCAGCAAGATTACTGAGTTTTACCTATGTAAATATTCTCACCCTGAAGTATGCCAGTGGCATAAAGCTGTTTGATATTACACAAACTCCACTGGGATGGGCAGGGGGGTGGAAAGGCACCAAGTGTATATTTCTGTATTACCAAAAGATCCCTTCACTCAACTGAATGGCATACTTGAGAGCCAAAAAAGTGTGTGCTTTCTCTGCTCAAGCAGAATTATTGCACGTGGTGTTGCATTTTCAGCCTCAAAAGGATGCTGAAGATGCTCAAGGGCCAGGAAGAGCGATGTGAATTAGTGGCAGACACTTGAGAAGCTTCCTGGGAAAATAAACATCAGGCAGGACAAGGAGAAGTATTTAAATAATGTTTTGCTAAACAGGGAAGGAGATCTCAGTAGATCACACCCATGGCTTCTTCATGATGTGTTCAACCAGTTGCAGCAATCTTTGCTGCCCACGAAGTGTACTGGGTTCAATTTGCCTACAGAATTAAGACCAAGTAATGCCTTGCTCTGGTAGGCCACGCTTCTTCAGCTGGAGCACAGGCAGCAGGGAAAAGAAGCAAGCAGGAAAAAGCTTCATTGCAGATTTTCTGGCCAAAAGCCAAATGCTACAGAAGAGCTGTGTTTAGGTGGCTAAAGTGTAAACAGATTAGAAGTACGATAGAAAAGGGCAGAACTGAAATGTGTTATTTTTTCAAATATACAATGGGCAAACACGCCCAACTCCTGCTCATCTGTTACGCAAGAGCCAGAAACAGCAGGAAGGAATCGTCAGAGGGACGGCAGCACTAGGGAAAGAGCAACTGCATAAACCTCAGGAGAGAAAATAAAGCTTTAGAGCAACCATCATTTCAGAGGCTTGTCAAAGAACAGCGCTCTATTGACTTGGCTGTTGTCTTAGCTTGTGTTTAAACGTTTTCACTGCCATAGTTATGACTGCAGGGATGAGGAGGCAGGGAGTGGAGGAGAGGAAACCCCACTTGTAACAGATGTGCTCAAAACTATTTGAAGTGATGCACGGATGATGTGGGGTTGTCACAACTCTGCTGGTATGGTGGATTTCTGTTTGGAGAACAGGTATTTGCTTGGCCAGCAAGAGAGCTCTCTTGCATTAGGGTTTTTGGCCCTTGTACTCAGGGGTCCACAAGCCAGACTGCACAGGCTCCAAAAGAATCCTGGTGGCGACAGAAGCAAAGCAGAACTCTGAAGGATAAAACAGAGAGCATGGAGGGACTGGTAAAGCATGTAGGGTTTGGAAGTCTGTAAGGAGTAAACAAGAAAAGGGCGTGTAGGCTGCTGTTCTGTGGGCACAGCTTAAGGGAGAGTCATGGGAAGCCCATGAATAGGAACTGCCCACAAAAAAAGCAGCAGATAGTGGTACAACAGTCAAACGCAGAACAAAAGAATGAACAAGTGAAAGAAAAACTAAGCAGGGAAGAATACCAAAGTAAGGTTGGGAAGAAGTGGGAGAGCAATGTGCCAGTCTGTATCAATTAGATCTTGGGTGGAAGATGAACAACAAGGAAGGGAGGGAGGAAAAATCTGCGTAGCCCACTGCTGTCATACTTCCTGCCTAAGGGATTGTACTTGCTATTTACCAGGGAGCATCTGAAATGGAGCAAAGGAGTTAACAGTTTGTCCCACACCCAGAGCTGTATTGTTCCTCTCCTGAGGGAGCAGGCTGTCAGCTATAGCATACACCTCTTGTCCCCACTACTGACAGCTCTGCTCTCACTGCGATAGGAAGGAATTGTTGTGTACAATTCCAAGCTCCAAGCACCATTCTCTTTGGGTGTCTTCAGATAAGTAATTCCTAGAGGTTAAGCTAAAAATGTAAAGTTACTAAGACCTCATTAATTTTGTCACTCTTGCTTTGCCTATAGAGAGAACACTTGGATTACTTCTCTACGTATACTGTCAAGTGCTGGTCATCTGTGCAGCTCCAGTGTGGCTGGGAAATGCTGATATTGGTTTTTGGTCAGGAGCAAGAGCGAGCTGAGGATGCTCTGGAGAGTCAGTGCATTTGGTTAGCTGTGCTGCACCAGATCTGTGCAACCTTTATACAACACCCAGGACACCTCTGAAAAGTAATGTAATCATGGAGTATATAAAGGATTATCAGCCCTGAAGTCCTTTCAGTCTATAGCTGATAATCCTGAAATTACTGGTGATGGTTTACACAGCAAAGGCTCCCCAACACAGCCCCTCTGGCTGCGTCTGTATTACACAACCTAGAAATAATTACTACTTTCCCAATCCTACTCCAGGTGTGCTCCAGGGTGAGATCTGCTTGCACAATATTCTTGCACCCTAATTTTCATCCTGCAGAAACCCATATGTCTGCGGATGATATCTGCAGCACGCCCAGCAGATATCTGCCTCTAAGAATGACCACAGTTGGAAGTCTTTTCTTCCTCCACACACTTGTTTATTTCTGTTTCCACTTTTTATCTCTGCCCTGCAATACTTTCTACATCATCCTGCCCATTTTCTGTTGAACCCTAGTCTGACTTCAGGCAGCTTCAGTACTGCAGTGAGAGTACTGTGGCAGGCCGGTTTGTTTTACAAACACGTTAAAATAATTTTTCTAGGTATCCAAAACATCTGATTTGCCCAAAGCTAGTTCCACATACATAAAGTAACAGAGAAAATAAAGGGGAGGGAAAAACCCCATACCTGCTGCCTAATAGGCTTCTATCTTTTTGCAGGTTGTTTCTCTCTGGTGGTGTAATATGCAGAAAAACAAACAGAAGCTTTCTGTGTCCTTTCTGGAAAAAAAAAAAAATTCCACTGCACATTCAAAAAAAAGGGATGGAGTGTGCTATGGGTGGGCCTAGATGCATCAAGACAGAGGAGCTGGTTTGCTTCAACTTGATGAAAAATGAACTAAAAGACTTGTTTGCTTTGAGCTGGTCTCTGAAAGGCAAATGGGTTTCCTTCCCTGGGCACCCCCAGACAGAGCTCAGGCAGCAGGAAGGAGACAAAAAGGCACTTTAATGGCATTTTCTTCTATCCCTGTGCTGATAAATCTCTCAGTAATCCCTTTCTTGTGCTACGTGGTGCTGGCTACCCAGTCACGTTGTGCTTAAATGCAGCCAATGAATTAATAACGTGAAGGACAATCTTTCAGGAGGGCTAAATCACCCATGGCGGGTTCCTCATCCCCACATTGACAAAGCTGTGAGTACCATATTACTGAAGGGAGGGTCCCCAGGACACGCTCTCCCTCTCATTCTCTACAGTGTATTTTTTGGAGGTTAGATAAGGTCCCACCCACGTCTGGGAGGCAATATGAAAATTTTCCCTGGGGAAAATGGCTTCTTCCCATGATAGCCATTTGAGGAATTAAGAGGTGCATACCTCATTTACTAAACTACTTATATCTGTTGTGGCTTTAACTCTTGGGAAACCACAATGCTGAAAACGAAGTTATATCCCAGTCTGTGACACAGAATATGGCTGCCACAAAAAAAAACAGTCTTATCTTTGTTACCTAATCCCAAGTAACACAGAAACTTAAACCAATATATATTATATAAATACAATATAAATACCTAACAAGTGAGTGTACAGTGTATGTTCATCATACATATTTATAGCTAAAGATAAAAATTGTGGTATATCTTTAAGGGTGTAAGATGAGGTATGCTCACCAGGGTTAGAGACAACAAATCTCACTGCCCAGGCTACACTTTTTTTAAAATGGCAGAAAACAAGTTATTGAAATAAACCTATGATTTATTGAAGATCCACATACCAGGAACTGAAACGTAATCTTCCCAGGTGGTAATTTGCCATTTACTGCTCAATTTCTTCTAATTCTCCCTATGTATGTCTGCATAAAATTCTCTGCACACAGTGCACTTTAAAAACCAAACACCCCTTTTACTAACTTTCTCCTGAACGGTTGCCCAACTTCTTGCTGTAAGTTTTTCTTCTTTGTCCACCCCCTCAGAAAGCATCATCCATATAGAATCGCAGAATGGCAGGGATTGGAAGGGACCTCTAGAAATCATCTAGTTCAAACCCCTGCCAAAGCAGGTTCACCTCTATAGGTCACAAAGGAACACGTCCAGGCAGGTTTGGAAACCCCCAGAGAAGGAGGATCCACAGCTTCTCTGGGCAGTTTGTTCCAACACTCCATCAATCTCACAGTAAAATTTTTCCTTGTGTTTAAGTAGAACTTTTTGTATTAACAGTTTATATCCATTATCCCTAGTCCTATCACTGGAGACAACTGAAAAAACTGTTGTCTCACCCCTTAAGTACTTGTAAGCGTTAATGAGATCCCCTCTAGTTTTCTCTAGGCCAAACACTCCCAGATCCCGCAGTCTTTCCTCATAAGAGAGATGCTCCAGTCCCCTGATCATCTTGCTGGCCCTGCGCTGGACTCTCTCCAGAAGTTCCCTGTCGCTCTTGAGGAGCCCAGAACGGGGCACAGTTAAAAATATCTGGGTTTAAAATTTAGAGTTTCTCTTGGGTATTTCTAGTTTAAGTGCTGCCTAGGCCTGACTCCCTTCAGCCTGCCAGGTATTCCCTCAACCAGGGTAAACTAGCAACCACATCATCCAAGGAATGATTTAGTAACAGTGGGACATTTGTGGGACTTCACCACCAGTGTCTGAAGTGCAATCATTTACAAGTGTTCTGCACCCTTTACAGCAAACCAAAGCTCAACAGGTAGAGATAAGGTGCACAGCCTGACTAAGGGGGCTGCTGTAGGGGTGGGCAGGAACTGGGCTCTGCCCTGGGGCTTCCCCTCTGAAAGCGTCACATGTGAAGGTCTGACTCTTCCCAGGGCTTGAAGGGTGTCTGATAGGGCGAAGTCTGATGTGGTGGCCTCTTGAAAGTTCTGATGCACCACCTCAAGTGGGCCCAGCTGGGAACTTGCCACCCAGTGTCCTCTCTGCTTAGCACAAGAGGCATTATAGTTCGCGTTGCATAGAGGGGCAGCTATGGAGCAGCACATAATCATATATAGCCTATATTACTGCCCATATATTTGAGCTCACTGGCTTTCCCGGGTGATTTACCTGGAGGTTGACAAAAATGGAGGAAATCCTCTTACAGAGCAGCATAGACTAGACATCAGAAAAGTGAGTGAAATCTGCCCACCCTAACGCAAAATTTTGAACTGGCCTAAATACAAAAGTCAACTGAACTTCCTGCTATTCTGATCCATTTTCATTCTCCCAAGTTATATCAATATAACCTCTTTCTTTGAGCTGCTTCTCTGAAGTCTGACTCACTACTCCACCCCGTTTCACAACCTTAAGTGATGTACAGCCTGCTGTTGCACAACTGCAACTCAGCTATGGCAACTTTCACCTTTTTTTTGGTTTGTTTTTTTTTTTCTTTTCTTTTTTTTTTTTTAATAATCCTGCCACTGAACGCTCAAATCGGAGCTTTTTGTAATGATCTATCAGCATTACTTGGCAATTAAGGAAAAAAAAACCCCACAACCAAGCCCCTTCTTTCGCCTTCGAAGAAACGTCTAATTAAAAGCAAATGACGGTGACACTGAAAGAAAACACCTTTAAGTTAAAGAGCAGCCTGAAACAACCTCCCCTGGAGCGCTCGGAGCAGGGGCGCGTTGTGTCAGACGGCGGCACTACGGGATCGGGGGAACGGGGAGGGGAGGGGGGTGGTATCCGCTGCGCTGTCACCCTGCCTCGACGAGAACTGCCAGACAGCTGTGAACCACGGGAAAACCAGTCAGTGTTTGCCCGACTAAATCCTCTCAGACCGTGAGCTGCGGTACCGGCCCGGCCCGGCCCCGCAGCAGGATGTCCAGCCGGCGCCCGCCGCCGCTCCCCGTCCTGCCCGAGAGCGACCCGCTGGCCAGGCCACATGGGCTGTCCCCGGCTGCCTGGCGCTCTCCGCGGGACGCCTTCCTCAACCTGCCCCGCCAGCCCGCGCTCCGCCCGACGGCCCCCCGGGGGCGGCACCGCTCCGGGAGCCGTCAGGGCCCA
Source organism: Colius striatus (assembly GCF_028858725.1). NCBI lineage: Eukaryota > Metazoa > Chordata > Aves > Coliiformes > Coliidae > Colius > Colius striatus. The sequence goes on along the minus strand of NC_084759.1, from coordinate 125,391,179 downwards.
GGCGGGAGCTGCCCAGGGAAAGGCGAGGACGGGCGGCGCCAGCAGGAGCTGCGGACCGGGAGCCGGCCGCGGCGGCCCCTCCGGCGGCTGTGCCGGGCCCTGCTGCGGAGCTGCGTCGTCCCCGCGGGCTGTCCCGCCGCGTCCCGTCCTGTCCGTCGCGCGGGCGGGGGCCGCACAGCAGCCCCGGCGTTACCTCTGTTCCCGCGCTGCCGCCCGTCGCGCCTCCTCTGACAGCTGGCGGCTGCTCCCGCCCCCGGGCCCGCCTGGGCCCCTCCTGACCCGGGGAGGAGCCTCCCTCCGCTGCCGGGGGGGAGGAGCGGCGACAGCACGGCGTGGCTGAGGCTGGGCCTAAAGCGGCGGACACAGAGAGCGGCCGATTTCTCTTCCTCCCTCCCTCCCTCCCTTCTTCCCCGTCCCGACGCCCGGCGGGGCCCGCCCGGTTCCCGTGGCAACGCGGGGCGCGGCGGCGTAGGCGTAGGCGGCCGGGCGGCGGCCATGGGTAGCTGGGCCGCGGCGACATGGCGGCTTGGTGGCTGCAGCGGGCGCGGCGGCCTCCGCGGCGCACCGCGGCGGTGGGGCAGCTCCCACCTTGGCGGCGGGGACCGGGCAGCGACCCTGAACGACCTACTGCAGAGCTCGGTGGAGGCCGAGGAGCCGGGCGTGGCGGCGGCGGCGGCGAGGCGGCCGCGGCGGTCCCCCCTGGAGGGCACGGTGCTGCTCTTCCCCGGGCAGGGCAGCCAGTTCGTGGGGATGGGCCGGGAGTCGCTGCAGTACCCCGGCGTGCGGGACATGTACCGCCTGGCCGAGAAGGTGCTGGGCTACGACCTGCTCTCCCTGTGCCTGGAGGGGCCGCAGGACGAGCTGGACCGCACCCGGCACTGCCAGCCCGCCGTGTTCGTCGCCTCCCTGGCCGCCGTGGAGAAGCTCAACCACCAGCAGCCTAAAGTGAGGAGCGCGCCGCGGCGGGGAGCGGGGCCGAGCGGGCAGCAGGCTCCGGACGCCGCGGCCTCCTCGACCCGCCTCGGGCCGCGGCCCCGCCGGGCGGCTGCGAGGCGGCTTCCGCATGGCCCCGGCTCGGGGGGGGTTGACGGGAACGGGGCGCGCCGGGGACTTCTGAGGGAGCCGTCTGATGTTTGGCCTCGCATCTGTCTCCGTGCAGGTGGTGGAGAGCTGCGTGGCGGCGGCGGGGTACAGCGTGGGGGAGTTCGCGGCGCTGGTCTTCGCTGGAGCCCTGGGCTTTGCCGAAGGTGCACGGGGAACGTGCCGAGCCCCCTAGTAGGATCTCCCACCCCTGCCCCTTTTCCCAAAGCATTGCCGCGTACCACCGTTTCCCTCCCGCGCTTTTTTTTTTCTTTAATTAGAGGATAAATTTTACTTCCTACTTTCACTGTTGACTTTGACGTGTGTAATCCAGCATTAAAAGCATTGACATTTCATGCGAGTAGACGGGCGCCCTTTCTTGCGCGCAGCTGCAGGGCGCCTGTGTCCGCGTGTTCCCGCGGCTGGCGTTCACCGAGCGGTCTCCTGTTTTTCCCCTTAGCGCTGTACGCGGTGAAAGTGCGCGCCGAAGCCATGCAAAAGGCGTCAGAAGCCGTCCCCAGCGGAATGCTATCGGTTGTCGGTCGGCGAGAGGCAAATTACAAATTTGCCTGCTTGGAAGCCCGTAAACACTGTGAATCGCTGGGTATAGAAAATCCTGTTTGCGAGATTTCAAACTATTTGTTTCCAGACAGCAGAGTCATTGCAGGACACTTACAGGTACTGCTACGGAATAACTGTCTCTTTGATTGGATTTAACACTTCCTTTTTTTAACAGTTTTACTTTGCACTTCTCCGTGGAAGTTTTGTACCGATTGGGTTGGGTTTTTTTTTCCAGTGCTGCATGCTCAGGTGTCGGGTAGGGAGAGGAATATTCCCCTTTGTCATGATAAGCCTAGTAAAGGAGTTCTTATGGGGTGACTGAGTAAACCTTTTTTGTGCAAGACTCTCACTTTTCTCTCTCTTTTATAGGCTTTGGAGTTTTTGCAGGAGAATGCCCGAAAATATTATTTTACACGTACAAAAATGCTTCCAGTCAGTGGGGCTTTTCATACCAGACTTATGGAACCAGCAGTAGAGCCATTGGCTGAAGTCCTAAAATCGATTGAGATTGAGAAACCACTGGTCTGTGTCTATTCCAATGTTGACGGCAAAAAGTACATGCACTCAAAGCACATTCGGAAGCTGTTAGTGAAGCAGGTGGTTTCACCTGTTATGTGGGAACAGACCATGCATTCTGTATATGAAAGAAAGCAAGGAACAGAGTTTCCTTATACCTATGAAGTGGGGCCTGGGAAGCAACTAGGAGTAATTCTCAAAAAGTGTAATTTAAAGGCCTGGAAACAATATAAACATGTAGATGCTCTGGAAGATGAGGAAGCGGCAGAGACCTAAGTAGCCTTTTGAGAAAAATCCATGCAACTTGGGGTTTTTTCCTGCGTAACTCAAAAATAACTTTGTGCCCCCAAAAGAGGAAGTCAAACATATGTAGCTTCTCATGATAAAAAGAGCACCATATGCGTAAACCACAGTGAACATTTTCCATCCCTGTGTGCCTCAGCTGTGGAAGGGGAGAGCAAAGTCGGGGCCTTCTGTTTGCATTAGGACTGAAGAACTGCCAATAAACATGCCAAATAGCCCGTTGTTCGGCCTCAACCATCCAAGCAACGTTCCCTCTCTTCCTTTTTTTCCTTTTTGAAGTCTTTTGGGGGTGTGGATTTGAGTTCAAGTCAGTAGCTTTGGCTGCTTGCTGCAGGAGGGACCATCTGCACGGATGTGGGCATTAGAAGTGAGCTGTTGGCACTGGGCTGCTGAGAGGACTGTGTGCTGGGCTCGGCTACACCTTTGGAGCAGCTGTCCGATTGGTACGGCTGTTGGTACCTCGTCAGGCTGCTCCCAGACTCAGCTAACTTGTGGGATGTTCCTCTGTCAAATTCCTTTATTTTGTGTCCAAATTGCCAGGTAGCGGCTGGCTAAGGCACAAGATGTTGTTAGGAAGAGGATTTTCTTAAAGTGTAAATAAACTATACAGTTTGTCTTGGTATTTTAATGCTGTGGGGTGCATCATTACTGGCCTATAGCCCATATGTGGATGGGAATCATTTTCTGTCCCATCATCCATACGGTTGGTTGTGCTAAATTTACCAAAGGGAGAAGAAATGTTTCACTGAATGAAGCAGCTCACTGAAATTCTCCCCCGCCCTGGTACAAGGCTTTTGTCATCCTTGATGTGGCCTCTTGGGTCAGTGCAGACTGAATTGGTCCTTTGGGTGACTTTTCTTGATGGAGCAGAAAACAGCAGCACTGGAAATGTGGAAAGATCTTTTCAGAGGTACCTTTGGGATAAGGTGAACCCTGTGGTAAGACAGGGCATGGGAGGAGGATTTTGATTGTGTCTGATTTTTTGATTGTGTTGGCAAAAGTGGGAGATGAGCTGGAGAGGAGTGGGTTGTCCTGACCCCTCCTGGAAAGCGCTTCCCACTTCCCTTGCCAGCACTGGCTGCAGGTGGCTGGGTGACAGCTGGTGCTGGGTCCTTGGGCTGGCTGGCTTCAGGGGAAGCACCCGCTGCTTCCAGCACCTTCCCACATCGCCTGCACTCCTCAAGGTGGCCCTTAGAACAGCTTTAGCACCAAATCCTTGGGTTTGGATTCTGTGACCCACCCCTGGCTTATTAAAACAATCCCAGTTGTGTTACAATATTGTGCTGCCTGCAGAAGAACCCTGCGGGATGCATGGATGTACACTTGCTTTGTTTGCCCTTTGTCTGCAAGGGCTACTGAAAGCTTTAAGAACTAGGAGAGGACAGTGTCTGCTAGGGGATCGCATACCAAGAAGCAGAGAAAGATTGTGTGGTGCATCTTACAGTGTGATCAGAAACTTGAACTGGAGACTTTGTTCATTTTTGGTATTTGAATGGTATGTTGAACAGATATATATATAGATATAGATATAGATATAGATATAGATATAAAAAAGCAGGGTACATGACTTAATGCACATCTTCAATAATGTATGAAATGCAGAATGAACTCCTATTGCAGTGTGATGATAATTTCATAATAGCACATTTCTGAAAGGAAAAGTGATTTTTAAAGTACCAGCCTCAATTACAGGTGCTTACTGGAGCATGTTCAGTTCTTTTGTGAAGTGAAATTGGCAGCTGAGCCTACCTTTTCAGTACAAATTCCACTTTTGTCATGTGTAAACATTAACTATTGGGAAAATACAGAAGAATTTGTCAGCTATTGCACTACTGGAGTCTACCAGTTAAGGGTTTGGATTGCTGGAAGGAAAATTATTTCAGTGAAGGCTCCAGCCTACCAAAGTCATCACTAAGTGAATATCCCAAATAAATCCCATTCGTATTACTAAATGCTGAATTGTGTGTTGGAAGTTTCTGGCTGCATCTTGTGTGACCACACAATCTTAGTGACTGACACCAGCATTTACGATAGTTGGAACCGAACATGGCATGTTGGTGGCAATAATTTTGGGTGTAGTGAAGTGCTTTAGTTTCTGGACTTTTAAATAAAAGATATTAAACTTTTTTTGGGTGGAAATTTTGGAGACCTGTTTTCTATTTGTATTGTTCTCGGCACTAGTATTTATAGTTTCTTATATCACTTGGTTGCACATTTTGCCTGGAATGAGAGCTCTTTGGGAGGAACATGCTAAAAATCTGCAAATGCAGACTTACTAGGTAATGTCTGCATTTTCATCGGCTGCAGCACTGAAGTATTGGTGTCTGTATCCCACTCCTGTGGGTCCTGTTTCATTAGTGGCAAGAAAGAACTGTAGCCATCATGCAGATGTTTGCTTTTCTCCTGCGTGGCACTTGAGCCTGAGCTGATGTGGCAAGCTGTGTGTCACTGCAGCTCCTTAGTGAGCCTCATGTCTTCAGAACCAAGCGCTTTGGTGCTCTTGTGTTGATGTTTTAGTTTCTGTCATCTAAACGAGTGTGATGGAGGCCTTCATAGCTCTGTATTGAGAGCATTTCATGGCTTGCTATTGTGTAGTGCCTGGCAGCACGATGTCACACTGGTGTACGGCTGCAAATCGGCAGAGTGGTATCCCATGCTGTAAAACTGGTGTGTGGCCAGGTGGAGAGCGGTGTGCGGAGTAACTTAAGAATCCTGGATGTTAGTACTTGTTATCTGCCTTTCTTCTCTGTGCTTACTCATCCATCCCTTCTGCTTCTGAACACGTATGACTTGCAAAGTCGGCACAGTTCCTTTACCTAGGAACAAGCAGAAACAGGATGTGGGGAAAAAAAAATACCAAGTCCTGAAACTATGTCAGATGAGGAAGTGTGCAGTCAAAAAACACCCCAAAATTGTGTGGATCTCCCAAGTGAGATTGCAGAGCTTTAACTAAGAGGCTTTTTGCGTGGCTCTGTGGGTGGGTGAGAGGGGACCAGGTAACGCTGCTCCAGCTGGCGCCAGTTCTGGTTATGGATTCCATTCACTCGCCGTGTTGGTGCGATTGCATTTTAGGTTCCTCAAGACACTGTTTTGCTCTGTCGATGCTGAACTTCCCCCCTCTTGTGTTTCAAAATGTGATGTTACTGATTGTAAGGGTGTGAAAAAGCTGTCTCATCCCACGCAGCTGTCGGGCTGCGCGTCTCCTGCTTATCATTGCTCCCCTGTGCGTGAAGATTATTTCTCTAGAAATAACTGGCATTGTTTTGTAGTGTTAAAAGTGATTCAGCCAGGAAGAATCAAATTTTTGGCAGCTGCTCCTTCTATTCCACGTGCATAGATTATGTATTAGACCATCTTAATGGGAATTTTTACCTTTCACTAAATAGTAACTTCAGTGTTAAGGAGTTAAACAGAGCAGTCAATTTACTGATAAAACTTTTGTCTGATTTTGGTAATATGGGCAATTCAGCCAGCCAGCTTCTGGCCCTAGTGAGACTAGAGATGTTTCAGATGCCCTACTTGTGCTTTTCTAGAAAACAAACAAAAACACTGCCTGCTGCTGATGAGCAAATCAGCTGGAGGGTATTTTGAATAAGGTTGACACTAGACCTGCTGCTGCCATTGAACTTTTGGGTATGCTGGAGCCATGACCCTCATAAGTCTTACCTTCCTTGTGTACCTTTTCTGCGCTCTGCATTTCAAGTGCATGTCAATGAAAGAGATGTCAAAATCCATTAACATGATACGGTTGAATGAAATATTCCAACTGAAACTTTTTTTTTCTTTCACTGAGAGATTTTTTGAGATGGGCAATTAGGATCATAATGGGATCTGGGCACCATTCACGAGAGAGAGGAAACACATTCCTCAGCCTACTTAAACTTAGCTGGATTTGGCATTGATCTTCTCTGAAGTGGCTCTTGAGCGATTTAAAGCAGGGACTGGAATCTGAAACTCCAGCCTCTCTGATGAGTGCTTAACTCACTAGGCTGTTAGGTGTTGTAGTTTCCTGTTTGAAAAGGGAGGGAACTGTAGCAGTGTCTAGCAGAGGCAGGGCAGGTATCCCCTCTGCTGAGGGGAATACCTGAACCACAGAGATGCACTTTCGTTTTCTCTTACTGAGAGAGAGTCTGTAACTGCACAGTGAAAAGTGGCTTCAACAGCAAAGGGCAGGGAACACGCACAGAGATGCACAGATTGACTTGGTATTGGTTGAGACCTGTTGTGGAGACAGAAGAAACCCCTTCGTGTCCTCAGACCTGCCTGTGGGGTACACAGGGTGGCGCCTACACCACCTCCATCTTGTAAGCTGTGCTCAGGTTTCCCTTAGTCATCTACTTCCCCCTAAGCACGTGCCTTCCAAAAAGAAGTGTCATCAAAAAAAAAAAACACCAACTAACTTTTCCAAACTCAGTCAAATTCCTGGGCTTTGTTTTCTGGGCAACTCAATGTTTTACTTTGAAAGAGGCAGAAGAATATAAAATCTAGTAGTGCATTTCTGAAAAAAATCTGGAAAAGGTAATAGCTTGGCTTGAGTGGCCCTCAAGTACCAACCTAAACAAGTTGTTTTCTAGCTCACCCCAACCACTGCTCTTCCAGTAAACTATAATTTCATATGCTAATATTACTACATAAAAGATCAAATAAAGCCTGTCCTGTAGTCATAGAATCATAGAATGGCAGGGGTTGGAAGGGACCTTTAGAGATCATCTAGTACAAGCCCTCTGCAGAAGCAGGGTCACCTAGATCAGGTCACACAGGAACATGTCCAGGGGACTCAACCTCCAGAGAAGGAGACTCCACACCCTCCCTGGGCAGCCTGTGCCAGGGCTCCCACACCTGAACAGGGATATAGTTTTTCCTTATGTTTAAACGGAACTTTTTTTGTTCCAGCTTCTTCCCACTACCCCTTGTCCTGTCACTGGATACAACAGTAAAAAATGATGCCCCAACCTCGAGTCATCCACCATTTAGATATTTCTAAATATTAATGAAATCCCCCTGCAGCCTCCTCCAGACTAAACAGCCCCAGTTCCTGCAGCCTTTCCTCTTAAGAAGGATACTCCAGTCCCCTGATCATCTTGCCCTGGCTGGAAGAGGAAGAGGTTAAAGACTTGTTGGCTTAAGGCTCATAAGTCAATGGGTCCTGATGGGATGCATCCTAGAGTGCTGAGGGAGCTGGCTGATGTGGTTGCTAAGCTGCTCTCCATCATTTTTGAACATTCATGGAGGACAGGTGAGGTGTCTGAGGACTGGAGAAAGGTCAATGTCACGCCAGTCTTCAAAAAGGACGACCCAGGAAACTGCAGGCTGCACAGCCTCACCTCCATCCCTGGAAAGGTGATGGAACAACTCGTCCTGAATGTTATCACTGAACATGTGAAGGATAAGATGGTTACCAGGAGGAGTCAACATGGATCCACCAAGGGTAAATCCTGCTTGACCAACCTGAGAGCCTTCTATGAGTGCATAGCTGGCTGGGTAGATGAGAGGAGAGCAGTGTATGTCATCTACCTTGACTTCAGCAAGACTTTTGACACTGTCTCCCAAAACATCCTCATCAGAAAGCTCAGGCAGTGTGGCTTGGATGAGTGGAAAGTGAGGTGGATCGAGAGCTGGCTGAATGACAGAGCCCAGAGGGTGGTGATCAGTGGCACAGAATCAAGTTGGAGGCCTATGGCCAGTGGAGTTCCACAAGGATCGGTTCTGGGGCCAGTCTTGTTCAACATCTTCAAAGACCTGGATGAGGGGACAGAGTTCCCTCAGCAAGTTCCCTGATGACACCAAACTGGGAGGACTGGCTGATTACCCAGAAGGCTGTGCTGCCATTCAGCGGGATCTCAGTGGGCTTGAGAGTTGGGCAGAGAGGAACCTCATGAGGTTCAACAAGGACAAGTGCAGAGTCCTGCACCTGGGAAGGAACAACCCCGTGTACCAGTACAGGCTGGGGGTCGAACTGCTGGAGAGCAGCTCTGGAGAGAGAGACCTGGGAGTCCTGATTGATAATAAACTAACCATGAGCCAGCAATGTGCCCTTGTGGCCAAGAAGGCCAATGGCATTCTGGGATGCATCAAGAAGAGTGTGGCCAGCAGGTCAAGGGAGGTTCTTCTTCCCCTCTACTCTGCCCTGGTGAGGCCTCATCTGGAGTCCTGTGTCCAGTTCTGGGCTCCCCAGCACAAGAGGGACAGAGAACTTCTGGAGAGTCCACCGCAGGGACACCAAGAAGATCAGGGGACTGGAACATCTTTCATACGAGGAAAGGGTGTGAGAACTGAGGCTGTTTAGTCTGGAGGAGTCTGAGGGGAGATCTTAGTAACATTTACAAATATCTAAAGGGTGGGTGTCAGGAGGTTGGGACATCCCTTTTTTCAATGGTATCTAGCAACAGGACAAGGGGTAATGGGATGAAACTGGAACACAAAAGTTCCACTTAAATATAAGAAAAATCTATTTCACTGTTCAGGTGAGGGAGCAGTGGCACAGGCTGCCCAGAGGGGTTGTGGAGTCTCCTTCCTTGGAGGTCTTCAAGACGCACCTGGACATGTTCCTATGTGACCTGATCTACGTGACCCTGCTTCTGCAGGGGGGTTGGACTAGATGATCTCTAAAGGTCCCTTCCAACCCCTACCATTCTAGGATTCTATGATCTTGGTGGCCCAGTGCTAGACTCAGATGACAGTAGCTTGTCTCATACATTTTGTTATCAATGTGTGATGGCATAATCTTGCAAAATAAAGTGTGTAACACTGTGAAACAGTTAAAACAACAATTTATTTTTTTAAAAAAAGTATCATGGTTTTAATCTTTACTATTGCTTTTACAGTGTTAAAATTTAAAGGATGTCCAGCATGCCTTCAGTCTTCCCCACATCCAGAATCCCTTAAAGAAACTCGTTTACATGAAGTAGACACTTTTATCTTGCATTAAAACAAACACAAAAAAAGACAGACTTTCTAGTCACCTGAAGTCACGTTTCCAAGGTAGCGAGTCAGGCAGTTATCCAGCAACAACCTCCTTATTTTAAACATTTTTCTTTTTTAAAAAAGGTATGAAACAGTAGTGACCCAGCACTAGCCTAGGTTTTAAATATAAAAGAGATTTTTATCAGTGTAAATTTGAAAATCAAACCAACTGCCACCACCTGGGTGTTAATGATATTGGTCATAGTCCAGCAATGACCTCCCATTGTAATTCTCCACGTTAATTCCACTGTGGTCCATAATTCATGGCCCACCAAAAGGCAACAACCAGCAAGGCTGCTGGCACCAGCTTCTGGCAGACACACCTGAAAGGGAGCCTGCAAATCTGTGGGAAGAGAAGGAAACTGTCATTAGAAATAACAAGCAGCAAAAAGATGGTGTGGAAAAGCTACCAGGAACACCTGCGTGTGAGGCCACTGGGAAATGGAGAGCAGAACCCGGCTCTCCTGGGGAAAGGCACCATCAGGGGTGTGGTTTTGCTGATGGGTTGCCTCTAGCTTCTAAAGGACCCCTCTCTCTTCTCTGGGCTAAGCAGGGGGTCTGCTTATCTCCCCTGGACTAGGCCCTGACAGCGTCTTAGTGGGAGATGCCTTCCCTCCACATGCAGGCCCCAGGAGTTGCGTAGGACTTGGGCTGCTGGGTGCAGACATTTGCCATACTCTATCTGTAAGTAAGTGAGGAATTTCAGCCAAAAAAGAAAAAATGGGGCAACGGGAGGACACCAGCCAACTTAAGGAATAAACCCAAAGTGAGGGCCGCATTATGTGCTTTACTCATTGTCACTTACATGGGAGTGAGGTGTCGCTGTTACCTACTTGTCAACAAAAAGGTGAGAGAAAAGGGAGAGCATACCCAGCTTCCATAACCAATGATCTTCTTTGTCCAGTTATTGTTCAAAATATTTCCAAAGCTTCTTATAACACTTTTAATAATATTCCATGTCTGGAAAACACTGAGAGCAACCCTGATGATTTAAACAACAACAACAACAAAAAAAAAGAGAAAAAAGAAAAAAATCTAAAAATTGGCAAATGAAATACCACGGTTTAGAAAACCTCAAAAAGAAACTCAAAACTGCAATATGTTTCTTCCTGAAAGTCTACGTGTACATGTGTATGTCTCTAAATACTTAGAAAGAAGACCTGGCAACTTGGTAGGGCTTTGAAAGCTAAAGGCAATTGGGTTTCATAATTAATTAAACACAAACATCACACAAGGAAACGTCCAGCAGAGCTCCTGAACAGGAACCTTGTGCCTTTGCTCTTCTTTCAAACTGAGAACAGCACAACCCAAGGAGAGCTGCTGCCCTCTAATAAATGAGAGTTCAGGGCAGCAGGAGTTCAGGACTGACAGGAATCCCACAGGGTCTCTGCAGCGTGAATCCAGCTTTCCTGAGGTAGAAGATACAGGACTATACACTACATCGAGCAACACAGCTGTAACTGAATTACATTCTCTGTAAGTCTGCAGTCAGTGACCATCCTGAAGCAAGGAAAAGAAGAGGCAGAACTGCATGTGAGTACTTGGGGGTTCAGGCACAGATGCTGGATCTTGGGTTAGGACATTACTGTTTGTCAGTTCATCTGGAGTTAATAACTATCCACACCATGCCTGTCAGCTCACAGCACATAAACTGAGGCAATTGAGCCTAGTCTAGCCACATTTTCTTCTATGTGCATGGATAGGTTATTGGACAGGTAGTAACATATTAATTCCTGAAGCATCACACAAGGCTGCAGACCTCTCATTGCTTACTTGTGCTTAAACACTGTCTAATCTAGCAAACTACTACTGTGAAATTTTAAATACCAAGAAACTATGTAAGTCTTTTGACTGTAAATGGCTGTAGTCTGTGAAAACTATTTGCACGATAAAGCTCTTCCTTGTAACACAAGCTGCAGTACGTTTTCGGGGTTTTTTAGGTTCTGTATGAAGCAGCAGTAACAGCAATAAAATTTTTTACTTTGTGCATAGAAATGTTATTGTTTGTCTAACAAACCATTACCATTTATCCACCTGCCAGGTTTTTAAAAGGATCTGAAGACTGATGGTGGCAGTGAGGTAACTTACCCGTGTGCCAGGTGAAGCAGCGTGTCTTCAAACTTCCTGTGGTACGTCCTGTTAAATTCATCCCCAATCAGGGCCAGCTGATGGCCAACCTGGGCAGCTGAGCTATAAGATGTTTAGGATGTGCATGTCAGAGCAAAACACTGCAACAGCAATTCCCTAAGCAGCACTGCAAATGTCAGGCACAGTTATTCCCCTAACGGCTGACCTAAGCTAACCATGTAAAAGCAAAAGGTTGAGAGGGTTTTTTCCTATTATTTATGGTTTTATTGAATGCACATCTGTGCCGGTATTTATATGCATGCAGAACTGCTCTGATGTTTTCATTAAAAATTGCGTATTTGTCACTTTTGAAAAACCATCTTGTTTTTTTAGGTTTCTTATTTATTTTATACTTGACAATTCAATTCTGGTTTGATTGGGTTTGGGTTTTTTTCCCCAAAATCCAAACATTGGAACAAGCTTCACATCTATGATGTGCTTCCAGATAGTGGGTGGTGCCAGGGCATGAACTGACTAAAACCTAAAAGCTCTTAGAAAGGTCCTGGGGCAGGCAGAACCTTGAACTACAGCATCTGTGGCACATGTTGATGCAAAAAAATGGTTACGCTTTCCTTACGAAAATTTCCCATTAAATTAGCTTCTCTTAGACACCCCTTTTTTTTTCCACTTTCTCTTTTTTTTTTTGGTAGAAAAATAATCTGACTATACATTTTTATTTTAACTTGCATTTCTGCTGAGATCTGTTTATGAAATCTGATGAACAGTACATGGGCTTAAGAGATTAATTCTAGAGATCTGCTTAAAAAAACTTGGGCTTGGCTTGGTCAGTCCAATAACAAAAAAACCCACAGAAAGGAATTTCCACAGATGGGGGAAAGGCAGCCCCCGACTCTCAAACTGATAAAAATTTATGTATAGGATTAAGGAAAACTCAAAGCAGCACAACCAGTTTGTTGTGAGAGGCGCCTAGAGAATTATGTAAAAATGGCTTCCTCAGCTGCTTGCCCTAACAGGTGGGTTTCTAATGAAGAGCCACATCTGTGTCCCTGTGCAGGATAAAAACTTACAGACATTTAATGCAGCATAATCTTGCGTAGTCAGTGTTAAGCACTACAGGTTATCTACACTTGCATCTATTCCATTTCCAACAGTATCCACTATGATTATTTGGCTTAGCAAAGCCTTCTGGAAAGTCTAGCGGTTTGTATTTGGCAAGGGTAGGACGTGGAGGACAGAAGGGGTTATTAATGCAGCGTGATACCTGATATTAAACTCCATTTGCTCTGTGGTGTCTGGAATCGTTTGGAAGTTACTGTAGGTTTCCTCTTCTGGTACTCCATTGGGGTAGCTGGAGAAGACAAGGTGCCTGGGGATTCTCCTCATTTGAGACATCTCACTCTGCAACGAGTCATGAAAGATCCTTTCAGTTTATATGGAATATTTAAAGTGCTACTAAAGCTGCCCTTTTTACTTCTCCAGCAAGAACGCGTTGCTAAGATAACTATTTTAAGAGTAGTCATAGGAAAGTTTCAGTGACTCAACAGATGTACAGCAATTCAAACATGCAGCACTTAGATGGCTGCTGCTTCATATTGGCTCAAAACAGCCAATGAAATTGGAAAATCTAGATAAATATAGCTCACATAGATAAGTATAGTTTCTCAGTAGTTTCCCTTAGTACAAGAAGCTTTCCTGAGCTGCTTTCAATGACCTGCCTGGCGTTACATCACTCCAACTGATGGAGATCCCCAGGCAGCAAACGAACTTGAACAGGTTTTCCCATCTTAAATTTAAGTCCAAGTTTATACATCTTCAGCTCGAGACAGCCACCGTGGAAATCATAAACAGCTCATGATAAAAATGGAATATAACAAAGATTTAAGCAGATTAATAATTTTCCAAGTGGAAGAGTGGACAGTAGGAACTCCTAAAATTAGTGGAGCTGCCTGCTTGTACAATGGGAAAGTTATTCACAACCAGTAGCCAGGCTGTAGCACCTAAGCACCTCTTAGGAGGTGATCCTCTTCTCAGCAAAATAAATGGCAAAACTTAACAGGTTTCAGCACAAGTGGTACATCTCTACTAATGTCAATATTTGATTAACACTTCCCTGAGAGTACTACAAAGGTTCAGTTCACCAGCAGCATCGCTCAGAGTGGAGCTGATGTTTTTGTAGTTGTTGCAGTTGTTTTATTTGGCTTATCAAGAGAAATGACATCAGAGCTGTGGACCAGGATTATTTTAAACTACAGGCACGCCCTTAGGCAGGTAACACTCCTTCTGCCCCCTGGACATTTGCTGCAGTGGAAGGCTCTGCCTGTTGTCTGCAAGGTGCCTGATGATGAACTTAATGACAGTCTTCTGGAGATGCTCAGTTTTTATCTGGCATGTTTCTGGCTGGCTCTTTGCTTCCCAGTTCCATCATTAAAGTGCAGACCCCCTTTGTTGATGGAATAATCTTGGACAGTAATGAAGGAGATTTCCTCCTGGCTGGATTCCTTCCTCTTTTTAAGCCTGCTCTGTGCAGGTTAAATGACTCACGTAAAACACTCTCAGAGACAGAGCTAAACCAAGCAAGAGCTATCTGTCATTATGCTGCTTGGTGGGGATTTGGTTTGCCATAGTTCTGCAATCCTGTAAACTCTTTCTTTAAATGTTACGCTTGGGATGAGGTCGGGGCCTTTGTGCCCCGAGGGAGCATTGATCTTTTTTCGGTATTCAGGGGAAATTCAAATTTTCCACAAAGCAAAATTATTAATAATTAATGTGTATACATAATTGCATAAGCAAACACACAGAAATGGGATACTTAATAAATGAAAATACACTCAGTTCTACAGAAGCAAAGTCTCCTCTTGCAATGTTTACTGTGGCTGGGGGAAAAGCACACTTAGGATTAGTTTCTGCTGAGTGGATACTAGAAGGTCTTGTATACTAAATTGTTTCATATTCTGTTTGGTTTTTTTTCCTTTTATTTGTAGCATTTCTGCTTTACTCATATATATGTTTATAAATTAAAATTTTAAATTTAATCTGCATTTCTGCAGAGCTTTGTAGTTTAGCAGTGACAAAGAGGAGCTAAATGTTACTGCAACCACCATGAGGGAGTTTTGTGACCCAACCCTGTTCTGGAGATGAAATACCACAGTCCTTTCTTCCAAGGGGCACTTATGGATTTACATGAAAGAGAAGGAGAATCTGAACATATTTTACAGATGAGTTAAAAGGCTCTATTAAATAATATCATGTTTTTAAAGAGAGAGAAAGGTAGTAATTCCAGGTGCTATATTTGCTTCAAGAGATGCCCTATGTTGTTTTAAACACTTTCTTTATGCATTGCTGTATGTCTCTCCCCCAAGTCCAAATAAAAATAATGGAAAAAAGGGCAATGTCCACAGAGGGACTTTGAGCATCCCAGCACCATACCAGATTTCCAGATACCCAGTCACCCCAAAGGTTGTGTGTCTCTGAATCAGGTGCTAAGACTCCGTACATACCCTATGGTGAAGCTGTATCACTTTCAAAAAATCCCTGTTCACCAGAGCAGCTACTTGAACTGACTCTTCCATTTCCCAGGGGAACATCTAGACCAGTGGCTTACTGGGTGCAATGGTGCTCAACAGCTGATCCTATTCCCACACGTGCATCCCTGTCCATTTTTTGTGCAAGCTCCGATGCAACATGTAGCCTATTGCAGTATGGACTGGATGACCCAAGGCAGCTCCTGGTTTGAGAACTCCAGCAGAGCTCAGTCAGGAGCTCCAAGGGGCCCTGAAGGTCCATGAACTAGAAAGGGGGAATGGCTGAGCAAGGTTTGGAGGATCCCGGGGATGCTGAAGTACTCACTTGGACATTCAAAGCGTCAGTTCTCTGGATGCAGTTAGTCTCAGTGCACTGCGTAGACAAACAGTTAAAGCACATACCATTGGACTTTTTGAAGTTAAATAACCCAACTGTATGTACAAAGTAAACATCTGAGTACATAGTGATGTATTCCTGTAGCCTGTGGGTACCACAGGGAGATTCAAACAAATGGAAGTGTACTTTACGACTTACAAAGTCACTAAAGGTTTCTAGTAAAACAAGTACTGCATTGAGAAAAATGTATTAAAACTCAGAATAACAAAATCAGCTGTCTATTGCACATGCATATGGACTATTCTTAGCCTTTACAACTCTGCATTGTGGAAAAAAATTCTAAAAAAAGGTATTTTCTTTTTCTCTATGGTTTTTTTTGTTGTTAATTTCTAGACTAGATGCTAGTTTCACACTCAGGGGGCCATACAATGGAAACGTCTGTATCTGTGCGAGATGAAAACTGTGTTCTGAAAAAGACCTATAATAAGTCGATGTACTACAGAACTCAGACATGTAAACAAACCATACAATGCCCAAAGCGCAACATATGCTACCTCACACCTGTCATGATAATACCTTCCTCCCACAGGCTAAAAAAGAAACTGTCATAGCTATTGAGCCATGCTCCCTACAACTCAGCTGCAGCCTGGTATGCTAGCTTTGCCCACCAGCTTGTCTCAATATAAAAGCAACCCAACAAAAAGAGGATTTATAGTGTATTTTACAGGAGAGACAGCATTGAGGCAAAGGCAGTCTGGTAGAGCTTACTGTCCCAAAGATGTACAAGATGGGTCTCAGTTTCAAAGCAAAGCTTAACGATTGCCTTCTTGGCAAGGAAGGAATAAATTTAGGCCATGTACTGATGTGTTTTTAAAACAGGTATATATAGAAATGCATACAAAAGCTGCATTAATAGAGGCCTGTTCTCAGGTTTGGATCCATGCAGAGATGGGCACAAAGAGCTTGTATCACACTCCACGGATCCTTCTGGTTCTCCAAAGCAGGATGTGTTAATCTTCTACCACTCGTCTCATGCTTTCCTTCCTCTCATTTATACAGAAAGAAAAGGCAAACTGATTTTGGTTTACAGGGAAAAAAAAGAGGCTATAGATGTGTATGTGTAATGTATTGTGATTTAGAGAACAAGTGACCACAACTGAACCCTCGCAACGCCTCCAAGGAGGCAGCAGCAGGATCCCATGCCAACGACAGAGATAATTTCCAAACTAGCAACCAGATAAAAAAAGCTCATGCTCCTCTCTAAGGCTTTGATCAAGCAAGCTAAGTTTCAATGGTGAACTGCCTTCAGCAGAATAAATGATGTATTTCAAGTTAAATACAGACTTAATGTTTTGCTGAGTAGAGACCTAGGTCCAAATTTATAAAAAACCAGCCTTCTAAATGCCTAATTATGTGACTGAAATTATGGTTTTTTATGACCACAATTATGATTTAATGAAGCATCTTTAGTAGAAAGAGTATGTTGACACTATCTTTACTTTGCGTGGTCATTTTTAATACTTGTGTCTTTTTTTACCTAGGAAAAGACAACAGAAAATCTTTTTGAAAAAGAACCCTGCTAAACCAAGTGAGTATATGCTGACAGGTGAGTTGAGGAAAGCGAAAGGTTGTGAAATTTACCTGTGGTCAGTTCAATTAGACTTGCTGTGATATTCATTTATAAGAAGACAAGCATAATTATACTTCAATATAATGCACTGAATGCATGAATTACAGTTTGGATGTTATCTTTACGCATTTTATGACTTACGTATAGTATCATTTCTGTGCAGTTTATGTCTTACACATGAAATTTTATGTACTTTACGCAGACGTGACATTCTAAAGCTATTAATAATTACAGTACATGACTGAATATGTTTTAAAGCTGGTTAAGTAAGTAGAAAACAACTACCGTATAACCCAATTCTCATGTTTGGGCTCAAAATTCAGAGTACCTATGTACGTAAATATGGATTGACAGATAGGACCCTCGTCCTTTACCCCTCAGGTATCAAAGCATATCTCAAACTGTTTCAGATTCTACCAGCTGCCCATGCAAACTAAATTTAAATAAAAACCAAATAGAGGCTTGGCTGTTTGCATATATACCTGCAGTCCATAGCCAACTCTTTCAAAACATGACATCATCCTTGCTGTTGCAAATACAAATCTCTATGCCATTTTACAAGGACAAGTCTTTGATAAGATGACCGAAGATTAACAGCTAGTTAAGGTTTCAGAGAAATGATAATACTGGACACCCCGGGTGGCATAGGGAGGGAGAATATACTCTTTAAAATCCCAGGCAGTTTTTTGGTTTGTTTCCCTTAAGTTCCTGATTCTCCTATGACCCCTGTCAGATTAGCAGCAGTTGACCCTCCTCCCTTGGAAGTCAGAGGCCACGAGCGGCACACAGGCAGTGGGAACTGCGGCCATGGCTACAGGACATCACTGCCCTTTCCCCCTGTGTCGGGAAACCTGGGCTCCCACAGGCCTGAGCCACCCCAACTGAAGGCAAAGCATCACAAGGTAGCTGTCAGAAGCCTCAGTTTCTCTTAGAAAGATGACAGATTAAGTCATTGTCACTCATTTTTTAATAGTGGAGGTAAGTTAACCCAGGTTGCTGGATTGACTCTTAAATCAGTATCAGGTCAAGGAGCAAAGATAAATTAATTCTTTGTCTCATACTGTGTTCCCAGTCAGCCTAACATCAGTGACCTTGGAGACTGTTTACACCTAAACACTTCTTAATATTGCCTCAAACAGCTATTAAAGGCACACTTCTGGAAATCTAAAAAATACACCCTCTGCTTCTTACATTTTATTTCATTTACCTTTTTACGCTCACAGAGTCAGAATGAGAACATACCTTCACTGGGAATTTAACACAGGCTCTCCTACCTCAAAACTGGATAGGAATGAAGCATTTGGTTATATTTAAAAATACAAAATGTATTCCTTAAGCAAGTCCTGCGGCCTCTGTAGTGAAAGAAATGCATACAGCAGGCTTTAAATGGAGGAAACCTTTTGAGGTAAAGAGCTCGCACAGGTATTTTCTGTTACAGTCTCTGCTGGAAACGTTTAAGGGGCCCTGACTGAAATTTTGAGTCAAAACTTGGAGAACCTGTCAAGATTTTTATGCATCGTCAGCATTTGCATGTTGTCTGTTAGAGCACTTACAGAGCACCAGTCCTTACTGTGACATTTAATATATGACTGTAGAGAACAACAACAGGTTTCCACCCTTAAAAAGCAGATAGCACAGTAATGTCTTCGTTAAAAAGCCATGATTTGATAAGCCTACAAAGTAATATTTTCCTTGAAGAGAGTCTACTGATTACTTCAGATATCATAAACCTATTTCAACAGCTTCTAAATACTTAGGAGAATTGAGGGGGCTTTTATTAAAAGGAAAACATTAAATTCCCAAGAAGATTTACAGAAATAACTAAGAACACTGAAGAGAAAAATATATTGATACCAAACTGAAACTAACCATCTCTATTTAAAAGTATATTTTCTTTTTCTGCCGCACTCAGATTTTTGTTTTGGGACAGCACTACATAGCTCAGGGATGTTGCCTTTGTTCTACTTATTCACAAAGAGTTAAGGTTTAGATTAAGTCACAAAGCTTCTGCTCTAACATTTACGTTTCCTTTTCAAAACATCTTCTGCCCTTTGTACTTCTCAGTCTCACCAAAAGGTCAAGATTCTTTTATAGTAAATAAGAGATTGTTTAAATTTGTTACTTCAGTTGCATGGCCAAGTTGTAGGAGCTAAGTATGACAATGTACATAGTTCGATAATCCATGGATGAACTATTAAGGCCATGGAAAACATTTCTTTGTTCACGTTTATTCTAGAAGTTTCTATCTCATATTTTTTATTCTTGAAAGCTCTGAAAATAACTGATGCAGATAGAAAAGGTTTTATTTGTAGTCAGAAAAGTTCATGCAATACTCAGAATTACTAATTGTTACGTAGTGAAATTGGACTACTTGAACCTGACATTAACATCCGTTCAATCAAATTGGAAAAAAAAAACCCAAAACTTATGTACTTAAGAGACCTTGTTCTATCATTTGAGGGGTGAAGCACCTGCAACAAGCCTGCTGGCACTCTCAGCAAGCAGATTATGGAATTCATGCCTTGCTATTAAACTCGGGACTGAAGGATGCTGATCACCAAGGTCATAATCTATAAAAACACTTAGGAAAATGCTTAGCTTCAGCGGGCCACATGATATTGTTAATTTAAACATGATGGTTCCTATTCTTAAAAAGCTGGTAGACTTGGGATAGCTATGGGCTGCCTTTTTCCCTCACGTGGTCCCCCTTAGCAGCGTGGCACACGTGCTGTCATGTATTTCTACCTCGCACCAGCATCCCATCCTGTTTAACAGGGTCACTTTAGTGGACTTGTGGTGAGAAAGCTCAACATCTTATACAACCTTTGCTGATTTTCTCCTACAGGTGCCTCTGAGATCCCACCTATTGCGTCCAGATTGGGGAGATAAGAGAGACTGTTGATTTGCAGGTACACTGTACTAAGTCTAAGAACTCAAATTTAATTCACCATTTATGCTGTCTTTCTCATTCTGCACATCAGTATAAAGAATTAAAATGCCAGTCTGTTCTCCTTTTTCCTTAGGCTCCCTGGGTCAGTAAAATGTTGACAGTGACAGTGTTACTAACACTGCCACAAAGCAACGACAACTTAAAATCTAGTTCAACTACAATATTTTAGTGGTGTTTTTACATAATAAAATTATCAAGTTACCATTGGTTAGGCATATTCCACACATCTTGCAGGCACTATAACTAGCAGTAAAAATGCGGTGTCTTATTAAATAGATCAAATGTACAAAACCAACTGTGAAGAGCAAATGGTTTTACACACGAGTCATCTTGTCCCGATACAGCACTATACTTCTTCAAACGCAATGTATTCTTTAGCCATTTTCTTTTTCTAGATCTGTAGCCCTTACTCATATAACATTTTGCTTCAGTATTTGGCTTCCTAGTTTCATTTCAGATCAGTACTGTATTAGGAGGGGTTCATAACTGCAGGATCAAGCCCACAGTTAGTATCCCACTCCTACCAGCTCTTTGCCTTGGCTAACAGTCTGTCACTCTACAGAAGACACCTACATTCAATTGTTCTTAGTCCTCTCTGAATGGTCTTATGGTCAACAGCCTATTGATTCAAAAATCCTTAAAAAGAGCTACCAGACACCTACTGAGCAGGTGAAGCAGACAATTTTCTTAGATTTCTCTTTTCACTGAGACAGGGTCTCTACAGCAGTAACATTCTGGCATCTGAAGAGACCAAGCACCTTCAACAAACATACTCAGTCCTAACTCCCGTTCCACTGCTACGCATTAAATGCCATCAAAACCAAAAATCATATATGCACGATACATCAACTCAAAATAACCTGTGAGAGAAAATGATAATGGAGACCACTCCATCTTCTTGTTACCTATACGTCTTTCTGATACAGCCTAGAGAAAAAGACTCGGGCTAATACTCACTTTGCAATTTAAACACCTAGGAATCTGCTTAAGCACAGAACTCACCACACTCCCATAACTGCTCCTGGTGAATTGACTTAACGCTATTGAGTATTTACTGCCAGACAATTTCTTTATCCATCTTTGCTGGCGCACACCATTCCTGTTATCGGTAGCATTGTTGTAAACGTATACCGATATGGAAAACGAGTTCTTCGGGAGCCCTTAAACGTGTTTCTCCGTGGCACATTTTGCTATACGTCTTAGACTTATTTTGAGGGCTTATTTCCTGCTTTGCTAAGAGTGAAAGTACACGTACTCCGCTCCTCATTTGCTTAGAAGCTAGCAGTTGAGTACAAAGCACACAGGTCCCCACAGCATCACTTGGGAGGGCACACACGTCCCTCGACTTACCGAGGCGCGGCTCGGCGCCTCCCGCCCCGTGCCGTGCCCCCGGCCCGCGGGCACGCCGCTGCCTTCAACCGGCAGACCCGGAATGTGTTTGAAACGACGTGGATCCCCGAGCCCGTAAGTGCCACGGCGCCAGACCCGGCGGAGGTGCGCCGGGACAGGCTGCCTGTGGAAACACGCCGGGAACGGGGCCGGGATATGCCTCGTAAGGACCGGGCGCGAGGCCGCGGTCTCGGTCTGCTCGGGAGATCCCGGCCAGTTTCCCGCCCGCTGCTCCCCGCCCGCTTCAAGGAAAGGCCCGCCGGGACCCTGCCGCTCACCTCGGCTCGGCGCCTCGCGCTGGAAGCCACGGCCACCCTGCGGGCACACGGATGGGCAGCAGGAGAGGGGGGAGTCCCCGCGCCCCCCGCCCCGCCCCGGTCCCACCGCGCCACCGCGCCGGCCACTCACCGCGGCGTCACCCGCAGACTGCCCCGACTCTCCGCCCGGCGCCCCGCCCCGAGCCGACCGCCCCGCCTCGCACCGCCCCGCCGGGGAGACCCGCCACCCCCGCTGGGTCGGGCCGGGTGGCCGCTGCCGGCGGGAGAACAGCCTCGGGGCGAGCGGGGCCGTGCCACCCCCCGGGGTCGGGCTGGCGCCGCCGGGGGGAAGGGCGCCGTCCGCGCCGAGGTGGAGCCGGCGAGGCCGAGAATGGCCAGGTGGGCGCACGGCCTCATGGCGGGATACCAGCCACCGTGGTAGGATACCAGCCACCGTGGTAGGACGGCCCACGCCACCCCGGTCACCACGGCGTGAGCGTTGCGCTCCCACCGGCGGAGGTACCGAGTGGCACGACTGAGCCCTGCGCCCCCTTTGGCCAAAAGACCCGTTTGCCAATGGCTTCGCTTCTGAATGGCCTCGTGTGAGTGTTTTTCAGCACTTTGAGTGCGCTGGAGCCCACGCAGTTTGTGGGCGTGGGTTTGGTGGCATAGGTCAGTGCCGCCCTTTGGGCTTCAGTATTTTGTAATCTGAAAATAGTCTTCAAAACGTTGGGGCTGTTGTGGTATTGCTCGCTTTTCAACAGGGAGGAGCAGGTTTTCCTCTTAGTTAGTTCAGCTTAGCAGAGGTGTTCATCCCCACCTGCCCCGAGGGCACTGAGGAAGATGGGTGGGGGGTAGAACGCGACAGAAGCCCAGGCAGCACACCCAAGGCAGTTACTGAAGGGTTAAAGAGAGAGACAGCTACCAAAGCCCTACTGACCTATCGCCCTAAAGTCACGGGACTTGAGTGTTTTTCTTTTGTGCTGTTGATAACAGTGTGGTGACTGATTCAGCCAGGATCGCCGATCGCCGGAGAGCAGTTTACTGCCGAGGAGCTTTAGAGAACCGATACCTCCTACTGCTCCACGCTTTATTGTCATGTCAAACAGCAGCCTTTGCCGGCTAATGCTCGAGATTAGACTTTGCCCCCTATTTATAGTGTGATTTCATCTCTGTGTGAGCGAAGGTAAACACTAGGAGAAGCGGAACAGCAGCGTGGGTACAGCACTCCGCTGGGACTTACTGACTTTTGCAGCTAAGTTTTTACATGTAGAAAAGTGCTTGTAAGTTGTTTATACATACATATATATGCACATACATACACTTATACGAACAACTTCTTTTTGTGCTACACGTAATTAGCACACGGATGCTTTTATCTTCTGAGCCCCAGACATGAGGTTTACTCATCTGTAAAACGAACATGACAAAGCTTATCTTCCAACCCATGCCAAGGGCTGTATTGTGAGGATGGTGTTTGCATTTACACATGCAATAGGCAAGATGAAAATTGCCTCGAAAGCACAATATAATAAAAGAGAAATTAACCTCAGTAACCTCTCTTCTTGTCAAGACCTTGTCCTATTCACCAGATCTGATATTTCAATTGGCATGTTTACATTGCTTCAAATCAACAATAGTTCCTCTCCCAAAACCAGGCTTAATTGTGCACGTACAGGTAATCCTGCTGAATTCATATGACTCAAGCTTAAAATAAGCTAATTGAATGTCATCGTATAAGTGATTTCTGTCACAAAGATAGCACATTGACGCTGCTACAGCATTTCCTGACACAATAATAGCAGCCATTACTGAGCTGCTCTCAAATTCTCCTCAACTTCCCGTGTTGGAGCAACAATGTTACAAAGTGGAGATGCATTAATATTAAAAAGTCAAGCATCTATTATTAGCTATGATGTAATACTGTCGATGTAATGTTCAGAGAGAAAGCAAAACAACAGCTTTTGATACCATGGAACTAATTTTGATTAAGGACCGAAGAATTAAGCTAAAAGACTCTTGCATAAAAAACTCTCAAACAACTGTTTCTGTCCTTATTGAATTATTTAATACCTTTTAAAAGTGGTACTTTTCCAGCTTTCCCCTGAGGTATGATGGATGCAGGGACAAAAAAAAAGAGAAAGGATTGATAGAAGATTCAAGTTCACTTTTCTCGCTGCCAGCTGTCACAGCAGACATACCTTCTTGGCTGAAAGATGGCTGTGAAGGCTGCTCTACCCTCTTTTCTGCTGCCAGAACTATTGTGGTGCCAGGAAATATCCACTGCCCGTGAGCAAAGGAAGATACACAGCATTTGGTGGCTGCTTCCATAGTTAAACTAGGGAGTATTTCATATCTCCAGTTATATTAATTATTAAATCTGTTTCTTTGTAGCTGCGTCCTTGCAACTGAGCCTATTACCATAGGATGATACAGTAAAGCACACTTTTTATATTCAGATTATTTTGGCAATTACAACTCTTAGAGAATGTAGATTCATGTTGGAGTTATTTGCGGAGTGCCAACACTCTGCGAACCCCTTATTTCAGCTACTGTCTTGATGGATCCCCTTTTCACTAATTTATCTGAATTAGTAATTTCTGTAACATTTTTCTGTCACCTTTCCTTCTTTTCCCTCAGAGACACTTCAAATCTCTGTAGTTCATTGTGCAGCACCTTATTTTGTATTGAGCCTATCACAGAACGTCAGTAACCTTATGTCAGCTGTCTGGATGGCAACTCATTTTTGAAGAAATTTTGTATGTGTAAATCTGGCTTCTTGACACAGACACTAATGCCATAACTTCTTAGGTACTATTTGTCTCACCCGGTTTTCACTGCAAGTTACAGTTGTTCCATCATTTGGGGAAAAAATCACACACTTCCTCAGAACAGTATCAGTACAAGAAGAGATGAAAAAAACTACAGCCATCTGGTGATGAACCTCTGAGCACCTGATACACTCAGAACAGCAACTTGAGCTTTAACATCTGAGTGACCTAGGGGTAGGGTTTTTTTAGGTATTCTGAGAACATCTAGAAATGTTTTGTCATGCTATGACCTTCCGCAAACCACCATTTACTCATAATCACATGTTTGTCAGGGACTTTTTTGCCCAAGCCGCACCGACTTCAGATCAAAACATCTCCAGGCACGGCAGATGACGGCAAGAAGGTCGGGTAGGTTTCAGGGCCCTTCAGTCTGGCTCGTGGAACGCACTGCGTGACAGGGCGAGCGAGGCTGAGGCTGGCACAGGCCCCAAAGGGAACACGCCTCTTCCCCTTGGGGCCTGCACCCCTCGCACCTCTCGTCCCTCGTAGCGCGGCTACCGAGAGTTTATGCTGACGCGGCCGTCGGTCCTGAACCGGTCACGAACACCCGCCCTCCCTCTGACAAGAAACAAGATGGCGGCGCAGCCCCTCGCGCGGGCGGGCGGGGCCGCGGCGCGTCTGTGTGACAACCGAGTCGTGTTTCCCCCCACCCCCCCGCCCCTCCTGCTTCGGGAGTCCTGCCCCCGGCGCGTTGCGGTTGCTAGGGAGCGATCCCGGAAGGGGCGGGGCCGAGGGGCCGGTGGCGGCCGTGTTGCGGAGCCGCGGGTGGGGCCGATGGGAGCGGTCGGCGGTGACAGCGCGGCGTGAGGGGGAGGCGCGGCCGCCCCTGGCGCCAGTAGGTGAGCGTGGGGACGCGGGTTGTGCCGTGTCCCCATCACACACGCACACGGCGCGCCGTGACCGTCTGTCCCACCCCAGCGGCTGTCGCGACAGCTGAAGACGTCTGTGGGATCGCGACCCTTAGTGGGAGATGGAGGTGGGAGGTAAACGTCTCGCCCAGGTTTCCCGTGCGGGCTTTCTCGTGGAGCATGCCTGAGAGGGAGGGAGACAAAGCCGTCCCGGGTCATCCTTTTCGTGAGACTGTCGCGACATGATGTGTCACAGGTGAGGAGTTGTTGGAGGCCCGAGCCCAGCTGCCTCCGCAGCGGTTCCCTGCCGGAGCACGTGGCGTGCAGGCATCTGCTGCTGTGGCCTTTGCTGATGTCCTCCTCGCCTGGGCTCCTCCTTCCCAGCAGTTTAGCAATGTAGCTGTTCTAACACTTCAGCACCTTTTTCTCCCCAGGATGGTGGGACTCGCCGTGGCAGGCCCTCCCAGCCTCCTCCCATGGCACAAGCAGATCAGCCAAACTGGGTTTTCCAGTAATAAACGTTAATAATGAATCCCAGTTACGTTCTCAACTCTTAGAAGCAAAACCAGCTTGCTACGTCGGGTGCTGCAGAGACCAGCACCACTTAATTATGCTTATTTTGCAGTAGAAAAAGATGCTGTAGCACCTGTCATGGCAGATGCATTTGGCCTCATGAATCTGTGCCACAGGGCAAGAGGCCCTCTCCTTGGATTAAACTGCTGCGAGCCTTCCTTACATTTACTTACTGCCCCTGGGACCAGTCTGAGAAACAAAGGCAGTGTTTTTGGGGAAGTGTCAGGCATGCTGTGCCTCTATACGAGGTCTGGTGCTTTGTGAAAGATTTGACTTACCCTACCGTACCATTACCCTATTGTATGCACACTGGGACTCTGTTGTACAGCTCTTCTTTGACGTTTACCAAAGCTAAGGATCTCAGCTGATCAGAAGTTTGAATGCATGGTTGTCTCCTGCAATCTCATCAGTTTATGTACAATGCCTATTCACAGGCTGGAAGATTCCTGTAGAAAATGATATTGTTGTATATAAATAATACAAAATTATTTGTATTATTAAATAAGACAAAAGTGGAGAAAGTTTTTGTTACACCTTAATGTAAGTTTTTATGACTCCTTGTTTGTGGGATTCAGTAATCAAATAAACACCAAATCAGAAGATTTTATTTACAGGCCACTTGAATATCATCTAAGATGATCAAATTGTCTGCATAAACCAAGGACTAATTTTTGTTGTATTGACGTCCTTTCAGTCCTCCTGTATCGGGATAGATCTATAAGGCCTGAAGTTCCCAAAAGAGGAAAAGAGTGACTCTCTTGTAATTCTTATTTGTGGTAGAATTTATCTTCGATTTTTAGCTTTGGTTTAGTTTTAACTCACCTTCCTGTAGAGGAGTCTTCTGTTAAATTGTGTCTGGCTTCTGAAATCAAAACAATGCAGTCTCTGGGAGTCAGCCTCACTAGTCATGGAGCGGTCTCACCTGTTACCACAAGATCCACTTCCTGGATCAGTACATGCAATCTTCCACGGTTCCTTGCCAAAGGATGTCCAGCATGTGTTGAAATCTCCTAATAAAGAATCCTATAGAAAAGATGCAATGACAGCTGTTGTGTCCCAGAGTAGAAATGAGGCTGCAGCATTAAGAGTGTTGGCAAAGTAGCCCTGTTTGTGGCAGTACACCCGGTCTCTTGATTTTTGTCAGGCAGCAGCTATGTGCTTCCATAAAGACAGGCACAGGCAGCTACATTTGTCTGAGGCAGCACTTCTGAAGGAACAAGCCCTGAGGGCAGTTGTAGCTTATGTGCTAAAGATGCTGGAGTGAGAGACACTTGGTAAGTGGGGAGACAGATCAAAGAGTCAGGTAACAGAGGAACAGATGTAGGAGCTTGGAGTTGTGGAGGACATGTTTCAAGGCCTTTTGACAATTTTACGTTATGTTTGGTTAACATTATTGTATCACTTAATGTATTTCCTTTTGAAGGGAGATTTCTATTCCAAGCTGACTAATCCCTGAACTTTTAAAACTACAACAAGATGGTGTGTGGTACTAGTGAGTCACCAGTTGTGAATCATACATGCTTCAGTATAAATAAATGAATCCCTTTGTTTCATTTATTTTTTGTTTCGGTAGTATCTTGAAGGCCCAGGGAAAGATCGTGACCTTGTAGGTGTTGTATAAGCACACAGAAACAGACAGACTCTGAAGCCTTCATATGCTCTTTTCTATCTGTCTATTTAAGCTTGTTTCAGCTTGGTTTATTAACGTGATTAAAAATGAGCACGTCTAAAACTCTTTAAAAGTGAAGTCTAATAGTAAACATTTCTGTCTTGTGGAATTTGACAGTTAAAATAGCATAGGGAGGAAAAGGTAGGAGTGCTCTATAGTGAGCTGTGTCTTCTAGGAGGAGAGAAACCATAGGAGTGTTAGTTTACTGGCAATTGTACATCTCCATATCTAGTCCTGGAAACTGGAGACTGTTTGAATTCCAGTCCAATATCTTAGTTGCAGAAATTGTATTCATTACTTAATTGCATTAATTACAGTGCTACATTAGTAAAGGTGATTTGAGGTTTTACTTGACTTTTCCATGGACAGTTATACATAGAGGGAACAGTAGATGGTGTTAGATATGTGTGTGTAACTGCTTTCTTCCACTCCCTTGCGTGGTGGTGTTCTTGAGAGAGGTGTGTGCAAACAATCTGCTTTTTGCTTAAAAGAAGTCTTCTTCTGAATTAACGCTTCTCTGCAGCTGATTTCTGTGATACTTAACTATGACAAATCACAAGGCTGCAATTGTAAAGTTCAATTTGTGAAATGAACTACAGAAAGACTAAATAGCAACATTGAAACTGCTTATGAGAACAGTCTACCCTTGACTTAATTGGTTGTTATCATTTGCTCATGAGTGTATCTTAGCTTGCTTAAAAGTTATATATTAATCAGGCCTAGATCCTGGGAGACTGAGCTTCACCGCTTAATTAGAGACGGGGTAAATACGTTGTTACAGTACGAATGATGTTCTCTCCACATCTGGATTGTAAGCTTTTAGTTCTGGACTATGTAAGCGTGAAGGATGACAGACTTCATGTTTCTTTGCCCCCATCTTCATTGGTATTAGATTAATTCATGATATGAGACACTGCACAAGGGGAATCTCACCAAACAGCCCTTGTAAAGGAGAGTGCAAGTGGTTAAGTGCCTACTACTGTCAGAAAACTTCAGAGGCACCAATTGTAGGTGTTGGGTATGTCCTCACTCCTTCAATGCATTTGTTGTGCATTCTCACCTTGCTGGACTTGTCTGCCTTTCCCAAACAAAAGGGGCAAGGATGTAACACAATATATCAAGAGGATTGACAAAAGTAACTTGAGCCACCCAGCACAAGACTGACATCAATAAACCAGAGTGAGTTGAGCAGAGGATTACCAAGATGGTCAGGGGGCTCACTTATGTGGTGAGGAGAAGCTGAGGCAACTATGTTTATTCAACCTGGAGAAGAGGCGACTCTGGGTTTACCTAATAACAGCCTGTCTGTATCTATGAGGAGATTACAGAAAAGGCAGACCCAGTCTCTTTAGTGTAGTGAAGGCTGGGAAGTGGAGAGACAACAGGCATAAGCTGAAATAAGAAAGCTGCAGAATATATGGAAAAATGTATTAAAAAAACCCCAAAACACCACCAAATTTTCTGCACGAGTCCAGTCAAGCAGTGAGATAGAATGCCCAGAGAAGCTATGCTATCTCCATCTTCAGAGATTTTCAAAACGTGGCTGGATAAAGGTCTGAGCAACCTGGTCTGACCTCATAGCTAGTCCTGTATTGAGCTGGAGGCTGGACAAGAGAGGTCCTTAGGTCCCTTCCAGTCGAAGTGATTGTGTGGTCTCAATAGAAAAGGCTGATCTGGACAAGTGAGAGATCTAATGTAGAAAGTGACACCTAGATGTCAGGGATTGAAATGCACCTTATAAGCACTTTTCTAACAGCCTTAGGTTTAGGGAAATACTGCTGTCAAGGGTTTAATTATGTCAACTTATCCATATCCTTCCCAGCTAGATCAGAAGGCAATGTCATGGCTGCAGAAAATACAGAGAGGATAACACAAAGCTGGTAACCTTACTTTGGTTCCCTTCCTTGCAATGTAGCAAGTCATGATTCTTGATAAAGCATGTAAGAGATTTCTCTTGGAATCATTTTCTGTTCTTCTATAGTCTCTTAAGTGATCCACGTGAACTCTCCTGTTTCAAAATAAAAAGTATATGCATGTCAGTCTTGGTTAGAAATAAGAAAATGTCTGTGCTCTACGTTTGGTTCTGTGAACATGAGCTAGTAAGTGTACGATAGTGATTTCTGTCATTGATGTCTTTAAAGGGAAATCTAAGCCCATTCATAAAAGGTGTATTGGCTTGGGAGGATGGAAGATATTTCTAACTAGTATTCTTTTTTGCCATTCTCCATCTGAAAAATGCAGGGTTTCTGTCTGAACCCAAGGTATTATTTTCCTTAATTTCTGAAATGTATTTCCTTCTTAAAATGCTTTATAGAGGTCACTTTTCTTCTGCTTTGACTTTTCTTGGTTTGTATTCTCCCTTGTTTTCAACTTCACATATTTAAACTTTTCTTTACTAACAGGTTGATTCTACTTTAGGATAATGGCAGGAAAAGTAAAGTGGGTAACTGACATAGAAAAATCTGTTCTAATAAACAACTTTGAAAAAAGAGGCTGGATTCAGGTGGCAGAAAATGAAGACTGGAATTTTTATTGGCAAGTACATTTAAAATATCCATTTCTAAATTTGTGAAACCTTGTAATATGTTAGTATCATTAATAATGTAACAAAATGCATATTCAAAAAAGATGCAGAAATGATCATTGAGTTACTGTGGTGCTGCTGAGAGCGTAACATTTCATTGCTTCTGTAATTTCTTAGGCTGTTGTTGGTAATTTCTTAGGTTATTGCTGGTTCAGATTTGCATCTGTAGATGCTTGTATCTGTGCAGGCCTGCTAAAGGCATTGGTGTTCCTCAGGGCTGAAGGTCCAATCTGCATGGATCCATTCCTGTGCTACTAACCTCATGTGTCTTTGCAGTTTGCCAAAGGTTTTGTCAAGAAGTGGAGAGTCAGTGACCTAGTAAGATATTGATCACTTCTAGGAATACTAGTTGTAAAATACCCAGGGGAAAGACTCTGCTCAGTATTTTTTTTGTTTTGAAATGTAATACCCAATTTTGTTTGTTTGTTTTTGTATGCAGTAAGCAGAATTTTTCCTTTACTGTTGGAGGGGATTTATGCCCTGAGGGGAATCTTTGAATGTATCTTTCCCCAAATTTTCTGACAAAACAACATAAGCAAAATAATCCAAGATTACACAGTTCCAATATAAGATAAAATATCCTTTTAGCAATGTAACAGAGATTTGACCTGTTACCAGAGCCCACACTCCTGTAATAAAGGCCTTGACAACTTCTCCTTCATGGTAGTGATTTATATGCAGACTAATTATTCAACATTTCAATACTGAGAGTGAATGTGAAATTGAGTCAAGACAATGGTGAAAAGAGGGGAGTAAATAATTCAGCATTTGTCTAATATAAGACTGTGAAATGCTGTCTTAGATTGCAGTAATCTGTTAATTGGCAGAAACAATACTCTTTAAGTAAACCAAACAATTTATATTGTCCCTTTCAAATATGACAGAATAGTGGTTTGTGCTGCCAAGTGTACCCTTTGTGAACCACTTTTTAAATGGGTAGGAATCTAGTAATTTGCTCATGCTTTTGGAATGCAGTTGGGAGAGAGTAGGGGAACAGAGCACTCATGGAAACTGTTGTGTAACTGGTTGTCTTGGGTTGTTCTTTTTTTAATTCCTGACATGATAATGTAGGAGATTGATGGCATTCAGGAAATAGTCTTAAATTTCCAATGCGTAATATCTAATGCAGAAAATTCTTCATATCTATGAGCCTTCTCTGTGAAGAGTCTATTCACCTACTGTCTGTGGTAAATAAAGTAGATAAGTGATTTAACAACTTTGTCATTGCAGCCCTCTGACCTGACGTTTGCCGGGGGACGTGTTTTTAGCAAGATCTCAGAATCATTGTTTTCAATTCATATGTTTGAAATCCTTTACAATCCTAATAGCAAGGTAATGAGTCGGAGGTGGTTGTTGTGGCTTTTTTTTTTTTTAACAGGAAAGGTGAGTTTCCTGTGAGTGAAGTTAGCAGATATAGCAAGATGCTTCTGCAGCATTTGAATATGCATCAGTCATTTTTAGGCCCCGCTGGGGGTTGATCTGACTGTGAACGAGCCAGAGTCCCACAGGGGCAAGTTATCATCTTCCTTTCCTCACTTTTTACACCACTTTCAGTAGCAGTAGAGGGATCAGTAAAACCTGCTGCAGGATTTCATTGGTTTTGCCAATAGAAGTTAGGATATATTCATCCATCGCCACAGAAAAATGTTATACTATAATGAGAACTGAGAGAGAGAAAAGATTAATTGAATGTAATGAAAAAAATTCAACTTTGTCCTCCTGAATTGTGTTTCTTGGTAGAAATCATTTGATATCTGCCTTTGCTTTCAGGATGAGTGTACAGACAATCAGAAATGTTTTCAGTGTGGAAACTGGTTACCGCCTCTCCGATGACCAAATTGTTAATCATTTCCCAAATCACTATGAACTGACCAGAAAAGATTTGATGGTAAAGAATATTAAGCGATATAGGAAAGAACTTGAGAAAGAAGGAAGTCCTCTTGCAGAAAAGGATGAAAATGGGAAATACATTTATTTGGGTATGTGGCTGTCATTCTCAGCATTACTTTTTTTTCCTTTGTAGTCAGTAATCTGAAATTGAACTAGCTTTTCTGTGCATAAAGCCCTGAACCTCCGAAGTGTTAGAACATCAAAGTGACTACTTTAAAATACACTATCCTTGTCAATTAAATAAAGTACACTTTACCCTAAAATTATTTGCTACATTCTGCAAACCTAACAACTTTCTCTCTCTGTCTTATCCTTTTCCTTCCCCTCAAATCTGCCATTAGAGCATAAGCAAACACAAGAATAGGGAAAGTGATATAAGTGGTTCTTGTGAATATTTCATGTGAAATACTGTTATTTTCAAAGCTTTTAAAGAACTTTGCTTTGAAGGATATTGGCCAATACTTTACAAATTGAGAGGAATAGAGGGAAGGCCACTCATTCAGGATTGTTGAAATTAGAGACAAAGCAGGAGTAATATCGAACATTTCTGTTTCCCTGTCATATCACGTAGCACTAAGGCCTAATTCCTCTGCTGTACTTGCTAGTATTTAGCAGTATTCATCAGTATTCAAGGAGGAGCACAAATTCAGTTTGTGTGCATGAAAGTTGTATTTAGACTTAGTTTTTTAAGTCATGAGCCCTTGAATTCAGTCTTCTTTGACAGTGCAGAATTAGCTAAAGCAACATTGGATGAAGTGATAGTGAAATTATTATTTTTAAATGTAAGGGTTCAGAAACAGATTTGTAACTAGAACTTTTGTGGGTGGTGAGTCTGGGGGAAGGATTGATTGGTTGGGATTTTGTTTTGGAGTTTTAAAAAATTATATTGAAGAGGGAAAATTGTGGAATTAAGATACTTTGCAATAAGGTCAGTGGAAAAAGTAATACAGGCCTCTGGAACTTCATATGAGACCAGGTTGGAGCTGCTTTAATTTTATAGTGAAACAACATTATCTGAAAATCTTATACTGGAGCAAAAACTCCAGCTGCAAAGAGGCTCTGGACAGAATTGATGAACAAACTCTTCAGAGGAGAAATCTGGGACAAGTTGAAGAACCAGTAACAACTGCTTGAAAATAAAGTAAACCTTAAACAAAGTAAAAAAACCCCAACCAAACCAATGATAGGTCAGGAATGAGGAGAGTAAAGTTGTTTTGGAGATTAGAAAGCATTAGAGTGAATCAGAGATGAGAATATGATGAATTGATTTACGTTTTTGGAAAGTGAAATAAAAGCACTGTTCATCCATATAACAAAGAAGCAGTTCTGTATGGAGGGAAGTGAAGGTAACTTGATAGCAAAAAGCGAGAACTGCTTTTCTTTAGATTTCAATAAGCATGGTAATACTGATTACCACAGGAGCAAATAAAAATGACTAATGGAAGTTACTCGGAAATAAAAATTACCACATTCAAAGAGGAAGCAACATCCACATTCCCATTTTTGCAAGCAGAGAGAATAATAAGGTATACTTACTGGAATGGTAAAAGCTGACATGAAGAATTGAGAAAGTTTGATAAAGTGAAGTTGGAATATATATAATTAATTTTGCAGCATATAAACAGAAGAAAATGGATTAATATGAGTTAAAATCTATTAACTTGAAGTTAGCAGCATGCAATATATTTGCAATTGTTTCTTTAAGTAAAAACTAAAAACTAGAATTTAAATGAGATTAAAAGCCACATGTGTCTTAATTAAGGTGAATCATACAAGACTGGAAAACTGAAAAGACATAATCTTTTTTCAGTCTATATGTGTTGATAACCTGTTTTCAGATAATATTGCCCTTAATTGTGCACTGTTGATTTTAGTTTTTTTTCTCCTTAACTCAGATTTTGTTCCAGTTACTTTTATGCTCCCAGCTGATTATAATCTCTTTGTTGAAGAATTCAGAAAAAATCCCTCCAGCACTTGGATTATGAAACCTTGTGGCAAAGCTCAAGGAAAAGGAATATTTCTGATCAATAAACTCTCTCAAATTAAAAAATGGTCTCGAGATAGCAAAACATCTTCGTAAGTTCTTAAAACCCAAAACATTTGTTGTACTTTCTCTACGTAGGTGAACCACATCAACGTACTAGTTGATGCATGGGAAAAGTATTCCATTATTATTGCTTTGTCATTATATAGTTAGTTTTACATTTGATCTCAGTTGTTATCTGACTTCCTCCTTCAAGCATGATTTAATACGATTTGTTTTGGCATGAGGAGGTACAAAGAACTGTTCAATTAACTGTTATTTATAAAAATGCTTTCAGTGTTGTTGGAGAAAAAATTACACGAAAATTAATTGTTCTGCTTCATAGTATTAAGTAACAGGAAGCAAGAGAAAAATCTCTCTCTAAGCAGTTTCAGTAATTCTTTTATTTTATATTTATTAAATCACTTTTAAAATTAGTACAAAGGAAGAATGCATTTATATGAAATAAATATATTATCTGGAGCACAAAATAGTACACCTCATGTTGGTGATCTACTGCCAAATGAATGGGACAGGATAGCAATTTGTATTTTTTGCTGACTAGTAAGTTTTGATCACAAAACTAATGTTCATTTTTTTTCTTTAATAAAGTGATTAGCCAAATATCACTTGAGTTTTTATAATGTTTTTTTCCCTGTTGGACTTGGAATCTGACGAATGTCATAATCTGAAAGTTATCTTAGCTTTTCACAGTGGTTTGCAATTGCATACCAAGCATAAATACAAATATTCTAGGAGTATAAGACCTTGACTAATGAAGGTGATGTAATATGTACTCATTGCTTGTCTGAACCGTGCCAAGCTCTAAATACTCTCCAAGGTAAAGACTGTTGTAGAGCTGCATTCTAAATGGCTTGGTCAGCTACTCTGTTAACCTGTGTTTAAATGGTTAATTGATTTTGGTCATCTGTTTAGTATTTTTAACTTTTTTTTTTTTTGGTATGTAATACCCAGTGCCAAGTGTGTATTATTGAGCACTACAACTTTATCTGTTGTCTTGGCAAAAGTTGCAAGATTTCAGTCAATCCAAAATTCTGATTCTGCAGAAGAAAAAAAAGACCAGATTATATCATTGCAATTGTCACATTCTGAAACACGATTTGTGTTTTTCAGGTTTGTATCTCAGTCTTCCAAAGAAGCCTATGTGATTTCTCTCTATATCAACAATCCATTACTTATTGGTGGAAAGAAATTTGATCTTCGCCTGTATGTTTTAGTATCTACATATCGTCCACTGAGATGCTACATGTAAGACTGTATATATTTGTATTTTGTTTTGAGATAATGGGAAATGTAGTCAAAATAATGTTATGGTTGTTGCACAAAGAAGTTTAATGTGCACATGGTATCCTAGGGTGCTCTTTTCCTTTTTTCTTTTCGGGGTTTAACACATTTTAATGACTTTTTGCATTTAAGGTATAAGCTTGGATTTTGCCGGTTTTGCACAGTAAAATATACACCAAGTACAAGTGAATTGGATAACATGTTTGTACATCTTACAAATGTTGCCATTCAGAAACACGGGGTAAGTGTGCCAAGTTCTTAGATGCTCTTTTCTAGCATGACTGGTTTTGTTAAATTGTACCAAAAACTTGGACTGAAAAGGTTTTAGTTGTCATATTCTTCATCATTTTGCAATTAAAATACTTCAACTTGAACTAACAAATAAAGAAATTTTAGAAGACTGCAGATCAAAAGTCTGCAAGGTATGAGCTGCAGTTCTGTAATACACTGTGATAACTTCAGTATTGACTTGGAGCAGTTGAAAGCATGGGTTTTCTTCCAGTCTCCTGTCATTTAAATGCTAATATGTTCACTTAGTGATTGAGTCTATGAGCAGTGGAATTAATGAAGCCTGGTTCCTGTAGATTTATATTTCATAATTGCACTTGAATATCACCTTCCTGATCTCCCCCACCTCTCTTTCTCTCCACCCCCTGTGCAGTTAATTCAGTTTTCATATTTCCAGCACTCATTCATCATAGAACTTTCCAGCTTCTTCCTGTGTCGCCCTCCCCCTCCCACCTTTGCTCTCTGAGTAAGAAAGAGAATGTGCAGTGTCAAGCTTGGAGAGAAAAGTTTGCTGCCTGGCTAGCTGGTGGCTTCCTCTTGAATGGACAAAGATGGAGTTCTGCCTTCAGAACAATTCTCTAATTTGCCATTGACATTCATAAAACGTAGATAGCTGATCGCTTTGACAGCACTTCCCTGTGTCAAAATAAGCTGAAATTCACCAGTGGGAGGAAAGGGTAGTGGGTCAGAGGAGTAAAGGTTAGTGAGTCAGGGGTGACATGAACAGATGGGCATACCCTATCGCTGGCCGAGCCTTGTGTCTTCAGGGAATCCACTTGATGATGATGACTGTCCATTTTGCATTTTAAGCGGATGTCTGTGATTTATAAACCATGCCTCTGGTACAGTAATTAAAACTCTATTGTTGCACTTCCTAATTTCATAGGCTTTATTTTAAGAGTATGGAAAATAAGTGTATATGTACATACACACACGCAAACACGCACATATATTCTTATGTGAATACTCACATACAAGATACATATAACAGATCTTAAATAGCAACCTTATGAAGTATGCCTTGTCCGTTATTGTTTTGTAAGATGTACAGCATCGGAGAGCTTTTTTTATCTGGATATTTCTGTAACAACAATGTGAATTAGAAATGTCACAGTGGTGGTTATAAAACAGGGTGTCAAAACATGGCATTTTTTGGTACTACAAACATTTTCTCACTCAGGTGCCAATTTGTGAAGTACTTCAAACACCTTATGGGTATGTGCCTACAGGACACACTGAAAATTAGTTGTAGTGAAAGCATATCCCATACAAATTAAAGCATAAATCGTGATGCCAGTAGCAGTGAAGAGGTGAGGCATGTGTTATGCTACCTATCTGATTATTAAGCACCCTTCTCATCTTCTCTACCAGTTAAAGAATGGCCTCCAAGATTGATCTCAAATAAAAGAAGTGAAAGCAGTGCTGAGGCCACTTTGAGAAATGAAGGGACAACAGAAATGAGTATAGAAGTAGCAGCTTAAAAACGTATAGTCATCACTAGAGTGTTGAAAAACTTTTTATAAATTCTAAACCACTTATATCTGCTGAATTTTGCAGAAATAAATGAGAGAGGATTTATGTAAAGCCAATCTATCCTTCTGTTTTAAATGTGTCTGTAACTTTGGAGGCACTTAGGCTGTATAGTTTTAGAAGAACAACCAAATTTTGAGCTGTCAAGTAATTTATCAAAATTATGACGACATCTGGAAAAAAAAACCTCTTAAGTTCCAGTTTTTAATCCCCACTCTAAGCCCTTGTAAGTTGTAGTGTTTAGGTGTATTTATACCTTACAAGGTCATGGGTAAACATCTCTAATTTGAAAAGTGTGCAAGTCAATATGAGGGAAAGAGAAAAGGTAAAGAGGAGGGAAGGGTTGGTATACTCACTGTAAAATTTGTGCTGGAAAATAGAGTCCTAGTCATAATTCACTGCATGTGTAATACAAACAAAACAACAGTAATCGTACTTTATTATTTTCAGTTACCGATCTTCTGTTTAGCCTGCAATATTCTACTTTGTTTTAATATTTTTAATTAAACAGCTGTGATTTCTGTAAAGCTCTACCCAGTTGCAATCTATTTTGATTTGAGTACTTGTTCTGAAATGCAAAGAGAGTTGAAACTTTGATCTCTGTACCCTTGCTGGAATCTGGTCTCAAGACATTTTTTCCATACAGCAAGTCCTGAGAAACTTGTTTCAGATCTTTATTTGTACAGTTCAGTTTTCCAAATTTACTAAGGGGGGAGCTGTAGAAAAAGCCTAAAAATAGATAGAGGCTTCACTGACCTTGTCTTAGAGGACGACAGATTCTGTTCCTCTGACGACTTTTTTCTGGTCTATGCATGCAGTGTTTTATAATTTAGCAGGCATGCAATCATTAAATCTTATAAATGTTTTGAGGAGAGCCTTTAGAAAGGAACAAAGCATTTGTCCTGAGAGCTATGCGAAGGCCAAATTTCCATCAGTAAGAGTACCTTCAGTTTGTTTTTGTCTTTGTGTTTAACAAGAATTTAGTACAAAGCCAAGGTAGCCTCTGAAAACACAAATATAAGGTAGCTTTTTTTCCCCTGTTCTTTTCCAGTAGCACTTAGTGCTTTTTCTATATCAAAATACTGAATTACTTGAAAAATTAACCTTTGAAAAGAATTCAGGTGTCATTTCACTGTCTTCTTGAATGTAACTGTTGTCAATAGCTCCAATAAGATGTCATGCTTGCCTTTTGGGAAACAGACAAGTCACATTTTTAATGAGTAAGCACAGAAAAGCACTTTCAGGTGCTGCATTCTAACTTCAGTGAAATTTAGCTCTTGCTCACTTGATTATTTCTGCCTTATTCCAAGAGGAGGAAAAAGTTCAATGCTTTCCTTTAACATTTTAAAACTCGTACTTCCAAGTAATAAACTATATTTTATTATAAAACTGTCAAAGTTACTATTGTTTTCTTTCTTCTAAGGAAGATTTATTACTTGATTTGCAGTGTGTGATATAAACTTATACAGCTATAATAAAAAGAGTTGTTTATATAGAAGGCAGTTTAAAGCTGAAGTCTTAAAGCTGTAAAACAGACTAAAAACAATTTGCTGAGTTTGTTTTTAGAGCAATACTTTTATGTAAGTATAAGTGGGCTTTTTGTGTTAATGAAACAGAACAGCTGAACAACTTCAAAATCTTAGACTGAATTGACTTCTTAACTCTTCAGGATGATTACAATCATATCCATGGAGGCAAGTGGGCAGTGAGTAACTTACGCCTGTATCTGGAGAGCACCCGTGGAAAGGAAGTCACAAACAAATTATTTGATGAAATTCACTGGATAATTGTGCAGTCACTGAAGGCTGTTGCGGTGAGTACTGTTGCTGGGATGCTGCCAGCAATAGCATTGTGGCTGCAGGCTTCTCATAAGCATGAAAGTGAGTTTGCCATCAAAACCCTTAAAATCTGTTTCCTGATACTTGAGTAATGGTGGCATTGCTGATTTCTGCTTTTCTTTCATCTCCTGAATTCACTGAGCTGATTCACTTGAATCTTGGATGGGTGGGAAGGTGATCTACCTGTGCATATTGAAGAAGTGAATTAATCTCTTTCTTTGAGGGCTCTGTGAACTATTTAATATGACTTGATACTGCCCTTGTGAATAGTATTAAGCTCTGCCAAGGTGCATGACGTCATTTCAGCAATAACAAATGTGTCAAAGAAAAAATAGCTCTGGAGGACAATTTGTCAAAGAAACCTAAGGGCTATTAGTGCAGCAGAGTTACATAACTTACTTTCACCTCTCTTATACACAAGTCATGTAGTTATCGTGACCTCTTGTTTAAAAGAAAAAAGTAGCAACCAATCCTCTGCTTGAGTGACTTTCTAGTGTTTGGGTAATATCCTATGATAACACTGGGGAGCAGGGTCAATGCAGGTAACTGAAGCTCACTGGTGCCAAGGACTGCCCTTTTCCCAAGTGCATGGGCCTAGCATCTCTTTATGGTTGTCCCTGGCACCATTGTGAGCTGAATCAGCTAACTCACCCAACTAACAATTACTATCTCACTTTATTGATGGATTGGTATTCTGCCAGTGTAACAAGCTGAATCATATCACTGAAGGACCAGATGAACACCAGAATCATCAGGAGAGAGAGGGACAAGGTCATGAAGCTAGGATCAGTGGGAGATGGGGAAGCAGCCTCAACTCAGCTTCTGCTGTGCAATCATATTTGAAACCAGATATGAGAAGAAAGGGAATTTAATCCAAATGTTATCAGAACCTTAAAAGAGAGAAGAGAGAAGGTGTTGAGAATTAGTGAACATGAAATGTTTCAGTCCTCTGCCTTTCTGACAACAGCAAATGTAATGAGATGCTTGTTCCTCCTTCCCCCTTTCACTCCCTGAAGAACTGAAAAGCTCTCATTATTAGTCTCGGGGAAAATATCACACTAATCTGTTAGGAAGGTTTCTTTAAAAGATCTGATGAGACTTGCATAGAAGAAAATTCTTACTGTGTATACTGCAAATGTTTAGCAGATGCTGGAAAACTGATTCTCTAGAGGATGTGCATCTAAGCACAACTTGGTCCTTGGTTTCTCTTGGCTTTCAGACTCACATTTGACTCATGCTAATTACTGTTTAAATACGTATATGGTAATCGTTTGACCTCAAATTTCTGCATAGTTACAGCAGCATGATAAAAGAGATATCTTTGAATAAGTCTCCTTTTTCTGAAGTTTAAAGGATTCAGGATTATGTGAAGCTGTGTTATGTAAATTTTAAAGCTTCCTCATTTCTCCTGATGTATGCAGGCTATAAACATTGTTATTACTTTTGCAAAGTATGAAAACATTTTAATTTTCACACTGGGAACATAATGGAAAATTAATGTGACGTTATTTGGCATTACTGCAATCATTAATATTGAAATATTGGCTTACAACCTGGAAAAAGGAGGCAATCCTGAACTTACTAGTTAGCAAGCTTGTATTAGAGTGACAACACTGAAGATTGTTGTAGAAGATTCATAATGTAATTGCTTGTGATTTCTAGCAAACAGAATGTGTAATCAGGTTACTGAGTTGTTGATCTTAATACATATTGTTGTCTTTTTTTTTTTTAGCCTGTAATGAATAATGATAAACACTGCTTTGAGTGTTATGGATATGACATTATAATTGATGACAAACTTAAACCATGGCTAATTGAGGTAAAGTTTCATAAAATACAGGAAAAAAAACGCTTCCTTTTCGTTTCACACAATAAAACTAAGTAGATTTCAATGTAGTCTTTCCTCATTTGAGACAATATCTTTTGTTCCTCAGGTAAGTGAAGTACGAAAAATACTGGAAAGTACAATAGGCCATGTGATGACCAAGATATCATGTGCTTTTGTTCCCTATTTGTTTGGTGTTTCTATTTGTTTGTGGCTTTCTGTTTTGTCTTTTAAATCCAGTGCGTCCAATACAATTGGACTTCGGCAGTCTGAATGTTAGCAGCCCTATGAGATACTGTATCAGTAACTGGAAAATTGTCATTGGCTCAATGGAAAGTAACATCAAACTTAAGTTTTAAATGCTGTCGCAGGCTTAATGTGGCAGGTTGAGAAGAAACGTAAGGTGCACATAAAGGATAATTCAGATATTTTTAAAGCTTTTTTTTTTTAAAATAAATTTATCTTTAGTGAGGGAATCTTTGGATCTATATGTTCACTATAAATTTTATCTACCCCTCTTCCTTCTCAACCAAGTTGAAAGATCAAAGGTAAATAGACTTTCAAAAAAATAAACAAAGATCTCTTTATTATTCTGATACTACTTGTCTTTTATAAGTGTGCAACACAAGGTACACTGTTTGACAGTTTTAACTTAGTTAAATTTAAAACTTTAATTTAGTTTTAATTAAAGGAAGGTGCAATGTAGTGCTTTGAGTATAGAGGATGTATGTCTAGCTCACAATTTATTTGTATCCGTGTGAGCTTAGAAAATTAAAAATCAAATCTTGTCTGATTCATCCAGGTGAATCTCGTCTCAACAAAAATCTTCAGGCTGACACTCCAAACACTGAGTGCTGTGATGCTTCTGTTTTTAAGTAAAAAAGAATAATGCCCAGTGGGGGATTTCTTCCAATGTCTGAGGAACTGAAAGACATGCTTTGAGACGCTGAGTCTTAATTTCCCAAATAGTAGATATAGTCATCACACATACTGTCTGGAGAACTATATACTACTTCAAAAAAGTTGATGCTGACTTTTTTTTCTCCTTTTGTAGGTTAATGCTTCCCCTTCTCTTACTTCCAGTACTGCTAATGATCGCATCTTGAAGTATAATCTTATTAATGACACACTTAACATTGCTGTGCCTAATGGGGAAATTCCAGACTGTAAATGGAATAAATCTCCACCAAAAGAGGTTCTTGGCAATTATGAAATCTTGTAAGTTTTATTAACGTTATATATAAATGCAAATTTTTTCAGGCACCTCACACTTTTGATGTGTAACACAGACCATGGAGATAAGATGAACTTCATTCCAATGTGAAAAATTGTGTACAAAATAACATTTAATGTTCTTTGGAGTTGCAATAGCAACATTGGAGGTGGAGTGCAGAGTTGCCTCGTGTCATCTCCACAGAGAATATTAGTTGTCTGATAAACCCTTGCCTGCACCTTCTGAGGTTCCACCAGGTAGATTTGAGAGATAGGGTCAAAGAGAGGGTTTGTCTTGTACATGTGTAGAACTTCAGTTGTACTGAGTATAATATATAGATGGTAGTTAAATAGATATAATACCTAAGATGGTAGTTAAATAGATATAATAGCTATTTGATACAAATTTTCTCTGAATTCCTAGAAATGATGCCTCTCAACTCATGTAATTCATGGATGCAATAATAATGAGTTGTCAGAGACTTTTTAAATTCCTCAATCTGTATTACAAACAAAGAAGCCAAGGAGATGGAAATCTTTATAGTGGATCATATGAAGGGTTATCAAGGATTGACTGATTTTATGCAGACAAACACTTATTTAAATACCATATTGATGATACAGTTTCTTGTATTTTTTGAGAAAATATTCAGATAGGTTCTCTAGCATTAGTGATACAATTTTTCAGGTTGTCAGGAGTGCAGTTATGTAGAGAGATGATCGACTACTTCATACTGATCTTAAGTACTCTTTGTATGTACTAGTAAAGACACTTAAGTATGTGTTGCCTGGTTATCATTTCAGTTTAAATTAATGTTATCAATAGCTCTTCGCAGTTACTATGTATAATAAATAGTGCGACTAAGTATATATTAGAATTGTTCTACAAGATGTTGCAGTGCCTCATCTGGAGTCCAGTTTTGGGCTCCCCAGCTCAAGAGGGACAGAGAATTTCTAGAGAGAGTCCAGTGCAGGGCCACCAAGATGATCAGGGGACTGGAGCATCTTCCTTATGATGAAAGGCTGCGGGATCTGGGGCTGTTCAGTCTGGAGAGGAGGAGACTGAGGGGGGGACCTCATTAATACAAGTTTTTGAAAGATGTATGTCCAGAGGATGGGGCAACACTTTTTCTGTCGTGTCCAGTGATAGGACAAGGGATAATGGACAAAAGCTGGAACACAAAAAGTTCCACTTAAGGAAAAACTATTTCACTGTTCAAGTGAGGGAGCCCTGGCACAGGCTGCTCAGGGCGGATGTGGAGTCTCCTTCTCTGGAGGTTTTCAAAACCTGCTTAAATGTGTTCCTGTGTGACCTGATCTAGGTGGACCTGCTTTAGCAGGGGGATTGGACTGGATGATCTTTAGATGTCCCTTTGACGTCTTACCATTCTATGATTATCTTTTGATGATTTTAATTATGCATCTATTGCAAATTTCTGTGTGGAATTTGTGTGGCAGCTCAGAGGTAAGCATATATGAGGTTATCTGAGGCCATAATGGGCTTAGATATTTAAAGAGCTGCTTGTCACTGTGGTTGTTACAAAATGCATGTCATCAAATGTATGTAATTTAAGCACGCTGTTGTTTGTTCACCTCATTCTTTCCCTACTCATTCTCTGATGCAACAGTGGAGTTTTTTAAGACTGCAGCTAACAATCCCCTCTTTGAAGACTTTATTAAACTGCCAGCACTCTGATGTTACTGCTTAACCACAGACCTACGTACTTGTGAGAAATGCAGAAGTACATGGGAAATTTCACAAGCATAAAATTTCACATACTCAGGAGTTTAACCAAAGCTGTCAGATGGTTTCTTGTTTCAAAAAGTGGCTGAAGATACCTCAGTTAATCCATATTGTAACATCACCTAGTAATATATTTCCTTGAATAATAGCTGCGTACCAAACTGTGCATGTGTGTAGAACAGCTTGTATTAAATTTCAGTGCTAGATATTAAGCAAAATAAAATGTAGAGGACCCAGGCTTGCTTGTGTAGTGAATAGCAGGACAAAACATTGAATGGCTTATTTTATTTTTAGATATGATGAAGAGATGGCACAAAGCGATGGGCCTGACCGAGACTTGCGAAGTCGTTCTGGGCAATCCACTGGGGTCAAAGGAAATCGTGCAAGAGATTCAGGGAAGCCTGTATTAACCACCTGGAAGTGATAACAGAAAAAACATCTGGTAGGAAGACTTGAACAAAAATGCAAGT
Source organism: Colius striatus (assembly GCF_028858725.1). Classification (NCBI taxonomy): domain Eukaryota; kingdom Metazoa; phylum Chordata; class Aves; order Coliiformes; family Coliidae; genus Colius; species Colius striatus. Next base: position 125,346,954 of record NC_084759.1, on the reverse strand, counting down.
TTTAGACAGATTCCTGTATTTTGCCGCACTGTATGTGGGAAACACTAAAAGTGGACAATACAGCCTTTGAAAAGGAGTGAAATGTGTTAAAACCAGGAACTATACTAGATATACATGGACCTGATGATTATTACAATAATATATAGATGATGTATGTATATATAATTATTTTATATATAGATACACTTTGTATAAACTAATGTTCTCTCAGTAATTGTTAAAAAAATTTGTCATAACGATGACAACTCAAAATATGCATTCTGAAGGAAACCCCTTGGTATTCTGGATATAATTTATTGCCCTTAGTAGCTTATCTCTATTTCTTTGTAATAAATGACCAGTGGTTTCTGTAAAGGGGTAGTAGTGGTGAGTGTTAATATTTTCACAGTGATGGTTCAGGTTCTTGCTAGTAAAAGAAGAGAGATTGGAAAAAATAGCAATATGTGGACTTGAGGCTCTTGTCAGTTAATGCAGCTAATGATTAATAATCGGTATTAAGAAACTGAAAAGCAACTCTATATGCTGAGGGATTTTGGGTTTATTTCCTTTAAGTGCTTTGAGCTCTTTAAAGGTAGAGGTGTCATGGATCAAGGAAGTGTTTTAAATATTGATGCATTATTTCACTAGCTATTAATTTTTCTTTCAAGATAATGCATTTCCACGGAAAAACAGACAGAACAACTACATACTTTCATAAATCTCATTGCCTGAAGCTGATGATGAATCCTTATTTGCATCAGAACCTCTTTGTGTATTTATTTGTGTATGTAAGTACAGTATCTGTATCTTTTTTATACTTTATGTGCACTATAACGATAATGTTGTTGCACATGGTAAGCTATTTCTGGTAGCTCTGATAACAAAAGTTGTGATGATTGGCTATCAAAATAAATAGAACAAATGTTAACAATAGGTATTTCAGTCTTCTAGCAGCATAGCATACAAATAAACTAGTTGGGTCTGTGATTGGCTGTTTCTTCCATTTGCATTTCCACCAGTTATTGGGTAGTTATTTATAAATGTTAGTGTGCAGTTCTGGTTGTCTTTATTCTCCTTCTCCCTTCTCCGTTTTTCTTTTTGATGGTGGAGTATTGTGAAGAAAAAGATAAAGGAAAGCTGAGTGTTGTAACCATGATGCACTCTAATCTGGATGCCACTACTGTGGTGATACTCTATCTGCGTGTTACAGGAGGCTACATGCTTTCCCCTCCTATGTGGCAGGCTACTAAAGTGTGTGCAAAGCAAACTTAACCTCTCCCAAAAGGTTTGAGTTTCTTGAGCATGTACAACAGACCACCTGCACCATAGTCATTGTCAGTCCTCTTCCTGCTTTTGAAGGTCCTCCTAGAAGAGGGCAGCCCATTGTCAGCTGTGGTCTTTGGGACAGTTGATGCTGATGAGCCTCAGTCTGAACAGAATCTGGCAAGAGCAAATTGGCCTGAGGAGGAAGGGTAGATGTGGGCTGGGCTGACCAATATCCTTAGACGTGATCTTGGATTCATCCTTGCAATAAAGAATTAAATACTTAGACTGGATGAATCACTCCAGGTCTTAATCCTCAGCTTGATTAATCATGCACATTCCATTAAAGTAAAGACGCAAATCCAACTGGTTCTTCGGTCATCAGACTTGAGTCTTCTCATTAGCCTCTACAGAAACAGATTCAGGTTGATTCTTGAAACAATGGTAAGAAAAGATGATTACTGCAGGATGGTAAATCTCATCTAAATTCCAGATCTCAGCTTTTGGGGTCGGGATTTTGTGTTTGGTTTGTTGTGGTGGAGTTTTTTTGGTTCCTAAGTGTGAGTCTTGCTTGTCTATTTGAACCCTGACAGCTAAGCAACTCTTAAGTAGATGTGTGGTCAGGTATTAAGTGTATTAATGATGTGATATTTAGATATTAGGGCAGGTGTTTCTGGCTTTACCCCCAGCTGCCTGCTGTGGATAAAGTAGGAATTAGTGACAACCTTAGGAACCATGAGACTGTAGTAAATAGTATTTTGTAGAATGGTTATATTTCCTACAAAGAGGCAACACAAGAAGGATATTCTGATAGAAGGAAAATGGAGCTTTCTCTCACTTTTGTTTCCACTGCTTGTAATTAATTTCTTAGTGGCTTGGACAAAGGATGTTGTTGTAGCCTTGTTCTATCATAACAGTAGCACTAACAAGGATGGCTGCAATAGAATAATTACTCTTCCCTTTTCTCTTATGTCCTGTTTGTGCAGCCTGCACTAGTGAGGTATATTGAGAAGTGCAGATTCTGGTAAAGATGTCAACTTCACACTTACTTTTTGAGTACTTAGAAGTCATACCAAGCAAGCTGCAGTGACTTTCAGTTTCCCTTTTTGTAAGGCTTAATGTGAAAGCAAAACTAGGTCTGGATTATTAGGACTTTTTGATGCAGCAGGCTTCAGAGACTTAATCCAGTTGATACTTTTTAACTGTTATTGCACAATGAACCAAAACTGGTGGTAGTATCTAAATAATTTTATTCTTCCAAACTTGCTTGGAAGTGATACTCTGTGTTGGCAGTGGTGTCTTTACAGCTAAGCAGCAAGTTGAATCAGGGCCTCCAGAATACTGATGTTGACAAGACAGAATAGGATTGGCACCACCTATAATAATACTAATGTTGAATATTCTTATTTAATTGAGGGTTTTCTAATGGAAAGGGCCAACTCATTGCACTTTTATTGCTCAGTATATGAATGCATCTCTTCCAGTCCTGACTTATGAGAAATTGTCATAATGTTAATTCCGTGAAAGTCTTACTGTTGCTTTCAAAGAATAAGGATTTCTGCCCCAGTGTGTAGCAGATATATTTCATTCACACAGAGTATCTGCAGAGCAATATTTTTCATAGAAAATAGTTTTGTAGCAGAGCTGTCAATTTGGAACAAGCAAATCCTTCTTTCTGGCCACTGTAGTATTGGGAAAACATATTTGAAACACTTGAGGATGAAAGATCTCTGTAAAATATCTAATAAATTGTCATTACTACCTCAAAATCAAAGTATTACTAATTGAGGAGAATAAAAAGCTCTGATAGGAATCTTTTACTCTCTAGTACTTAATCTCAGGACTAGAATTTAGATTTCAGACATTGATGTCACATTTTACAGTTATATTTCAAACCACTGTATTGCTAGTAATTTGTCCTGCTGACCCAAACATGAATTCAGTGATACAGTGTTCTTCTCTAAGGAATCAAAGAGACCGCAGATAGAGTGACCCTCTCTTCCTGTTCACATTCCACTTTATTTTTAAAAACAATAGACTAGTGATTAGATGCATGAGACTACTTTCTCCTCATTTCTAATAGGCTTTTCGCAAAGGTTGGAGTCTGACAGCCTAACAGTACTTTCACTTCTAGTACATGAAAAACCTACATACTCAATGGGAGTTTTAAGGAAACAAACCAGAAATAACATGAAATTCTAGATTACTGTGATTGGCTTTCTGATTGCCAGCAAAAACAACCCCCTCAAAACATGTAAGCAAGTAGGAAGTCTTCCTTTTTGATGAATAACTTGACACCTCATGTAGGTAAATGAAATGTTCTCAAGAAACTCGAATTTAGGAACCTCTACTGCTACATAATATCTATTTTTACAGTGTAAAACCTGTTAAAAAATACAATGCTTCTCTGAAGGAATTTGGATAAGGAAGAGATGTGTTAGCTGGAATGAGAGTTTGCTCTGTGCATGAAGTAGCTTGTCTGCAGACTCAGAAACAGGAGGCTGACAAGGAAACAAAGCCAGTCATGGCTAATAATTCTGGGGGAGGACGGTAATGTGTGGATATTACCCTGTGAGACGCTTGTTTGTACATGGCCCTGAACGGTAAAGGTGAAAATCTGGTGAGGAGATAAAAAAACTGGAAATGAAAGCATTAATTTCCTACTCAGGGATAAAGAACTTTTCAGTCATGCATCCTTAACTAAATCTATTGCTGTAGTAGAATAGAACTAATGGTACAAAGTGGTGTACAAACTGTTAACAGCCTGAGGCACTCTCTGCTATCTGCCGGAACTGAGGTGACTAGAGAGCATGTGTCTACTGTAGGTGTTAAAGGGGAATTGACTGATGGTGCATTGCTAACGTGTCAACAGAGCTGAGTCAAGTTGGAGGCCTGTGGCCAATGTGGCTCCACAGGGGTCGGCTCTGGGGCCAGTCTTGTTCAACGTCTTCATCAATGACCTGAACAAGGGAACAGAGTTGTACCCTCAGCAAGTTTGCTGATGACACCAAACTGGGAGGACTGGCTGATTCCCCAGAAGGCTATGCTGCCATTCAGTGGGACCTCAACCAGCTTGAGAGCTGGGAAGAGAGGAACCTCATGAGATTCAACAAGGACAAGTGCAGAGTCCTGCATTAGAGGAAGAATGACCTCATGCACCTGTACAGGCTGGGGGTTGACCTACTGCTTTGCAGAGAGAGACCTGGGAGTCCTGGTTGATAATAAACTAAATATGAGCCAGCAATGTGCCTTCTTGGCCAAGAAGGCCAGTGGCATCCTGGGATGCATCAAGAAGAGTGTGGCCAGCAGTTCAAGGGAGCTTCTTCTCCCCCTTTGCTCTGGTGAGGCCTCATCTGGAGTCCTGTGTCCAGTTCTGGGCTCCCCAGCTCATGAGGGACAGGGAACTTCTGGAGAGTCCAGCACAGGCCCACCAAAATGATCAGGAGACTGGAACATCTTTGTCATGAGAAAAGGCTGCAGGATCTGGGGCTGTTCAGCCTGGAGAAGAGGAGACTGAGGGGGAACCTCATTAATACTTACAAGTACCTGAAAAGTGAGTATCAAGAGGATGTTGCAACACTTTTTTTCTGCAGTGTCCAGTGATAGGACTAGGGGTAATGGACATAAGTTGGAACACAAAAAATTCCACTTAAACATGAGGGAAAACTTTTTTCCTGTGTGGGAGCCCTGGCACAGGCTGCCCAGGGACGGTGTGGAGTTTCCTTCTCTGGAGGTTTTCCAGAATCACCTGGACGCGTTCCTGTGTGACCTGATCTAGGTGGACCTGCTTTAGCAGGGGTGCTGGATTCGATCTTTAGAGGTCCCTTCCAGCCCCTACCATTCTGTGATTCTTTGTATATTAAAAGATATTAAAACTCGGGTGGATGCTCTTCAAAATTAAGGTAGCTTTTTTTGCTGGAGCCTGAAACTGCAAAAGATTACAGACTCTTCTAACTGCGAGAGTGATTGCAAGCAGACAATCTCTTAGTTCTGAGTAACTAACCGTGGCCCTAGGCCAGTCATCCTCCAAATGTATCTAACTGTAAAGAAACTGTTTTGCCTTTCAGTGGAGCCAAATAAATCAGAAATAACAGTTCTCAAAAGTTCTGACTTCAGCTAGTGTAATAACTTGCCAGCCAGAGCTAAAATAAATGTGCATCTCAGTCCTAGAATACTGCTCTTCATATGCTCAAGTGTTCACTGGCATAATGACAGTATTGTATGAAGAATTAAATAGACAGGCTCTGGACAGCTACAGGAATTGTTATAACGACATCAGTGTAGAAGGAGCTTATTGCTTGAGTTGAATGGTGGGGCTTGCTTCCTGGGCACTAACCTTTCTCCCTATTAATTCTTTGACATGGAAGGAATTAATAAGATTCCCACAGAATAGCTTCTTTATATGGCTGTAGGAACTTAATTAAAATAGAAGAAACTGTATTATCCCTAAAGCTACTTTGTTGCTGTTGGCTTTACAATAGGACTTCTGCCTAAAATGTCCCCATTGCCTGATTCACTTCCTGCTATAACCTTAGGAAAACAATAGATTTCACAGAAGATATATAGTCTTGCATTTCAGCAGCAGAACCTGTCAGGCAGAGCTCATTTATCTGTAGAAAAGGAAGGACTTTACTTGGTCATTACAAACTTGTGCTGTTTCTGAAGTAGCTACTGTTCAGTTTATTTAGGTGGAAAAAACCAGAAGAAAACTTCCATTAAAGATTTATTAAAATAACTCCCTTGAGCCTTCAGGTCAGTAGGAAGGACTCTGTGCCATCTGGCCTGTACATATCAAAATGTAACACTAGTGTCCATAGTTAGTTGTGCTAATCTGTAGGGTTCCTTAACAAAAACAGACTGGAACCTTATTATATTATCTACAGAAAATAAATGTATATAGCTGGGAGAAGCTGTCTCGAGCCACAATTTTGTTAAAATTTTTATTATTAAGAGGAAATGGGAACATACATGAGTATCTTGGAAAAACTGACTGTTTTCACTGAATAGTAGGAAGTTGTGCTAGGCTGCATTGTTTTTTTTCCACTTTTCTTAAGTCACCATCAAAGCCTAGGCAAGCTTAAAGAAACTCCATACTTGAAGCGGTCAAGAGCCAGAACTTCCCCAAATGTTACGACGAAGTGGAGATACCTTTACCATTGACAGTAAGTCTTCTATGCCTTAATTATTCTCAAATTTTGGACCTATTAAAAGTATATAATTCACATCTGAGATAATCACAGAGTCACAGAACAACTAATCATAGACAGCTGTTGTGAAATAGAAAAGTCTGGACAATATGAAACAAAAAATATAAATGTGAAAGACAAAGAGATAACAGAGAATATTTCAGGTAAGATCGTGTCTTATTTGTGAAAAGTTCTTTGCCAGTGAAAGTTGAGAGTAAAACAGTGAAACTGATACTACATTTAATATTCTATGTCATTGGTTGGCATATATAGTCACTAATGGCATTATGTTTACAATCAAAATATGATTCAGGATATACATTTAGATTTAAAGTGTAAATAAAAAAAATGTAGAACAACTGGGCTTTCTTAGCTAGAGAGGAACATTCTGAAGAGAATGCTGTAATGTTACAGCAAGAGTCAGGAAACACCAATCAAATTTGCACTGAGTGAAGCCAAGAGACAGAATTTCTTTAAAGAGAAAGCGTTAGTACTTAAAAGGACACATGGAATTTCTGAGGACAGCAGAAGACACAAGAACCATATTTAAAAATAGATTGTGTTAACAGTAAAAATAACCGTGGGATACTTATCTAAAGTGAAAGAGGATTTTTTTGGGTTTGGGTTTTTTTTTTTTTTCCAGAAACTTCCTGTCCTGTTCTTAACACTCAAAATCAAATGATCACCAGCAGGCTTACACAGACTATAAGCCTTTCTGAAAAAAGATTGGGTTAATCTTTCCCAGGATGTCATATTCCGAATATAACTGAAAGTGCTCAGAGAACAACTGACTGTTAATATTTAGGAGAAAAAACAAACAAACAAACAGCTTAAGATGTTAAAGTATTATTTACTATATCAGTAAATTATTTATGACATCATGATAGTGTCATCACGCTGGGAGGCTGCATGACAGATGATAGGCATAATTAGACCTCTAATCTCTTTTAATTCACTACAAGAAAAACGTAGTGTTTGAATATGCATAAATATAACCAACATTTTATACATTTTAAAAAACAGTACTTTATTAACCACTAAGATATATTTCCCCAAGCAGTTTTTCAAGTGCATGTATGTATTTTTTTAGTGCGTGTGGCGTCAAGCCTGTATATATTTACACCTACGTTAAAATGTGTTACTATAAGTAACAAAGTCAAATTACCGCACCACCATGTGCTTTAAGCCCAATGCAGGCAAATTCTGCTTTTATGTATAGAGGTTATTCACAGGCAGATCAATAGTGTTGACCCAAAACAGACTAAGATGACTCTAATAACGTTGCTTCCCAATTGTTTCAAATAACACACTTGAAAAAAGATGGAAAAGTTTACAGTTTAAAAAGCACTTTAAAAATTCTGATAGCTGTTACTGTCTTATTGGCTTCCAAAGGTCTAAGCATTTTTCATCTAAATGTAAAAAGTATAGGAAGCATCTGTCAACTGGAAGACAATATTCACCGGTTTGAAAATGACTCTTTCCTAAAGTGATGCCTTAAGAAATCTCCAAATATTACATTAAATTGTTAATTTATGTCTGTTGGTAAACTTTTTTTTTTCCAATTAATAGTACTGCCTTTGCCTTTTTATCTTTAAAATTATAATTTCATGGCATTTATAAAGATATTTCATAGTATTTATGAAGATGATGAAAGATTTATAGGGATGTTTAAGTGAAAAGTTGGAAAACAAAGTTATTTCTAAAGTTGTATTGAAATCCAAATGCAGTTGTCAGTACGAAAATGTCACGTAAATTACTGATCACCTTCCATTCCTTTAGGCCCTTAAAACGCTGCTGCCTTTGCATGATGACATGAGGGCTAAATTTACTGTACCTATATGTGTAGATATGTATTTTAAAAACTAGGTATTATAATAAAAATATATATGTAAATATGTATGTAAATATAGCAATAATATATTATGTGTATATGCACACATTATAATGTAATATGTATAAGTAATATATGTTTTTAAAATGTATAAGCAGTACAGAGGCCTAGCAATTTCCACACACAGGAACAGACAATTTGAAGAATGAGGCACTGTTTTCCTCGTTGTTCAAAGACTGACTGATAGTTTTTGCAACCAGACTCAGGGCCCAAATATATCTCTTGCTCCATTTACGGTCATTACCACCACACTGGCCTAATATAAGAATGTGAGCCCTGGTTTTCACAGACAGTAGCATATATGTGATTGGCACTGGTTTTCTGTACAGTGAAGTAATTTTTTGGGGCACAAGTTGATATTCAGTCAAATCTGTGTGGAACAGTTGGGATTTTTCCTGTCAGTCCACCATTGACTGCAGGTTGAACTTGGCTGAAATGGAATTCCCTTTCATCACAGAATGAACTTAATTCTACCAGAGAGCGCTATGATTTACACTGAATTCCTGTTCTGTTTCTTCAATCTTTGAACAAGTTTGAGCATTATTTGACCATACAAAGAGATGAATGACTGTTTTGATGTTGAGGTTGAAGAAAGTCCAAGTGTTCTGGCAGGGAGGATTTCCAGCTTTGACAATGCTGTAGGCAAAACGGAAGCTCCGTTCTTGTACATACAGAAAGAGCTGTATTAACGATTACATATATCACTTGTAATCTCCTGTAAAGAAAGTTGGTTTATGCAAAGCTTGATCTCATATTTAATGAGACAAACTGTGTGGAAAACTAAAGCAAATCTGTGGCCAGAAGAAGCAGCAGTACATTTCAAGATTTCTCCTCTCAAATGTGAACTTTTAACTTTCAATACAGGAGAGAGAAGAAAAGGAGATTAGGACAAGGAGCAATCATGTCAAACCTTACAAAGCCTACCGACCTGATCAAATTTTGCAGTAACGTTAATTACAGTTAATTCAAATCCAATTTTAAGGACATTTCCTCAGAAGGTAAAATTTACCCCAGTGCTATGGCCCTGCAGTCCTACTGATCTACTCTAAATTCCCAGTGAACTTAAAACTCCTTAAGTTAATGAGTCACACACTTAGTGAAAGAGTACAGGAAGACTTGGCGTCTACATTGATTATATGTAGACTTGCGTAAGAAACACGGCCAAGAGGAAAGTACTCTTAGGACTGTTTTGCAGCCCTACCCCATGAGCCAGCACTCTCGCTGTCCTCAAATGAGGCTGTCCCCTGGGACAACGCTGAAAGCAGATCAGTATTGAGAAGGGCAGATGGGAGGGCAATGCTGAAACCGGTGGAGGAGAAGGCAATGGGGGAAGGGACAAAATAAGATTACGGTGATGGCTGCAGCTTGGAACTTGAAATAATTCTCTGTCTAAAGCAAATAAGCCTGAAAGATAGGCAAGGGCTGGAATAACAGTTTTGCTCGTGATACTATTCAAGTATCGCGCACAGATGTTTAACCCAACCAGCAATGTTATTTTAAAGGTGGCTCTGCCCTTGAGCCACTTCTGTCTCCAGCGCAGCTGACAGAGCCCGCAGAGTCCCGCGCCGTCTCCCGCCGCGGCTCCAGCCGACGGACGGGAGACAGAGGAGCGGTGGGATACATGGAGAACCAGCATTGCCGCATCGTGGTGTCGGAGGGCACTGCCTCGGGATCGGGAGGGAGAGTTAAATCCCGCACTGCTTTCGGGGGTTAAAAAAGTCCCCGGCACTTTTTAGGATCTATCGATCGCCTCGGTCCAATTCCTCTTCGGAAAACAAAATCTTGTGCTCGTTCACGGTCTCCCGCAGCGGAAACGTGACACAAACGCAATGTTTTTATTGACGTCGCACCCTGCCTTGGTTCCGCAGCTCTACCGGCGGGGTTCCCCACCACGTCTATACCTAGCTATGCAGGCGCAGCGGCCGCCCTCTCGGCGGGCCCGGCAGGCTGCCCGGCAGGCGCGAGGGAGCAGCCGCCGGCACCGCCGGGCGCGGACGCGTCTACCGACCGCGCCACCGCGGCCAGACACCCCTCTGGACGCGCACCCCGAGCCAGGGTCTCGGCCCGCAGCACCAGTGTGGGGACGGGCCGCGGGGACCCCGGGGCGCGCTCAGCGCCAGCGGCCCCCACAGCCACCGAGAACCCAGCGCCGCCAGCGGAAGCCCACGCGTACCACCACTGCCCCGCAACCACCTTTGCTCCCGCCACCTCTTCCAGCCCCAGACTAGGAAGCGGCGTTAATTGGCAGTCGCGGAGAGCCAATGGGCAGCGGCAAGGCGGAGGCCTGCGCTTCGCCCTCAGACTATTGGGAGGTGGCTGGGCGTCCGCCAATCGGAGGGGCGGAGGAAGGGGGCGGGCTGACGGGGGCGGGCTGACGCGGGCGGGCGCGGGGGGCGGTAGTTGGTGCGGTGGCGCGGCGGGGAGTGGAGCGGCCGCAGTGGTGGTGGTGTGTTGCGTTGTCTTGCGTTCCCTCGCGCCTTCTCGTCAGCCCCCTTACTCCTTTGCTGCCGGCAGGCGCAGGAGACGGGCAGTTCTCGGCGCTTCAGGTGAGGGCGGTGCCATCGTTCTCGGGCCCTACTCTGAGGGAGAGGCTTGAAGCGGAGGCCGGGTTTTAGATCCCTCTCGGAACCTTTTGGCGAGGGGTGGGCTCGGAATGGTGGCCGGGCGGGTCTCACCGGTGGGCGCGGGTCGGGGGAGGCAGCCACTTCAGCCGTCGTGCCTGAGCCGGCGGCGGACGGCTCTGTCCGTGCCCCGTGGCGGGGTCAGGCCGCGCGGGGCGGGGCAGGGCGGGTGCCTGCCGTGAAGGCCCCGGTCGGGACCGACGGGGGCTCGGTACCCCGCCGAGAGGCGGTCAACGGGAGTGACAGTGCCGAGGCGCGACGGCGGCGCAGAGGGGCAGCGGGTACGAGAGGAGGGCGCGGGCGCACTGCGGGTGGGGGAGGGCGCCGGCCCTCGAGTCCCGCGGGGATGCCGGGGCTGTTTCTGCGGCGGGCGCGGGGAAGGTGAAACTCTCCTTGCCCGGTGTCTGGCGGGGAAGGGCAGGGCTGGGGCTTGCGACGGAGGGATGACGACACTGGCGGTGGAGAGGCTCGGTTCCTGTAGGAGGGAAAAGCTCCGTCCTCGGTGAAGTTTAGTGACCCACGCGGTGGTGGTCGTGACGGCTTTGGTTTGGGGTGAGAAGGAGGAGGGGGCGAGAAGGGAGACCTAAAATGAAACGATCGGATTTTTCCTCTCGGCTTTGAAATTCTGGCGTACTGGATGATGGCAGGTAACGATGCTGATTTGGTGGGAGGAGGCATTTCTGTGGGTGAAGGTGAAGTAAGTCTTTAACGATTCCCAGCCTCCAGAGTACCAGTTCTAGCTTCTTGGTCTTGCCAGTGCCATCTTTTCACTTTCCCCTTTTTGGCTTGTGGAAGGAATCTCCTCATCTCCCAGAATGAAATGTTTGTATGAGAGACAGAAGTCTCTTTATATGCATCGAGGATACCTAGTTAAAGAAAGATTGGGTGTCTACAGTGCCTGTCTGGTCTGCTGTATCCATCTATCCCAGCTGCCTGGCTGTCTTTGGTTGGAGTGACTCAGAAGTTGATAGACTCAGTTTTCTGAGCCTTCATCCTTTTGCCCTAGTGCCAAAGGAAGTCAGAAGAGTGGGAGTGACATATGTTGTCCTTTGTAAGCTGCACATCTGAAAACTAAATGTAATCTTCCAATTTGAAGTGGACACTTTTCTTGGTACCCGTTCTTGATTAAAACTGTAGATAAGTTAGTATGACAAAACTGCAGCCTACATTTCCTGTACCTACTTCAGTAAGTTTGATCATTTGTACATGACCCAGACAGGGGTAAGAAATGAGCCTTTGGATGTGCTAGACACTTTTGTGGGTTTTTTTCTGTCTCTCTCTAACCTCACAACAGACTGCTGAAAAGATTACCATAAGACTATTTTCTTTTGCTATGGGGGGAGTTTTTCCCTTCTACTAATGTGGATTTAAGAGTTTTCTTGGCCATTCTCTAAAGATAAAACCTTTCCGCTACTTTGAAAAGGTAAAAAATGCCAACAGTGCATTATTGTACCAGTTGTAGTGAAGACCGCATTATGTAAGCAACTGAATTTTCATTCTGGTTTTAGTGCGACAAAAAGATCATTCTCCTATGCATGTGTGCAATGAGAGCAATAGAAAAACATTGCTTCACTGCTTGCTTGGCTGGCGGGGGGAAGAGAAGAAGCCTTGTATTTCTGCTTAAAGGTGAGAGGTAACTAAAACAGTTTGCCAGTTGCATTTCAGATGGGCAAAACTTGTTAATTGTGTCTTTTAAGGTTATTAGCACCAAAGGCTGATGTGTTTGCTCTTCAATACCCTACCTGCCCAAAATGATATTTTGTGAAATTTGCAATTTGCTGTGTTAGCAAAATGCAGCGTTGTTTTAGGGATCTCTCATCATACTATAGCATAGCTTAGGTATGTTAAGCAGAGAAGGAGTGCAGGTGCTACCTAGTCCTCTGTAGTGTTAACCTTGGCATGACTGTGCCAGTATTCAAGTGCTCCAAACCCCTCTCACTGTTTAGCTTACAATTCTAGAGTCAATTTCTTTGACTCACGTCTATGTGTTGTGCAGTGCCATGCTAGACTGAACATTAAGAACTGCCCTGGGGGTTAAACTGCATACCACACACAAAGCAACAATATCAGTTTTAAAAGGAAGATACACAGCACAATCGTAGCTAGTGATGAAATAGTTTGTTAATGGCTGATAGGCAAAACTGGTTTGGAATATTTTTTAACTATTTTTTCCCCCCCATTTTTAGGAGGATGTGATGTGAGTGGATGCAACAGTTAATATCGAGCTGACGCATTAGATGGCATTTATGTTTACTGGTCGTGATGTTAGCTGTCTGCGTCTTTGTGGTCTTTTTTTAACTGTCAGAGGTTTATGATAGAATTTCTGTATTCTACAAGTCATGTCTGTAACAACCTTCATTTTAATTTGTAGTGTATATCTTTATTTTTCTATTTTTTTTCATTTTTATTCCTTTAGTTTTTGAAATACCGTTATTGTAACTTGGCTTTCTGACTGCAGTGATATTCTGGGCTTTGATCAATAAATATTTGTAATACGTTCAGAGAGTACACAGATTATTTATTTTTCTAATGGATAGATGTCTACTTTCTTTTTGTTATATTGAGACACTTGAACGTTGATCTGAAAGTCAGTTTTTTGAACCTGTTATGTTTACCAGGTTGGATAACTTAGAGTAAGGGGCAAGAAGTCTTTGTTCTGATGATCTATTTATCCAGCATATGAGTGCCTTTTCCTTCTTCCATCTTTAAAGATGTCCTTGTGTCTATTCTATGCTTCCCTGATTGTGGTTAAAACGAACTTAAAGGTTACTGTGACTTGAACTGTTAGCCTGTAAATGCAGGATAAGAGACTTCAGTGCTTGTCACAAGAATGGCAAAGGATAAAATGCTTAGGGGTACTGCTAGTCAAGAATTTCCCGTGCTTGTGTGAGTCTGGGATTAATACAAATTAGCTAAGAGGTGGCTTTGTGCTTCTGACATTGTCCATGTTTTTTTCATTGTTGGGAGTAGCAGGTCCTGGAAGAAGTTGCATCTTACCGTACCATCTTATCAAAATGGTAGATGCAGAATGGAGAGGTTTTTTATTAATAGATCTGTTTAAACACGCCTGAACACTAATACATTGAAGTAGTGTTTTGTTGGTTCGTAGGATCTCTGCTATTTAAAAGAAATCCTAAGATTTAATGACTGACTTGTGGCCTGAGACCTAGAATGAGGTCTCTAATGCTTGAATTGAAGATTAGTCTGTGAGATGAGCAACTTTTTGTTACACAGAGTTTGATTATATCTTTAATCCATAAAACTTCAAGAAGTGACATTGTTCCTTTCAACTAAACCTAGTTACTGATACTTGTCTTAACTTGATGTAAAAATGAATTGTTCTGAGGACATGAAAAAGAAGAAAGCAGGAAATAACAGTGATGTAGCTGTACTGAGATAAAACGAGGTAAGTACTCGCAGTCTGTGATTTGACACCGTGGCGTACTTCATATGACTTTCACATGGCTAGTTGGCTCACTGGGGTTAGGAAGAATAGCTGAAGTTGATAGTAAAAAGACTGTTGCATCCTGGGGTTGGTTCATGATCTAGAGTCATAGTTGAATTTCTCGTGAGACTTGAATATTGTTTCTTCATATGTTCGGTACTGAAAGATACCTTGCTTGAGGGAACAGTCAAAATTTGTATAATCATGTTGGTCTAGAATCTTCCTTCACGTGTGCTCCCTGGAGTGAGGGTGATTCTGTGTGAGCCACTGTGGACTAGTGTGCATTGGTAGAGTCCTGTGAATCTTGGTAGACAGGATGTGTCAATATTTGAGAAGGTACCCAGCCTAATTCGTAAATAGGGCTAGAGCTAGAACAGATATTGTAATGCTGCACAGTACTGAACTCTGAGGCAAAAAGAAAAAAAAGTTGTCTCTAAGGCTTTAAGTAATGTGATTTTGTTCAACTCTTTAGAATATGCAAATATTTAAAGACTGTTCTGGCTTACTCAACATGTTGTAAATATTTTGACAGTGTTGGAAACCTGTATCTTACAGTGTTTGCTTTGGGACTAATGCATGTTATTAACCCTTTTTGCTTTAGTAGGACTCTGATTCAAGATTTCCAAGGCATCTACAGACCAACATTTTAAGCAAACTTTTTGCCTTTTATCTTATACTTGAGAGCAGTGAATAGCAAACCACACTACAATATAACAGCAAAAATGGCAAGAATAAGAACAGTCGTGCCAAATCATACTATTAAGTAATATTCATCAATTTTCATGAAACCAAAAAGGCTGGTTTTTGTGTGATCTTTTGACATAAACTTATAGATGTGACAGATGCCCTGAGAGTTGTTGCATGCAGGTTTTAAGTGACTGTGAAGTCAAAGGAGGTCACAAGTACGTGTTTTAAACATCTTCTCATGCCTGTTGTGATTTTTATGTATCAGAGAATCACGATGTACTTGCAAACTCTTAGCTTTTGATTATAATGTAGTGGATTGTTTACTAATATTAACACTGGGTGACTGTGGTGTTCCTGTAATCTTCATTGTGAAGTGTCTTTCTGCAGAAGCCTGATACTCTTTCTGTTGTGTTATTATTGTGTCTTTGTACACCTGTACCACACGTACCACAAATAGGACTCATAAATCTGATTTTTACGTGTGATAAAATGTTCATCTCCCACACATACCAGGCTGATGCGTTTCCAGCTGGTGGTGATTATAACAACAAAAGGTGTGTATTGACTGAGCTCTGAGGGGATTAGCAGAGTCCTCCTACCTGGCATGTCAAACTGCTTTCTGAGTACAGTGAAGGGTCCATAGCAGATGCACAGACATACTTCTCTCTTTTTCTAAGCTTAAATTTGAGAGAATTTTTTTATTTTTCATTTACTACGTCAAATAAAGAGTGCAGGGTAAATATGCTTAACGTGCCTTTCTTACAAGGGGTAATGTAAAGTGCAGATGTCAGTAAAAGACCTGCCATGAGTCACAGGAAAAAGGGGACATCTTTTTAGTTTGACTTAATCCTCTATGAAGGGAGAGGATCAGAGACATTATTGGCAAATTGACAGATACCTGGATCACTACTGAGTGTAACAATGCTGCTTTCTTGTCAGGAGAAATGATAAATCTCTAACAAACAGGGATAGGTATGTTAAAGCAACTCTGTATTTAATGGAAACACGTGCATATAATTTGTAGGCCTGCTTACTTCTACAGTCCTTGACTAACATTTTTTTAGGTGTCTTGTTCCAAAAGTTCTCTCTGTCTATTAATAGTTACAGAGAAGAACTTAAAAACTTTTGTTGTTGTTTTATAATTTACCTGAAATAGTCTAACCAATCTAATCTTGGTCCACATACAACTATGGTTAACTTGAAGGAGCCATTGAGTGGCTTGGTTATAAGCTCTAGGGTGAACTTAACTGAGTAGAATTACTCCCAAGTTCTTGCTGGGTAGAAATGATGATTCTATTCCTAAATGAGCCCTCTCTGTTTTATGTGTGAGATCTAAAGCTGGATAAACATTTCCTTTAAACATTTTTTTCTTTAATCTTTGTATGTTAGGAGAAAAAGTCACATTAAGAGTGCTGTTGGTCTCCTGTCATTCAAATACAGTGAAAAATAAATTGAATCGTTATCTGTTCCTCTTTTGGGCAATTAAATTCCTTAAAATCTCTTATACTTGCAACTGAGAGTATTGCCATCTCACTGATCATTTGTATTGGTCCACTGTTTTGGTAGGCCACTAATGTTTCCATGGGTTTAACAAAGTTGAGTGTATTTTACCGCTGTTCTGCTTTCTACTAGCTTTTTTTTTTTTTTTTTTCCTTTGGTCTAGGGAACTTTTTAGGATTGAGAATCATTTGATTTCAGTTGAGGAGGACCACCTGGCACATATGGATAAAGTATGATCAATAACCTGTGATTCATAGTGCCACTTGTCAAAGCAAGCTTTCATGCCACCTTAATGAGCTGAGTCCTAAGTTGAAGGATAAGGGAAACAAGCTGTATATGGTCACTGTATCACTGTCTTGTGGTGGGTTGACCAAGGCTAGATGCCAGGTGTTCACCAAAGCTGCTCTGTCACTTATGGAACTCAGTTCCCTTCTGGAACTTCCCTGTTATTCAGAACTACTTAGTAGTTCATAACTTAGAGCCTCTCAAATTAACTTTTGTTCAAGAATTTTAAAATAATTGGACATGCTTGTTTTGATTCCTCAGCCTTTTTGATTTCCAGTTTGAGGGCCCAGGATTATGTGTCAGCATTCATAGATCTGCCTCTGTTGCTATATTAAAATGTTGATGTCTTATGAATGATAACATTATTGCTAAGGTTGTTATAATAAGGACAATAAAGGGACTTTAATATGTTTGAAGAGTAGCACTATAACTATTTCTGTGTTCTTTCCACAGTCTTTCATCATTCCTAGCTTTTGTTACGTTTGTCACAAAGAACTTCCTTTTTTTCCACTTCACTGGTAGCTATTTCTATAGCTATTTTGTTTTCTTCTTCTAATGGAGTTTTAGGTACAACTATTGAAAGTCTTGTGTGATTCCCTGAGATTCTTGTTATACTGTTTTGACATATTGCCATATCTGAGCCTTCTTAGTTGAAGCTAGAAATGGTTGGAGTCAACTGAGGATTGGTGTGCAGGCAGTCACTTCTTTTAATTCTGTCAACCAGCCTTTTGACATATGGTATATGTGGAGTTCCTTTGTGTTGGGTATTACGTGTGCTTCGAGTTAGGGCATTGACACCTATAATGTATGTTAAATTCCATGGCAATTTTAGAATTTGGGAAGTGAAATATATGTCAGCATGACCAAAAGGCCCCATAGTAATGCAGCATTTTCTTTTGTGCAGGAGCAGCTGACTGTATTGTGGTGTTTAGCATGCTTGAGTGGCCGCTGGTGGGTACCAGTTCAAGCCCATGTGTTACACGAGCTACTGAAAGATATTCCAGAATGTCTATGGAGTGTTCATGGTCTTTCAGTTGTTAACAATTCAGAAAAGTAATCAATATTGTTGCATAAGTATCAACACTCTTTTCTTGACCACTTAATCCTCTCTACCTGCATTATAAGCACTTACAAACTGATCAGTCCTGTGACTTGTACAATGAGGCTTCACTGCTATTAAATGGGCTTAATATATGCTCCCAAACACAAAAATCTAATCTCTCACTTTTGTGCCTACCGCTTTACACAAAAACACAAGAAAATGTTACCTGTCTTACAGAGTCTCAGACTTCATGAAGATTATCTTTTTTTGTCATATCTGTACTTGCTTATTTCTTTTGTAAGCATAACATCTCGTAACCTGTTAAACAAGCTCAGAAGCTTGTTGCCACTTCGGCTCACAGTGATAAGGCAAGTAGCTGCAAAACCAGTGGTGATTTGTGTTGCCATTAAAATGAGAAATCAAGTTCTTTCCCTGTTGCCCAGCTATTTGTTCTTGTTATGTGCTGTGTGTTGACTCTTTTTGTGTGGCTGTGCTCTTGACTCGAGCTGGTTCCTTGTCTAGCAAGAAACTCTTTCTGGCAGAGTAATTTTCTGATGGGTAAAGCTTAGCACTTGTATTCCCAAATACAATCAAAGGCAAGAAGGATGGGTCAGGAGAAGTGACTGGGCATGTGGGAGAATGCCAGATTCATCTTTGTCAGAGGAACAAATTTATACCATAATAAAGTTAGACTAGTTATTAAGATAAGCAGTATAGGGAATAATTTCTGTGAAGTTGAGCTGTAAAATGAATGTTGGGTGTAAACAAGGCTTTGTATTTTGTTTGCCAAAGATGGGCTAGATGTAATAAAGTTAGGAAAACAATGTGTATAAATGCAAAAATGTTGCTCATCCAAGCAGCTGAAGCTGTGCTACATGAGCTCCTGAAATATAACTGAGAAAGATTTAACACTTACTGCCTAGAGATTGTACTCCTAAACCATTTATAGTTAAAGAAATTGAAGATGTGCTTGAATTTATATTTCTTGATTTCTTCCAATTCTAAATGCATGGCTACATAAATAATAAGTATCAAATGATCTGTTGTATAAATAACACAAATACAAATTTGAGGTTAAAGGACAATCCATATGGTTTTAAAGGATCTGTAGGTGAATTTGGACACTGAGTTGAAATGAGATTTGATGTTAAAACTGGTTTGAATGTGGCCAAAAAATTCTTTGTTCAGAGTAACATTTAAGCAGCTGCTTCTCTTTGGATTGTGTCCCGTGTGTCAGAGAACAATATGTGGGTCTAGTCTGTATCTAATTACTGTATTTTTAGCACTTGGTTTAGATCAGGCTGTTAGTTCCTGGTAGACTGTGAATCCAGTGAGTTGTATGGGTATCATGAGTAAGATCTGCGCTGTGCAATTTTAATCATTGAGTAACAAGCCCTTCAGTGACTGCTACATGCAAATGAATAAGACAAATATCATACATTAATTCTGGATTTATTGTAGGTAATGCAAGACAACCTATAGCTTATTTGGTTTAGACTGTGATCCGTCTAATAAAATATCTAGTCTCACCTTCTCTAAAGATCCAGTTAGTTGAGTTTTTTTTACTATCCCTGTAGAGAAACTAGAACTGCAACTGGAGTTCTCTGATATTTCTGCCCTCTTTCTGTTCTCCCCTTTCTTGCAAAAGAAGTGAGGTAGGAAGCACCTTTGCTTCTGCATTTTATTAGGTATTGCAGAAACACTTTGTGTAATTAAGGACAAAGAGTGCTAAATTTAGCATATAATGTCTACCAATGTAGGCTGAACAAAATTACTAGTTTTACGTTAATAATTTTAGCAGGTTTTATGCTTGTTCCAAGAGATCTTACTGCATTGCAAGGAAATATAGGAATAGTTGAACAGGTTTTGGTGTTTTCAAGTATGTCTAAAGGTATTTATCATTGCACACATCTTTTTTTCAGTGTTTATTTTATATTTCATGTATAAGGATAAAACATGGTATTTTTTAATAAAAAAATGCTGTCCTGGTATTTTTTATATTTTTTTTAAATATTGAATTGTGAATGATGTTAGTTGTTCAACTGTGACATTTATAATATTTCTATGAGATTTTTTTTAATTTTAAAGGAATGTGTATCGAATTTTGCTAGTGTACACCCTGGAGTGCAATTTAGTAAGTAGAAAAAATACTGTGAAATGCTATTGTACAAGTTTGTTCTTTAAAGTTCAAGATTTTATAAACATGTCTCTCTAAAAACATGGTTTGAATTTGTCAAGGAGAAATGTCGCACATGAATCTTTCAGTTTTTATTGCAGTGAACAGTTAGAGAACAAGATTATGTAATCACATTTCAGAAAGAAAACCTTTAAAAAAAATCTTCTGAAACACTCCTTATAATGCAATAGCAGTTGACTTGGGCAGTGTTTTGTCCCTGTGAGTGAGGAGAAATAAGCAATGTAAAATTTACAGCTACTGTTAAATTTCTTTGTCACTGTTCTGATGCATCTCTCAGATTATTGTGTGGTTTGTTTTCTTTTTTTTTTTCCAGTATTAGACAATTGATGTGGGATTCCTGACAGTTTGGAGTGTGTGTGTGAATGAGGTTGTGGTTGACAGCCCCCTCCCAGGGGAAAAAAAAAACCCACAGAATTAAGTCTGAGTCTATTTGCCAATAGCCTAACATTTCTGAACAGGGAGCACCACTTTGTATCCGTTGAGGGTTGGGTGCTGCCTGTCCTGTTCATTTATATAATAAATAAGATGATGCTTGTGTCTGAGTTTGTTTTAAAATAATTACAGTCCTCCAGGAATATCTGCATTGTTCTTTGTGGATCTGTCTTCCAGAATGAATTAAATTTTGAGCTACTTTTTCTTGTTCTGCAGCTGTATTGGCTTGTGAGAATTAGTGGAATGTGCAAAGAATAGCATATCGCACCTAGGCCATTACATAATAGTCGGCATGTGTGCTTAAATTTGGAGTACTGTGAAAAATCTCAATCTGGCTATCATACCTGTCCTAAAAGAGGAAGGCATGCACATCGTATCTTCTGCATATTTCACCATCTCCCAGTATCAAGTGCTTAACTGCTTTATTTAGCTGTGAATACTAAAAGCAGTGCTGTAAATCTAACTACATAAGCTTAAAAAGACATTTATAAGTCTTATTTCCCAGAATGCTAACTTTCTTTATGAATGTTTTTCTGTTAAAAAAGTCATCATCTTGGATGAATGACAAGTACAAATAAGGATTTAGCATACGTATGTTAATTGCATAAATTGAAAATGGAACAGCCAGAAGTTTTTTTCCTAAAGCTAGCCTAAAACTTTATATGGTAATACTGATTATCTGTGTTAAGCTGAATAAATTCAGATGGTAACTGGTATCCAGATCCTGAAATTCTTGAATACATTATTGGAATATTACTATTGAAATAGTTCAACTAAAAGTACAGTTGTAAAAGATGAGTATAGAGGTTTTCAGAATCTGGTAAGCTTTCAGTGCCTTTATCTCACAGGCAAAAGTACTGGATTTGTACTTATATATCTTAGACCTTGAGTCAGACGTTTTTCACATATCTAGAAGAACCCTTTTCTTCAGGGTTGCATTCTGATGACTTTGTCTCAAGTGACTTTAGTATGACTTCTCCTCTTCCTTTCTACCTATCCTTCTTATATTCATGCTAGCTTCTATTGAACTTAACCTTTCCCAGACACTAGAAAATGGGCAGTGATGTTGCATTTTGATTTTATGCCTGTCAATTGGAAACATATAGAATTAGTGAAGCTAATTTAAATGTTAATTTGACAAGGACTTAGTCAAAGCTGTGAGTCAGCACTAAACCTGTTCCAATGGCCTTTGCTGCACTATTTTTAGATTGAAAAAGCTTGTCTTCAGAAACTTATTTGATGAATACTATAGGGATATGGTTCATGTATTTTCAAACAAGCAACCAGGGAGAACTTAGAAAAAAACATTAGGACATTTCTGGTATCATGTAACACTTCTCATGTTGCAATTTTAAATTGTTCCAGTTAATACCAGCCATTGTTATTTGAAATCTCAACGTGAAGACCAACAGAAAATTTGCCTTCAACTACTGTAGCTTCTTTTACATAAAACTCTGAAAGTAGAACTATATTCTAACAAAATGTTGGCTAGACTCTAGACTGGTTTATTGTCATTAGAATTCTTAGATTTCTGTAAAAATAAGAATAAATACATAAACATTTCTGAAAGAACAGTTGCCTTCCTTTGCAAGGAGTTCTAAGTGCCACTGGTAGAAATGCAAGGCTGAAATATTTTGGATTTAGAGCTTTTTTTTTTAAATGTAATTGGGCATGAGTCATTGCTGACTCTTCACATTCTTGTGATTTTAATTGAGAATTGCAATATTGGGTTGCCTATGCTCTCAGAGCAGCATTAAGCACAAAATATTTAATAGCTATGTGAAAGTAATATAACAATGCAGATACTGAGGGAGGGAAATAAAAGAGAATGAATGTGATGCCAGTGGATATTAGAATAAAAGTGTATTAATATGACAAGAAACATACAGTTACACTAGGGTGTAACAAACCCAGGACAGACTCTTTTGTTGAATGTTTGTGTGCTGTTATTTACTTGTCTACACCACACTTGCGTGTTTGCAATTTACGTTATGCAAAATGGATGGTAATGGAAAACTTGTATCATTATATGAATAGGGTATAGCTTAAACTTCCTGTGTTATGTTACCATGAATTTTTGTTTAGGGTATTACAGTTTGTAGTTAAAGGACTAATAGTGGCTTTGACTACAAGATGCAATTATGTAACCTTCTACTTTTGCATTTAAAAAAAAAAGAAAAATATTGGACTGCATTATGTGTGTGTATGTGTGCAGGAGAAAAGCAAGCAAATGAAATGTAACTGCCTGTGAGAGTGGAACTCATGTGAGTGTGATCTAGTTCTTGTCTTGTGGAAGTTGAATGATTGAAGATGTCTGGTGAATTCATACTGATGTAGAATCTCCATCACTGGATGTTTTCAAAATGCGACTGGACAGGGTGCTGGATAATCCCATCTGGGGTCCGTTTCCTATGAAAGGTTCAACTAAGTGATCTTTTGAATTCTCTTCCGACCTGAGCTGTTCTGTGCAATTGTGATCATTTTAAGTTGATAAATATTCTACTGAAGCATTTGTTACCAGATCTGATTACTGTAGCAAAGCGTGACTATTAAATGCACTTTGAAGACCTACTTGTCATACTGAGCAATTCAGCCTCATCAACTCCAAGGACTTGATCTTCTTTTCAGGATTCCTGTGACCTTTACTATAATCCTCATCTTTTGCCAATATAATCAATTATTGCATTGACTTCTCATAACATGTAGTGATAAAAGTGTGATGAGACCTTATTTTTATTTTCTGGGAAGTTGAAAGGAAAGAGATTTCTTTCCTGTTGAAAACAGTCGGTAGATGGTCCTTTGTTAGTGAGCTGATTGACTGAGCCAAATGGATCAAAGCATTTCTAAAAAGTGTTTCCAAGTCTTCAAAGGGAGCAATAAATATTAGCTTTATTTGTTTTCAAAATGTCACAGGAGTTTGAATTACAACAGTAGACTTTTAAAGGTAGTGTAGTAAATGTAAACTAGGTAACAAAACCATTTATCTTTCCATGAAACATACTGAGTATTCAGATTTTTTTTTGTGGTGGTTATGAGGGGAAAAAGGTAGACAATTTGTTTGAAGGCATTAGAGTTGGCCATAATTTCATCTTCAGTTTCATGAGTTGTAGGTACAGAATAAATGCACATTGTCTAAGGAATCAAGCTTATTATTCTCTTGTGTACTCAAAGTAGTCAATTTTTTACTAATGCTGTTTTTTAGATATGATAAAATATAACATTTAAAATTCAATACCCAAGTTTTTTTGTCTCTGATGCATCACATATACAGATGTTTTGCCTCAGTGAAGCAGCTATTATTTTATCTTTCAGATATGGACACTTGTACAAGTATTTTTGTATAAAGTGAATTTCAAGTTAAACAGAAATATGAGTATTCTTATTTTTGCTGAGAGATTAGCCTTCTTGTTACAAAAGGTAGTAGTTTGTAACACAGATATGTCTGTATGGACCCTTCAGATATTGGTACCGGAGGTTAATAGTACTCAATGGCAAGAAAAATCTTACAGCTAGACTCAACATCTCTTTTTTTTTTTTTTTAATCATTTGTATGTCTTAAACACTGTGTGTTCTGAAATAACCTTAGTAAATGAAAATATACATATTCCAAAGTATATATTTTTTAATGTATTTGAAATTACTTTGTTCTTTTGAACAAAGTACCCTAGTACCCTTAAGCTTTAGGAGTCAGGACAGTTGATTGCTCTTTAAAACAAGGGTGGTCTGAGACCTGGATTGATTGTGTGAAAGTTACTCATGATGATGACTCTTCAGCTATTAAGTGGCCTCTATTAAAACAAATGTTACTGAAGTCATAGCTCTAGTTACTGGAGGGATTTTCTTAGTGGGTGAAACTTTTTTCCCCTCCCTAGAAAGCCTGCAATGTATGACTGAAGAATTACTATGTAAGAGCTGCTATTAGCTTTCTGTGTATTAGCTTTTTTGTCAATCTAAAGCCTCCTGGGTTTGGTATGCTGTGCTGTTTGGCCAGATCACAGTTTGCCTCTGACTAGGAACTACTATGATTCTATGAACTACTATGATTCTAGAATTACCATTCTATGATTCTACTACGTGAGAATGCATGTCCCTCCAGTAAACCTGTTATATTTTAAGTCATAAAACCTGAAAAATGACGTACAGAAACAAGAAATGAAGAATTTTTAGGAGATATTCTAGGCTTACTTTTTCTAATACTTTTTGTATCAAATGATTACATTAATGCTTTAAGTCTCTAGAACCAGAAGTGGAAAATGCCTGTACTGAAGTTCCGCAGGTTTTCTCAAGTGAAATGTTCTTGACTTGACCTGTGACATCAAACAGTATGATTATGAAGAAGATCATTATATGTTACTTGTAAACATTATAAATAATACATTTTGTTTACAAATTTGTCACAATTTATTTGTTGTCTTTATTTATCTAAACTTTTTTTTCTACAGTATTTGAAAATCTTATTTACCTCTTATTCTTCTCACTACCATATGGTAAAAGGTGGTTAGCTGTAAAGTTTGTTATTCGTTGAGTAAGTACATGCTTGGTTTCCTTACTCTTAGGGAATATTTGGATGACTATCAATCTTATTTTCAGTGACACCTTTAAGGCATTTCTGTATAACTGAAGCTTTCAACTTGCATCTGTTTCAGCTGTTGAACCGTTCAGTCATTTTCTGATTTTTACTGCTCAACCTCTTTGCTGGCAAACCAGATGGAGATATGGTGTTGTAACTGTAGCTGTATGTAGGCCAGTGACTCATTTCAATGACTTTGTAACTGTAGCCATATGTAGACCAATGACTCATTTCGGTAACCACAAACAGCATTGGCTGACACATAAGTGTGACCGGTGATGCAGAGCTGTGCCTTTATAGTATCATGGTACAGATCTGTGATATGTCATTTTCTTGCTGCCCCTCTCCCTGTGCTGGGAAATAAGCATGGCAATACCATCCTATCTGTCAGTTCAAACAGTGCATTCCAGTCTTGGAAGACAAACACGGTGTGTAATGTATTCAGAAATTCAAGCTGAATTCATAAGCACAAGACAACTAACTAGTTGGTAAAATCTTGAGTTGAAGGTAACACCTTTTTTAAGATTGCTGAAAATTCTGAATGTGTTAAACATAGCTTTAGGCCAATGCCACAAAAACTCTGTAGTGGAGGATGGGTTTCCATTCCTAGCTGCTTTTATATGTGAGTGTACATATAAGCTATATATATATGGTTTATGCACAAAATACACTTTTGAAATTTGTCTTATGCCATTTTTTTTGCGTGTGCAAATTTGAAATTTTAATTCCAAAATTATTTATTCCATGATATTAGCCTTTTAAAATTCTGATTACTTGATGTCACTATGCACCATGCAGAAATACCAATTAAATTCTATTTTAGTTTAAAATGGGATGTTGCATTTGAATGTAATGATTCCAGACTCTCTGGAGTCTAATGTTATGCAGTTTTGCAGTTTGATTGCAATGTGAAGAATGATTTACAGTAAAGGAAGTGGCTTATGAAATTGGATCACTTTATTCTGAAGCTATCTGTGTCTTCTTTTCTCAGCTGTTATGACTATCATACTGCTAGTTTGTGTGTGTAGATGTCATTGACATGAATTTATATTAAGTTAGTTCATAAAGCAAAAAAGGTGTGTAATTCTGCCTGTAGTAGCAATTGATTCTGGTTTTGAGAATCATTGTGTAACCACTGAAAATACTGAAGTTTGTCAGCAGCATGTATGGCGAAAAAAGGAAGTTGTGTGTTATGTAGCTTTTACTTCACTTTGATCTGCTTTGGATCTGGATCATATCTATTTTTAAAAGTATGAGGCTGACCAACTCGGGAAACTACAGGCCATTCAGTGTCACCACTGTCCCTGGAAAGGTGATGGAACAATGTATCCTGCATGCCATCTCTAAACACATGAAGGAAAAGATGGTTATTGAGGGACTCAGCACAGATTCACCAAGGGGAAATCCTGCTTGACCAACCTGATAGTCTTCTATGAGAGTATAACTGCCTGGCTAGATCAGGGGACAGGAATGGATGTCATCCACCTTGACTTCGGCAAGGCTTTTGATACTGTCTCCCATAACATCCTCATCAGAAAGCTCAGGCAATGTGGCCTGGATGAGTGGACAGTGAGGTGCATCTAGAACTGGCAGAATGACAGAGCTCAGAGGCTGGTGGTCAGGGGCACAGAATCGAGTTGGAGGCCTGTGGCCAGTGGAGTTCCAGTTCTGGGGCCAGTCTTGTTCAACATCTTCATCAACGACCTGGATGAGGGGACAGAATGTACTCTCAGCAAGTTGGCTGATGACACCAAACTGGGAGGACTAACTGATTCCCCAGAAGGCTGTGCTGCCATTCAGCGGGATCTCAACCGGCTTGAGATTTGGACTGAGATGAACCTCATGAGGTTCAACAAGGGCAAACGCAGAGTCCTGCATCTAGGGAGGAACAACCCCAAGCACCAGTACAGGCTGGGGATTGACCTGCTGGAGAGCAGCTCTGCAGAGACCCATGGCATTCTGGGATGCATCAAGAAGAGTGTGACCAGCAGGTCAAGGGAGGTTCTCCTCTCCCGTCTGTAGTATTGTACCCCATTCTGGACTCTCCAGCTCAAGAGGGATGGGGAGCTGCTGGAGAGAGTCTAGTGCAGGGCCACAAAGATGATCAGGAGACTGGAGCATCTTTCATAGGAAGAAACACTGCAGGATCTGGGGCTGTTCAGCCTGGGGAAGAGGAGACTGAGGGGGGGACCCCATTAATACTTGCAAGTATTTGAAAGGTGTATGTCAAGAAAATGAGGCAACACTTTTTTATGTCCTGTCCAGTGATAGGACAAGGGGTAATGGACATAAGCTGGAACAAAAAAAGTTCCATTTAAACTTAAGGAAAAAATTCTTTCTTGTGAGGGTGACGGAGCCTGGCACAGGCTGCTCGGGGAGATTGTAGAGTCTCCTTCTCTGGAAGTTTTCAAAATTCCATTGGATGTGTTCCTGTGTGACTTGATCAAGGTAGACCTGCTTGAGCAGGGGGACTGGACAAGATGATCTTTAGAGGTTCCCTTCTAACCCCATTCTGTTCTATGCTTCTGTGAAAAGTAGTGTTGCATACTAGAATTTTCATCACTAGGGTTTCTCAGTCTCTAACGTTGAGTGCTAAATTGAACTTTGTATTATTTACCTCTCTTCTGTCTTTTATTTGTTGCTATAATACCGGTTAAATCCTGTGGTTTAAATGCTCCATAGTAGTGATGAAACAGTCTTATTATATGAAAAAACACAGTGGTAATTGCAAGTGCAAGAACTGGTAGCTAATGGGGCCTCTTGTCCCAGATTCCTTGAACTTCAGTCCAATTTAGCTTGTAGAGTAGATGGCTGACCTACTTGTACTTCAGTCAAGCGTTAATTGAAAATGGCATAAAAAGCTTTCCTTTTCCTGAAAAGCAGGAGAAGGGTAGAAAAGACTAGTCTTTCTGAGGTTAGTTGACCAAATTAGCATTCATTTCACATTATTGCATTTAAAGATTCTATATTCGTCATTTGTGTGGCTGAGAGCTATATAAGGTCAGATAATATGTATACCAATGTCTGAAAATTGTGAAGAAGACTGACTACTTTGTGTTGTGGTTTGTATTTTTTGTTTGGTGGGTTTTACTTAGCTAAACCCTTAATAAGATTAGTGAAACCTTGAGAACCAAAGGAAAACTTCCACTTTTTTTTCCCTAATCTTGATCTCGGATGCCAGTTTTAAAAGCAGGACTTTGTTTTGCACACTGAAAATTGTAGATTTTCAATTATGCTAGAGTTAAAGCAGTTTTAAGTGAATTGTGTGTGATTAAAAAAAACCCCAAACCCATAACTGCCTCTCCCAAAACAAAATTCACCAAAATATAACATCAAAAAAGCCCTCACCGTTCACAGAAAACTGCTTTTATCTTAGTGTATCAAATTATGCATACAAGGAAGGCCATAAAATGAGATCTGTGACTGTAATACCTAAGAGTGTTACTTCCAGGTAGCTTAGGGCAATGAATTTAGTACATGGTAAGAAACCAGTTTGTTATGTTTTGGGTTTTTTTTTTTAAACTGTTTTTTGGGGATTATATAATTATACTAAGTCAGCAGCTCATGTTGTGTAGATTAAGTGGTAAATAAAAATCTTCAGTCCTTGTTGCAGTAATTACCATTTCAGGACCAGAAAATTAAATTATCTAGAATCATGAGGAGTCCTGGCTAAAGTTTATCTCGGAGTCACTGAGCTGAAAATCTGTTTAAACAATTCAAGAGTTTCAGAGTTTCTTTTTTAGTGACCGTGTTAATGAAACTAAGTATTAATCAACCTTCTCCTCCACCTTAACACAAGCAAACAATTTAAATGCTCCTAACTGTTCTTTAGAAGCTGGATCCAGTTTGCTTTGAAATCAGAATTAATCTTATTTAATCTGAAATATGAAATACTGTCACATGGTCCTTTATACTGTTACAGTATACCATTAATTTTGAAACACTTGAACAGATCTTTCATTGTTCCTGAACGAATAATTGGTTATTTATCTTACTGGGAAGGATGATAGTCAAAGATGAGTGTGCCTGTTCTTCTTTTCTGATGTTTATGAATAACATTCTGCAGAGCTCTACAAATTCTGTATCGGTTCCAGAAATGACATTGCTGAAGTGATGTATTAAGTTTATCTGACAGTGATCACAGCTGAAAATGTTGCTTTGAAGTTGTAAGGCTATCTTCTTCAGCAATTTCTACTTTGGTGTTTCTTCAAATACTAAACTGAATGAGAATTGAGGAATATTGCAGGATGGTTTGACCTGCTTTTTGTCATCCTGGCTGTGACAGAAAGGGGAAAATGACAGCAGAAAGAATTGGTAATAATTGAAACTACTGTTCAGAGCTGTTTCACAGCTCTATACTAAGCGAAGAATTACAGAATGGTTATTTCATTCCTGCTTTAGCAAGAGCCCTAGAGTACAGTTCTGTGCTAGTTTATGCCAGCCACTTGAACAAAAGCTATGCTAGCAAAATATTTCAGATGTTATAGGGTATTTCTGTCACTGTATGTGTGTTGAGTAGCTATCTTAGAAAGCTGGTGGTTTTGTTTAGAACAGAATAATCTCTTTAGCCCCAAAGAGTTCTGTGTGGAAATATGATAACCTCTGCACTGTTTTAAATTAGGTATAATACGAATACACCATTTTGCTGGGTCTGTTCCTCTGTCGTCTTCAGTAATGCCCTTCTGAAACACTATATGGGTAGGCCTGGTTTTGTTTCTCTTTGGTAAGAAAACTATCACTTCCCATTTTCCTTTTTTATTTACATCTCAAAAAAGTAACAGAAAAATTAACTAGTACTTGAAGAATACACAGGTTTGTGCGTGTCCACCCCTGCAACTAAGCTTCCCCTGTCCCAGTTGATCTTACTGGTTCCTGCCAAGTGTAATGATCTCTGTCCCTCTAAGAATAAAAGAAGGCAGAAGATGCCGATATGTTGCTAATGCACATATTTGCAGTTTCTAACAGTGCTTTAGTCTTTGGCAACAAAGAGACAGTTTTGGGGCTAGATTTGGTTCAAGTGAGAGCTCTGAATTGGTTCTTCCCTGAAGTAAAGAATGGTAGCTCTTTCCTGTAACATTCAGATTCAGGAAGACTAGCTTGTTCCCCCTGTATTTAAGGCTTTAGATATGTTTCTGTTTAACACACGTCAGCATTCATTGATTAATATTACAGCCTCATATTTCCTGAGTTGGAAAAATATAGATTTTTGACTGTGAAACATCAAAACAACACAGCTGCTTCCTAAGCATCTGCAAAACGTGCCTACATGTTTCACTGGGGCATTTTAAAAATGTTCTCCACCGAAGCCAATGACATGATTAAAAATAACTTCCTTTAATATGATCTAGCTGTAGGCTTTCCTAAAGGTTATAGTAAAGCTGAATATTGAACTTTACAGCTATACAGAACCATTAGAAATGTGTGTGACTGAAAACCCTGTGTTGATTTGAGCGCTGCAATGTGGGAGGGAAATGACCTTACTTGAGCTTCATGGTTTTCATCAGCTCACAGGAAATGATGAAGTACACTCTGAGAGAATTTTGTTTGTGGAAACGGATGTCAGGCAAAGCTCTGCAGGTACTGCTGCTATCAGTGTGGTTCTGTTGCTCAACTCCATCTTTGGAAAAAATGTAAGTGAATTACGGCATGTCTTTTAAGGAAAGTATTTTGCAAACAATGTATTGAATGACTTGCCAAACGGCTCTCATAGGTTTTTACTATACCGTGTCATAGCTCATATGAAAATATCTTTGGCCAAGTGGATGTGGTATTTTACAGTGTTTGCTTGCATACATGAGCTTGTTTGAGTGCAGAACCATTATTTCAAAAGTGATCAAGCAACCTGCTATCCGAAACAAAGATCTTTTTAGAATGGTTATTGCATTACTACTAATTTATGTGCTTCTGTAGGATTTGCTGTTTTCAACTGTAGCAGTGTTCATGTTTTGTGGTGCTTGTGTGGTCAGTTAAGTACCGTGACACCTTTTATCTTCAGAAAGTTTTGATGTCTGAGGTAGTGTAGTATTCTGTTTTGCTTCTTAACTATATGCCATTTTACAACAGTTTTATACATGTCACTTTTCTCTGCAGCTACTTTGCTCTCTGATGTTTTCTCTCTTGGGGAAAACATCAGTACTATTTCTCTGCACTGTATAATGCATTCCTTTTGTATCATTGTGAAATTCCACTTAAACCAAATATTAAGCATGTATGCTTTAGATATTTTCCTTAATGTTTAGCTAAAATAAGTTTTTGTTATGACTTTATATAACCAGCACTCTAATGCCATTAACTAAATGATTATTTATTTGTTGTAAAGTATCTGGGGACTTTAAAGATTTCTTGCTAATTAAATGCTTTTCAAGCGTAGTTTGCAAGTTGGAGGTGTGTGGTCTTGTGTCCCTGTCTTACTACTTTGAAACAAACCTAAAGATGTATTTATCTCCATGTTATTTGTTTGTGGAGGATGCTAAAATATTTTCATTTTTAGGAGAATTGACGGGACATATCATTTAGTGGGTGATATCACAGGAAATACACAAGTGCGCATTAGAAAACAGTGAACACTCAAATACATAGAAGTTTTTCTTCCACTTCAGCATTTTAATCACTCAAACCTAAATAATGGAAATCTCCAATTAAAAAAAACCACACCTCTTTGATCTTTCAAGTTACTTTGATCACCAGATGTTCTTGAACTCTTCAGGTGATTTTCTGGCAAAATTTACTAAAAGCCAATTTTGATGTGCTGCTTTTCTACAGGGTGGAAAATGTTAATGTGAATTTTTTCCTTTATCAGAAAGACCTGAGGCTCTTAAAGAAATAAGTTTTAAAGATCATTTATTTAGAGGATGACCACTTAATATTATACTGGATGGCATAATACCTAGGTCTTGTATTTCCAGGTACCTTATAGTCGTTTCTTGGATCTAAAGTCCAAGAATTGTGTCTTCAAAATGGAAAATTTTTTGTATAGTAAAAAAGTGTTGCAAAGTTTAATCTAAAACAAGTATTTTGTGACCAAAAAGTCTGGAAGGGTATTCTACTTGTAGTGCTTTATGTTTAGGTTCTGGACATAATGTCAGTGAAAGACACTATGCAAGTGTACTTGGTCCTGTATTTTCCCTTGTTACTTGAAGAGTCTGCAGGTATATACCAGGACAGAACACCAGCAAACTGTTTAAAGTATTAAATATTGATTGTGTGCAAAGCAATTTAATACAGTCTTCATCTTACTTACTGTAAAATCATCTTGTGAGATGCTTTTTAAAAAAACTTGGGTTTAGCTTAATTACAGTACTTTAATTCAAAATTCCATTATTTTTCAATGTCTCCTGTTTTTAAGAATAGTCAATACAGAAATCAGTCTGAAGATTTGGAGAGAGAATTTAGGAAATAGTTGTTTCCAATGGTTATGGATTAGTATACAATGAATTTATGTTTAAAATATATTTTCTACAACTCACTTTTGTAAAGACACAATGATTATGACTTGAGGCTTTTCATGTGATTAAGCAACTACATTTTTTTTTTTTTTTTCCTCAAGGTCACCTTGATTTCAGCTTCAGATGTGTTACTAATTTTGCCTTTTTCTTCTGCGGAAGAATCTTGAAGGAAATGTTGCTAATAATGATTTCAATAGGGAGAATTAATTTGCCAAGAAGTGCTGTTGAACCAGGAAACAAGATACAGCTCTGTATAATGTATCAAAACTACTCTAAATTGAAGATATTAATTTTTAGAGCATAGTTTACAAACATGAGATGTTTTTCTCCTTCAGTGGAATGAAATGAAATATCTGAGCATTTGGCTCCAGCTAATTCTTGTAGGGAGTTCAGATTTCTCCTAATCTTAAGGATTAAAAAAAAACAACCAAAACAAAACAATTAATGGTAATGCAAAAGAAACCTGTGTACAGTACTTCAGCCTAAAAACCAAGTGCTAAATAAGGATTAAGATAGATCCTTTAACAAACAAATTATAGTGTCTACTTAATACATAATAATGGCACACATTTTTTTATGCTCTATATGCATCATACATTATTGAGGGAAATTTTAGAGGGAAGTTAAGCTTTTTTGCTTCTAGATGATATAGATAAATTTAAGAACCCCTAACGGATGTCTTGCAGGTTAAACTAAATGCATGTTGTAGCTTGGCATTGGTGTATTGTTGGAGTTTTTTAGCACAAAATTAAAGCTAACCTGTGCAACAGAAAAATACTTTAAAATTGTATGTATAGTCTTTAAGAACTTCAGCGTGTGTTTTTAAAAAGCTCTGCTAAAAAACTATTGAAATGTACATATTTTTGAATTCTTGATTATGTTTGTCTTCTGGTCCCTTTCTGCATGTAAATGCTAACACTATTGAGTTCTTAAAAAACTGTTCAAACTGGAGTTGTTTTTTTGTGAGAAGAACACATTGTTTCAAAATTCAAATATTAGGCAAGATCATAAAAGTTCATCTTGAATATCTGAAGTCTTTGGAAGTATTGGGAATATGATGCATTTCATGGAATCTTTTTTATTGCGTATTCTTGTACTTTTGGCAGAATTTGTGGCAACTTTATGCACACAGTCATCTTGATTTTGTTGTATTTGTCACACTTTTCTAGCACTATGCAAACATCTAAGTTTATACTGTGATGATCAGGTCTGTAAAAGCTAGAATACTCTGACATTGTTTTAAAGGAACTCTAAAAATGTAAGTGATAATTAGATTTTACAGTAGACTCTGAAGGACAGGATATTATCTGAGGAGATGTTTGAGAGAGACTTTCAGATCTTGTAGGCAGTCTATTTAACTTCTTTCCTAAGTATATTTGTTGCTCTGACAGCCCCCAATCCCAAAATCTCTATATTGAAAAATTGGATGTCCTCAGATGACAGTCCTCAGATTATCATGCCCTTTATGAAGTAGTAGGAATTAAGTCCTTATTTACATGTCCCTTCATATGACACAATGATGTTTAAAAATGTTACAGACTCCGTTTTTGCAGAGTGTAAAATAACATGGATGAATCTTTACTATGTTTAAACTTTCTGTCATTTGAAACTTCTAATGAAATTTAACAATAGCCCTATATTTGAGAAACGGTTAATACAGTCTTCATCTGTGTTGAAGGCCCCATTTTGTCTTTGGCATAGGCCTAATGGGGATGTAGGAGTAATTACCTGCAGCATCTTAAGTAATTTGAGATGTATTGATTAAATACAAGAGAAGCATGTTAAACAATGACATCTTTTATCAGCTTTAGATGTTTTAAACCAAAAACTAGTGATGAGGTGATTTCCATGCAGATTGGTATTGGGAGTTCAAAGTGAAAACTTTCAATGTTGTCAAGCCCTAGGGTCACATATTTAATGCATTTAAAATGCAGGAACATTTTAACAATACTGTCCAGCTTTGAACAGTGTGTTGTAAACACAGGTGCAGTTTGTATCTGCATAACCAGATGTTTTTTTCGTCATGTGATTCATTCTGGTTTCTGCATCCTCACCTCATACCTCCAGCTAAGCAAAACCAATAATCTAAATATGTTAAGGTTTGTTTTAAGTAGATACACATATTTTAAAGCTCCCTGTGCAGCTGTGTATCAACTTTGTGTTCCCAGCTGGTATAGCTAAGACATTTAGAGCTTGTAGTTTGCAGTGTTAATAGTTTCCTGTAGCCGTTGTCTGTTAGAAACCTCTGCAAAGCTTCTGAAGGTGGTTAATAATTTGACTGATTAAAAAAAAAAAATCCACAATTAAAATAATACACCAATGCAGAGTGGCTTGTCAAGCAGAGAACATCAAATTATTTCCTCCCCGAAGTCAGTATTTTACTACTTAAGCATCAGAAAAGTGCAGACAGAGGTTATGCTGGCAGCATGTAGGAGCTCTTAAAGTTGACTACATCTCTAATATGAAAAAACTCAACATATGTTATAGCAAATCAAGGGGAAGAAGGATATGAGCTAGGTCTCTGACAACAGTATTGCTCTGCCGTTGCTGCTGCTTGTGCCCACAGTAAAGACATGTGATTCCAAGACAGAATTCCCTGAGAGGCTCGAAGGCTTTGGTTATATTGCCTTTGAATATAAAATGAGCCACTGTTTCTGTCTGATAACTTGAGTCTGTCCTCTCTGGAGTGTGAGAGTGGGATAAGACTTGTACATAAATGAAACCTAACGTGTGGGCTAAGAGTCTGTCTGACAATGTTTGAGTCACTGGCATTTCAAAGATGTGTTTCTGCTGTGTGTTATTCAAAGATAATCAGGCTTAATCAGTAATTTTAAGTTTCATTTGCTTAATAAATTATTCTATCTGTGCTTAATAAAATGTAATTACTAAAATAACTGTTCTTATTCCTTATATTGTGCATTGTGAAATGTCTGTGCTTTAAAATTTTAGTCACATGGTGCTGTGATGTCCCTAGGGAGTTTAATTTGAGATGCTGTCTTCTGAGTATAGTTGTGTGGGCTATTATTTTACATGTGGTAAATATCAAGGAAATTTTAACCGCTTTAGTGATCTTCTGATGCGTGCTAGAGCTATGTCTTGAATGTGTGTTCGTTGCTTGCATATTTAAGCCATGAATAAATACTATTATCAGTTGCTTTCTACTGCATATTACACATACAGCATCTAAGAAACGTGTGGGGGTGAATATAATCCAGCAGTGAGTAAGTTGTTGGGAACCAAGCAACCTCAGTTCAGGAGGTTTACTTAACTGTTATTTAACACCAGCCACTCGTGCCTCTCTTCCTCTTGCCTGAGTAGCTCATTATTTCTCCCTCCCAGTTCCTACCAGCTTCTGCTTGCTTCTCCATCCTTTTCCCACCACCTGTGGGCCAAAGAAGCGCAAGGAATCTCTTGTAACTCAGGGTTATGAATGACTAGTGTGACCTAGTAGCTTCTTAATATTTTATCTCATTTTATGTTAATTGGTAACTAAAAAAAGTCGAGGTGGCAAAATACTCTGGTATCCAAACTAGAAAATATTAAAAAAATATTGCTTCCAATCTATGAGGAGCGTGCATAATAGGAAATACACAGTTTGTAACCACATGCACTTCCGAGATTCCTTCCTTTAGTGTGCAGGATATAGAGTTCAGCAACTGGGTTGCTGTCACCTTCTTTCAAAAACTCATTTGATGTGCGGCTCTGCCAACTGACATACAAGCTGAAGTCCCCAGGAAGCAGTAATTTAGTTTCCTTTTATGGATTTTTCTCTAGTATTTGTTACTGCATTTGGCATTTTTTGCTGGAGACTACGGGACTTTCTTAAGTCTCCAAGATGAATGAGTATTTATTTCACTCTCTAGTCATGAAACTTGGAATCCTAGTGAGTCAGATCCATAGTAACAAGTCATAGTCACAGGTCATGTGATCAGTGCTTTTCTCTTATAGAGGCTGGTAGACTGTCTTTGAGCTTGCCTCTGTAGAGACCTTAGAGACAGCACAAGGAGATATATATGTGTGTGTATATATATATATATATATATATCTCTGAAGAGCCCATTTGGTTTTCTAAATATGGATTAATTTATTTTCTTTTGTCTCTCATCTTGAGGCCAGTGAAATGCTGGTTTGCACAGAGAGGTTATGCAATCTCCATCCATGAAGGTTTTCAAGACCTGACTACATAAAGCTCTGAGCAACCTGGTCTGACTCTACTTGAATGATTTCTATAATTCTGAGATTTTTCTTTACTGTGGACCAGTTGGTCACCTAGAGCCATAATACTAGCAATTGCTTTGTTTTAAAGCAGGCTTTCGTACATGAGAGAATAGTTGGAAGAGATAAGCATTACATCATATTGGCACTGATAACTTTTGTGAGTTCTTGATGTTCTGGAAACTGTGAAGTTCTGGAAGTAAGGCACAAGAAGTCACGTCTCCTGTTTGTCATCTGGATTGTATATATTGGGAAATGTTCATCAGGCCTGCAGGACAAGGCTGTGTGGTGTCGCTTTCCAGTTCTGAGTATTTGAAACAGTGTTTTGTCTGCAGGCATTCATTCTTTGTGTTGGAATATCAGATTCAGAATCTATTCTTTCTCATAATAGGATTCAGTAACCAGCATAGATTTTTTTCTTAATACAGTATTTTTTAATTATAGTTAAGTAGCTTATCAAAATAAACATCATCCTCCAAGAGGGATCAAAATGTTCAAACCTGTCTTTCAACAAACAACCCTACCTATTTCACTGTAAGAGTTCATCAAAGAAAGTAATCTGTTACTGGTGGCTAAGGGGATAAACTGGTGCATTTCCTTAAACATTTTTCCCTCTTATTGTTGAGAAATGCTTTTAGAGAATCTTTAGAATTCACTGGATTATTTTAGCATAAAAGTCTGCATTTGTTGCCCAGATTGTTGCAAGTCGTGTGTTGTGCTAAGTGCTACCACCTGACTTGTGAAGAATAAGGGAGTTAAACGTTATCTGAATGAAGCAAGAATTTTTGTAAATTGCTTTCAAGGTAACAGCACCAAAACTAACTTCTGAAAGCAGAGGTAGCATATTCTCTTCAGATGTTTTTGTGTGTGGTATCTGAAGGTCTGCTTGCTCACATTTGTAAATACTTTTAAAAATCCTCCTGTGTTTAAGCCTTCAGGATATTTATAGTAATCCCATTCACATTGTAGGACACTAGCAATAGAGAAGAAATTCAACGTCTTTAGCATATAGCCTTGCCAGAATGTTCCCAAAGGGGAGACTTTAAAAAAAAAAGACTCATTTATTTGTTGGTTGGTTTCCTTGTGTCTAAGATCAATATATCCTAACTTACAAGACTTTCTTAAAAAATCTTTAAGTCAATAAACCCGAGCCTTGCTAGCATTTCTGTAGCTATTACAGTATGTACCATTTGCTATATAGTTGCTTTTTTTCAGTTGGACTTTGAAGGCTTTTTTTTTAGCCTATGGAAGTTCCCTTAGCTAAAGTGTGCTGAGACTTTTTGTGACAAAGAGCTCTGAACTGGTAGGATTTCCTCTACTTGGTATTTGGTGGTTTATATGCCTGTGGTGACACAGATCACTTGTTTTAAAACCTTTAGACTAGATGATTAAAAAAATATTGAGATTTTAGTTTTTAATATAAATTCCATAGTTATTTGACATTGAGGAAGAAAATATCCTGAGAAGTATGGAAGTTATGAGATTTCATTTGTGTTAGCTAAGGACGTGCTGAAGAAAAGGCACAAAGCATGGTCCAGAGATGGTTTCTATTCAGTGAAGATCTTTAATCTGTCGTCTGAGGAAAAGGAGGCTGCCAGCTGTACCTTCTCAAACTTTTTGCTTCAATAGTTTTTTAATCATTTGGTCATTTTCAGACAAATGTTAAAGAGCAGAGATAAAGATACACATTTCTTATCAGTTTCATGAAGATTGGCAGCTGGATGGGAGAAACCTAAACTGCTGTACCTGCACAAGAATAATCTGCCCTGTTTGGTGAGCTGGTTTACCAGTCAGTTTAAAGGTGGATAGAAACTGCTACTAGAGCACTGTGCTGCTTGCTTCAAGAAAAAGGCAGCATAGGTACTCATAAAGAGTTGGGCCTCGAGTTGTGGAATGAGAAGATGAAAGGCCAGACTGGATGAAGCCAAACATGATCGGAATATAGGAACTAGGTATGTGTACTATGCTTTCTTATGGAGTTACTGGTTCTGCAGCAATGTTGCAGACCAAAGAACTCCAAATTTTGTGAGATGCTGATGATCACTTGTGGAGAACCTGTGCAGAACTCGTCTCTTTTGTCATCTTGATATAAATTTCCTATATTTTATACTGACAGCCTTAGTCATTCATAGGTTTACTTTTTATAGTGAATTAGAAGACCCTGCAAATCAAAGTGCAATGAACTTTCACTGAAAAATCACTTGAAGGATAGGAGAACCAAACCCTAACAAAAAATGTGCTAAAGGACTGGCTGCTGTAATAATTCTATTTCATGAGGGTAGCATGACTCATACTGCTAATGTTCCTATCTCAGTATTCAGT
Organism: Colius striatus; assembly: GCF_028858725.1. Taxonomy (NCBI): domain Eukaryota; kingdom Metazoa; phylum Chordata; class Aves; order Coliiformes; family Coliidae; genus Colius; species Colius striatus. Next base: position 125,307,874 of record NC_084759.1, on the reverse strand, counting down.
TTATTTTTAAGTAGTGCTGTACTAATAGTGTTTTTCTGTGCCAGTTGTTGCTATGACTTCATAATATTTCCCTAAATACGCTTGCTCATACTTTCTCACAGCATAGTATTTGGCATATAAAAGCATTAAATCCATCAGAATTTCCTGAGTGATGATCATTTTCATGGTTTTATGGAAAAAATGGTTAGTTCTGTGTAGCTTTAGTTGAGAAGGAATAAAAGATTTTTTTAAAAAGAAGTCCTCACAACCTGTTCCCTCATTTCAGACAATGTTCCTCTGTTTTGGCTTTTCCAATTTTTCTGTGTACCTTTTCAGATTAAATTTCCAGCGATGGGTATAGTTCAGGCTATTTTTGTTAAAGATAAGTGGACACTGTACTATTACTTTAGAACACTTTCACCGTCTTTTCTTTTAGTAATTGGAGGGATAAAAATACCTCTTGTGTGGTTTGGGGTGTTAGGGTGTGATGAGTGACTCGTTAAAACTTTCCTTTAGGTTTATACCTTTGTCTAAGGGTTTCTTTTTCCAAGACGCTGAACTTGGTTATTTGCCAGATCTCTTCCAAATGGCAGCAAACACTTTGGTTAAGAAATCTTGGTGTACAGTAGAAAAACAACTATAACCTTTCCTGAGAATCTTTGGAATCTTTTTCCTTCCCTTGTTCAGCATGGTGTGCTTAGGGCACATGATTGCCGCAATCACTTGCCTGTTTTCAGAGTGATGTGAGTGGTAGTATTGCTTTAATGAGAAAAAGACAAGAGGACACAAACAATTCATTGAATCTGGCTAGCAATATGTATTGATCTAATAAGAGTTCTCTCTTTGGTCAGATAAAATAATGCAAAAAAAAATGGTTAAAGATCAGAATGCATAACCTTATATTTTAATGGAAACTTCAAAATAAACAAACTATTAGAAAAAGCTGTTTATTGTCAAATTATTCTTTTTGACTTTGTCCAACTAGTTGCTTATCTTTGCTTAACTTGAGGTATTTGTAATAATTGCAAGGGCCAAAATTTATCTAGAAAGAACACATTCCATAGAAAGGTGTGCTGCTAAGAAACTGACAGTTCAAGGGTGTTTTAATGCCCTTTTCCCTCTTGGTTCAGTAAAAGCACAAGTGGAAAAGCAGATTGCTAACATAAGATAGTTACCTTAAGGTATAAAAATACTTTGTCTCAATATATCAACTTCCTTTCTAATTGTTGGTATTTTGCAGAACCTTTTCCCTATTTTTGGCTGTCTTTTCAAAATAAAAATCAAACAGTTGATGTTTGTTGCAGTTTTCAGTTCAGTATTCAGTGTTAATATTGTTTAAGATATTTGTATGAATAGGATTGTGGAAATCAATTGGATGAAAAACAGTTCAGGACAGACTGTGTCTTCCTAGCCAGAGCAGGCTTGTTCTGTTTGTGCTGTAACTGTCCAAACAATTGCTTTGTTTCAGTAGCTGTTTTTTGTTACAAGCAAGTGCTGTATGCCTACCCTTATGGCACAGTTGTTTTCAGAGTATCCAAGAAATGTGGATTTAGTGTTGAATTCTTCTTGGCCTTGGAGGCTTTCAATTCCTTTTCTTTTAGCAGCATGTCACTACCATGAGATTGCAGGGGAGGACAGGTTTGTAGCCGCTTTCTACTCTTCCTTTTTAAGTGTCTCTATTGCGTTAATGGGAGCTGGATTCATAGGGCAAAAGAGAGAGCATTACCTTATAGTCTACTCATAAAGATATTCATCCCAGAAGATGTGATAAAATCTGTTTACCCATATGTAGCCCTGGCAGTAGTTGCAGTCAAACTCAACAGGAGAACTTGATGAAATATTTGTAGAGATTAGACAGGGATTTGCATGTGTGTGTTGTGGGAGGGAGCTGTTTCCTTCCTCTCCTACCTCTTGGTCTCCACCCCACAAACCACATTTGTGGATGCAAGTGCCTGAATTTTTGCCTCATACTATTTGATACTTACTTTAAATGTTAAATTAGGATAACCCTAAATCTTTTTTATACACAGTGCTTTATAAACAGTCATCTCCTTCGATGAGGATAGATTATAGTTTTTCCATGCACCTATGTCAATATAAGTGAGAGTGCTTGAATTGTTAAAGTAACAACTTGCTTCTAATAAAAATCAGAATTTGGAATTTTTTTTTCTAATTTACTAAGAAAACAATGAAATACAATGGTAATCTATCATAAATAAAATGCAGTAAAACTAGGTGTGAGAATTTCAACTCTTAGAGAAAATAATTATCATCTTCAAGGAGACCTTTTGTCCTGGACCTTTTGTCCTATAACTTTTCACACAACAGATACATGCAACATACCATTGTTTAGAATATATTATCTGCTTTACCATGGACAAGAGTGGTGGCAGGAAAGTAACAAGTATCTCAGATAGTTAGTAGCCTGGTAAGAGAGATAGACATAGCTGGCTGGGTGGGATAACGAGGGCTATCTGAATATCATAAGCTATACTAAGACTTCGGGGAAGGAGGCTGGTCTTGTGTGCTACATTTGACTTATGTAGCTGCGTGCTCTTCACATTGTTTTTGGCTTTATGTTGTTGCTGAGGACGCTCTGTTTTGCATTTTTTGATGCCTTCAACTATCAAGTAGATGATTTGTATCTAAGATTCTTAAAGAAACAAAACTTTTTCCTGCTGAAAAGAAGATTTACTTGTTTTTCTGTAAATCAATGAGTGGTTATGGCCTTAAATATTTTCCAGTGGGTTTCATTATATAATACAGAGTTCCAATGAGAAAGGCATATGAAGCAGTGCAGGTTATTGCATTGGTAGCAAGGGTCAGTTGATTGTCTCTTATGGAATGCTTTTCAGTGGAGTACTTGCTGAGTAAGCATTACATGGCTCAATCTTTTAGTTTTAATATGAAATTTCATGATAAGATAAATTCAAGAGTTTGATGAAATTTGATATAGGCAGATGGATTGTACATTTTCTGAACACAAATGCCAGGACAAGAGCCAGGAACTTTTGTGTGATATTAATGTGCCCTGAGTAGTTAATTCTTGCTTTTATTTGGCACCCCTAGAAATAAAAAACTTGAAAGTTACTTATTTTTTTTATAACTATTTTCATTAATAATACTCTTTTTTTCTTTTTTTACAGATTCTGAAGGTATTTAAGCCCTGAATACTCTCAGGCTCTTCCGACATAGAAATGTCTGGCTCATACGATGATTCTGTTGGAGTAGAAGTTTCTAGTGACAGCTTCTGGGAGGTAACCTGAATGTTTTATAACAGTATTTTGATTTTATTTTTTAATCTTATTATAGAAAATCTGGGGTAAGCTGCAGTTAGAGCTGCAATACAAGATATCTTTGGTTGTTGTGATCTGCAAAAATAGCCTTCATGGTAGAAATGGCCTTGTAGGCTTTGGCCTAGTTCAAGGGGTTTTTAACTGGCACAAACTTAAAGATTGTCCATTTGTGTAGGATATGCAACTCAGAACGGAATATTTGTTAATTTTTATTGACAAAGAAGGGTATGGGTATCTTTAAAAACTACCAAGAGGGTTGAATGATCAATATTAAATCTAAAGTAACCCTTAACGATTACTGTAAGTGTAGCAAGCATGAAAATGTTTAAGGGGGAAATGTCTGAATATTTCTGTTAGCAGGGACCTATGGAAGACAGTTTGATTTTGGTGACATAACATTGTGCTGCTTTATAAATGAAAGCTTTTCTAGACCTGAATTGCTCATGGTGGTGAAAGGCTGTTGCATTTTGATGCAGATATCCCATTAGTTTTCAGTATGTTATCTAAAAAGATCTAATACCAGTAAGGTTCTTAGTTTGGTAGACAGCCATATTTTTTTGAGAAGACATATTTACTATCATGTTGAACATGTCTATTCATAAAGAAGTGGTTTTAAAATTACTGGATTCCAGATCTTAAACATTTTTGTTGTAGGGGTACTCTGTAGGATGACTGCAGAGGAGATGTAGGATCTCTACTGAGAGATGTCTTAAGATTCAACTGGATGGGGTCCTGAGTGGCCTGATTTATCAGACCTTATTTGAGCAGGAGTTTGGACTAGATAATCTCCAGAGGTTCTTTCCAACCTCAGTTATTCTGTGTTTTTTATTTTATGTTGAGGCAACTTTCTCGGCAGGCTTCCTTGGTGGAAGTGTTTCAGAGTAAAATAAGAAGACAGTCGGGGAAAGTCCTGGACCAAAGGGGAATTTTTTTTTTTTTTAATATCTGTTAGGCATCCTGTACTTGGCAGGAGAACGTCACTTCTGGCTGACTATTCTCTACCAAGCTATTGTCTTCCATCAAGTAATTTTGTCTGGAAGCATAATATGATTCTAGAGAAAGATGAATGAGTAAAAAATGGGAATTCTGTAAACTAGTATGATTATGTTTGGACAATTGTGAACTCAGGTAATTCATATTAAATGCTGACAATTATCAGAAATAGTAATTAGCTGAAGTTAAGACTTTTATAAAGCATAGCTTAAATATATTTGATGCTTATTACAATAAGGTAGATTAAAGGTGTTTTTTGTTGTGCTATTGGTGACTTATTTTTATATCACTTCTTAAACATTACTACTTAATCTTTTGAAAAATTATTTTTCTATGTATTCCTTTTAAAAAGTCAGAACTACAGTCTGTTTCATAAGCAATGTCAATAGACGTATGTGTAACACTTGAGTATATCTTGATTTATCCTTGGATTAAAAAAGCTACAACTTCAGTATTATAATCAGTTTCTTTCCTTATAGGGTTAATTATTTTCTCTATTCTTTTTCTTTTTTGGGTGTAACCACAAAGGTTGTTATGTTAAAATGATCAGGAGGAAAAATTTCAGATTGAATAGTTTTTCTTCTGAAACTTTTTAGTACCTCAGACTCAAAAATTAATGTGTCTTAGGAGTTGATAAAGGCTGACTAGAACAGATAAAGAAGTTCTTCAAAAGAGAAAACTAGGATTGTTTAGATCATATTGAGTAATAATATACTAAAATCAGTTAAAAATAATCTCCAAAATTGAAGATCAAATTATGTTCCCATGGAACAAGTTTAGTTCAGTAAAAGTTCTAGAGAACATCTTCATGCTTACTTTTCATGGAGTAAAACAAAGGTTTGACTGCAGTAGGAAATGAATCCCAATGATAAGTTAATGGCTTTGTTACTGAAGTGGTAATGTATTAACATTTTTTCTGAAAGCGAAGTTGGACTTTTGTTGCAATTGACGACTACATTAAAAAAAATCTTGTATTTCCTTGTACTAAGCTTTTGAGAGTTTTGCAGCACAAAAGAGAATATTCCACTGAATTTTTGAGTTTTAGCGTTGAATTATGTAAGAAACTCTACATGTTTTGCTGTTCTACTTCCTGGTGATGTTTGATTATTAGGACACAGCCAAGTTTGAGGGATTTGTGGTTAGAAGTGCTGATTCTTTAAAAACATTAATGGAGATGGTGGTATTCTTACTGTGGATGTGAAGGCTTTGGCTTTTTATTTTAGGCAAGTGACTAAAGGCTTGAAATTGCACGATGTTGAAACTAAGTGGTATCCGAATGAAACAGGGCAGGCTGTAAAAGTTTGAGAGTTAGTCAGTGCTTAAAATATCACCAGTGACGTTTGAGGTGTGGGGGGAGAAGCAAAAACCCAACAAAGAATAGATTAGAAAGTTCAAGAGATACAGCAACTTATTAGAAAGTGCTGTATGTATAGCTGAAAGACTGTAGTAGGTATGCCTAAATGTTTATACAACTGCATGGAAAGTTGAAAAATGTGTGGTATGACATCCCTGGCATTCTGTGGAAATGGTGCTTTTGTTGATACACTGAGACACATTGAACTAAGCATGAAAAAGACTACTCTGATATAGATGAGAAACGATTTTATAGTAGTGCTAAACTATTAAGAATATTAACATTGTAGTGAATTTTGACCTTCATGTATACTGTGCTTGGTAAGTTTACAGAGTCCATGTAGCTTGAGAGAATAAACATGTTTACTAAGCTATCTTAAGAAAAACACATATTTAAACTTTTCTCCTAAGAGAAATGGCCAAGAAGATAAATTAAGCAAAGAAACAGCAGTTTCTTTGCACTCTAATACTTATCATAGGATGACTCCTTATTACCGATTAATTTATTAAAAAATAATTTGAAAGACCAGCACTCCTAGCAATATTCTATTAGAGTGAGAAATGTGAAAAATGTAGAACCCATGTTTTGGTTTACATCCTTTATAGTTGATTGTAGCATCATGTGGCAGGAAAGGTTTGGTTTCTTTTTTTTTAATCCTGACACTGAACAAAACACTTGGACTAAAGCACAACGTAAGGGAAGGTGGTAAATTAAACAAAGCTATGCTGTTCACTACAGTACATATAGAGTATTTCAAGTGATTGGTTTCAGTCAGGAATAGTTTTCTTGAGACCTCTTTCCTCTACTTCTCTGCATTTCTATGAGGGTAATTGCATTTTGCCATGAACACCTGATATTGGTTTACATATACGTCTACTTATGTCTGAAAGAAAAATTGAGGGATCTAGCAGTTTGCTTAGGCCAAGTAATGCCTTGACAGAATATACACTTATGACTTGAAACCTTACCTTTCTACAGAGAAGTCTGATAAAACAGTAAGACAGGAATTATCGTTGAGATCAAGAGTTAAGAGGGGAAAGGCGGCTTGCCAGACTTCTATTGGTAGAATGCGAACCTAAAGTAAAGGAAGTCTTGTGCATGTCTTAATAAATTTAATTTTAAAATATTTTTTTGTTGTTAAGTGACATGCAGCTACTAACAGCAAGCCTGTCAAACTTGAATTCCAAGTTCTTGTGTAAGTAATTCTGCTTTGGAGTCACCATTCCAAACAAAATTTAATGAATTTTTAAATGACCGTTTCAATGTAAAGCTTGTCCTTTTCCCATATATTCTGAATCAGTTATTTTGGTTCTGACGATTGCAACTTTGAATTCCAGCCTTAGTCTTTCTCAAAATGCATAACTACGCTGCTTTGATCGATATGTTTTGTCTGACTTGATTAGAAAAGATGTGATCTCTGGAATGCCAGCCTCAGTACTTCATGCCTCAGGTAACAAGAAGTGGAGAACTTTTAGTCAATCTGGAAGTTGTTTCGTTACTGCAGATTATGTCATTTGCACCCTTTCATTATAGGTTTTTAAGATATTTGGCATGATAGGATTTTTTCTCTGATTTTTAATGACAGACTGCAGTTTAAAAGCCATTTTTCTGTGTTTTACCACCACAGCTGAAAACAGTAAATATATTTAAACTTAGTTATGACACAGAAGAGACAGTGTGGCAGAGTGAGCTTTTGAGTTTATTCCCTCAGTCCAAAATAGCTCAAATTTATTTACTGTTGGAGTGTGCTACAAAGCCCATCTTTTTCCTGAAAGCCATTTAGGAAAGAGTGAGGTGGCAGGGTGTGGGACCTATCTGAAGAACTTACTGTGAAAACTACTGTCTCACTGCGTCTCTTTGAAACAAAAACACTTTTGGTTCAATGTTGATGTTCTGTTGGGCTGATAATAACATAATAAAATGTTGATGAACCAACAAATCTGGTTAATCAAATTTTTGCCATGCCTGTTGACAGAAAATGAAGATAGCAGGAGTTTTCATAATTAAATTGAGGGATGTTTTCCTATTTTTAGTTAACCCAAGCTACTAGTAAAAGTTTTTTGTCTTCTAGCAGGATGATAAATCCTTTTTAGAAGAAAAAAACCCACAATTTTTCTTCTAGTTTGTCCAGGTGTTTACTAAATGAAAGTACTTCAGGAGACCGATAATTTTGATTTCATGTAAGCTTGCTTAGAGAGCAAGGAATTGCAAAATAATAAGAAAGGATGTTCTGAAATATAATTGCCACAATAACAGTGGAGGATTTCATCAAAGTTGTAGTTATAGTAATGCCTTTATTTACCTAATAAATATAAGCTGCTTTTTTTTGCCATTTTTCTAACTAGCCTTTAGTGTACCTTGATGCATCTGGTTTATCTCATGGCTCTCTCTGGGTGCAGAAATTTTTTAAAGACCTAGGGATCTTGTTGATATCCTCCAAGAAGGAATTCCTTCATCTGTGTTACTTAGCTGACAAGGGTGGTGTGCTTTGCATAATCAAAGGTTATTGCAGATAACCTGGAACCAGAGGGCAGGGTCTTTTCCAAGGGAAAGTGGAAAATTTGGAACCTGATGTGCAATTTGAAACTCTTTATATTTCTTATCTCTGACAAATGGACAGTCAGCATTTGCATGGCTGCTGTAAATACATATCAGTTTGTCATAATCGTTCCTGCTGCTGTCTTGCATCTAAAAATAAACTGTGGTGAAGCTAATTGGTTCCAGCATTGCATGTACTGCTTTAGTAAAACACAAGAAATAGACAAGCCTATTGGCCTTGTCTGCTGAAGTAGTTCTGAAATGCACATGAAGGAATGTGATATATTAATAAATGAAAGACCAATTTATGTGCTACATTTTGTTGACTAAGCCCCAGCCTTATGCTTGCTAAGCTCTGTTGTGGTAATACTAAAAGAAAAGTGCCTTGAGCAAGGTGAGACCAGTGCTATTGTTCACTTAGATACCTGTGAAGGAGAGAAAGGAGATGAGTAAGCATTCCTAGAGATCAAAGTAGTATGCATATCTTGCAAGGTAAGACATCAAAGCTACATTGCATATGGAAGTACTTATTTTTAATGACCCACGAGTACCTCCCGACTTTATACATGTCCTTACTCTCCATTATATTCCACTGGTATCAGCAATATGCAATATGGAGCCCTGACCATTGGGGTCTTTACTGCCCTGTGAAAACAGCTACTTATCCAAACAAAAATAGTCACACTGAACAGCTGCTAAACCAGGAACTGGCATTAGCACTATGAAGTTATGCCTATGAACTTACGACTGTGACTGATTCCTTTGAAGGCTAGGACCTGGTATGCATTTTGAAGTGTTCAGAATATGGATTTCATTGCATTCTGAAGTATCCACTAGCAAGATAAGACTTTCATCTAAATCAGAAAGGGGAGATTGGTCCACTATGTAGTATGAGTGAACCAAGTTTGGCTACACAGTGAATTTGAGAGAGAAGCTTCCAAAATTCACTCCTGAATATTGGAAAGGTGTTGCTATGTTGAGGAATTTCACTTATCAATGAATGCTTTTTGCTGATGAAGCAGACACTTCTCCTTTGCTTTTTTAATATTAAAAAAAATATTTGGACTCTGCAGTAGTAGGTTATTGTTATATCTCCTATATGCATTCCTTTTCTGTTCTAACATTGAACAACAAAATGTTTTCTATTTACATTGCCATGTGTTTACTTGCTGGTATATTTGCCCTCAGATTTTGTGGATTTAAGAGCTTCCTTGGGACTCTTCTTGCAACCAGTTTGTGAATTCATATGTGTAAACTTATTTATATATGTGAACTTATTCAAGATCTCAACAGGCTTGAGAGGTGGGCTGAGAGGAATCTTGTGAGGTTCAATGAAGACACATGCAGAGTCCTGCACCTGGGGAGGAACAACCCCATGCACCAGTACAGGCTGGGGGTTGACCTGCTGGAGAGCAGCTCTGCAGAGAGAGACCTGGGAGTCCTGGTTGGTATCAAACTGAACATGAGCCAGCAATGTGCCCTTGTTGCCAAGAAGGCCAATGGCATCCTGGGATGCATCCCGAAGAGTATGGCCAGCAGGTTGAAGGAGGTTCTCCTCTCCCCTCTACTCTGCCCTCTGGAGTACTGTATCCAGTTCTGGGCTCTCTGACTCAAGAGGGATGGGGAACTTCTGAAGAGAGTCCAGTGCAGGGCCACCAAGATGCTTAGTGGACTGGAACATCTTCCTTATGAGAAAAGGCTGCAGGATCTGGGCTGTTCAGCTTGGGGAAGTGGAGACTCAGAGGGAACTTCATTAATATTTAAAAATATCTAAATGGTGGGTGTCAAGAGGTTGGGGCATCACTTTTTTTCTATTGTGTGTAGCAATAGAAGAAGGGGTCGTGGGAAGAAGGTGGAACACAGAAAGTTTCATTTAAACATAAGAAAAAACTATTTTCCTGTTCAGGTGAGGGAGCCCTGGCACATGCTGCCCAGGGAAGGTGTGGAGTCTCCTTCTCTGGAACATGTCCTTCTCTGGACATGTTCTGATGTGACCTGATAGAGGTGGACCTGCTTGAGCAGGAGAGTTGGACTGGATGAGAAGATGTTTATGGGGTCTCTTCCAACCCCTTCTATTCTGTGATTCTGTGAAACTTACATAATTTAAGTACATGGAGGTTGAGCTCCTATGCACTTGTATGTGCTAAGTACACACCAAGATACTATTTTTATTTGCAAAAAAACCCCCACAGTATTAAAGAAGTTAATGCTAGTTGAAATGTTTGGAAACTTCCTTTTTGATGTAGCTGGAAATAAATTGTTCTCATGATTTAATAGAATGCTGGAAATATTAAGTCTATCCCCATATTGGCCATCAGTATATGTGGGTTTGACCCTTAAAACCTCATTATTGTGTTTCCTACCTATGAATATTTGTCTATAAACCACCCCCACTGTTGTGTATTATGATGACTTACTTTAAAATGTTTCAAATTCTTTAAGACTGCTTAGTTATGAGTAAGTTAGGCAAGTCTGAAAAATGAGTTAGCATTAAATCCTACTTTAGGCATTTGAAACTCCTGAAATATTTGTGGTTACAACAATTACAATGATACACTGAAATTAACTGGCTGGAGTTTAGCAATAGCTGAACATTTACCACTTTCTAGGCTATTGCTAACAAATTGAAATACCCTTACCCCTTCATTAGATGTACCAGAAAAACCTGCTAAGTGTGTTTTAACTCTTTTTAGGCTCTTATCCTTCTCTATTAGTTGAGGTAAAGGAGTCTAGATAATTTAATACTCCTTTTGTGTTTAGTGCTGTGAAATTGCAAGATATTGAGGTTGTAAGCTCTTAAATATTCCCACTAAAGATTGTATCAGTGACAATGTTTTGCTATATCACAAAGGAGAGTTGACTGGACTGCTAACTGTACAATTCTAAATGCCTTATCACTGTGTACTCCTGTGTTTCTCTAGTTATTGCAGATTCTGTAAGTCTGAAAATTGACAGAAGATTTGAGGTGACATTGCTGTGTTCATGCATCAGAGGAAATACCAGAATGAGAAGGAATATTTTTCTTGACCAAGCAAAATGGAAATCTGAAGGCATCTGATGCCTGTAAGAGATAAATAGGTCAAATTGAGATTCACTGAGGTTTATTAATAGCAAAGCTGAGTAGGTTTTTCAGTGGAAAAGTGGAAACTTGTGGCGAACTCAGCTTAGGAAAAGAAAGGAGAGGGGAGTGACACAAAACTGTGAATCACAAATTATACAGAATTCACTGATTACATCAAGAAAGTGACCATTGTAGTGGTATTTTGAAGAAGTAAACTCTTGGGGTTATTTTGTTTTGAAGTGTTTCTGGCAACTAAAGGTAAGCAGCAACTGAATTTGCCATCATGTAATGAAATATCTCTTTCAGATGAGTGAAGTATTGATGCTGGCTTTTAAATACCTCTCCATCTTCTTGAAATGATAAGGATGTTTATAATTTATCTTCCTGAAACAAATGCTCAATTTGTAGGACAAGGAAACCAATAACTTTGTGTCTTAATTGTCTGTTGTTTAACAGGAAATAACCCAATGCTCAGAAAGTTATTCTAGCTAGCAAAATTGTACGTTAATGTACTGAACAGTTCTAATGGCAAGGCATTATGTAAGTGACTCTGACTGAAACAAAGAAACACAGGAATTCTTTTTTTAATTTTTCAGGTCAGTTGCTACAAATAAAACAATTTATAATTTTTGTTTTAGCTCATACTTCTTGTGAGGGAGGAAGTCTTGCAGAATGTTTGCAGTCTGCCTCAGAAACTGGAGAAAATAGTCTTGAATGAAACAATGTATTGTCACATTTTTCTTCTCCAGAATTCAGGGTATCTTTCGTGTGTTTGTAGGTTTTGAATGTAATTGTTTTAACTTATCTATGGTTAACCTAGTAGTTCCTTGACTGCGTAAAGAGTGGAGATCTTTTCCCTTTATTTAGACCACAGAGACAAGTACTTTGTGCTGTCATATCTCCGAGTCCGCCTCCTACAGTGATAGGCTGCATGTTCTGCTACTCAAAAAAATGATTGTCGCTGCATCCATAATTAAAAATGCAATTTTTAAAAATAACCTACTAGGTTTTTAAAATGTCAAACACCACGTATGTAATTTTTTTTTGGATATGAAAACCACAAAAATATGATCTTTTTCTGAATTTTTAGCAGTCCTCATAGGGTATGAAATTTTCGTGTGATATGTAAGATACTTTACTGTTTCATAAATCAAGTGACTTTTTTGCTCCTTCTTGAAAATATTAGTATAAAAGGCTTTGTTTAAAAAACAGCATCCTTGGTTTTCAGTTTTGTAGGCCTGGTGGTTCTTTATGTGAGTTCTAAACTACCATGCTAGTTCCTTCAGTCTTTCTGTGGAAAAGGAGTTAGCGTGGGTGAATTATCTGTGGTCTGCATGCAGCTCTTTAAAGGAGATCTTATGAGATAACAGGGAGTGAACTGTAACAGAGAAGGTAAATTCAGTTCTCTGAATGTCTGCCTGAGATTTGTCAACTGCTTAGATTAGAGGTTGGAGTTTGTTCAGATGGCACAAAGTGAAATCATTAAAAATACCGTGAGGCAGCCAACTCCCATTCAATATTAGCAATTAAAATGCTAATTTAATAGTGAAAATTTATGAAAGGAAATGTTTGTGCTAGAGACATAAATTCCTGGGCATATAACTGGAGACAAAGATTGATGCTAATATAAGGCTTCAGCAGTTGTGCCAAGCTAGCATAACCTGTTTTAACAGTCTGTTGGACTATGAACCTACAGCTGGAGTAATTTTGAGCAGATGAATGATTTACCCTTCTATTAAAAAGGCTTTAGAAAGTATTCTTTGAGGTACTTAATTTTCTTAATGCTTTGACTACATATGTATATTATATTTTTTAGTATGCCATGTTAGTTTGAAACTGACTACTTCAAAATTTTTGTTTCTTCTGAAAATGAGAGATTATTTTTCATACTTTCTTATTAATAGATAAAATCAGTTTTGACATAGGTGCATTGACTACCTTGATTTTTGCTGTCAGCTTCGTTGTGATGCTGGTAGCTTCTTATCTTCAATTATATTGTGACTTGTGTACTTTTTTTAACATGACTTAAAGAAATCAATGACTGCTAACTACCTAAATGTCTTTGTTGAAATGGATTGAGTCCAAAGTCAAAACCGTGCCCAAATGAACAATTTGAGGCCGCTCTCTAAAAGAATTAGTTTTGTCCTGTTATTGATGACTTAGTCGACTTTTTTTTTTCTCCCGTTGTCTGTATTTGTCATCAGTCACTTATTTTTCCAATACTTAATGTAGTATTTTTCCTCTTCTAGGAGTATTTCGCTATGTACTTTGAGAATTTTTCCTCAAGCAAATGATTTGCATGCAGTTATTCAGAATTTTGCCAGAAGTATAAACCTGAAAGTTGGGATGGTTTCCTATATTTGAGATGTAAATCGGACATGATTCAAATGTAAAAATTACAAATATACTTTAAATATTTGAATGCTTAATTTACTGCCTTACCGATAATCTTTGTTTTTCAGTCAGGTGATTAGGGCAGATAAGCTATGATATTTAATAGACTGTGCAAATTCTATTCACCGAGCTGCTATGTCTTGTTTAATGTTTACAAAAGCCAACCTAAGTGACCTTGAAATCAGTGGAAATATTACTCTGGGAGCAGTATCAGGCTTTTTTTACCCTTCAGTCACCTGGGTTGGTGATTCCATGTTGGTGTGTACAGAAAAATGAAAGGGGAGTGTTAATGATTTAACAGATTTTCATTATGTAGTGTGCACTATTCTTCATATCCATAGTCTTTCATAGGTTGTACTCTGAGTAGCTATGTTTTTTTTTTTCTTTAGAAATCACAGGTTAATTCTAGAGATGCAAATTCTACAGTATACATTTAAAACAGTTGCTACCTAGCTTGACAACAGTGAAGCACATCTGTGCCAAAGGGCAAATCCAAATTCCTTGTTGCATTCTTAAAAACTATTATGCTTTATAGAAATGTTGCAATACTCTTTTGCATGTCTTTACAGTTTTATTAATCCTGACAGATTAAACACAGCATAACATTAAGGCATTAGGTACTTATTAATAAGCACAGAAGAGGTAAATACTGTATTTGTGTTAAATGTTACCTAAAATTGTTACTAAGCAGTAAAAGTGCAGAACAATTGTGCTTACTGCCTATAATTACATTACAGGACTAATAATAATAATGCTTTTAGTTTTAAAATTACTTTTTTACATGAGAACTTGTGGCCTTTGGTGTAGTTTGTTTTTCAGATTAATTGGAAAAAGCCCTTATGCTATAATTAATTCCTGCTAGTAGATTATCTTGCTCCTAGGTTACAATATCTGTGACTATTAGAGATTCATCTTGTTTTCAGACCTTGCAAGCAGGAATCATTAAGTGTTTATCTCCTTACAGGTTGGAAACTACAAGCGGACAGTAAAACGAATCGATGATGGTCACAGACTTTGCAATGATCTTATGAACTGTATACATGAACGAGCACGAATAGAGAAGGTCTATGCTCAGCAGCTTACAGAATGGGCAAAAAGGTGGAAACAGCTTGTGGAGAAAGGTAATGCATTTGGATTTTGAGCTCTGAAAACTTTTTCAAATGGAAAAAATGTTTCTATATCTCTTTTTTTTGGTAAGTACAAAGTAGAAATTTTGTATTTTTTAGTCTGTAATGAAGCCTTGACAAAAGGCTCAGTAATGTAACAAACGATCAAGGGGTTTTTTAATTAAAACCAACCAAATAAAGCCCCGCTCCTTTCCTAGTTTGCTTGTTTCTTATTGAAGCAGGTGAATCTTGCCTTCTGTGTTGAGGTATCTGAATAGATTCAGTTTTAGAGAACTGACTGTTTCTAGATAACTAATGGTATAGAACACAGTTTGAAAAGCGTATCTGAATAATAAGGGGGCTGTGGCTGTGGGGGGAAGACTAGTAATAAGAGCAAGGCATTGCTCTAATCGAAGGCTAATTTGATACAATTTTAATATATTCTGAAATAATTTGTCCTTTCGTGGTTATCCATGCTTCAAATAGCATGTTGAGAAATTGAAGGCAATTCAAAGCAGAGCTAATAGGTAGAATGCTGAGAATCATGGTACAGGGAGAAGGAAGCCAGACCAAATGAACATTTCTTCCAGTGTAAAAATTTGTGATGTTCTAAAGTTATCTGAAAGGAAACCGTTCCCTTTTCTGGCTTTACATTAGTAATGCTGTTTACAAATGAATATGTCAATAGCTTTAGGTACTCTTGGGAGTATAAGTTCCACATGGGTGGTGGTTACTGAGAATGACACTTTCTGTTGTGTTTAGGCCCACAGTATGGAACGGTAGAAAGGGCTTGGTGTGCTTTTATGTCAGAAGCTGAAAAAGTGAGTGAACTACATCTAGAAGTAAAAGGTTCACTGATGAATGAAGACTTTGAAAAAATCAAGAACTGGCAGAAGGAAGCCTTTCATAAGCAAATGATGGGAGGATTTAAGGAAACCAAAGAAGCAGAAGATGGATTTAGGAAAGCTCAGAAACCCTGGGCAAAAAAGCTGAAAGAGGTACAGCAGTAGATTATGCATTAGATATCCTGTGTTACAATATATTAATGTCTCAAATCTCTAAGGGAGTAACCTCCCTATTCTCTCTGCTGGACCCTCCTTTCTCAAAAAGATCTCTTGCTTTCTGTCCTCTTCTGAAAATAAGTTGTGGGGTTTTTTTTCTTGGTCTTTCCTAATCTTGATGACTGAAGTGAAATCTGGAAAAAGTTGAATTTAAGATCTGATTTCATGCATTTGAAGATTGTGAATTGCTCTAAGAAATGAGAAGGGGAAAAGTGTTTGTGGGTGGTTTTCCATATCATGCAACATTATTCTTAAATAACAGGCTTGTAGAAGAAGGGGAGCAGGAGAGCATGGATACGAGAAAAAAGCATTCCATTAAGTACTTTCTGTAAACCTTTTCTTGAGTGTGCTCCATGGTTCTCTAAGCTGTATGAATGATATTTCTTGTATGGTGAGAGAATGCTAATACATAAGTACTACAATGATTTGCCTTCTTTGATTGTATTTTGTTCATTCCTTGGCCTAAATGAAAAAAGAAATTAAAAAGAAAGAACATTCTGAAACAAAACTTGACACTTTTTTCATTGCAACATGACTATAAGACTGAAAAATTCAGTTAATATTTGTTGTACAAACTGTCTCAGATGCAAAGATTCACATCTACTTTGTAGGTGGAAGCTGCAAAGAAAGCATACCATGCAGCCTGCAAAGAGGAGAAACTGGCTATATCCAGAGAAACAAATAGCAAAGCTGATCCAGCACTAAATCCTGAACAACTTAAGAAATTACAAGACAAAGTGGAGCGAAGCAAACAAGATGTACTAAAGGTATGCTGTATGCTAACGTACTATTCACATGCAGTATTTTTAGCCTATACCTTGTCTGTCTTTAAGCTTTTTTTCATCCTGAGTGTGCTGCGGACTATGGTGCAGCTCACTTTCAGTTACAGCCCTATACCAAAATCTAGAGTTTTCTCCAAAGCATATGTCATTGCCAAGTTCTTCTGTTAAGAATGGATAATGTATTTCCTCTATTTCCATGTAAGTACATGGAGCAGGGAAGGAGGCAGAATAAGGGATAAAACTTCTGGGACAGAGTTCAACTAATTTAGAACTGTGGGTTGAGTTCTCTCACTTAAGAGTGCGAGATAAGCGCTTTTGTTGACAGCATTGGAACTTGTATTCATTCTTGACTGCAGAATGTGTTTTTTTAAGAGAGTAGGACAATATAATCCCTTCAAGTAAAAGTAAATACACTTGTGGAAATGCCATTGTGTTGCCTGGTTTGGTGGGATGCTTTTTAGCGGGCTGCTACCAAGAGACTTCTGTGTGGCTTTCTTCAGAGTCATCTTTTCACTTTGAGAGAATGCTGTTCTGTGATCTGTAAGGCTGATGTTTCATAGGGTGGGATCTTTTAATTCCCATCTGTGAACTGTTTCTGTAAATTGCTGTAGAGTCTGAGGTTCCGTCTGTTAACTGAGCTCATAATATATGCAATTTATGTTCGCAGAGATAGATACAATATTTGGATTTTGGTTATAACTCACAGTAGACTATGTAAATTACTGAAAGGGAAAAGATAACACTTAGAAATTATTTGGATATCTTTAAATAAGAGACCTATAACTTCAAAGACTGTCTGCTCTGATTTACTATGTGGCTCCTTTTGGTTTTTATGTTTAGTATTATGTTAACCTTTATTATGGTTTCTGTTAAAGCCAGAGAAGAGATTTTATTGTAACTGTTCCACAGTTTTGTTAGAAAACTCTCATCATGACCTAACATAGGTACTGTGGTCATAAAAAGAGAATGTAAGTTTGAGAACTTCTGCTCGAAATCTTGTCCGTTAGTATATTGATAAGTCTGTTGTATAGGATAGTAATAAGATATACTGCTAATTGTTTTTTCTTCCACATCCAGACAAAAGAAAAGTATGAGAAATCACTGAAAGAATTAGATAATGCTACTCCTCAATATATGGAAAACATGGAGCAGGTATTTGAACAATGTCAGCAGTTTGAGGAAAAGCGCTTACGTTTCTTTCGAGAAGTGCTACTGGAAGTTCAAAAACACCTTGACTTGTCTAATGTTGCAAGGTAAAACTGTGTAAGACTTCAAAATGAAATGTTTAATGCTTTTCAGAGAAAAATATTCCGTACAAGCAGATCAGAGTTTGGAATCTGATTTGTTTCTAATGCATTGCTTTAATTTGTTTAAAGTGAAAGAGCTTAATTCTTCATTTTGTCCAAGATTGGATTAGCATCTATCCCTAACACTTGCTAGTTTTATTTAACACACTGTTAAATGAACCAAGAAGCTCAAATTCAAATGAAATGGTTGTCAATTAGAGAGGAGTCGGAGCTTAAAACAAAAAAAAAACGGTGGAGAGTTTGGATGTGTTGTCTTGCGTGTTTATTGGAGAACAAGTTAGAATTATTAATGTAAGACAGAATGTACTTTGTAGCATTGAACAACGATTGTTACAATATGAGAGGTCAGTCTAAAGGAATTACCTTAAACAGGGGATAAATGCTAAAGCCATTGATTTATGGTTACTGAACTCTTGTCCATCTTAATTTTGAAGTCTCCTCTTTATACTGTAGTATGTATAAAGCATGTCATGCACGTAATTCTTTCTGCTTGCACCCTCCTCACTACATTCCAAGAAATGTAGACTTGTGCTAGCTCTTACTTCTCATTTTGTCAGATCACGTGACCTGTCATCAACTACTATGGGCCATTGTAATACTTGGCTATTTTGGTATGTCAGCAAGACTGTGGTTATAATGATTTTGTTTTCTCTTGCGTTTGAGAAGAAAGACCCTGGAATACCTGCAGCAAACACTGTAACACTGGTGGAATTTTACATCCCACTTGTAATCGCAGAGTTTTCTGCTCCCTCTTCTGCTAGTGTCAAAATTTTATGGTAGTCCATACAATGGAATTGAGGAGCTGTTCGAGGTAACCTGAAGCAGGAAGAATTTAATTTGATTTAACCTTGATCAGTGTTCCAAATTAACTTGCTATGCAGTTACACAAATGTTAGTGCTGGTACAAGCAAGTGGCATGACATAAGGGCAAGAACAAATAGACTAAGCAATATATAATGACAAGATTACTGATTTCAGCATCATTGTCATTTTGGGTTACTTCAAAGTTCTTATGGAACTGCTGTGGAAGACAGGTTCTTTCTACTTTCAGAGTAGGTAGGTAGTTAGGTTTGCTGCCTATTTTAATTCAATTTAATGAAGTTGAAAGAAACTACCAAACAGACATAAATGAGAAATAGTTAACAAAGGGCAAGACTGGGGGCAGACTACTGAAGATGACCAAGATTTCCTTTTAAGATACTTAAGGAGAAGTGTCTTGTGTTACATTAATCAGGCGCAAACAAATAAAGGGGCTTTAAAGTAGTAACTGTTTGTTTGTTTCCTTACCTCTTCCTCTTTGAGAAAACAGAGATAAAAAGTGTAGAATAAACCACCAAAAGGAAGCCTAATTTTTAACTTAAAGACTAATAATGCTGGAGAAGCACAGTCCAGAAAATAGCTTTGCCATGTTTTCTACGTATGTAGTCCTCTAGTTTGTCACTGCTTTAACTGATGGCTAGTGAGTCATTCAAAATTATTTATTCCCTTTCTCAAAACACATGCCTTTCTGTTGTTTAAATGGATTCAAAGAAACACTGATGTAGGAAAAAACCCAACACTCAAGTAATATATATATATATATGTGTCTGTGTGTGTGTGTGTGTGTATATATATATACACACACACATATATATGTGTGTATATGTATATATATGTGTGTGTGTGTATATATATAAAATGGCAAACTTGTAAGTATATTTTTAGGAATTTTGACTTGTTGACAATGTAACACTAGTGAATTCTAAACTTTGTGTGACTTGACCTGGAAGAATCTCCAGATTCTCTCTAGCTTGAATACAGACTAGCAGTTCTCTATCTCTTATTTCAAGCCTTGTGGCTGTTGTGTTACTCTTTGCAATCTGAGTTCCATATTACCCTTTTTGGTATAAACCAGTTGTATTTGTAGTCACAGTCTATAGAGCAAATACATCATGTGCACTGTCTAGGATCAGGGATTACTTCTATTATGACATCATTAGACATTATTTCAATTATGTAAAAGTCTTTATATGTATGAGACCTTTAACAAAAAACCAATTAGACTAAGTAATAAGTAAAAGCAGTGAGTTTCTTTTTATCTAATATTTTATATTTTTCATAATGGTACAGTTGGTAAAATCAGAGTACCTAAAACAATAAAAACAGTTAACGCTATTATACCTGCATAGGAACATGTTTAACCCATTTAACTTCATTTCAGATTTGAGATTTTTTTTTATAATGTTTCCTAATTCTCATTAGGTTAAGACAAGAGTTTTGACAGAATGCTATGAACTTATTTAAAGACATTCCTATGTAAATCCTACATTTAGTAACAAACAATAAAGTTACTTTACACAAGAGTCAGAATTCTCAAAGCTGACAAATAAGGATGTTGTGGTTTTGTGAACTTCCAGCAAGTTGACTGGTTGGACTGCTTTTCCTTTCTTACAAGCTATTAATAGATCTGTCACAGAGTTTTAAGAAGTCTGCCTTTCTGTAAGTTTTTTTCAACATTATTGTGAAATTTGAAACATTCCTTTAAAAAAAAAAAATCCTGAGTAGGGGATTTGCCATGTTTCTAATGTTATACTAAATTTGAAGACCAATTTGTTTTGCAGTTACAAAAATATCTATCGTGAACTGGAACAGAATATCAAAACAGCAGATGCTGTTGAAGACTTGCGGTGGTTTAGAGCTAATCAAGGTCCAGGGATGTCAATGAACTGGCCTCAGTTTGAGGTAAGGTTAGAGTACTTAAAACCCAGACTAGTTTTGTGTGCTTTTACCTCTTCGCGTTTTGTCATGTTTCTTTCTGATGGAACTCTTAAAATGAAGCTTCTAGCAGTGCATTTTTTTTGTTCGTTTTACAAGTCATAGGGGTTTTTTTTTGATTTCCATTAGGCTTTCATTCCCTCCAGCCTTTAGAGGTGATTATATGAGGCACCTATTTAAAGAGAAAAGAGGCAACCCAGGAAACTATATCGTGATATATATTTTTTTAAAGCTAAGGTCATTACTGAAGTCATTAGTAAGCTGTGGTTTAGTCTATAGACCTCTGACACTTGACACTGGGGCTGTTTAGTCTAGAAAAGACTGGGGGGGGGGGTGGATCTTATTAATATTTACAAATATCTGAATGGTGGGTGTCAGGAGGTTGGGGCATCCCTTTTTTCTACAGTAGCTAGCAACAGGACAAGGGGTAATGGGATGAAGCTGGAACACAAAAACTTCCATTTAAATACAAGAAAAAACTTTTTTACTGTGAGGATGACGGAGCCCTGGCACAGGCTGCCCAGGGAGGGTGTGAAGTCTCCTTCCTTGGAGGTCTTCAAGACCTGCCTGGACTTGTTCCTATGTGACCTGATCTAGGTGGACCTGCTTCTGCAGGGCAGTTGAACTAGATGATCTCTAAAGGTCCCTTCCAACCCTACCATTCTATGATTCTATGATGTTATCCTATGTGTTTTACTTCTCCCCCTTAGTGTCAGACTTCAATTTGAATCTCCTTGCTGGTAGCAGATAATTATAGTGTAGTCAGAAAAGACTTTGAAAAAGTTTGAACTAAATACTTCTGCCAGTCCCTAAAATTGATATTCGTAACTTTTTTTCAATGCTATTATATTAAAAAGTTTTCACTCCTAACCAGTTGGCAATTCTATTGATGAATACCATCTTCAAAAGAAAGGAGTTTTGTAAGGAGTGTTCTGCTAACTTAGCCAACAAGAAACAAACTTCAAAATGCATCAGTGCAGATCATACTGTCAGAGTATCAGATAGCTGCAACTGGGATGAATTTGATGAGAATCATGGGTTTCAGCTATGAAATAATTTCCAGACATTAAAGTGGTGGAAGCATGAACTCTGGAGTGTTCGTTCTTCCTTCCTTTATTAACCATAATGGAAACTTTAAAAATATCGAGTAACTTTCAAAGGTTTGAGGAAGAAAACTTGCAATAGTAGTGCAGAATTTCTTTGCCTGAAACACTGAACTACAGTTTCTTCTGTGTGCAGAAATTACCATCCTTTTTCATAGGTATGATAATTAAAGATTAAATGCTGTTACTATTTTTCTAATCAAGTGGTTTGTTTTTTTCATTTACATGCTACAAGGATGACGTAAGTAAAAAAGTCATGATCAAATGAATATGAAATTGCATTATAAACTGCAAATATGCTTAGGTCAGTGGTCTCTAAATTATGGTAACTCAGAAATCCAGTATCTGCTTGTTCCAAATCAAAATAATGAATTATCTCTGAAAAGTTGTCCAGGAATCACTTAAGACTGACACTGCTGCATGTGTAAACCAGCAGTAAGAGCAACTCGACAAATCTTCACGTCCTTCTAATAACACTGACACAAAAGATAGCATTGGAGATATCTCCTGACCTTTTTTTTTTTTTTACCTTTAAGGTTTCTGAGATGAAACATGTCACAGCATAGCATATTTGCATGCATCCAGTTTGTTCTCTGTTGGTCCCTCGTTTATGTTAGTATGCAGTTGAGTTTGACTTGATTATAAGTTGTGCTTAGGTCTCATTGTGCCTATCTGTCTGCCTTCTGAAACATCTGAATGGCTAAGAACATCAAGGAGGGAGGGAGTACTTTAGAAATGTCATCATAAGTCTTGTCCACGGTTGTGTTGATTTGAGCCTTAAATCTTATGGGTGGCTTTTAAGGATAATAAATTTCACTAAATCTAGAGTGAAGTGCTTTAAGAGCTCAAACCTTAGGGATGGGAGACGGGATACACAATGAGTTTTTAAATTAACTGCTTCATAGATGATTCTTGGAGCCCTTTTTGAGAAGGAAGGCCTGTTTTAAATTAGATTACAATAGCTTTTTAAATTAAATGTAAGGTTTGTCTTTTAAAGCCAGACATCTTGGCATTACTTGAAGCAGTGAGCCCTCTTACTGTGACTTCTTGAGTGCTGCACTAGCCAGCTTCTTCAATTGTCTGCCAGATGTCTGATATTTTAAGTCTCTTCAAGGTGTTCAGAATACTAAGCAGTAAAGTACAGGTAGCCTTGGAGTTTTACAAGTAGCACAGGTATCTGTTTGCATTGTAGGGTAGGAACTAGATGAGAACTGTAACTGAAACAGCTTTTTAATAATGTTTTGTACCATTGTGTGTATAAATGTATGTTCCATAACTTAGTCTGAAAATTGAGGTAATTATTTGTTCAATGAAATTTCTCAATCACATTTTGTGTTCATTGATAGGAGTGGTCTGCAGATCTGAATCGCACTCTCAGTAGAAGAGAAAAGAAGAAGGCTTCTGATGGAGTGACTCTGACTGGTATTAATCAGACGGGAGATCAAGTTTCACAGCCTAACAAACATAGCAGGTATCTTTTTTTTTTATACCTAAATAGACTAACTGGAAAGGATTGCTATATTCAAGTACACTAAGCTCTATGAAATGAAAAAGTGACTGTCCAACCAAATGTTAATTATCTGTGAGCATTTTTAGTGATGTGTTTGTACAACTCACAAGATATCTTGGGAATTATTCTCCATTTTACAGTTCTCTTTCCATTGGGAATTAAAAGAAATCAAACTTCATGAGAAACTGGACTTTTTGTTGGTAATCTGGTAGTTAGCCTGTTATGTTCCCATCTCTAGAAATGACAATCATACTTGGAAATTTTTAACTTGGAAAATATTTGCTCACTTCACAATTCTGGATGTGACGAATAAAAAACAGTTAACATCAACTGCCTTAGAAAGGAGTGAAACTGGCTAGAGAAAATCACACTGCCTTTTATCACAGGCAGTAAGAAAAAGAAATTATAGTCACAAAGGATATTCTTATACTGGAGGAATGTATTAAATGTTAGACTTTCCAAGCTTTCTTGGATTTTATGCTACACTTAGATATTTAGTATTTTGTTTGGTTGTTGATTGGTTGTTGGTTTTTTTTTGGTTTGAGAAGGGGTCTGCTAAGAAACTACTTAGTGGGACACCAATAATAGTGTTTTACTCTTAAAGAGATAGGGTCACCATAATGCTCTTTCTTTTCCAAATTAGCAGTCTTAGTGTCCAGAGTAACACAGTGCAGTCAGTACAATCAAGTTACAATCCCTTTGAAGATGAAGAAGATACTGGGAGTACTGTCAGTGAAAAGGAGGACAATAAGATCAAAAAGTTGGTGAAATGTTGCTTTTTAATTGTTTTCACACTTGCACTTTCTCTATCCAGGGTTTTCCATTTTTGGTTTCTATAACACTATGCCAGTCAGTGCATGAAGTTGTTTTGAATGGTTATGTAAGCGACACTGTAACCTAATTTGTCTTTCCTAACAGATGCCATATCTGTTGCCTTGACCTTTGGTGTGAAACAACGGGGGTTACTGGCAGTTGCTAACAGAGAACCGTTGTTGCTTTTTTCCTTCCTTTACCTGTCTTATGTTAAAACTGATGGGTTTTTCTAGTGAAACTGCTGCTGGAGCTTTACTGCTCTGTGTGTTCTCACTGAATAAATCTGCTCTTATGATTGCTTTCTTTTTGTTTAGGACCTTCTCAAACAGCTGCCTATTGCTTCAGTATGCACACCTAAGGATGTCGTACCACTCTCTTAAATGGCATGTGCATGCTCAACAGTGAACTTTGTTTTAAATGATCAAATTGTTGTAGTATAATGAAGTTTCTTCATTGGTGGATTGCAATATACAGAAAGTGTTGAAAGCAATTGTAGAAGTGCACAGAGATTTGGGAGGAAGGTTCTGCAAAGCAATTTAAATGTCTTCTGCTAAGCCAGATAGTTCCTCTCATCTACTGCCTGCACACTTTCTACCTTTCTAGAGTAAATAGCCCCATGGCTTATATAGATTTCTTCATAGAGAAGTCTTTGTAGCTTGTGCGGAGGTTATCTTAGATACTTTTTTTTTCTTCTGTCTTCTTCTAACTTTGTAAACTTTGTAACTTTGTAAGATTTTTTTTTTCTTTTTTGGACAAGACATTGTCAGTTAAAGATAGGTGAGAAGATACCAGAAATAAAGTTTCAAAACTGAGCCTTAGAGTGGAATTTAAGGTTAATATGGGGAACTGATATCTTAGTGGTGTTTTCGGTCTCCTATTTTAAGAGCAGAAAATAATAATTTAAAAATTGTTTTTAGTGTTAGCAGCTATGAAAAGAACCAAAGCTACCCTACAGATTGGTCTGATGAAGAGTCCAACAATCCCTTCTCTTCCACTGATGCAAATGGAGACACCAATCCATTTGATGAAGATACCTCTCCTGCAATGGAGGTGAGAGTACGTGCACTCTATGACTATGAGGGCCAAGAGCAAGATGAACTCAGCTTTAAAGCTGGTAAGTTGACAGCATTCACTTAAAGTGTTTATCAAAAGCAGAAAGAGGAGTTTTTGGAGTCACCTGTTTCTCTGAATGTACAACTCCATTTACTGGATCTTATCTAACCCTCTCCCCTCCTGACAGCGCTTCTTAGTATCCCCTGTTTGGAAGCACTGGATTCTGATCTGTTTGGAGTGTGTTGGGATGTATCTGTTCGGGATACTCCTTTCTTACTTTCTTGTGTTAAGCAAATTGAGTTGCAGAATTGATAATATTATCTCCTCCTTTTCTTCCTGACAGTAACAACTGCTGCTATTGGTTATCTAGAAATGTCAACCCTACAAAGTTATTTTTCTAAAGGAAAAAGCATTAGGAAGCATTTTAAAGTAAAAACATTAACAGCAATTAATCTTAAAACAATATCTAATCAACTGTTATTTTTTTATCTATTTGAACTGGAAGTGTTCCTTTCTTTGCCTCCAATTTTCTGCGCTGTTTATTTTTTAAGGTTGTAAACTTAGTCATGGGCAGGTAATTTGTCTCTTTCGTCCTCTTTTCAGCCTATGTTAAGCACAGTAACTGT
Organism: Colius striatus; assembly: GCF_028858725.1. Lineage (NCBI taxonomy): Eukaryota > Metazoa > Chordata > Aves > Coliiformes > Coliidae > Colius > Colius striatus. Next base: position 125,282,144 of record NC_084759.1, on the reverse strand, counting down.
CTTCACCTGCTTTTTCCTCTTGCATTATTTTACAGTACATTGATTATACCTACGCCTTCTTAGGATGTGCTGCTTCCCTTGAACTGCTTTTTCTTTTTTTCATGTTTTACCTCTCTGCTACATGAGAGAATAGAGGCAACTAATGTCATGATGTATTCCCATATATAAGAAGCTAGCACAGGGGTATTATGGTTGCATGCCATGGATACTGCGGCCTTCAGTTTGTCTGGGCTAGTTGTGCCAGTCGTTGGTTGTGTGCTGAGGGAGTGCCTGGGATTCTAGTCTGCCCTCGAAATAGGAGACTTCAAAGTTTTTCATAACCTGGCCAGCCTGGAGGCAACACCCTCTAGTGATGAAAGGTGAAATCTACACCCTGATCATACTTTGCCAGCTCTAAGTCCGGGCGATTGTTCTACTGTCTTGGCCAGAATTGCACATGAAGAATTTGCTAAGAGGGAATTCCAGAACATCGGTTGTGTAGCAAAGGCAAACAGAACTTCCGTTTGTGAAAATGAGATGGGTGGTCTCGCTGATTTTTGTCTCTCTTCCACTTTGCTTGTCATGTACTCCCTTTTCCCCATAATGATTGATTTAGTTGTAGAGATAATACAGTATTCAAATGTCCAAAGTTTGGGAACTTTTGATTCTACTTCCCTTTCAACTGGGGATTGTAAGAAGTATACTGCTTCTAAGCCATCTACTATGGATCTTACATGAGTGTTGTGGCTGAAAGTTAATAAAATAAACAAGTCAATGGTGTGTCTAATTGGTGAACTGCTAGACTTCTGTTCTGCTTATGGAGAAAAGTGGTGCTCTGAACAGTATTTTTGCAGGTCATTTTCTAAATGCAGTTTGTGTTTTTTAATCCAGGTTGTGCTCCATCCATCCTCTCACTTGCGTCCTTCTTTTTTTAGTAGTGAAACACTATATATTTGACTTTTCTTCTTTGAAAGCTTTATAATACTTGTGTATGAAGAGGAGGAATGGGTTGTTTGTCAATTAGCTTAGCTGAATTGTGCCCTGACTGATGGACAGTAGTAGCAAGATATCTGGAGCTTTGTCTGAGATGCACAGCAGCTAAAATTATTCTTCGTTCTGTGGAATTCAGCTGCTCTTTTTTTCGCAGTGGGGGATGGAAGTATGCTAATCCTTTTGAAATACATGTATCGTGCCTGTGAAGCAACAGGATGGCATACCAAGGGTTTACAGTAATGAGCCTTTCAGTGGCAGGACTATGAAATGCTTATACAGAGATGTAATGGTTAAATACAAAGTTAGGTATTCTGTGCTTTAGTACCACCTATGTGACTTGCATAACATTATTTGAATCAAGGGATTCTCAGTGTGAGGTCTGTAGAAATACAGCACAGAAAGTATGAACTGAGATGTTCGTAGGCTTAACATAAAAATAGCTTAATTCCTTTGAAGGAACAGCATTGAAATGTGTTGTAACAGTAAGTTATGTGACTGATACAATCATAAGAAAGGGATAACATGCACGACTATGAATCTTCTTACAGAAGTTGAAATATAGAATGATTACAGTTAAACTTACTTAGTTTTTAGGCTAGATTCACACTGAACATACAAAAGATTAAGGTAAAAAATTCACCAGGTCACATGGGAGCCAATTTAAAATGTACTCACTCCTTTGCTCCTATGCAGATTATGCCTAGACTCCTAAGCAGCTGTCAACAGAGGATTAATGCATTTAGGGATTGGTTTAAATGTACGCAGATACTCTCAGATGGGATTTCTTTGGGCATCCAAAGAATTTGCCTGCAAAGCTTTTGTGATCACTTCTAAGTATATGCTGTAGAATACATGCTCTGCATAGTGTACATTAGTTGTAGTTCAGTACGTTAAACTCTTTTTTGTTAGTGGAATACTTTATACATCTGGTGGGTTTCTTCTTGGCAGGTAACTGTGGGAGCCTTCCAGAGAGGAAGAAGAACTTTATTTATATCTTAGAAGTTTTATAATCATGTAACAGGATGGGACCTAATCATCTATCACACGTATATCTCACCCTGCTGTGTTGCTGCCATGGCTGAGAATAAGTAGCTACAGTAAATAAATAGCTACAGCAAATGTAGGCTATATGAGATTGTCTATATGTGTTGTTGTATATGCTACTTTATGGCAGCTGTTAGACAATTTTCTTTGTAACTGTTGTGCAGATGACACTTACAACAGGTATTATCTTTACAGATCTCCAAGATCACCAAGTTTCCAAGTCCTAGCTGTTAATATAAGTGCAAGTGCTTTGGGGTTTACTGTTAATGCAGCATGACTTTGATAGTCATTGTTTTCACACTTCTTGTTAAAACACATTTCATAGAAGTGGAGGGAAGGCTTGGAGTTGGACATTCTCTCATTCTGTAGCACTAGAAATGCTGGCAAAAATTGTAAAATGTTTCTGTAAGTCAAGCCCAGTCCACAGTGCCAAATATTTGTTCATCATATTCTTTCATTAGCAGTCTGGTAAACTCGCAAACTAGAGATGAGGGTTTAGCTGTTTTTAATCTAACAGAGGAGCTATAGAAGACAGCTGTCGTGTGAAGATTTGATATGGAGCTTGTCTAGGGACTATAAATTCTTCATCAGAAATGGACTACTTCATGTTCTCCTAAATGATACCAAGACTCTGTATATTTATAGCCATTTGAGACTATATTAAGTAGTTAGTATCTTCAGCGTGTATTTCCTAGTGCTAACTAAGGTAAAACACAAATGAGTTTTATCTAGGGAAATAATTTGACGTAAATTAAGTTGAGGAAATAATTTTTACTCTGTGTAGTCTTTTTTTGCCTGTCTCAGGTGGACATTCATTTGCTTATGTACAGCATATTGGAGTCTGTGGGCTCTCTAAAATGACAAATTATTTCCTGAGGATGTGGATGATTAGATGTGCGTGATAGTCAAAATGAGATTATGTTATAGTTCATGAGTGTCTGAGTAGATAATCAATGTCAGCTTTTTCTGTGTAAATTAGAAAGCAAATTCTGAGTTACTTTTTTTCTGGAGCTACATCAGCTTCCAACAATAAAAAGCTAGGGCAATGAAAGGTGAAACTAAGTCTCAATCTGTATGTTTCTTAAAATGATGAGGAAAGGAAGAAGAAAGATGTAAAACAGTGTAAGACAGAAAAAATTCCTTTAAATCTTTCTGCATCACAACCCAGCAGTAGTGCACTGAAAAGCTGCACGTGTAATTCGAAGAATCTTACTGCCATGTCTTAGTTTTTGTAGCATTTTTCCTCCTTGTGGTCCCTGAACTCTTAAAACTAAGAGTATACATTGGCAGCCTAATGAAACATTTGTTTGATTTGCACTGACATTTTGTTGAGGGTCTTAAGTTGTTTAGAGGTAGTTGTATTACCCGTGACAGGACTGTCTTTGTTCACACCCTTTAGATAAAAGACAGTTTTTGATCTTATAGTGAAACAGCACTGTATGTCTTCAGAAGTTTGCATTCTTTATCATGCTTTAAAAAATGCTGTGACCTCTTTGAAGTGCCATCAGTGTAATGTTTTAGTTTCAAAGTAGCTTGCTGCTCTCTGTTTTCTTGAAACTGGAGGCCTTTCAACCCCTATGTAAATCTGTAATAGTATTCTTAGTAAGGAAGAGCGAAGTCAGAGGCGATTCTAAGTGAGGCCTAGAGTGAGGAGGGGGAACAAAAGGAGACATACAGATAGCTGTCCTGTTACCTTCCTGGTGTTACTGAAAAGGTTACAGTTTGGTAACAATGTTACTTCTCTCTTTCAGGGGATGAGTTAACTAAAATGGAGAATGAAGATGAGCAGGGTTGGTGCAAAGGACGTCTGGACAACGGACAAGTTGGCTTATACCCAGCAAACTATGTAGAGCCAATCCAGTGACAAAGGACAAAGCTAATAGTGTTACAAAAGCTCTGTAGGCCTGTACAGTATATATTTAAAGCGAGAGGAAGCTGAATGATGTATAGAGTGTATATATTTTAATGAAAAGGCGAGAGCTTGATGGTGAAAACATGGTGATTTAAAGACAAAAGTTAGAACTAATAATTTGCCATTGTTCTTACGGCTTGTTCACAATGCAAAGGAAAGGAGTTAGGTCAAAAAGATAGTAGGATAGGAAAAAAACACTTTTTAAGCTTTTTCTTCCCACGTGGTCTGTAACATTTTTGCATTTTCTATGCCTGTGCCTCATCCTACCCTAGGCATGTGGCTTACGCTCACTTCTGTTTAATCAGTTATTTTAAGTGTCCTTCAGTAAGTTGCAACTTGAATTTTAAAGATTATTATAGTTAATTTTCTATTTGTTCTTAGCAGTGTCTGAAAGATGCAGTATTTTTTTATTTAAATGCTATGTAGTTAAGCACCTTTTTGTATGCTTGGATTTGTCAATGAATACTTAAATTATGATATAGATTTAGTCACCAGTTGACTGAATGAAAACTCTTTCCATGTTGTAGTAATCTTTCTATGTTGTCAGCATGGCTTGAAGTTGTAAAACAAATACTGTATTTAATAAATATCTGTTCCAGAAGGTTATTTGTAGCAGAGATATCTGCAGGTGTCATGGGTTGGGATTCTATTATGAATGTTGTTCATGTGGTTTTACACTTAAATTAAGAGTTTTCCATCTAGATCTTAAATGACACTCAAAAGAATGATAAACTATGGATAAGTCCCAGAATAGTAGCTATTTCCAGCACATATTTGCAGGGGAAAAAAAATCATCTCCTTTAAACTGCTAATGATTTTTGGGTGATTTGAAATGATAAATATGTGAAGACTAATTTTTTTGAACAGAGAAGACTGTAAAATAGACTAAATGCTTTTTATTAAGAGCCTATCTATGTTGTGTATATGTACATATAATTTGATATTCCAAAATATAAAGAGCATGGCTATTAGTTATCAAGCCTTTTGATGTCGATAAGATTTAGACTGTTTTAAGAGTTTAAATTATAGCTATATTTAAATCTACTTTTCTGCCATAGTCATTACTGTACCATAGACAAAGTATTCTGTGATTAGATTTTCGGAAGTATGGTAAATACACTAACATACTCAAATTCAGTATTTGTGGATAAATTTGTGGGTCAAAATATAAACTAGCTTTAGTTGTTACATGGATTATTGTAGCAGAACACTGTAAAATCAACATTTGTTTGCAGTTACAACTCGGTCATCTGTAATCAAGTCAAATAGTATTCATTGGTGACAAAACTGGGTTGTAAAACTACAGCAAATTTGTGTTTAAAAAAACCCTTAAGTTTCAGGTAAGTAGATATGCAACGTTAGGAAGCTACACTGTAATGAAGTCTAACAAATCTATTTTGAGGTAACTATAAAACACTGTTGATAGGCTTGGACTTTATATCGTTTGCTTTTTGAGCTTATAGATATATTTAGTCATCATTTTCAATGAATCAAAAATGTGCGAGCTTAGAAAGTGGATGTCTGTATGTGTCTGTCAAGGAAAACTTACCAACGTAATTGTTCATCCACAAGATGGTTACTAAAATTGTCAGGAATTACTAGTTTGGGTCTCTGTATTGTAAAATATTTTAGAAAACAATAAAATCTGTTAATCTCTTAAATACACAGAATGTACCTCTTCCTATTTCAATGTATGTGAAAGTAGCCTTACAAAGCAAATAACCTGCACGTTTCATTGCAGTGGAAGGTGATACCGTCTTCACTGTCTAAAAGAGTCATAGAGAGGGGTAAGATTTCAGTGGCACTGTAATGTTAACAAAAAGGTGGGGGTGCAGTGCACAGGGGCTCTTGGCAAGACTTTCCACTAGAATGTTTATGGAAGAGGAGACTGTGTGTCTTTCATGCAGAATCTACCGTGACGCTGCTTTCTGTGATGTAGTCTGGTCTGATATAGCTTGGGTGAGCAGCTAAGCTGTTTTTTTTAACAATATCTGAATCTTTCCTGCCTTTTGTGAGAGTTTTTTTGTTGGCCTTCACTGATTAACGTAGTAGTGCATGTGATGGCTAGCTGAAAGTTTCATCTCTTCTCCCCTACCTATACTGCATCTTTTAGTCTAAATAAAGTCCTAATTCTTTATGCTGGATGTCCAGTGTGGTGAAAGCACCTTGGAATCCAAGTGGGAAGGACCAAGTCAGGTCTCTAGTCCAGTGTCTTGTTTAAAGCACAATCAAATCTGCATTCAGACCAGGTTGCTCAGGCTTTTGAGCTCTGGAAATCTTCCAGAGACTGATTTCATAACCTCTCTGTTCAGACTTCTATAATGCTTAATTATAGGGCTTTTTCTCCATTTTATTTGCATTTAGAACCTGCCCTTTTGCAATTTATGACCATTGTGTGTCATTCTGCTCTGGTTGGATGGAGCCTGGTTCTGTTGTTTTGGTAGCCTCCTTTGTAGGTGCTGGAAGGCTGCTGTTGGGACCCTCCCCCAAAACTAATCTCTTCTTTGGGCTGAACAAGCTTCTTTCTCTAAGCTTCTCCTCACAGATGAAGTGCTTCATCTCCTGACGTCCCTCCATGGCAGCACTTGCTCAAGTTCATCAGGATATTGTGAAGGTGGGGAGTGTGTCTAAAACTGGACAAAGTCTTCCATCATACTGAGTAGCAGAAACTAATGGCAAACTTTCTTATAAAACATTTGAAAAATAATAAAGTATTTTTATTTGACTGCTGACAATCAAGGGTAAAGAACAAGCCATTTAAGGTGCTTGAACCTCTTAGTATACTTCATTTCAATGAGGACTTTGATCAAATTAAAACTACTGGTTTCATCCTCATTTTGAATGAACAGCCTTTTTACCTTGCACAGATGAGAATTTTGCTTTAAGAACATGGATCTTATCTCCTTGTCTAGCATATAGAGTTTGCATATACTCGTCAGAGCCAAACTTAGAATGAGAATGCAAGGGAATTCTAAAGGCTACCTTGCCCAGCCACAGGATCTCAAAGCAGGTCCTTCTAAAGCAGGTTGTTCAGGGCTTGTCCAGCTGAGTCTTGAACATCTCCAAGGGTGAAGAGCCCACCACCTCTCTGAGCAACCTGTTTTTTCTTTATAACATAGAATCATGGAATGGTAGGGGTTGGAAGAGACCTCAGAGATCATCTAGTCCAACCCCCCTTCAGAAGCAGGTTCACCTAGATCAGGTTGCATAGGAACATGTCCAGACGGGTCTTGAAGACCTCCAAGGAAAGAGACTCCACAACCCCTCTGGGCAGCCTGTGCCACTGCTCCATCATGTTTCCTCTTGGACTTTGCTTGTGCACCTTTAGTAGTCTCACACCATCTTCTCTACATTTTTCCATTAAGTAGCTGTAGCTAGTACAGCTTGGTGTGCTGTGGGCCAGCTCTGCTGCTGGGACATGCTGCTGAGAGCTTCTTTTTGTCCTGTCAGCTTCCAGCCTGTCTGCTGAGGTGGAGTAACCCTGTGTAAGTACAGGATGCTGCATTTGCCCTTGGTGTTCATGAGGTTCCCTGTCAGTCTGCTTCTAGAGAGCTGAGCTCCCTGTGAGCAGCAGTCCTCTATAATCTCCCTAATTTGGTATTCTTTGCAAGCTTGTCAAGACTGCATTCTGCCCCATCATCCAGGCTATGAAAGCATTTAGTAATATTGGCCCTAGTATCCATCCCTCAGGGTGTCAGTTGGGTTTTGTATGCCTAAGCACAAGCCTTTGAGCCCAACAGTCCAGACAGTTTTCTGTCCAGTCTATTTAAGTCACCAGTTTGGCTGTAAGGATACTACAGAAGCCTTGCTACAGTTAGTAAAATCAAGGAATAAAGTCTTTTGAGCAACAGTAATTTTCCTTATAAGTTTATTCTGTTTAAACTTCAGTAGTTTACTTGACAAGATTACATTTACAGGGTATAAATGGAGACTATGATCCTCAGAATATTATTTCTCCCCATCCTGTCCCTTCCATTCTGGGGAGAGTACCTATGTACATCTGGAAGTTTTATTACACACCTGTCTGACTTTCAAAAGGTGGAACCTCTTCTCCAAGAATAACTAGTAAGGCAGACACCTGTGCCCCGGGAAGAGGGTAAGAACAGGACAGCAAATATTGTTCCTTCAGCCATATTGTTTTCAGCTTTCAGTGATCTGTCTCTTTGGTCCTGGGAAAATAAGAAAAATTATTTCCTCTACAATTTGAAAATTCAGTTCTCTGCTTTGACAATAACTGAACATGGCACTATTGTTCATACAGATCTAAACGAAGTAGTTCAGAAACAAGAACCTGTGGTAAGTTCCAGACAGAGAAACGGTCACATTCATTCTTAATAGTAGCTGGTTCTGATTCCCTTAGAGAGGTTCAGACTATTTTTGGTGTGCGTTTCACTTTGAAATTCCCTTGTTGCATCATCTGGTCAGAAGATAAAGCTTCTGATTAGATGTAGAAATAAAGATGATAATAAATACAGTAAAGTTCTTTTGCAGCTGTTTTCCACTTCTCTGATCAGAAGTTATGTAATATCAGTAAACTGCCACCTTTCTACTCACCCTTTTTGTAGATGAATATTCAAACCAACAAGTTCAAGCATGAATCCCTCTTGAGTAGGACACTGGTATCCTCCCACTTTTTTTATTACTGTAGTCAGTAACTAGTTTATTAAATGCTCATTTCCTTTATTTCATGGCATTTTACTTTGTGAATGCCCCTTTAAAAAAGCCAAGGATGTTTTGAAAATCCAAGTCACCCATTACCTCGCCTAGATGACTTTTCTGCATGACCCGTGAAATCTCCAACCCATATCACTTGTGAAGTACTGAGATGACAGATATTTCTAGATATTTCCCTATGCAGAAAACACTGAACTCTGACCAGCATAGATTAAATGCTATAGTGTGGCAAATGGAGGTGGGTTTTGTAGTGGAGTGTCACTTCCAGCTGTAGCTTTGCCAATCCCGTGTGGTGCTAACACAAGTGGACTGTATCTAAGACCAAGAGATGATTGAGTATGCAGAGGGGTTGTCTGTAAATTACAATACAATAACTTTTTGGCTTTCTATTGTGCCACCTTGTTGAGAGGCAGAGCGTTTTTAAGAGTGGAAAGCTCCAAGAAACCTCACCCATTTGAAGTGGTTATGCTTCCTGACACTATCAGTGTAAACAATGAGTTAGCCCAAAATAAAAATCTATTATTAATGTGTTGAATGGGTTTCAACTGGTTTTTGAAGTAGTTGAACTTCATTTTCATGGTGGGAGTAGGCATTTATCTACTTGATCTTTCTGTTCTAGAAGAGATTCTGTGTGAATTATTTGTATGGGAATTGATAGATGTCTAGGACTATGTTGTGTCTTTGAGGGAGAGGGAGGCATTTCCAGAGGGAGACTGGACTGAAACTTCTTGAGCTATAACTGTCATGAGGCAACCTATTTTCCTTACACACACTATAGCTGTGAGCAGTGATAAATTCTGCTCAGCAGGGACAAGTTTTCCAAAGGATGTCAAGCACAATTCTTGCTCCTCTGGCTCTAAGGGAACCTTTGGCATGGGAAAGGTAATGAAGATCTAGCTAGCATGACCAGGGACTATGCTTATATTCCATTGTTTCTCAGCAGCAGCGTGAGAAGAAAGCAAACAAGGGGAGGCTTGATAATAACTAGAGAACAATGTAATATAACTTTAAGGGAAGAAAAGTGGTAGAGGCCAGATAATCACTTAATCTACATGCCAGGTGAGAGATTCACTAAATAGAATAACAATACATATTAAATCAGATTTTGTATAAATACAGCCAAGGGTATACTGTTGGGCATGCTGGCTTTGTGGAGTTATCCTCTAGCACTTGACTCCATGCAGACACAAAATGAAGCAATTTCTCAGCTCTGTGTAGATTGGCTTGTTGCACATCAGGCATGAGTCTGCTTTTTGGACAAGAACAATTACTGATTCAGTCTTGCTTAGGCAGTAACTCAAAGCCCAGAAAATGGAGACTTTGCAGTTCACTAAAAAGCACTTCAGATGAAGGGAATGATAGAAAGTCATTGGATAGAAATGTGAGACTATCATAGACAATAGTATTTTAGAGTCAGTGGATTGACACAGGCCACCTTTTAGGATAAAGGTGAAGAAGAAATGGATTTGTAGAAAGCAAAGGAAAAAAAGGTAACTTAGGGTTGAGGCCTTTCCCTAAGACACTGTGGTGGAAAGTAAGACATAAGGCTAGTTTATTTATGACACAGAAGCAAGCCCACATTACTGTGGGCAGGCTTGCTTTACTCTCCTTACTGATACAAGCCATGGCCAAAGTACTGATACTCACAACCAAGCCAGAGAGAACAGTACTTTCAGAGCCTCAATGCCCTGTAGTTATCCAGAAACCACACAGGCAAACAGGAAAGAAAGAAATCTATTGGCTCACCTGGGAATAACCTGAAACTGAACATAATATAGGAATAAAATCTAGGCTGACTGTAATCAAATGAAAATATCACAGTAAATAGATCCAAAATCATCTGTTCTAGGTCTAGATGCATAGATGGTTTGTAGCTAGAAAGAACAGGCCAACATGGCAGAAAGAAGTAAGGTCTATGCATCATTAACTGAGCTACCTTTAAAAAAAACAAAAGACCACACCTACAGGTCAAAAAGACCACCAAGCAAAACCATATGCTAGTTTATATCTAGGCAACTGGACACTGAGTAAGGTAGAATGTTCATTATCAACAGTTTCATGGTGTGAGCCCAAAATGGAACACCCTGCCCCACAAGACAACAGAGGCGGGATAACTGCCTATTCATTTATATGCTAAGCAAAGGACTCAATAAATAGAGTAACAATATGTATTAGATAATGGGTTGTGTATGGCTAGGGCACAGAAGGTACTGTTGAGTGCTCTAGCTTTGTGAATTTGTCCCCTAGCACCCATCTCTGTACAGACACAAAATAAAGCAGTATCTCAATTCTGTGTGTAAATCAGCACAAATTAGCTTTTTTGAATAACAACAACAGGGCCTCAAAGATAAGACTTCAGAGGAGACAAGAAATATCAAGATAAGCCTCCCTTTAGGGCAGACTTCCTAACAAAAAACCACTGAGTTCTGCTCCAGGGGAAAAAACCCACAACAAAACCTGATAACTGAGAACCTTTGGAATGCAGTGCTTCACCAACAGAGGGGGGAAACAAAGACACTTAGCATAATATTAACAAGGAGATTTATTTTCCCACATTAGCTGAATGCATAGTGGTGTCCCAGCCTAATGCATGGAGGATCTCGACACAGAAGAAAGCAGGGTTTATGTATGTTACCATACGGCTGTGTAGACCAAATTACTCCTTTTAAGGTGTTACTGAAAACCAGTTCAGAAGAAACTCTAACACTCAATTTAGTATTAGAAAACAGGCATTACTTTATCCAGCACTGGGTGCATAGGAGATAGGTCCTCCTAATGCCTGCACACTGAGAAAGGAAGGAACACTCCTTTATATACATTACAGAAAATTAACTATTCACCTACTTGTAACACATGCAATACAAGGGGATATTGGCGTGATTTGGGTGGAGAGTTGAGAAACAGTCGTTTGCCATGTACTCCTTTTAGCTTGTTATCAACCCGTTGATTGCACTTCCCACATCATTCACCACTCAACTCAAAGTCAAAATCATGCTTATATGAAATGTAATATTAGGGGCAGATGAGGAGGGGTCTGTAGGAATCCGTGGAAATGAGGAGTCGGATATCAAAGGAGGAGGAAAATCAGTTACTATTGCTTGAGTAATCAGTATGTGCTTGTCTCATGCAGGTGGTGTAGATGTATGGTTAGAATCCTCATTGTTCTAAACCACTGTCCTTTGCAGCTGGAATGGTTTATCACCAAATTCTGATCAGTTGCTGTTCTGGCCATGGTTATATGCCTGGTTTCTTAAAACAAATATCCTATTTTATTTTTAGCATAAAGTGTTTGTAGCTGGTAGGAGCTAGTTTGAGTAGGGTCTTCAGGTCTCATCAGTCCTGAGGTGAAAGCTCATAGTCCCAGGCAGCATTCATTCTTGTAAGCAAGTCATATTGCAGTCATATTGCTTTGCCTTTCACAAACCTCAAAGATCACAGTATTTTCTTCTTCCCAGCTCATCCCTCAAGGGCTGTCTGCTAAGGTATACAAGGAAGTTATCTGGAGGGAAGCAAGACAGGGCAAGCTTGGCTTACAAACTGCCAAGCATACTCAAACATACTTCAGAACTGATAGGCCAGTCACTGCTGACCAGACCAGTAGTTCCTCCCAGGATTCTTTTTTCTAGCCTAACTGTATAGTTAGGCTGGACTCTGGAGAAGCTAGCTTTGGAGATGGTCCAGGAAGGATTTGCGAAGACCTTTTATCAGACTTAGATGCTGAGCATAAGGAATGCTGATTTCAGTGATTAACAGACTCTGAACAAAAGCATGAACTACAGACACACATAGTGTTGCTGAGAACCATAATGTGGAACAGCATGCTTAGTCCCCGCCTGTGGTTTCCTGTGCAAGTTCGGAGTATCTGGCACACCATCTAACACACAAGGGAACACTATTTTCCTGCTTATAACTGTGAGCATGATCAGCCTGGAGAGCTGTAGGAAAGCACTAGACAATGATGCAAAGGCCAAACCATGCTGAAGTTTCTCCCAGGCACTCCTAGTAGGAGTTTGCATAGCATCCCAAAGTGTGCTCCAACACAACAGCTGATCAACAGTCATTTCTCTCAAACCACCACCAGGTGCATAACACAGATGCAATGTGTCTGAGGTAGAACAGGCCACAGTAGAGAGGAGGCAGCCAGAGCTGTCTGCAACACACAGTTCATAGAATCATGGAATGGAAGGAGTTTGAAGGAACCTCTAAAGATCATCTAATCCAAACCCCCTGCAGGTCCGCCTAGATTGGGTTCACTCAGGAACACATCCAGGCAGGTTTTCAAATCCCCCAGAGAAGGAGACTCTACAACCTCCCTGGGCAGCCTGTGCCAGGGCTTCCTCACCCTTACAGTAAAGAAGTTTTTCCTTAAGTGGAACTTTCTGTGTTCCAGCTTGTGTCCATTACCCCTTGTCCTATCACTGGACACTACAGAAAAAAGTGTTGTCCCATCCCCTTGACATACACCTTTTAAATACTTGTATTAATGGGGTACCTCCTCAGTCTTCTCCAGGCTGAAGAGCACCAGATCCTGCAGCCTTTCCTCGTAAGAAAGGTGCTCCAGTCCCCTGATCATCTTGGTGGCCATGCACTGGACTGTGTCTAGAAGTTCCCTGTCCTTCTTAAGCTGGGGAGCCCAAAACTGGACATAGGACTCCAGGTAAGACCTCACCAGGGCAGAGTAGAGAGGGAGAAGAACCTCCCTCGACCTGCTGGCCACATTCTTCTTGATGCACCCCAGGATGCCACTGGCCTTCTTGACCACAAAAGGCACATTACTGGCTCATGTTTGGTTGATTATCAACCAGGACTCCCAGTTCTCTCTCTGCAGAGCTGCTCTCCAGTGGGTCAACCCTCAGCACTCCCTGTCCTTAGGGAGTTCCAAAGACCCTTGTTACTTATTGCTGATCATGATCCTTTGTTCCTAGATGATCCTAAACCATGACAACACTCTAGAATTGCCTGTCCACAAATCAAATGGAGTTGTATCAAAATCAAAGAGAATCTCACTTTGACTTCAGAATCCTTATTTGGAGAGGATGTCCATCTGACAGAATGATCTTTCACTGAGGTTCTTTTGACATCAATGCTGGTTTCACTCAAGTGTAATAAATCCAGTGTCTGATTAGACAAATCTTGATTGCAGTATAGATTATGAAAAGTATCTGGAAGGCTCTTTTCAGCTGCTCTTTAAGAGGTTCATTGCTCCAGATCCATATGTGCACTGAGCCTCTTAGATGACATGGATGTGCTAGAACATTGCTGGGGAAGCTAAAACAATAAACCTGTGCAATGATGAGAGTATCCTTCCCAGAGATGTTTCCCAGCTTCCCTCAGATTATTGTTTCCCATTATTTTGGATGGATTCTGCACAACAAAATGAGACCTTCTATCTAATGAGATTCCCAATGGAACTCCAAATCTGGGTATTATTTCTTTTAACAAGGCTGTTGCTACTTTCCTGTCTATGTTGGTGTGACAGGGAAAGGCTTCAGGCCATCCTGAAAACCTATCTACTGGAACCAGCAGATATCGATATCTCTCCTGCTGAGGCAGTTCAGAAAAATCTATTTGCCAATACTGTCCAGGCCAATTGCCTCTTTGTGGTCCCTAAATGGGGACTTTTATATTAATGGGGGTTATTTTGTAAACAGATCTTGCATTTACTTGCCACACTTCTAATAATTGCTGTCATCCTTATGCTGAGTACTTGGCTTCTCAAGCTATCTGTAATAGCCTCTGCCTCTCAGTGTGTTTCACTATGTTTTCCCTCTGCTAATTGCGTCATTACAATCTGTAGTAGTATGGCTTGCCTATCTATGGCCACCCACCATCCTTCAGGATTCCAGTGGGCTTTTAGTATTTCAGCCAATTGATTATCCTGGCTCAGATATTCAGGAGCCCTTTTAGGTAAACATAACTTCTTGGATCACAGAATCACAGAATGATTGGGGCTAGAAGGGATGGTACAACTACTAGGATGCTTCGCCACATCTTTTGCCGCTTTATTTGCCAATTGATTTCCTATATTGACTGAAGTATGTCCAGATTGATGCGCCTTACAATGAATAACAGTGACTTCTCTTGGTAACTGAACATTTTCTAGTAACTGCTTGATTACTTTCCCATATTTGATTGCAGATCTTTCTATATTGATCCATGGTTTAGTTTTAGGTGGTCATGGGATGGGATCATCCTTCAGGATCCCATCCAACTTGAGATATTCTATGATTCTATAGTTCTGTGATTCAGGATGATAAGCAAGAGAGCTGAGAATGATTGTAATAGATTATTCCCCAACATGACAAACAAGCAGTTGTTCATTGCTACTGGTACCTTCAAGGTGCTTACTTACCTTCTGCAGGAGCGCTGCCTAAGTCACAGGAGTTTTATTCTTTTTCATGTTACATTGTGGTTAAACCTAGGTGATTTCCCATACCTCAGTGTTTAGCAGATTTACTGAGCAATGGCATTTCAACAATTTCTGGAGGCATGTTGAAGTTTAACTTTAGTTTCCTGCATAGTTTCTGAAGGATTTTATTTCATTTTCCAGCTTTATTTTTGATGTCAATGGAATGGTGTCTGTGACAGACTGCAAGAGCAAAGGGTAGTGAAAACCCATCCTTATTATGGGATACTCAGTATTGAAGGCCTTACACTTTGAGGACTGTCATATATCCACTTCAAGCATATGCCAACTGGGTTGCTGTTAAAACAGGCAGTCTTGCCTTTCCTATCCCAACCTGTACACCCTCTGCCTTCCCATCCATCTTCCAGCTGTAGCATTTGTAGAGCACCATAAAGTCTCCTATGCTTACTCCAAAATTTTACATATATTTTTTTCTGAATTAGTTTTCAGACAGATCAGTTCCTTGATCCAAATCACTGTGCAAATCTTTGATGCCAGCACAGGAAAGGTGATAAGGACATCCAGCTCAGGGCAGAGAAATGTTGTTTGTCTCAGAAGGGGCTTGTACTCTTGCAAGGTTGTTTATCTCAGTAGAGGCTTCTATTCTTGTGGGGTTGAAATGTCTGTGGTACCACAGCCTTAGAAGCAGTTTCCATTTTGCCTCGGTGATTTTAAACTGTTTTCTATAAATATGTTGTCACCTTCAGGTTCTTGATCATGCCGGCATGGTCTGTGTGTGGGAGATGGAATAAGTGAAGGATGGAATAAGTTGATGTTTCCATGTGTTACAAGTAATTAAGCACTCCCAGGGGAAGAAACTGGCACCCAGGCTACAGATTGGGACACAGGAACTGCTGGGCTACAGACTTGTTCTCTTCATGAAACACTTCTGCCAGCAGCTTCACGTACCTAGCCTTCAAATCCTTATCTGAAGAGCTCCTGAAATAAGTTAAATGGTTTCACACTAAGCAGAATTGTTTCAACACATCCCACATTATTTTTCTCCCAGAGAGAAACAATTATAATTCCTATCCAGACTAAATTTGTAGTTCTCCTCTCCTATTCATTTTACAGCCAAGAGCTAAACTGAAACCGAAGTGATTTATATAATCCCTAAATGTTACCTTGAGTAGGCTCAGGGTGGCGCCAGCCGCCCAGTTTGGGAACTGAAGAGAAAGAGGCTATACCTTCTACTACAGTACCTCAGCTCCTTTCCCGTCCAGCTGCTTGAGAGTGTTTAACCTTCACCTGTCTGTCTTTCAGCTCCGGTAGCTTACTGTCTTTATTTTTCTGCTGGGCTTCCAAGAACAAATTGTATGTTATGAGATCTTTTTAGCATTGCTTAAATCCCAAGGCACTTAGGAAGGAGACTCCACAACCCCTCTGGGCAGCCTGTGTCAGGGTTCCCTCACCCTCACCTTTCTTATATTCAAGTAGAACTTTTTGTGTTCCAGCTTCATCCCATTACCCCTTGTCCTGTTGCTAGCTACTGTAGAAAAAAGGGATGCCCCCACCTCCTGACACACACCATTTAGATATCTGTAAATATTAATAAGATTCCCTCTCAGTCTCCTCCAGGCTAAACAGCCCCAGTTCCTGCAGCCTTTCCTCATATGAAAGATGTTCCAGTCCCCTCAACATCTTGGTGGCCCTGCGCTGGACTCTCTCCAGAAGTTCTCTGTCCCTCTTGAGCTGAGAAGCCCAGAACTGGATACAGGACTCCAGATGAGGCCTCACCAGGGCAGAGTAGAGGGGGAGAAAAATTTCCCTTGACCTGTTGGCCAAACTCTTCTTGATGCATCTCAGGATGCCACTGGCCTTCTTGGCCATGAGGGCACATTGCTGTTGGTCCACTTTTTTTTTGTACTTGAGCAGAAGCATGCAACAGAAAACAGAGTTTTTTCTAAATCTTTTGCAGCTTTCTGGAGTCATTCTTCACATGAATGATGGTCACCTGAATCTAGCACAGATCTTCTCTAAGTATGGAACACTTCCAAACACTCTTATTGAAACAACAAAATGCTGGAACAATTGCAGTTTAGTTGAGACTCTTCCTTCCAAGTAAAAGAGACAATACTGAAAAACATACAGTGGTATTCTTTACAATTCCTGTTGTTCACAAATCCAACAGAAATTAGAGAGGTCATGCTTGGTCAAGAGCTGGAGTTATCACACACCTCTAAAGGAAGCAAGTGAATCTTGGAATGTAGATCAACATGGATCAGCAGATAGAAAAAGCTAGTCTCAGGTGCTTGACAGAACACACAGAAGATTGCAAAATATATACCTTTACAAGAGAGATACCTATACATTCTTACTTTCTATACAGACTTTAGTAACAGCATGTGCAAGATAAGTATACATCTCTCTCACTTATGGCTGCACCTTTCTATTTCTGAGCAATGGTCGTAGTGCTCCTGAGTATTATTTTTCCCCCCTTTGGCAGCTTCAGAAACCTTGTAGTGTCTCATGTCGAAGTAAGCTTCAAATTGGTTTACTAGGTCTGGGCATTCAGGTAAAAAGCTAGCAGCCAGTATTGAATTTACCCAGCTGGATTGCAGGTCTACACAGAATTGAGTAAATATAAGCAAAAGTGCTGAGTCCGACTGCGGAGCTAGGCTTATTGTAAAACCAGTCATGGATTCCCAGGCAGCTACTTCTCCTTTTAAATGCTTCTCAAATCCTGGCCTGCAGCATAAATGACTGGTTTTCCTTCTGGATGTTAGCATTATGAACACTAGCAATCCGTGTGATGAGCGTGTCAAAACACTTGGGTTATACAGACAAACTGCTAGAAAATGGATAGATAGACATTTAGATTGTAGCTCCAGTGAACTGGAGCTGTGTCTTCACTTTTGAGACTGTCATGAAAATTTGCAGCTGATCCATGCCAACTGAAGAGAGAGGTTAGAATGCAAAGTATGGAATTAATTCATGTGCATGAGGTGTCCCAGCCAAATTGGGGCCACCTGAATGTGGTTTTATGCACGATGCTTTCACGCTTAAGACTTTCAGATATTACATGATTTGACTAATCACTAACACCCACAGCACTGGTTAATAATGTCGTGGTTTTTGTCCTGCCGGGGACAAAGAGCCACGAGGGTGCTCGCTCGCTCCTCCCCCTCCCGGCGGAACGGGGAGGGGAACCGGAGAAAAAGGGAAAAACCCCCGTAGGTTGAAATAAGAACAGTTTAATAGAACAACAACAAGAAGAGATAAGTTCTGGAAAACCAGTTATAACAGTAAATGAGGGGATATCCAAAAGGAACGGTGCGTGCCGCAGCTGCTCACCACCCGGCGTCCGACACGACCGCTCCGGCCCGGCAGCTGAACCCGCGCTTCTCCCGACCAGCCCCTGCCTGTATGTACGGGGCATGACCTCAGGACGGTATCGAATACCTGTTGGCCAGCCTGGGTCAGCTGCCCATGCTATACCCCTTCCTACTGCCTCATTGAAGTTAACCCTATCCTAGCCCAAACCAGGACAACTAATTGTAGAAAAGCTCTGGAAAGGAACTATATTTTTGCAGCATTCTTGCTGCTTGTCTATTGATCCCTGGAATCAGTCTTGATAAATATCTATGACAGCAGATGATGCCAAGATATGGGCTAGTATGTTGGTGTTATCTTGGTTGTCCAGGGGTATCCCTTATCCTTCAGGGACAAAGCAAGCTTCCAAGAAGCAAAGTCCTTATTTCCAGGATGAGGCTGTCCTTTAGTTTCTTTTACCTAAGCAGGAATAATACTAATATCTTCAGTAAAATTTTAGTGCCTTGTGACAATACAGCCTATAATATGAACATATATTAACAAACTTAATACACTGTTATAGTATAAAAAGTTTATATAATAGTTAAGGAAGGGAATTTTCGTAACAACTGATACACATACTTAAGAACTACAACCATTAATAATACAGGTGAGTGCAATGTAGATTGGGGTTTTCCACATCCCTGATTTAGATTTATTTCCAATAAAGCTCAGAAAACAATGCTTTAAGCAGAAATAAGTGATGGTAGTGAAGGAAAAAAGCAGAGAACAAGTGTGCTTTGTAAGCAGAAACACATTGCTTATTTCATGGGAGAACTGAAACTCCTAAGCAGCTTCCCTGCTTGTAGAGAATTTCATTATTTGTGAAAACGACAAAAAAATGTGACTGTATGCTAAGTGTTACCAAGAGCCAGTGTAGAGATTGTGAAGCTGCAGGGTCTAGTCTTTCATATATTCCATCTTGGGTTATCAATCCTTTTACACTTCTGACCTTCCCCAAATTCTCTTCAGTAATCTCTTACAGATTTTCTGTAAGCTTCTCCACTTTTATGCTGGGCTTCCTTAAGGATACCTTTGTACTTCATCAAACACATCAACAAATGAAACAAGATCATAATTTATGATATTATAAGATTTTAATTTACTGATCAATATGATTATTTTTCAGAAATGTGTGAAGGAAGATGTGCTGTTCTAGACTTTTGAGGTGATAAATCTGTCCTTGAAAAGATCTTGAAGATTTGATCCACTGAAAATAGTTCTGCTTCAAAACTGCTTGTCAAACATGTCCTCTCATGTATAAATAGTACCTTTCTTACTCTTTCCCCTAACTGCTATTTTATTTGCTATTCACAGTTCCTCCCTTTCTTCTTCACATTCCTTTATTTCTTGTCTGTCTTTTATAGTTGCTCTGTGTGTATCTTGCTTTCTCTGCCTCTCTCTCCCACTTCTCTCACTCTCACTCTTATCCTCCTTTTTCTCTCTTTTCCCTTTGAAACCATATTCCCCTTGTCTTAGCGTCACCCCTCCCTTTTATCCTCCTCAGCTATTCTCTCATGGGTGGTTTTCTTCTCTTTGGTTTGTGTGGCCTGCCCTGCACATTCCAACTCCTTTCTCTTCAAGACCTAACATGTTTCACACACTA